>NC_137889.1:64912887-65512887 GCF_963455335.1 Martes martes | reverse complement strand
AGTACAATTACCGATAATGATCAACTTATAAATGTGAAAAAGGTTATTCTATACCTCAAGACAAACTACAAAATAAAATAGAAAATAAAAAAACCTTTGTAATAGCAACAAAAACAACAACGTATTTAAGAATTATACTAATAAAGGATGAAAAAGACCTTTACAGAGAAAATGTTTAAACTCTTAAGGTTAAAAAATGAGCACAACTAAATAAATATAAAATATATAACATTATAAAGATATCAGATCTGTAAGGAATTTTTCTTGAATTCAAGGCAATGCTGATAAAGATACCAGTAGAAATTTTTTGCTCACCTTACAAACTTTCTAATACTATATGGAAGAACAAAGGTTCACAAATAGTTGTCAATTATTGTTTTGTATTTGTTTTGCATTTTTATAATTTTTTTACACAACGAAAATATCTTTATTTTTTCTGACTATGTAAACAAAATATGTTCATTAAAAAATCATGACTATATATAAACATGTGAAGAAGTCACCTGGTATTTCACTACCCTATGATAACCACATTTAACATTCTAATTATCCATGGTTGCATTCCTTATGCATACATGGCACACATAATTTTATAGATGAGAGCATATCATACATTCTCTCTTTATCATGGCTATCTTTTTTCCACTTTCATCCTTAATTCCATGTAGCCATGTTAACATTCTATTTTTCTCCATAATCATATATTCTGTACATATACATACATGTGATTTAATTCATTCTCAGGACGGTAGACTATTACATAATGTTTGAGCCATAATTCAGTTATATCCATTTCATTAGTACAACTTCATTTGCGATTTTTGGTGAATATATACAATGCTGCAGTAAAGGGCCTTGTGAGTAAAATGTTCATATAGACTTGTACTTTTATAGGCAAGATTTGTACTTACGTTTCTGTAATGGAGAGCTTTCTGGGACTAGAAGTATTGAATAGAAAAGAATATGTATTTTTTTTAAGATTTTATTTATTTATTTGACAGACAGAGATCACAAGTAGGCAGAGAGGCAGGCAGAGAGAGAGAGGAGGAAGCAGGCTCCCTGCAGAGCAGAGAACCCGATGCGGGACTCGATCCCAGGACCCCGGGATCATGACCTGAGCCGAAGGCAGAGGCTTTAACCCACTGAGCCACCCAGGTGCCCCAAGAATATGTATTTTTAATATTCATAGATATTGCCATCTTCCCTTCCCAAAATGCTATATATTTTAACATTCCTACTACTAATTTGTATCACATTATTCTTTTCTTTATGTCTCTGTTCAATGAATATAAAGTTTTATCTAATTGTTTCTTTAATGTGGATTTCTCTTTTTTTAAATTTGTGCATCTTTTCACATTTGTTAGCTATTTAAATTTGTTTGTTTCTGAATTATCTATTCATATCTTATGTCCATTTTTAACTGAGTTGTTCATCTCTGAATAATACAGAAATTAACACTTTGAGTTACAAATGTATTTTTCTTTTTTCGTTGTTGCCTATTGATCTTTATTGGAATGTTTTGCCATACAAAAGTTTTAAATTTTTATGTAGTCAGTTATTTCTATCTCCTATTTTATAGCCTCTAGATTTCCAGTTTTGGTAGGAAGATCTCAGTAATGCATCTGTTGTGCATTTCTTCTCATAGATTTTCAAAGTTTTATTTTTAAATTATATCTATGTCTTTATTCATTTGGAATCTATTTTTTTATAATATGGTATATTTTTCTTTCTTTCCATGTGGATAGCTAGTTGGCCAGTAGGCTGATTTTGAAGATATAAAAAGAGCAGGAATTTAACCTCTCAGATATTAAGGCATGAAACAAGCTATAGTAATTTGAAGCAGTGTGGTATAGGTACAAAAACAAATATTAATGAAACAATAGAGAGTTCAAAAGAGGCTAATATTTATATGTGAATTGCTATATCATAAAGTTGACACCAAAAATAAGTGAGAAAAGATGAAAGATGGCTTATTTAGTAGATGGTCTTGAAAAAATTTGTTTACATGCAGAAAGGCAAAATGAAAAACAAGGTTTATTTCAAATGGATTAAGGACTTCAATGTGAAAGTTAAAATGATAAAGCAAACAGATAAAAAAAAGTAGGAGAATATCTTAGTGCCTAGAAAGCAAAAACCATATATATATATATGCATGTATATATTTCTATACATGTAAATGTACATAGAAAGCTGGATAATATCAAGTTTTAAAAAGAATATAGACAAGTAAGAGCTTTTATACAGAACTGATAGGAGTGGTAGGTGGTAAGGCCCGTATGGAAAACATTCAGACTATCTATAGCGAAATTATGAATTTTCATATTTTAACCTTAATAAATTAGGAATACCCCAAAGAAACCCTTGCAAGTCCTACAAAACAAACAAACAAACAAAAACCTAAACATACACAAGCAAGAAGTTCGGTACTGCTTTATGTATGTATCACTAGAAAAATAGATAAATACAAAAATAGTGGGTCAATATAATGGAATGCTACAAAGCAATTGGAAAAAATGTACTAGGTATACAGGAGCCAGTGTAAATACTCCTTAAAAATATGATGTAGCATGAAAACAATTTTTAAAAATGGAATGAGACTAGTATCATAATACCAGTTACAAAGAGCTTAAATGTGTGTGTATATATAGTATATATGCACAACCATAGGACAAAAAATGCATTTTACATATACAAGAACATATATTGAAAGAATTAGATTGGTTGTCCATGGAGTGAAAAGAATGGAGATTAGGGATAAAGTAGAAAATGAAGTAAAACAAAAGAAGCACCTTGCTTAGAAGAATGTGATGGTATACTCTACACTGAGTTGTACAATTATTCAATTCTGTATCTCAGATCAATAACAAAAACAAATGAAAAAAAAAGGTAAGTCTAAAAATCTCCTCATTTTTCATCTCTGGAAACTGAGACCCTGGGAGATTAAGGTTCCTGCCCATGTCATACAGGTGATTAATGGCCATTCCAAGGCAAACCCAGAAATACAGACCACTTTGCCCCATTGCATCCTTTACATAAGCTTTAAACAATATATACAACCAGAGCATTAAAGTTGTCAGGAGCCCAGTATACTATAAAATGTACCTACCACATAATTTAAGAAACCAACGTAACTGTAGTATAGAGAATCATTTTGAAATAGTAGATGTCTTGGGTTTTGTCCACCAACATCTTTTCCTTTGGAGATTTGCACCTCCCCAGGTCCGTTGTTTCTGGTGAGGTTGTCAATCCCTGGAACCCCTTCATCATCATCAATACCAAGATGGGTACTTGATCCAACCTAATCCAATTATACCTTCTCCCAAGAAGTTGTATCTTAAACAGAGCACAGGAACAAATTTGGGTGATGGCCCAACCAACGGAGAGAGAGCCCTGAATTCCTGCCCTTCATATGGCAGAGGCAGATGTTCTGGTCTTTCTCAAAGTCAGCTGGTTCAGTTCTTTCCTAAATTGTGTGGGCTGCTCAGCTTCCCTGAAAATATTTTTGTTTACTAAATTAGTCGGTGTTTTCTGTTAGCTTGTCTAAAAGTAATATGTTAGTTGCAATAAATTTTAAACATTTAATAAACATTTTCATGATGCTCTGGAATTGAATGGGCCATGGAGGGGGTTGATCCGTATGGCCCATGTTTCTTAAAATAGATTTCCAGGAAATTTTTTTTAGGCTTGTCATTCTGTAACAAACAGAGGAATTCAAATCCATTCCACTGATGAGTCATTCCAAAAGAGACATTTTATTATCTTAATGTTTAGAGGCACTTTCAGTATCCGAGTGTTAGAAGACCTGGAACCACTTAAATATAAACCTCTCTGACATTGTTCTTTCTTTGCTCTCTCCCTTCATTACCACCTCTCTCACCTGCCTCCTCATTGGAAGGAAAATATAAATCATAGTACACAGTCTGGTGGTGATGTGCAGACAGGGGCTACAATATTTATTGAACAACTATATATTTCCTTAGGAATTTTTTTAAACACAGTCTCATTTTCCACTATTGAATCACTGCCCATGTGGAGTGTGCCATAGAATGAATGAAGTAATGAATAAACATATTAAGTAAAATGCTGCTATAACTTCACAGAACATTAATCATAATAGCTCAAATACATCCGTTGTTTGTGTTTCATGGAATTCATAATATTTCACCTATTATCTCAGTTCACAAGAGTCCCATGAGATAGGTAGATAACCTTTGGTATGCAGTGCCTTTTCGCCGGATGTCTATGACATTCTATGCACTCTTTCTTCTTCCTTCTCCTTAAACTCTTATAAAGGAGAAAGAAGACAAGGGTTAGCCTCTTTGCTTTACAGGGATAAAAGCAGATGTTCATGAGGGACAATGATTTGTCTGTTTGGCCACAGAGGCAGATATATGGGACTAAAGGATGTCCCATAAAACTCACCACAAGGAAATGAGAAAGAAGACGCTTAGATCAAAAGGAATAAAAAGTGAGAGAGAAAAGGGGAAGAAAGGGGTGGTCACCTCAGCCTAGCTTCCCACCGTTCTTCCATCAGTGTTTTCATACCACAGTTTCAGAGTACAGAGTAGCCACTGTCATTCCTTTTATTATTATTATTATTATTATTATGTTCTATTAGCTACTGTGTAGTACATCATTAGTTTTTGATGTAGTATTCAATGAATGATTCATTAGTTGCACATAACACCCAATGCTCATCACAATACATGCCCTCCTTAGTACCCATCACCCTGTTAACCCATCACCCCACTCCCCACCCCTCTGAAACCCTCAGTTTGTTTCATAGGGTCTGTAGTCTCTCAAGGCCATTGTCATTCCTAACATAGTTTTCACTCCACTCTGAAAGTAAAATGTTGATAAATACAGTGGTCCAAGATCTGGGTGGGGGTGATGTCTAAGTCCATTTCCATTACTACACACATTCTTTAGCAATCACATCACTTCTGGATCTTATTCACCACTATTTAGGTGATATATATTTCACATGTAAAGACTTCCTCTAAACTTTGTGATTTCTGGCTGGAATTTGGAAAGACAGACCTGGTGGGGATAAACTGGGCCAAGTTCCTCTCAGCTTGTGGACAATTTCTCTGTGTCAAAGTGATCTGACATTGACAACAGATAAGTTGAGAAATTAAAATGTGTTTTCCGGGGCACCTGGGTGGCTCAGCGGGTTAAAGCCTCTGCCTTCGGCTCAGGTCATGATCCCAGGGTCCTGGGATCGAGCCCCACATCGGGCTCTCTGCTCAGCAGGGAGCCTGCTTCCTCCTCTCTCTCTGCCTGCCTCTCTGCCTACTTGTGATTTCTGTCTGTCAAATAAAAAAAAAAACAAAAAAAAAAAAAAACAAAAAAAAAAAACAAATAAAATGTGTTTTCCTTCACCTTAAATGACAAGAAGTCTGAAGTTAAATGAATTGTCCAGGTATAGTAAACCATTCATATCAAATACCTAGGAGCACTTTCCCTCTACTTTCTCTGCTTTTTTATAATTGTCTCCATTCTGCCCTATCCTTACATATCTCACTTTGTACCTACTACATTTTTGGCAATAAGTAGGTATGAATTTGGGTGTTTTTTGAAGTCATTTTGCTAACATTTGAGGGTGAGGGAAAATAATTACAGAAAATACAAACAGGGACGCCTGGGTGGCTCAGTTGGTTAAGCGGCTGCCTTCGACTCAGGTCATGATCCCAGCGTCCTGGGATCGAGTCCCACTTTGGGCTCCTTGCTCCACAGGGAGCCTGCTTCTCCCTCTGCCACTCTGTCTACCTGTGCTCACTCTCTCTCTCTCTCTCTTTCTCTCTCTCTCTCTGATAAATAAATAAAAATAAAATCTAAAAAAAAAAAAAAAGAAGGAAAAGAAAATACAAACAAAAAGATAACCTTATTGCTTCAAGTAAGTGATTGAACTACCTTCACTAAACAATCTAGAAGAATTTGCTTGGAAACTAATACAAGGTCATGTTTCCAGAAGTGAAGCCATTTGACCTCCTTTCATTTATTTCTCCTCACATTGGATAATTGTAAGAAGGAGAGAAGGTGAGGGAAGGGGAAAATGCCTGATTGTGCAATTGCCCTGAAAGGTAAATTAGTACTGATTTTAGGTTTGTGAAAGGCAGGAGAAGATGGCCATGCTTTTCTGTGATGAAAATGACTGCCAGTCTCTACTATGGTCTCCCTGTTGATGGTGGTTTGTCAGCATAATAATGAAATATTTGAAACCACAAGTTCCCTCAGCTGGAGCAACAAATACTAGCTATTTTCTTAAGACCTCTGTCAAGATATTTTCTTGCATCAAAATTTGAATTTTTTTCCCAGAGGACAATGAAGGTCAGATATTACTCTTTTTCAAAAAAGCAAAGCTAACATGTCTTTTAAATAACTTCTCTGAATCTTTCAAGCCATTACTCCAAACCATGAAGTAACTTTTGTACCAACTAGCTTCACATGCATTTAATGAAGAGAAACTAATGATGTAGAGATTTCTGTGAAATTCTTTTGAGCTAGAACATCACCATATGCATTTGTATGGTTTCTTTATCCTTATACCAACAAATATCTTAGCAGGGCAGAGATTTAAAAAAGGAGCTGCCCATAACAAAAGCAAAACAAACTTTGTATGGATCTGGAAAAACTCTTGAATGAGAAAAATGGTCACTTACCAAATGTAATATGGAAGTTATTTGGTGAATCACATACCAGTTTGTACTATGGAAACACATTATGTGGAATAGCTTGTGCTAGGACCAGAAGGGAGCCTCTCTAAATAAAATGGAGCAATAAAGAACATTTCCTTCTAGCCAGCTAGAATATCTCTAAGTGCATTTCTACCTGGTTTTGTCTATAGAGAAAAGAGGACATTTTTAACTTAGCAACCAAGCAACAAATGTACTATAACTAGTTACATAAAACCATATTTATGTGGATTTTGGGATCAGCAACTGAAATAAGAGAAATTAGGCAAATTTGGAAATTGTAATATTTTCAAGAAAATTAGTTTTTGACTATATAAAGGATATATATATTTCTTCACTCAGATATTTTCAGACCCCTTCTACCATTTCTACCACCCCACCCTCATCCCCTACATCTGCACCTTTGGATTTTGATGGCCAAGCTCAGATTCTCTTCAGAGGCCCACTTTGCCTGTATAATTAGATGGAAGTTCCAGAAATATATTCCACTTTTCCCCTACTCTCCAAAACCCTTAGCAAATGACCAGTTGATACCGAACAAGACTGTCTCGGTTTTTGCCTACCGTAAGAAACTCAGAGGTGCACCTAATACTTCAGAGCAACACTTTGGGCTCAATCTGAGGCCAAGAAAGACATTGCTTGAAATCCTATGTTTGCATGGCTTGCCCAATTTCCCAGCTTCTCCCAAAGAGTACCTCCTAAAAAAATAATTTGGCCACAAATCCTCCTCTCTGAGCCTGGTTCTGGAGAAACTAACCCAAGACAGTAGCTCAAACCACTAATTAAACAATATCATCTCCATTTCATACTCATCTATATTTAGTAGTGTGTGTATATGTAATGTTCAAAAACAGAATTTTCTCTAAATTAGTATATATTAATCAAGTAGAATTCCATAGTCTGTTGTTTACCTTCATAAACCTCTCCTTCAAAGAGAATACAAAAAGAAAATCACACTATTAAACATGAATATCACATTGAAATTTAGAAGAGTACAAATTAGCAAAAATTTGAAAATCATGTTTAGATTTGTAGGAGTTTTGAAGATTCTTTTTTTTTTAAGATTTTATTTATTTATTTGAGAGAGAATGAGTGAGAGAGAGCATGAGAGAGGAGAAGGTCAGAGGGAGAAGCAGACTCCCCAAGGATCTGGGAGCCCTATGTGGGACTTGATTCTGGAAGTTCGGGATCATGACCTGAGCCGAAGGCAGTCGCTCAACCAACTGAGCCACCCAGGTGCCCCAGTTTTGAAGATTCTTTACTGAAAAAACTTAAGTCAAATTCCTTTCAAGTGATATTTTTAAAATACTCCATAAGTTATTTAGGTCCTTGAAAGAAATTTACTACTTTCATATTGATATAGCAGTAGATCAGCTAATAGGACTTAATTTTGATAGAAGATAAACTATGAAAATGTTGGGAAGAAAGTCATGATGAACAAGGAGCATTTTAAAAAATAAATAGTAAATGTTTTTTGACCAACGTCCAACTCATTAAAACCTTTCTGAATCCAACCTAAACCTTTGCTCCAGAACCTTAATACCCTTTAGTGGGTAAATTGAATTAAATTTTGAATTTAACTTGTAAAGGTCAAAAGAACATACTTCTGATGACATAGGAAATTAAATGTATGCTATTTCATCTTCCATTGTTTAATGCATAATATCTCGTTTATTTGGAAATGATGATGGTAAAAACCTTTCATGCAGAGTAATGCCTATTTTTTAGCTAGAAAAACATGATCATATTCTTTTTAGATTAATTCTGCCTCCAGTTTTTGAAAACTAGAGAAATGTCCACATCTAATATGGGTTACATATTGAATTATAAGTAATGCTATACATAGGTGAGAGTAAACTGAAAAACAGAAACAGCATGTACCCATCAGGTAAATCCAGAACATACACACATCCATTAATTCCACAAATATTGATTGAGTGCCTAATATATGTCAAACACATATGTGGTTCCTGCCCTCATGAAACTTAGTCTAGAAGTGTTCCTTCTCAGTTCTTTATCTTTCTTGAATTCACAGTATTTCACATTGTTGACCAATGTATTTCTCTTAAAATTACCTTCTCTTTAAAGTCTAGAGATCTGAACCTGTGAAATATTCATCCCTCTGATTTCCTCTGGTTTTCTTGTCTCCTTCTGTTCCTTTCTTCCATCCATCACCAAATGTTTATTTTCCCCAAGAGTTAGTTCATCTCTGGTGTTTACATAGCTTCATCTATACCCTGCAAGCTGCTGACACCAGATAGACATTTCTAATCTAGACTAATATACACTCTAGACTAATATATACTAATATAACATATTCTCAACTGTGTACCTCACTGCTCCATTTGGATAACCCAGATACCTCAAACTTAAGGTGACCTCCTTCTTCTCACCAAAAAACAAGCAGAGGAAAATTATCCTTCCCTGTCTTCCCAAGCCCCATAAAATGCTATATCATTATTGATAAAACCTAGCTGCCTTAGATCAGAAAACCTCTTGTCTGAACCACTTACCTGTCCTTACCTGGTCTTTGGTCTCCAATCTCTCTTCCCATCTTTCTGTCAAGTCACAATTCATACACCACCACCAAAGTTATCAATTATAAATCCTATATTAACCATGTTAATCTTCACTTTAAAATCCTTATAGCTGTTCATTAATTATAGCATAAAATTCAAACTTTTAATTATGATACATAATGGGCTTCCAATCTCATCTCAATCTGATTTTTAAGATTTATCTCTACTCATCCCTATCTTATATCCAGCAGTGCTGGGACAGTATTGTTTCCTGAAATCTTAGACATCATCAGGCCTCTGTTTTCGCATGTGTTGTTCTCTGTACCTGCAATTCTTCACTACACTACTTCAAATCTGACTCATGCATATAACTGAGAACATCTCAAAAATAGATACTGACTTTTATTCATTTTTGTACCATCAGAACAGCCATGTGCTTGGGTTCTCATGGATGATCAATTTATGTTGGATTTGAAACCCTTTACAATGTAGTTCTCAGTTTCCTATTCTGTCTCATCTCTAGCCTTTTATCCAATTCAAACCTTCATCATGACTGAACATATCATGTTCTTTCATGTGTTAGGCTCTTTGTTAAAATCCTATTCACCTTCCAAGAATCAACTCAATCTAGACACTTTAGATACACATTTTCATGTGTTCTGTGAAGGTTTCCCTATCTTTTCTCTCCAGACACAACCAGGTAGAATCATTTACCTTCCTTTCCAATAGCTAAATATTCATAATCTAATACTTACCCAGTTAAATTAAATATGCATGTCTTGGTCTCTCCTACTGAATCATGAGATATTTATCTAATTTATATCTCCTGCACCAAGCATCATGCCAAGTATCCAGTGTATGTATGTGTGTGTGTATGTGTGTGTGTGTGTGTGTGTGTGTGTGTATAGTCTTAAGTTGAATTAAATAAAATTGAAAAATAGACCAGATTACTTGGGACACAGGATTCTCATAGCACATGGTCCACAACTTTTGCTGACCCTTATAGCCTCAGACCCTCCTTAGTTTCTGAGTTATTTTTACAGGGACAACAATAATTACAACAGCTTCATCCCCACACTTAGTAGGCTCTGGCATTCCATAAAGCTAGCAACCACAACATAAAATTCTAATGACATGCCCCCGAGACATCCTCTGGATTCTGTAACTGCCATTGTTCGTGCTTCCCTAACAAAGTAGTCACCTTGGCTCTTCAGTCTGTGAGGTAGCACTTAGGACCCCATTTGCTCAAGAAAGGACAGACAGATCTCATGGAACCACTGATTCTGCATTGTCCTTCCCCCAACACCACCACCATATAGACCTTATTTGTTATAGAACTCAGCAGGGTATGGAAAGACCTGTTTTCTTTGGGGGATTATTTATAAGATATAGAAGTGAAATTGGAGGGAACTGAAGTTACTTTGACCCAAAACCTTCCACAAAATGGAAAATACCACTCCACCATTTTTTATTTTCTTGTTGACATACTCTACCATCTACATGGAGTGTGTTTTTCCATAAGGAAAGGGGGTCATGAGTCTATTAGATAAACTTACTGAAAAGCCATGCCATCAGCCAACCAAATAGAGAGAAAGGCATCAGAATCAGGACTGAAGGAAAAATAGGCTCCATCTACCTCAGGACCAGAAAAGTGATAGGTAGGAAATCCCTCTGAATAGTTTTGTTACCACAAGTCTAAGTGATGGGGTCAGATCAAGGAACAGGAAGAAGTAGCATCTCAAGAGAAAAACATTTCAGATGTGATACCATCATAGATAAAAGCCATGAAATAGTGAGTGATAGGTAAACTGGGCATATTATTGTGGTCATTCCTACATAATACTTTTAAGAATCATAATTATCTTTGGCTTCTGTTATTAATTGTTTAGATAAGATCTTGTTTCCAGGGAAAGGGGAACCCTCCTACACTTTTGGTGGGAATGCAAGCTGGTGCAACCAGCTGGAAAACAGCATGGAGGTTCCTCAAAAAGTTGAAAATAGAGCTACTCTATGACCCAGCAATTGCACTACTGGGTATTTACCTTAAAGATACAAATGTAGTAATCCAAAGGGGCACATGCACCCAAATGTTTATAGCAGCAATGTCCACAATAGCCAAACTATGGAAAGAACCTAGATGTCCATCAACAGATGAATGGATAAAGAAGATGTGGTATATATACACAATGGAATACTAGGCAGCCATCAAAAGAAATGAAATCTTGCCATTTGCGATGACATGGATGGAACTAGAGGGTATTATGCTTAGCGAAGTGAGTCAGTGGGAGAAAGACAACTCTCATATGATCTCCCTGATATGAGGAAGTGGAGATGCAATGTGGGGGAGTAGGGGGTAGGAAAAGAATAAATGAAACAAGATGGGATCAGGAGGGAGACAAACCATAAGAGACTCTTAATCTCACAAAACAAACTGAGGGTTGCCAGGGGGAGGGGGGTAGGGAGAGGGTGGTTGGGTTATGGACACTGGGGAGGGTATGCGCTATAGTGAGTGCTGTGAAGTGTGTAAACCTGGCGATTCACAGACCTGTATCCCTGGGGCTAATAATACATTATATGTTAATTAAAAATTAAAAATTAAATAAATAAATAAATAAAATAAAAAATATATTGCCTTCCTCTTAGTTAATGAACAACTAAAAGCCAAAGAAAATAATATCATTATCCATCTTTAATTCTTCTTTTGTTCATTTTCCTATCATGGGACTTCCTCCATTTACTTACTTCCTCATTTACTCAGAAAACACACACACATACACACAGACAGAGAGTGAGGAGAGAGAGAGAGAAATGTTACTGAGAGCAAGTCCTGAAGAGACTAAGAACAGATCCTAAGATGTGCCTCCTCCACCTTGTACACCAACCTTTGGTAAGATAAATAAATAATATTTTTCAAGGCAAATGTTATTGTATAAAACTCAATAAAAATAATAATCCATTAGAATTTCTAAATTGGTATTTCAATGGGCTACTACCATAGCTGTCAAATGGCTGAAGTTGTCCGAAAACATTTGCTGTACCTTAGTCTCCGCCATATCGCTAAACTAAAGAAATTAAAAAGTAACGGTGATTGTACCTTCCTATTTCTAGGAAATGCTAAGGAAACATAGATTCTGGAGGATATCTTGCCTTTAGATATCAATGATGATCTGGTTTTCCATGGCAAATAAACAGTCCTTTCACTACATGAAAACAGAAACCCAGGGCAGAAAGACAGAGATGGAGGTGCAGTGCAAGGAGTATACAGAAAGACATATGATGTGCAGCAAGAGAGTGTCCAGAAAAGAAACAAGAGATAGGAAGATGAGGAAAAAGGAGAGAAGTGCAGAAATGCATCATTAAAGCAACAAAAAAAAAGAAAACAAAGCTATAAAGAGACTTTGAGAAGGTGGAAGAAAAGGTTGTGGCCTGCTTATATTTGTGCATGAAAAAGGAGGGTCCTCAAGCTCCAAAGAACATACAAAACACCGGTACCATCCAACATGGCAGAAGGGTTCCCAAGCTCAAGCCTATG
Source organism: Martes martes (assembly GCF_963455335.1). Lineage (NCBI taxonomy): Eukaryota > Metazoa > Chordata > Mammalia > Carnivora > Mustelidae > Martes > Martes martes. The sequence continues at coordinate 65,500,141 of NC_137889.1, read as the reverse complement.
ATCCAGGTGGAAAGTACTCTCCTATTTCAGAGATGCATGGCTTAAACAATCAAATAATAATTTACTATCCTATGTCTTTTTCCATGCTCACTAAGCAAGTTTTCTTTTATGTATAGGGGAAAAAATAAACCAATCTAACAAAAGAAGCAATAACTTGACATTTGTATTTCTCATTATGAACTGATAAATTGGCACCAATGGAAAAAGAAAGAGGTGAGGAGGGATGGTGAAGGGAGAGAGAGAGAACCCAGTGCTACACCACAGCTTTTGCTATCTCTCTTGGGAAAAACTAGGACATAGAAACCAGGATTCATCAGAGTTTTGCCTTCGTAGATCCAACTTCATAAAGTGGAGCTAAATTGAGTGTTACATGAAGTCAAAAGAAACCTACTGGGAACGTTAGAGTTAGAAGAATTTAAATAGGGACAAAAATGGGGGGAAATAGATATCAAAATTGAGAAGGCAAAGAGAACTGAGACTCAAGAATAAAAAACGTGACATAAAGCAAGCTGTAAATATGGATGCATTCCAGAACATTCTTTTTATGTGGGTCTCAATGAGATTTGAAGGGTTCAAAATGAACCTGAAAGGAAAATCCAGACCTAACACTTAAGTGGTCTTCAATTCCCAGCCTTGTGAATATCAAGATAGGACATGCAAACCTACTTCCAGCTGGCAGGTATAGCTGCTTTTTTGCACATTTGGAGGAACTGCTCAGTCGGTCTCCAGCCTAATGTAACTCTCCATCTCCCCTGGCTCTAGTCTAAGCCCGAACTCTGTTCAGAAAAACACAGGGAACCATGTAAAAGTAGATCTGACAGAAGAGACAACAACTCTCATAAGTTGCTTTAATAAGTCACATGTTCTAATGCATGAGACCAGTGTTGCATTCGGAAAGGTGGAGTCTGACTCAAATAAAAGAGGAAGCATTCAGGGCTATTAACAGTTTCCTTGAGTCATGTTCTTCTATGAAGTGGACCTTCTAAGAATTATGCTATGGGTAAGAAAAGAAGGTGCTGCACTCAGCCTAGGCCTAAGTTAGATAAATCACACTGTTACCAACTACTCCATTCTCTAGAAAGGTGCATTCTAGACCTATGTTTCTTAAAGAGAGAAAGAAAAAAAATTAAAGGATTACCTCAGCTCTTGGCAAGTGAGAGCTAATGTAAGTTCCTTTAAGATACTCAGTGTTGTTGTTGTTTTTTTTTTCGTCTCAGCATTTCTTCCTGACCAATAGGAATCCATACCTGAAGCCATCAGTTTCTTCTAATCCTCCACCCTCTCATTAAGATATAATCCTATGCTTTGACTGATCTTTTTACTTCTTTTAGTGACTAATGCTCCATTGATGAATTGAAAATATAGGTCCTATTCAGCCTTGAAAGAGGCATTCCCTGGAAATGCACTAAGGTAAAATACTTATGTAAGCACAATGTTCTTATAAATCTCAGTATTTATGTCTTTAATACTCACCAAGTTATTTTATACTGAAAGCAACACTTGATCTTCCTCTATAAGCACAAATGGCAAAGTCAACAATAAGAACCATACAGAAGTCTGAAGAGGAAAATTGCAAAAAGAAATGAGAACTCTGCTCTGTAGAGATTTTCCTAAGTAGAAGAATGAAAACAAGGAAGTTTTTCTTTAGTTGGCCTTTGCCCATCTCACTTTTTCTAAGCCCTCTTCCCATGATGCCCAGTCCTGCCATACTCCATCCTTCTACCTATATCTTGATTGCCTAGAAAACATGCACACTGTTGGACCAGATCAGTTCAGATAGACCTTCCTCAGTCAGTGTCCTGTCTACATACAGGCATGGGGCAACAGCAAGGTGGAAATCAACATAACTGTCTGGGAACAAAATTCTGATGAAGCAAACTATCCTTGCCTCAACAAAGTTATTCTATGCTGCAGAAGTCAGAATAATGTTTACCCTTTGGTGAGCAGGTAGAGATTGTTTCCATGAGTATGTTCAGTTTGTGAAAATTCACTGCACTATATGCTTACTTTTATGCACTTTTATGCATGTGTAACATATCAAGAAAATGGCACTGTGCAAGAGATTGAAGAGGTTCAGAAGAATGCAAAATATAATCAACATAGCCTGGATATTTTAAGAAAAATTATTCCAAAGAAAGTAGAATGACATCTAACAATATTATCAATAAAAATCCCTTCTAAATATTTTTACAGATATTTTACAAAATATATTTTCCCTTACAAGGAATTACCTTTTAAAAAGACTCTCCCCAGGCCAATATTGGCTTTCAGTATTATGGGTCTGCAAGATGTATGTAGGAAAGGAGCTGAAGAATATCTCCAGCACTGTCCTGAAAAGAGGGCAAGCATTGCTAAATCAGGCATCATGTATATTGGATTATTCAATCAATTCTTTTTCTTGTTCAGATTCCTATAGCACATCAGCTACAGAGACAACAGAACTTAGGTTTATTGCCCTAAGTAAATAATGTTCCAATTTTACATAAATGTCTGTGTAGTCCCAACCTTTTTTTCAGTATGAGTACCCTTGCTAACCTAAAAAGTTTATCAAACTCTCATCTAATAGTAACTGTGCAAATAGTGTTTGCAGTAACTTCCAAAGGAGTTATGGCTCCCAGGGTAGGACACAAAATAATCCTCCCACAAAAGCATTTCTAGCAAAACATTGTCTAGCACTGAAACATGTTCCCCCACTGGGTATTGCTTTCTCTAGGCCAATCCAACCAGACTCTGTGGGCAATTGCCTGCTTTATCCATGAATAAGAACGTATGCAAATTCTACTGTATGTTAACTATAATAAAAGGGGTTGTATTGATGCAATGAACAGAATGTTATTTCTGTCACAAATAACAGAATGTTATTTCTTATTTTTCAAATTAAGGTATAATTGACATACAACATACTAGTTTCAGATTAGTTTCACAACGTAATGATGTAATGTTTGTATATATTGGGAAATGATCACCAAAGTAAGTCTAGTTAGAATCTATCACCACATACAGTTACAGAATTTTTTCTTCTGATGAGAACTTCAAAGACTTACTCTTAGTAAATTTCAAGTACAGTATTAACTATAGTCATCATGCTGTACATATCACCTCATTCTTGTTAGAATGACAATTACCAAAAAGGCAAATGTTGGCAAGGATGTACAAAAAAAAGGACCCTTGTGTACTGTTGTTTAGAATGTAAATTGATTTACTCACTTTGGAAAACAGTATGGAGTATCCTCAAAAAAATAAAAATAGAAATACCATACAATCTGGTAATTATACTGCTGGGCATTTTCCCAAAGAAGATTAAAACACTAATCCAAAAACATATATGCTCCCTTTTGTTTATTGTAGCATTGTTTACAATAGCCAAGGTATTGGAACAACCCAAATGTTCATCGATAGATGAATGGATAAAGAAGATGTAACACACACACACACACACACACACACACACACACACACACACATATGCATGCACTGGAATATTATTCAGCCATAAAGAAAGAATAAGAGCTTGCCATTTGCAACAACATGAATGGTCCTAGAGGATATTATTTTAAGTGAGATAATAAATCAGACAGAGAAAGACAAATACTATATGATTTAACTTACATGTGAAATCTAAAAAACAAGTGAGTAAACATACAAAAAAAAAAAAGAAAAAAAAAAACCAGACCCATAAATACAGAAACAAACTGGTGGTTGCCAGAGGAAAGGTGGGTGGGGGAGATGGATTGAAGGGGGATGGAAGATACAGACTTCCAGTTATGGAATGAATAAATCACAGGGATAAAAGGTACAGTGTAGGGAATATAGTCAATGGTATTGTCATAGCATTCATTGTATGGTGACAGATAGTAGCTACTTTTTTTTTTAAGATTTTATTTATTTATTTGACAGAGGGGGAGAAATCACAAGTAGGCAGAGAGTCAGGCAGAGGGGGAGGGGAAAGCAGGCTCCCTGCTGAGCAGAGAGTCCGATGTGGGGCTCGATCCCAGGACCCTGAGATCATGACCTGAGCCGAAGGCAGAGGCTTAACCCACTGAGCCACCCAGGCGCCCCGGTAGCTACACTTCTGGTGAGCATAGCATGACATATAAACTTGTACTTGAAACTAATGTAACACTGTGTGTAGACTCTAAGTCATTTTTTTAAAAAATATGTGAATAACAAAATTAAGTAGCATAGAAAGAAAATGGTCAATAAGTCACTTCATTGAAATACTTAGAAAAGAAGAAGCAAAGTGTTATAAATAGAAACAAAAATAATACAACAGAAGTAATTTCAAATATATTGGTACTCATAATAAATAAATCCAGATGGGTTAAACCTTCATTAGTATATAAATTTCACCAAAAAAAAAAAACCCATGAACTCAAGAAGATGTATATATGCCCATTTTCAAGTCTTATAGCATTATTAACAGCTAAGATGTGGAAACAATCAAAGTGCTCAATGATGTGGGGCACCTGGTTGACTCAGTCATTAAGCATCTGCCTTCAGCCCAGGTCATGATCCCAGGGACCTGGGATTGAGCCCCACATCAGGCTCCCTGCTTGGCAGGAAGCCTGCTTCTCCCTTTTCCACTCCCCCTGCTTGTGTTCCCTCTCTTGTTGTGTCTCTCTCTGTTAGGTAAATAAAATTCTTTTTTAAAAAATTGTTCAAGAATGGATGAATAAATGAAAGAAATTGTGGATATATATGAATAATATTCAGGCATAAAAAGGAATGAAATCTTATCATTTGCAAAAATACGGATGGACCTTGAGAACACTATGCTAAGTGACATAAATCAGAGTAAGAAATACCATACAATCTTAATTGTATACAGAATCTAAGACAAAGCAAAACAAAACAAGTTCATCAATACAGAGAACAGTTTGGTGGTTGCCAGACATAGGCAGCAAGGGGACGAGCAAAATTGGTGAAAAGAGACAAAAAGTACAGAATGATCTTTTTGTGCATTTTCAGAGAAGTCTTCAAAGAGATTTGTCATAAATTTCAAATCACTTGAACAATCACTATTCTGGAAGTACTTTAACTCAAGAATTTGAGCAGGTGTTATGTATTAGTCTTATCTCTATTGGCACTAAACATACTTCATAATACCTGTCGATTTAATGGGATTTAATAATTCCAAGAAAGAATCACAAATCACTAATGGAGAAAAATACCTGCCAACAATTGTAAAGGGACACATATTGAAAAGCAATTTTAAATATTTATAAATATACAAGGTTTCAAAATTCACCATTAATCTGTTTTCTAAAATTAACATCTATTTTTCTCTGCCAAATAAAAATTCTTTGTAGTTATTTTACATAATTAATTTTTTCCTTAATCTTTCTCTTGCTCCAAAATGGAGATACTATAGCTTATATATTTCATATAGACATTTCTTTTTTTTATTAACATATAATGTATTATTTGTTTCAGAGGTACAGGTCTGTGGATCATCAGTCTTACACAATTCACAGCACTCACCACACACATACATGCCCCAATGTCCATCACCCACCCACCCTCCCCTCCAGCAACCCTCAGTTCTTTTCCTGAGATTAAGACTCTCTTATGGTTTGTCTCATATAGACATTTCAAATGTGAATTTTCCATTCAGACAAAATCTTGTCCTTCCTTTTTGGGAGAATATCTTGGTGTCTAGTTTATGCCATTATTTGAAACATAACTAAAACTTTCTGTCATGTTAATCATTAGTTCTTCAGCAGTCATGAAAGAAACATTCAGGAAAACCTCATTCCAGCATTCAAATATAACTGAGTTCCTGTTTTCTTCTACTTCATGCTTCTCTACTTGACAAGGAGAAAACATCAACTGCTCCCCCAGAGGAACTTTAAAAAAATATACAAGAAATCAACATCAGTTTTACATCAGTTCTTAAAATGATGCCTATACATAAATTAAAGTCATCTACCATCCAGGTGAGGAAAAAGAAGAACTAAAAATGTCTTATTTCAACTTCTGGAGTTTTCTTTGCTTTTCCTTTTTTTTTCTTTTTACTTCAGTCATAACCACACTAGTTAGTTAGAAGCCACTTCCACCTAATATCCTCACCCAGAATAGAACTTGTCTAGGCGAGAATGATATACTAAAGCCAGATTAGAAAAACAAGGGGAAAGATGAAACCTGCAATCACGTTACCTTCAAACAAAAGAGAGGAAAAGAAGAGTACCTAGGCAAATTTACAGAACACTTGGGAAAAAACAAACTGTAGCATTCTATTCACATGCAAAGTTATTTAATTAATTAAGTAATCTCCACCCTTAAGCACCAGATTCCTTTTTCTCTAATTACTTTAGCCATCATTTTTTTTGGCACAATAATTATGAATGAATGTTCCTTCTTATTATCAAAAGATGGTTTTTTCCTTCTTTCTGATAAAGCATATCAGCTGATTTAATAGATGAGAGCAAAACTATACTTTTGCTTTTTGTCCATGTCACACTGTAGTTGTCAATCAGAGACGGTTTTGTCCCCCAGGGGACATTTGACAACACCATCCAATGTACAGGGCAGGACCTTCCTGCCCCTAACCACTTCGCAAAAGAATTATTGCACCACTTTTATTTTTCTGTTCATATATCTACCTAAAGAAAGTGTGGGTTACTTATAGCATATTCTGAGACCCACATTAGTAAAAATACTTGCAGTAGACATGGAACTGTGATATCCAAATTCCATTCAAGGAAAAGACTGTTGTACCAGCTGCTGAGAATACTGCCACGAAAGGGCCTCCGGTTGCTAGTTTTTCTAGGTTTGCTTCAGCAGCAGATGCTCTCCTCAACAAAGCAATGCCCTTCCAGGGCTGGTCCAGTGACTGATTACAGCAAGGATATAAAGGCCTGGCCATTTCAGCATTCCATTCTAATGGCATTCTGAAATTTCTGATGGAATAGATCAACTCCAGAGCTCCAGCGGGAGGTCTGGCCAGTAATGAAGTTCAACTTCTCCCTCTGCCCAGTGCCGTTTCCTGCCAAAGGTATTGACCCAGAATATACTTCATTCAATGTATACTTCACTCCTGTCTCTGACTCAGCATCTGCTTCCGGAGAACCCAATCTGGGACAAGATAAAAGAACTTAAGAAAAAGGTTTTAGGGGGGGAAAAAGTTCCCCTATGACCCCATATAGGATATATCCAGGAGGGGATTGTAGAGCCCACAGAACCCCTTGGGAAGAGTGATGAGGGAAAAAGAGAGTGGGCATGGGCTCCATCTTAAAGCATAAAAAACTCTGCTATAGTAGCAAATCGGAAATGCTCCTAGACATTGAAGATGGTTTGTTCAAATGAAAAAATAAAAATGATAAAATTATTACAACTCTAAAAACCTTCTAGACACCAACAAAAGACCTCCTCTGTGTAAACTGTGAGATTTAAAAACAAAACAATGTAGTATTGTGTCAGCGAAAAGAAAAGACAGGAGTGAACCAGTAGGAAGGAACTGAGAGTCCCAACACCATGAGGTTCTAGGCTGCCCTTCCTTACCTTTCCCCACCCAGACTGAGACATTTTTGATGACAAATCCACATTCTAAGTGGAGAGAGTACAACCAGAGGTCCTTTCTTTGGTTGGTGGTAGTTCAGAAACTCTGGTGGGAATGCAAGTTAACAAAGGTCACAGCTTGGGGCACACCCTTCAGTGCCTTAGAAGGGAGTGAAATTATGAAGCAACAGGCCATTAACGATGGCTATTTTTAGCAGTGAGTCACCTCAACATAGTAGAATCATAAAAGTTCAAATTTCAGAAGTGATTTTCATCTGTGAGAAATAAAGCTTAAATATACTTATTGTCGGGAGAGGATGGGCTACAGAAACTATTTAAAAGTTATTTGAAACTGAATGAAGACTTTGTCCATGGTGGTATGCAAAGAACAATGTTTTATGGGTCATTATAACTTGTGTTCTTATGGAAACTCATTTCTTAAAACCCTGTATTTTTCTATATCTTTGGTTTATCAGATAGGCATTTATTTTTGACAGATAACTCCAGCTTTTACAATGCAGAAGACTTCTGAAAATTTTATCTTAAATGAATCTTCATAAAAATAAGCATAAGCTTTGCATTTGTCGGTTAGAAAATATTTAATGTCAGTGAGATATTCAATAAATGAGCAGGTAAAGATGAGAAGAAATATACATGAATGTTTATTTAGCAATGTCAAACACGCAAAGCAGAGAAAAGTAGAGACCCTCTGAATACTGTTTCTTATACTCATCACCAAAGAAAGTCTAGTAAATAAGCATCAGTCCAAGAATCCAAATGTCCAAATGTCTTAAGTAGTTTACAGTCAACAAAGCCATAGTTGTAACCATAAACCTAGCATTGTGGGGCTTGTGGTCCAACTGGGATGACTTTTTTTGGAACAAGCCTGACCTTACAGGGTCACAGGTACACAAAGACAACCCTGTAGGGACCTGCACCACTTCAGCCCAGGACAGTAAGTGTGGGCGTCCGGTTGGAAAGAAGAAATGTGTGAAGAGAATGGACTGCCATCATAGAACCTAGATCCCACTGGAAAGGGAACAGGCAGAGGAAAAAAAGGAAACAAAGAAACTTTTTGCTAGAGATAGTGGGGAACCAGGAAGTCATCTTAGAAAGATGTGGAAGAGGAAGTTCTAATTAAAGGAGTGGCATCACCAATATGACAGCCTTTGAAAAAGAAAGTCAGATATTTCTTATCAGAGAGTTTGAAATCTATAGTTATATCACGTGAGATCAGGTCTCTCCCATACAGACATAGATGCAGATTTAAAAATGTAGATAGATCTGCATAGATGTTTGCCACCTGAAATCTTACTAAGTTTTCCATGGTTTCTAAGGATGCTTAGTATTTTTTGGGTAAATGACAAAACAAGCGGAGACTGGCCTCTCATTATGAATTTTTACTTTTCTATATTCTGTTCTTGGTGGTAAAAGTAGAAAAGGATTTAGGAGATGCCATGTTAACATTTGCATTAATTCACACTTTCTTTGGAAGTTTAATCCTATCAGTCAGGAAATGCAAAACTTAAGGTTCTTCCATTTATGTAAATTTGCATGTCTTTAATTGGCTGCATTTTTAATTACTAAGGAGCAATTATTATTTTACTGTCCCATTTTTACAAAAGAGCATGTTCAGTTCCCTTTGTAGCACCTAATTGTCATGTAGTTCATGGATTTTGAGCTCAGACTAGCTACATTACCATTGCTCAATGCAGAATACTCTTTAAAAGAGTGTACATTTTGCACATCCAAAATGACATGCATGCACAATGATTTCACAACTTACAATGCTAAATGAAGTTATAGAGCAATTGGAGAAAGCAGATTGGTAAGCCAGAAATCTAAAGCTTTTATAAATGCATGAATGTAGTCTCCAATTTATCTGCATCCCAGACCTCTCCATCTTCCACTATCTCCCTCCCCTTTGGGGATCTCAATGATCATTAACACCTCCACCACAGAATATGAAAGTGAAAAAGTAAAGGCATGAAATTCAAATCAGTGTGTTACTTTTTAGTAGACCCCTAGAAATTTTTATGGAGAAAAAGTCAAAACTAATAACTAAACTGAGGTTTGGAGATTATGTTAGATCTTCTTCATTCATGCTCTTCCTCACTTGCCCATTAGCATAGATAATTGAAAGTTTTCTTCATATATCCTAGCACACTAACCAAAATGATATAGCTGTCATTTTAAGTTAAGACCATGGAAAGAAAACAAGATTTTAAATTACTACCAGAGGAACTATTACAGAAGTAAACTAAATTACTTCAAGGAAGCCAAAAGAACCAGTTACCCAAAGAAGTTACAGAATCTTCCCCTTTGAAGATTTTGAAAAGTCAAGTAAAAAACTCCTTTCATGAAGACCTGCTTGGAGACAGAGAAACCAAACTGTATTTTGTTAACAACCTATGCACCATAGGTTTTTTAAAAATGTGCAAACTATGAAGTATTTGAAAAGAGAAAATTTGTCTTGGCTTAATTAATGACATAATTCAACAGCCTCCAATCTTCCCCAAACTGTGACTACACAAACTGATGATTGCGTTACCTTTAAAATTCAGTGTACAGTGACCCTAATCTCCCCCTCCACAGAACAGTAATAGTATCTCCTAGGCCGATACACATACACAAATTATAAAGGATTCCCAGGTTATTTTATTCTGGTTTGTGAATCAGACACATTCTGCACAGATCTCCACAACTGATGACTTCCAGAGAGCCTGACCTGCTGAACTTGGTTCTCTTGGGGTCCTTAAAGAGTAACTGATAGAACCTGAATATACTGCAGAAATGGCCCTGTCCCCAGAGTCATGCTCACTGTTTGCATGGCTAGTATGGAAAGTTTTGTCAGTTAACCTAGAGTGCAGGGATTCCTCTCCCCCAAAGACAGACAAAATCCAAAAAAAAAAAAAAAAAAAAAACTGCTTGGGCCCTAAACATGAATTGATTTTATAGCTCTTAGTGATTTGGTCTTTGAATCTATAAGAGAATTGTTATTCTTACCCCATGAAACGTAAACTTCAAACCAAGTTGCGTGAGGAACTTTAGTTCAGCGTATTAGAGTGGCAATATCTAGGCTCACCAACTTCCTTCTAGTTCCCACGTGCTACTTGACCACATGGTAAACCATTACCATTAATAATCAGCTTACACATTTCCTGAGGGAAATTATGGTGCCTCAATTCGATATTCTTAACTAAACAAACATTCACTGAATACCCATTGCCAGTACCTTTTTCATGTGAACATGGCAAGGTCCCTGCTGTGCTTTGCTAGGGGAAATATAAGACACTGTGGGAACACATAGGAGATACTTGACTATGATTATGACACTTCAGGGATTAGAAAGGTTTTCTGGAGGAAGTGACACCAAAATTGAAACCTGAAAGATCAGGAAATTATCAGGTAGAAAAAGGAAACAGGTACATTTTGGGAAAAGAAAATAACTTGTGCAAAGGATTATATACACAGAAGACCAGGTTGGACTCAAGGAACGTTACAGGATTCTGTATGGCAGGGGCAAGGAGAGCAGTGAGACATCACTAAAGGGGTGAGCAGGAGCCAGATAGTAAAGGATCTGGGATGCCACGCTAAAGGACTGAAACTTTATCTTAAGCGCATTACAGAAAGTCATGAACTGGTTTTTTTGTTTGTTTGGTTTTTGTTTTTTTTAATATTTTATTTATTTTTTTTGACAGAGAGATCACAAGTAGGCATAGAGGCAGGCAGAGAGACAGGAGGAAGCAGGCTCCCTGCTGAGAAGAGAGCCCGATGTGGGGCTTGATCCCAGGACCCTGAGACGGGGACCTGAGCTGAAGGCAGAGGCTTAACCCACTGAGCCACCCGGGTGCCCCCATGTACTGGTTTTAAATAGAGGAGTAATACAACCCAGTTTGTGCTTTAGACAATCATTCTGAAAATCGGTTGTGAAAAAAGGAGGCTGGAACCTGTCAAGAAAGATACAACATAATGTTGGATTGTAAAAAACAACAACAACAACAACAACAAAACCAGAAAAACTCCCTGAAGCAGGAAGAACCTGGGCTGGGCTGCAGTTAACACCTGGGTCAAAGTGAGAGCCTTGAGGACTGTGGTACACAGTGAGGCTACAAGAGTAACTGAGGATGAATCCAGACTTCAGACTGCACAATGACTGCTTCTATTCTGATAGATATGCAGACCCCCTTGAATAGTCTTGGCATGATCCAGTTTTAGAACAATTCAAGGAGTGAAGCAAATGTTCTTTTGCATGACTGTATTGATCTGTGAGTTTTCAAAGCCAGATATCATCTCTCATTCATACTTGAATTTTTAGGACCTTACACCATATACATTTGGTAGATGCTCAGCAAATATTTGCCGGTTGGTTAGTTAGAAGATGATTAGATGAATGGATAGATGGGTGAATAAATAGATGAATCATTACACCTCAGGGATAAATGAGCTTGGGGTGAAATAATTTATCAAAACAAGTAAAAAACTAGGAATAAGCAGATAATCTAAAAACCCTTTGTAATAGGGGGTGGGACCCTCATCATGCTCTGCAGGAGCTAAAAGAGAAAATAAATCTTTTTGTCTCCAGTGATTTCTACGTCTTGATCCTCAACACTGTTTTCAGTGTTTCTCCCCAAAATCTGCCATGGGAACCTATTGAGACAATGTTTCCTTCAAAACTATCTTCACTATGGGTTCCAGTTTTCCCTGAGGAATAGGACAAGGGACATCCCTTCCTTGGGATCATTCACAAAACCCTAAAGACAAAATAAAAGCACAGTGTTTTTAGCACGACCATATATTCTTTTTCCCAGAATTCAACAGCCCTTCTACACCTAAAATAAAACTCTTAGAACCAATTCTTTAATTAGAAAGAATAAGTTGTTTCCTTGATTAATTGCACATAGCAGAAAAAGACTATGTAGGAGGTAATAATTTATGGTAGCAATTTGAGGTGATTTTGTCATAAACTTTCCATGGTTTCATATTGTAGATTTTGGATAACATAGTACTTTGTCAAAAAGGGAGGGGGATGGAGGAAGTAAAATAAATATTTAAGCCCAGAGAGATCATTCCAACAAATGTTCATTCTTAGATCATCTGTTCTTCATTTCATGATATACATTATAAACAACAGCCTCACTCCAACTCTCACATTGCTGCATACTTTAAAATTCAGCAAATATGTTAGTGCACATATATAATGTATTGTTGTAGTTTGCATTCACAGATAACACTACTAATGGAGTTGTTTGCCATATATATGGATAAGGTTAAAAATCTCAGAGGGAGAATAACAGTCTTGCCACATGGGCAGACTCATAGGAGGACTGTCCTATTTTTGTAGCTCTAGAGACCATTTTAGAACAAATCACTTCTCATGACTCTGTCTCTTTGCTCAATGGGTTACTAATGTCTTTGCTCTAAAAGAGCTACATGGATTTACTCACTGCCAAGTGGGTCTTTTGGCTGCTGCTATACCCAGAATATCTTAACTATACAGCAAAGCTTTAAATTATATTTCAGGATGTCAATTTAACATTTCTTCTGGAACCTGCAGTCTCCTGCTTCAGTTTTCCAAACAGCTGCTCAACTTTTTCGGTCTTTTGGTAGGGAAGCAATATGGCGTCAGCGTTAGCAAATACTTGTCCATGATTAAGAGGTTTTGTTTTTGTTTTTTCATATTTCAGGACTTTTTTTTTTTTTTTTTTAAATATTTTATTTATTCATTTGACAGACAGAGACCACAAGCAGGCAGAGAGGCAGGCAGAGAGAGAGGAGGAAGCAGGCACCCCGCTGAGCGGAGAGCCCGATGCGGGGCTCGATCCCAGGCCCCTGAGATCATGACCTGAGCCGAAAGCAGAGGCTTTAACCCACTGAGCCACCCAGGCGCCCCTGGACTTTTTTTTTTTTTAGAGCAGCTTACATTCACAGCAAAACTGAGTGAAAAGGAGAGAGATTTTCTATATACTTCCTGCCCCCTCATACGGATAGCCTCCTCCACTATCAACATGCTCCAACAAAGTGGTACATTAGTTATGACTGATGAATCTGCACTGACATATCATTATTATCCAAAGTCCATGGTTTATATTAAGGTCCACTCTCAGTGTTATACATTCTGTGGATTTAGACAAATGTATAATGACTTGTGCCCACCATTAGAGCATCATACCATGGATTAGTTTTACAGTTTTCAGAAAATCAAACAAGGAAACCAAAAATCTACACATACAAAATAGTGTTTCAAAAGGTAAATTTTATTCATTTTAAAGAACTAAATATTATTCTAAAGTCACGTCCCTTCTACTTATTTTTTCGACAAAATATACTTACTACCAAATGATAATGGCAAAATGTAAATAATAGTACTTACTTCAAGGGATTGTGTGAGGATTAAACAGGATAATCCATGTAAAAGTTGGCACAGTGCCTGGCTAATGACAAATTATTAAAAAAAAAGCTAAGTATGATCATTATTATTGTTACTATTCATCACTTCTTGTTGGTTGTGTTTTTTAATTGCTGTTCCTGTTTTCTGAGTAAAAATATTGTCTTTTAATCATCTAACTTCAAATAAGAAAAACGTTTGACATTATGCTAGCTCTTCCTTCTTTGTTTAAAATAAACATAAAAAAAATAACATAGTATCCAAATTTCTAGAAATTACTAGTGGAGGGAAGGTATATCTGGAGAATACTACCCAGGAAATCTGTGACCAAACATTGGCTTTCTGATTACACTGGCTATGTGACTATAATCACTTACATTCTCTGTGGGTGATGTCCTCACTGAATGAGGTTAACATGAGAGTATCTTGGAGTGCCAACATGTTGTAAATATAATACCTCATAGCATTCTTGTGAAAAATAAATGCATTTAGAAATAAAGCATTTAGACAATGCCTAGCATACACTGTGCATACACAATGGAAGTGTTAGCTCTTAATGTTATTTCTGTTACAGGTTCTATATGAACAGTTAGTATTTAATCTTTAAATCTTCTGCAATGATAGAATCATTTCATTCAAAGTGCTATCTATTGGTGATAATATTCTATTTATACCTTTTCAAGGCCCGGGATATCAGAAAAATAACTGTAGTAAATATAAGGCTGAAAGCCATAAAAACATGGAAAACAAACTAGAGGTATATATCACTTTATGGAATAATATATTTCTAATTTTATATAATTTCCCATGGCATCACATAGTCAAGTATAACAAATCTTTTTATGAAGTACTCATAATTTTTCACTGGTTGTACACTGGAATGAACTATCATAACGAGTTCTAGAAACCCCATTCATTGAACACTTATATATAATTATCTGTCTATGTGGTTGTCTAACTTGAGATTTCTCCCAAATTTGTAACTTTCTTAGATGACGAAAGGACAAGCATGTCTATTCCTGTTAAGAGTTTTCATCGTGATTATATAGACCTTAATTATCAACAATACTAAAGAAGATAATTATTTCCTGCTTAAGATAAATTTCTTCATTCATTGTTTATTAACCGCCTACTATGTGCTAGGTACTCTACTGGGTGGTAGTTTCAGTCTTTACATGTCTCCAGTTCAATGGGGAGATAAACAAGTAACCAAAATATTATAAAAACAGGATGTTAAACGAAAGCAGCAGGGACACTTCTAGGTGCTATGTTATAATGGAAGCTTAAGAGTGGAAATACCAAGGCAGCCTTGTTGCGTGAGCGACTTCAAAACTCAGACAGGATGAATAAGCACTAGAGAGTCAAAAGATAATGCATTGCATAATAATCATCTTCAAAAACAGCTACTCAGCTAGCACATACTCCACTTTGCGGATTTCCATTCTCCCCTCAATTGCCCAGGATCCCCATTACGTCCCGAGTTTTGAGTGGCCAGGCAATACTATATTTGCAGTACACTCTTATTTCTCATAAAATTCCAATATGCTTTCCAGATAGTAAATATCTGAAAAAACATTTTAAATATCACCTTCTAGGGGTGCTGGGGGGCTCAGTAGGCAAGGCCCACATTGGGCTCCATGCTGTGTGTGGAGGCTGCTCAAGATTTTCTCTCCCCCTCCCTCTGCCTCTCCCATTTCTCCCTCACTAAAATAAATAAATGTAGATAGATGATAGATAGATATAAATTGATATAAATTTATACATATATATCAATTTATAAAGAACAATACCAAAGCCCCAGGGGAAATGTCATTTAAAGGCAAAAATGGAATGACAAGGGGTGCCTGGGTGGCTCAGTTCGTTAAGCCTCCAGCTCTTGGTCTCGGCTGGGGTCATGATCTTGGGATTCTGGAATTGAACACCAGGTTGGGCTCTGTGCTCTTTGTGAGGTCTGCTTGGAATTCTCTCCCTCTCCCTCTGCCCCTCCCTCTGTTTACTTTCTCTCTCAATCTCTCTCTCTAAAAAAAAATAAATACTTTAAAGAAATGGAATGACAATATTATCTCAATATTAAAGAAAAATCAACCTTTAAAGTGACAAAATATACCTTTCACATCTATTAAATTATAAAAAATAAAAACATAATTTGAAGAATCAGGGCCATGCATTTCTGGTATTAGTATAAATTGTTTCCTTCTTTTGGGATAAAAATCTGGCAATACATTGCAAGAGCCATAAAAATGTTCAAAACTTTTTTTTTTTTTTTTGGTTCAAAACTTTTGACTCAATAACCACATTCCCAGAAATTTAAATTAATGAAATGAAAAATGTTAAAATTAGGTAAAATTGATTAAGGCAAAAATGCTAATATAATTCTGATTTTAAGAATAAAGTGATTCAGCATTCAGAAAATGAGAAAATTGTGAAATATTATCTAGAAGGAAATCTGAAACCATTTAAATGTAGAAACATTAAGGTCATAGAGACACCAAAAACAGTATCTACAGATAAAACTAAGAGAAAAAAATACAACTTTATAACTTAATTTGTTTACTAAGTAAGTAAATAAGTAAAAGATTTACTAAATAAGTAGAAATACTTTGATGCATCAAGTAAAATAATCATGTGTTTCATTTTGGGTAATTTTTATAAATAAATGCCTGTTTTAAATTCCTTTTTACATATACATATATATACATAATTTGACATAAATGCCTACATACAATGGACATTTCTGAGTACTTTTAATTTTTCTGTTTATTTAGCTCCCCTAATCAATGTCTCTACCCTCCAAACTGTAAAATCCATTCCACCATGTTATCTATGACTAAAACTCTAGTATATTATTCTTTATTTTTTCTTATATTCTTATAAGAATATAGACATGTAGACATGTATATGTAGAATTATATATAGATATACAATTTTATATAAATATTCATGCATATAGAATTTTTCTCATCTTTTAGCTGAAAATAAAAATATATCCATTTCTTTCTTCCATTTCTCACTTATATCTTATCAAGTCAATTTATGCAGCTGTAATTCACCCTGTTTAGTTGTTGTTTGCTATAGTATAATGTATATGTATCCAAATTTTTTAAATCAGTAGCTTACTCTATTTGTACGTTAACTGTGTTTCCATTTTTTCTCTTTGTAAACAAGGCTTCAATGAACAACTTTTATAAATACCAATCGAGTACCAGAACTTTTGTTTCTTTTTTTTTTTTAAGATTTTTATTTATTTATTTGACAGACAGAGATCACAAGCAGGCAGAGAGACAGGTAGAGAGGGGGAAGCAGGCTCCCTGCTGAGCAGAGAGCCCAATGTGGGGCTCGATTCCAGGACCCTGAGATCATGACCTGAGCCAAAGGCAGAGGCTTAAACCACTGAGCCACCCTGGCACCCCAGAACTTTTGTTTCTGAGAGAGATAATCAGATCTGATATTGATGGTCAAAAGTATTATATATTTTGAGTTTTAATAGATCTTGCCAGATTGCATTCCAAACTATTGTAATAACTCACATTTCTACCAGCAATGTGATACCTGCTTTTTAGTTATTTGGCAGCCTCATATGTATAAAGTGATGTTTCATGTTACTTTAACATGCAATTGCTTATTGTAAATTTAAGCATATTTTCCTTTGTTGGCCATTTGGATTGATTTTTCTAAGTGTTTCCAGTTTATTTTTTATTTTTACATTAAATTGAGGTATAACATATATATAGTAAGGCATATAAATCCCATGTGTACAGCTGGATGAATTGTTGCATAAATAGATATCTCCCAGATCAAGATAAAAATATTAACAACATCCTAGAAGTCTTCTTAGTGCCCTTTTGCAAACTTATATATACTGCTACCTCACTCCAGCTACAAAGGGAATCGCTGCTCTATCACTTCTATCTCCTCAGATTAACTTTGACTGGTCTTGAATTTCATGTAAATAGTTCATATAGTGAGCTCATTATTGTCAACTTTTTTTTTTAAGACTTTATTTATTTATTTGACAGAGATCACAAGCAAGCAGAGAGGCAGACAGAGAGATGGGGAAGCAGGCTCCCTGCTGAGCAGAGACACCCCCACCCCCGACATGGGGCTCGATCCCACAACCCTGGGATCATGACCCGAGCTGAAGGCAGAGGCTTTAACCCACTGAGCCACCCAAGTACCCTTATTGTCAACTTTTTTAATCAATGTTATATATATGATATTCAATTATATTGTAGAGAATGGAAGCAATCAGTCTTTTCATTGCTTTTTATATATGAATGTTGTATAATTTAAAAATTTGGATCTTTTTACTTTGAGGCTATTAGGAATAGGGCTACAAAAATATTATTTTATGTATCTTTTAGCAAATATACATAACCATTTCTCTTGGGTATATACCTATGACAAGAACTACTGGGTAATAGGGTAAGCGTATGTTTATATACTGCAAAATAGTTTTCCAAAGACTTTGTACTAATTTACATTCTCACAAAGAATACATGTAAGCTCCAGTTTCCCCATATCTTAGTTCATATGTGGTATTGATTGGTAGTCTTTTTAATTTGGTCATTCTGGTGTGAAATGGGATCTTATATGCTTTTAGTTTGCATTTTCTTGATGAGTAATGATGTTTAGCTTTTTTTCATGCTCTTTCTGGTTTTTATGAAACCAATTTTATGAAATGCCTATTCAAATCTTTTGTCTACTTTGTAATCAGGTTATTTGTATTTTAATTAATGATTTGGAAGGTTTTTATATTTTCTGGATTCAAGCCTTTGTTGGATGTATGTATTACAAATATCTTCTCACAGTATATGGCTTCCCTTTCCACTCTTTCAATGGCATTTTAGAAAAACAGAGGTTCTTAATTTTAATGAAGTTCAACTTGTCAATCTTTTATTTTATAGTTAATGTTTTTGTGTCCTATTTAACAAAATTACATGCCTCAAGATAATGAAGATATTCTCCTGCTTCCTTCTAGAAGCTTTATTATTTTCCCATTAGTATTTAGATATTTGACCTACCTTGAATAAAATTTTTGTAAGGGGTCAGAGTTTATTTTTCCCATAGAGTTACCTAATTATTCTACCATAATTTGTTGAAAAGACTACCTTCCCCCTCCTCACTCCAAATACAGTGGTATTCTTGTAGTAAATCAGGTGGTCAGATACAAGTAGAATTATCTCTCAATTCTCTATTCTTTTCAATTGGACAAATTTCTATCCTTATATTAATACCACACTGTCTTAATTACTGTAGCCTTTTAGTAAATCTTAATATCTGGTAGTGCATAAGTTCTTAAACTTTGTTTTGTTTATTTAAAATTGTCTTAACTGTTCCATATAACATGTAAATTACTCACACAACCTGTGGTGATTTTGATCGGGAAAGTAACAAATCTATAGACCAATCTGGAGACAACTGACATCTTAAAAACATTGAGTCCTCCATTCCTTGAAAATAGTATATCATTCCACTTATTGAGATTTTCTTTAATTTCTCAACAATATTTGTAATTCCCAGGGAAGATCTCTTATACATATTTCATGTTACTAACTAATTCCTAGAAATTTTAATGAATTTTTGGTGTTATTGTGTTAATTATTTATTATTAGAAATGCATTAGAAATACAAATAATTTTATATTGACATTATCTCCAAAGACCTTGCTAAATTCATGTAATAGAACAGTTTGTAGATTATTTTGGATTTTTTGCATATATAATCATGTCCACTGAAAAAAATAATAGTTTTGTTTCTTTCTTTCTGGTATTTACATTTCAGTTTCTTTCTCTTGCTTTTTTTGTCCAGAATATGACTTCCAGGATGATGTTAAGTAGATATAGTGGTAGTGGACTTGTGATCTTCCCAAACTTGGGATAGAGGGGGAAACATTCAATATTTAATACCAATTATGAAACCCTAATTTTTATATATACTCTTTATCAGGTTAAGGATGCTCCATTGTACTCTCAGTTTTCTGGGAATTCTTATGAATATGGATTGAGATGATCATTTTTTTATTATTTATTTTGTTAATGTGATGAACTAGATTGACTTTTTATTGGTTGATTTCCTAATGTTAAGATGACCTTCCGTTCTTTGGATAAATTTCACTTAGTTATGATTTATTATGTTTTTCACATTTTACCAGATTCAATTCGCTAATCTTGTATTTAAGAATTCACATCCATTGTCATAAGATCTTAAAGTCTCTAACTTTCTTTTTTTTTTAAAGATTTTATTTATTATTTATTTGACAGACAGAGGTCACAAGTAGGCAGAGAGGCAGGCAGAGACAGAGGAAGGGAAGCAGGCTTCCTGCTGAGCAAAAAGCCCGATGCAATGCAGAGCTTGATCCCAGGCATCCTGGGATCATGACCTGAGCCGAAGGCAGAGGCTTTAGCCCACTGAGCCACCCAGGCGCCCCGTTAAAGTCTCTAACTTTCTCTTCTCTTAATTTTATTTTCAGATTCTAGTTTTGGGTTTATGTTGGTGTAATAAAACAAGAAGTGTTCCCTCTTTCTGGAGTCTCTGAAGGAGTTTATGTTAGATGGATACATTTTCTTCTTTAAAAGTTTGGGAGAATTAGACAATGAGGCCTTCCTTTCCTGGAGTTTTTTTTTGTGGGAAGATCTTTACTTGAAGATTCAATTTCTTTAACAGATAAAAACTATTGAGATTTTTCAATCACCTCTCATGTCATTTTTGGTAAGTGTTTTTCAAGATATTTTTCCATTTCATGTTTGATGTTGAATTTATTGTTATAGAGTTGTATAAAATGTGTGTTATTATATTTTCAATTTAATTTCATATCTCCTAAATGTATGATGATAAAAACTTTCCATCCCTAATAGTAATTCTTTTTTCCTTTTCTTTTATTTCTTGATCAGTTTTGGTAAATATTGACAAACTTTTATTGAAATATTCAAAGATGCAACTGGTATTAGGCAGATTTCTCCAGAGAAACAGACCCAAAGAGAAATACAGTAGTTCCCCCTTATTCATGGGAGATATGTTCCAAGACCCCCCTGTGGATGCCTGAAACCATGGATAGTACTGACCGATATATACATACTGTTTTTTTTCATATATATACAGAGAGAGAGATATAGATATAGACATAGATATATAAATGATGAAGTTAAATTGGACACAATAAAAGATTAATAACTAATAATGAAATAGAACAATTATAAGAATATATATAATAAAAGTTATAAATGTGGTCTTTCCCTTTCTCTCTCAAAATATCTTATTCTTCTTGTGATGCTGTGAGATGAAAACTTCACTGAGGTGAAGTGAGGAGAAGGACAAAGTCATGGTGATATAGTGTTAGGCTACTAAAGATATGTGAGAAGGAGGAGCATCTCTTTTCATGCTGCAGTTGACCACGGGTAACTGAAACCATGGAAAGCAAAACAGCAGATAATGGGGAACTACCATATATATACATATGTCATCATAAGGAATTGGCTTACATGATTATGGAGGCTGAGAAAATCCAAGAACAACCATTAAAATCTGTATTGTGTTCTCCAGAGAAAGAAAACCACTCAGAATTGGTTCCCAGGACTGTTGAGGCTAAGAAGTCCCAGTATCTGAAGGCAGCAATTTGGAGAGAGTTGATCGTATAGTTCCACTCTGAGTCGAAAGGCCTGAGAAGCAAAACAGACAGCGTAATTTTCTGACTTCCTCTAGTTCCGAAGGCAGGATGTCCCAGCTTGAGGACAATCAATCAGTGAAAAAGTAATGCTTCCTTAGCCAGCCTTTCTGTTCTGTTCAGGCCTTTAATGAATTAAATGCCCACCTACTTTGGAAACAGCAATCTGCTTTAGTCAGTCTACAGATGCAAATGTTAATCGCACCCAAAAGAGCCCTCACAAACGTACCCAGATAATGTTTAACCAAACATATGTGCACCCATGGCCAAGTCAAGTTGACACCTTAGTCATCACACAACTTTTGGCTTTGTCAATATTCTTGACTACCTCTTTGCTTTCTACTTCATTTATTTTTGTTTGTATATTTATATGTCCTTCTCCTCATTTTCTTTGTGTTTAATTTGTAATTCCTTTTCTAGGCTCTTGGAATAAAATCTTTAATCATAGCTTCTCAACTTTCCTTCATCTCTAATATGTGTTCTTAAAGCTAAAGATTTCCTTCTAAGCACTGCTTTATGTCCTGTGAATTTTAATATGTCATATTTGTATTATTATTCAGTTCAAAATATTTTTGTAATTTCAATCAGGCTTTCCTATTTGACTCAATGAGCTATTTTGAAAGACACTGCTTTGAAATTTGAAATTCAAAAATTTTTGCATATTTTCTAGCTATGTCTGTCTATTGATCTCTAGCTTACTTCCAATCTGGTAGGAGAACATACTCTGTATGCTCTAAGTTCTTTTGATATTTCTTAAGAGTTTTTTCATGGCTCAGCATAGGTTCTCGTTTGTTAACTATTCCATGGCCACATGAAAATTTGTGTATTCTTTCTTATGTCAATACGTCAAATTGGTTAATCAGGCTGTTCAAATTTGACATAACCTCATTAATTTTTTTCTCTGCTCATTTTACCTCAAACTCTGATTTTGGATATGTTTATTCTTTTTCTTCCATTTCTGCCACGTTTTGGTTAAAAATACAACTTGAATCTATGTTACTATCTTCAAACAATTTTAGAACTATGTTTTTGTTCTTTTCAGTATGAAATATGCCTCTTACCTTTAAGTCTGTGTTGTCTGATATCAGTAGTGGCCCCACCTTCATGTTTCATGCTGTATATTTTTCTATTCTTTAACCTTCCACTTACCAATGTTCTTATATTTAAAGTTTGTCTCTTGTAAATAGAATACAGTTGAGTCTTATTTTTCTCAAATATACTCTAATAATCTTTATCTTTTCATTAGAGGTTTTAAACAATTTATGATTCATGTAATTTTTGGTATTTAAATTTGGTTAAATTTGCTTAATTTAACTCTACTATTTTGTTATTTGTTTTCTATTTATCCCATCTGTTCTTCTTTCATTTCTTCTTTCCTGCTGCTGCTTTTAGATTAATCAAGTACTTTTAAAAATTCTACTTTACCAAAAAAAAAATTCTACTTTACCTAATTCAATAACATTGTAGTAATAATATTTTGTATTTTTTCCTTTAGTAGTTATCCTAGAGATTAAAATATGGATGCTTAACTTATTACAGTCCAACTTAATTCAACATCTTTAGAATTCCCCAAATAGTGTACAAACACTGAAGAAATATAACAAGTTACCTCCTCCCAACCTTTGTGCTATTGTTGTTATATTTCTAGATGTGCTAAAAACCTCATAATATGTTATTATAATTTTTGTTTTAAACAATCTACTCTTTTATATCTATCTACACGTTCACCATTCTAGTACTCTTCATTCTGCTTTGCATTTCTTTCTTTTATGTGGGATTATTTTTATTCAACTTGATGACTTCACTTACTATATGTTAATGTGTGCTGGCAACAAATATTCTCAGCTTTTCTTTGTCTGAAAACGTTTTTATTTTATTTTATTCTCGGGAATAAACACATTTGATGATATAGTATCCTTTTTCTGTATTCATGAGTTTATTTGCTAATATATTTAAAAAGCTTTTTGCATCTATGTTCATGAGGAATATTGATCTGTAGCTTTTTTTTTTTTTCTTATATGTCTCACCTACTTTTGGTATCAGGATAATGATGGACTTAAAATAAGCTAGGAAGTAGTACCCCCCTCATTGTTTTCTGAAAGTTTTTAGAATGTTGATTTTCTTTCTTAAAAATTTGATCAAAGTACCCAGTGAAATATCCTATACCTGGGTTTCTTTTTGGTGGTGGTGGAGGGTGTGAAGAGTAGGACGTGGGTATGATTCAATTACAGAGTGATTTCAATTGTTTAATAGATACAAGGAATTCAGTTTTTCTATTTTATTTAGACTATAGTTCATCATAATAATCCCTTATTATTTGTTCAATGTCTGTAGAATCTGTAGTAATTTTCCCTCTTTTATTCTAGATATTGGTATTTTATGTCTTTTCTCTTTTTCATTTGATTTATCTATAGTTTATTGATTTTGATGAACTTTTCATAGATCTAGCTGTTGGTTTCACTTATTTTCTTTACTGTTGTTCATTTTCTATTTAACTAATTTCTGGTCTCTTCATTTTTTTTTTCCAACCTCTTTTTTCTCTCCACTGTTGGAACTGTTTCTATTGCCAGATCTTCTAATACATTGATCTTTTCCTCTACAGAATTTACACTGCTGTTAATCCTATCAAGTATTTTTTTATTTCTGATGTTGCACTTTTTACTTTTAGAAGTATCATTTGTCATTTTTATATCTTCTGTTTCTCTTCTCATTATATCACATTTCTCTTTAAATTCTATAGCTCTTCTAAAGTCTGTTTCTGTTATTTCTACTATCCCTACCATTTTCAGATCTGTTTCTATTGATTGATTTTTTCTTTGCTATTACATTTTCCCGACTCATCATATCTAGTAATTTTATTGGATATTGAAGATTATAAAATTCATACTATTAAATACTTGATTAATGTTTTTCTTTCTTTAAAGAGTGTGGACTTTGTTCTGGACTTGCACTTAAGTTATAAAATTATTAGCATACTTGGTCCCCCAAAGAATTGTTTTTAAACATTCTTAGGACAAACCTAGGGTAGTTTTTTGCCTGGAGTTAGATTTGTTCTAATACTAAGGCAATGACTTCTGGATGCCCTGAGAATTCAACAAAATACTCCAGTTTGGCCAGTCAAGACTCAAATGTATGTTGCTCAACTTTAATTTCTTTAAGCATGTTTATTATTTTTCTACGCATGTTGTCATCTGCCTATTTCAGTAGTTCTAATTCACTATGCACATGATCTAGTTCTCAAGTACCTCTAAGAGGTACTTTTTATCATTTCCCCAAAATGATAGAGTTAAATGGTGACTCTTACCACAGTCTCTAGAACCCTGCTGAGAAACCTAGAGGAAGCCTCCTTTTTCCTCAGTCTCTCAAGCACAGGTCTGACATGACTCAGCCACTTCTCCATTGTAGGCCAGGGAGACCTATCATATTCATGATATATAGCCAATATTACTCTTATCTATAACTTCCTTGATCCACAATGCTTGTAAATCAAGCTATTTTCCAGGGTTGCTCACTTTATGATCTCTATTCCAGTGCCCCTATGCAGATTCCTAAGTGCTCACTGAGCTCACAAGGCAAAAAAAAAAAAAAAAAAAAAAAAATCCCATTCATTTGTATTCTCTACTAATGTTCCCACAAAACCAACGGCTTCATTGAACACAGAAGGCTATAGGCCTCAGTAGATGTTTAACTAAGAATATGCAATTAAATCAAAATTGGACAAGGAAGAAAAGATGACAATATGCCTATTGTCATTTTCTTGAATCCCTTCTGAATAGTAACTTTCACTTTTAAGACTTCTATTTGTTCTTCCCATGTGTCCTTCCTCAGTACTCTTGTCCAGGAGAGAAAAGCTAAGTTTGTAAAATAATGCATGTTGCTGCTTAATTTTACCCAATGAGAACTATCTGCATTTCAATCATGAGCTTTTATAAACAGTAACTTAATCTAAAAGCATGTATCTTTAGGACTTTTAAGTATAATGACAAGCTGGGGAAGAAAACATTTTCTGTGTGATTTCAATTATAATCATCCTAAAAATGGAATTGCTACATTGTAGGATATGGATATATTCAGCTTTACTAAATATTTTACCAATAGCAATGTACAAAACTGTTGTTACTCCACGTCCTCTCCAACACTTGGGATTGCAAGATATTTAGATTTATGGAAATCTGTTGGTGTAAAATAGTATGTCATTGTGTCTTTACTTTTCATTATTACTTGATATTTGGATAACCTCTTCTAGGAATTGATTATCCATATTATTTATATCATACTCAATTTTTTTCTTACCTATTTGTAGATGACCTTTTAATATTTGGGCTATGAATACTGTGCTAAAATACTGCAAATATCTTCTCCAAATCTGTCTGCTGTCTTTTAGCTTATAGTTTTCTATGTTAAGTTGACAGATTTGTCAATATTTCACTTACACTTGATGGCTTTTGTTCTTGTACTCTTTTGTTCATGTTTAAGAAGTCTTTTCCTACCTTAAAATCATGAGGTTATTGTCTTATATTTTCTTATAAAATGTTTTTAGTTTTGCTGTTCACATTCAAAACATATTCACCTAGAATTTACTTTAGTATGATATACAACAGGGTTATAATCTAGGGATATAATTATTTTCTTCTTAAGACAAATCAATCTTATAGTCCCATTTATTAAAACTTTCCTCACTGACTCTCTACCAATTTATACCATATCCTCCAACATGTATCTATTTCTGTTTTATACCTAATGTACCTACTTCTGGGCTCTTGTCAACTGTCCATCCCTGAGTTAACCTCAGAGATCAATGCTTTATTGTTAGGGGACATTGGAATTCTTGAGAAACAAAGTGACCATCTGTCTTTGAACTGGGCTCCAGAATGACAAAAGCCTGTTGGATACACTTAACCATCAGAAACAAGGTGGGTGTCATGAACATCATGACATCAAGACCAGAGAGGTATTAAATGTGCTTGACACACAGGGATCTCTGATGAAGGTGAATAGATCATTATGTCTATAGCGTTGAGATATAAGAACAGCTAATCAAGGTATTGTTTGATTTGTGTATTAAAGAAATTGAGATCTGGGAAGGAAAGGTTGATGTCAGTACTATAATGGAAAATCGTTACTTCCATCCAGGTTTCAGATCTACATTTATCAACATCATTTGAAGGGGAGGATAGATCCCTTTGAAGAATGGCCCTGCAATGCTGCCATGGGTTATATACTATATTTACTTAGATAATATACCTTCTTTCTTGCTTTAATGAAACCTGCAGTTATATGCCAGGATAAGGGCCACCAGAGAAAAAGTAATACTCAGACCTTCTGAGGAGATACAAAATACTATCACAGTTCTCCAGCTGAATGAGAGCTTATGAAGCCAGGTAATCAATGTGATAATAGCTCAGAATCATCTGATAGTGGGTCCAATAAGTCCTTGAGCCTAGTCTTCGGTAATTCCTCAGGTTCTGAATGTATAATTGATGCAGATATATGTAGCAGCTCACATAAGTTGGGGCAAGAGATATCATGAAAGGAGGTTCCTGAAATTTGCATCCTAGCTAAGGTAAATAATCAGAAGTAATCAAAGTAAATAAATCAGTAGAAATGCCAATCTCATAAAGAATTGCAGAGATATCCACCACCATCAAAGAACCGAAGGATGCAGTGGCAGTGTATCAAATCTCTATCAACTCATCTAGGCTTTCATAAACCTAAGATGGATCACAGCAAATGAGGGTGAACCTCTGTAAACGTAACAAGGTCACAGTTACTATGTGCAATATAATCTCTTTACTGGAGCAGATCAGCACAGCTTCTGAAATTTATTTATGAAATAAAAGTTCCATAACTATGAAGGATTAGATGCAGTTTACCTTGTCTTTGCAAGGACAGCAGTTTACTTTCACTGTCCTGCCTCAGAGCTAGTTAACTTTTGCCCTTTCTGTCATAGTTTATCGCTTAATTTGGCAGTAAATAATAGAAAAATTATATATATAATGTAAGTATATGGTTTTTTCTTTGATACTACTAACTAGAAAATATACATTTGACCCTTGAATAATACAGGGGTTAGGGGCACCAACCCCCAAAGTAGTCAAGAGTCATGTGGACTCCAAAAACTTAACGACTAACAACCTACTGTTTACTGTAAGCCTCACCAATAACATAAAGTTGATTAACACATTCTGTATGTTATATGTATTATATACTGGATTCTTACAATAAAGTAAACTAGAGAAAAGAAAATGTAATTAAGAAAATCATAAGGAAAAGAAAAACATTACATTATATCATTTATCAATGCCATTAGTTTACATCATCTCTTTATAAGATGAATTATCTGTCAGAACCTATTTCAATATTGTCCTATGTGATACAAAACACTGTGGATTGGGGTGCCTGAGTGGCTCAGTTGGTTGAGGACCTGCCTTTGGTTCAAGTCATGATCTCAGGGTGTTGGGATTGAGCCCCATGTCAGGCTCCTTACTCAGTGGGGAGGGAGTCTGCTTCTCACTCTCCCTCTGCCCCTCCCCACCACTCATGCTCTTTCTCCCTCTCTGTCTCAACAAATAAATAAAGTCTTAGAAAATATTTAAAAAACTGTAGATGCTATATTTATTGCTAACACTAGATATCAAAAATGAAAAGATAATGTGAAAAATTCATATTTTTATAGGTTTAATGATTCATGCATTGATAATGAAAAAACAGCAATAAGATTGCTTTATTGTGGTCTACCCTATACACTAACGAATGAACTATTATAAAACTTTAGTGGCATTCAGTTTTGCAGTTATATTTATAATACAGTATTAGAAAAACTGTTACCTCTAAAAAAAAAAACCTGTGGTGATAGGCTGATGATATATAGTTTCTCCAATTATGAGAGAAGCATACTGTATGGTAATGTAATTTTTTGAAAGCAAAGTTATAGAACAGTAAGAAAATTAACACATTAATTTTATATTCTATATCACTTACCTTATGCCTGTGTAAAGATAGACCACCCACTTCCATACAAGTCTTGCACACAATGTTCTACAGGATGAATATTAGGCGATGATGATGATAATGACACAAAAATGTCTCACATAGCTCTTGCCATACAGTTACTAGATTTTACATGAAGATGCTCACACACATACACAACAGTTAAGGTCATTAACTATATGGCATAATGGTTATTTACTATTCATTAAGTGGAAGGAGATCATCATAAAGGTCTTCGTCCTTGTCTTCACATTGAGTAGGGTGAGAAGGAGGAAGAAGAGGAGAGGTTGGTCTTGCTGTCTCAGAGGTGGCAAAGGTGAAGTGGTGCAGGAGGTGGAAGGGGAAGCAGGAGAGAGAAACATACTCTGTGTAACTTTACAGAAGTACATAGTAATTTCTGTCTGAATTTTTTGCTTTTTCATTTCTCTAAAAATATTTCTTTACTATACCAATCCTTCCACTGTTTGCTGTAGTTTCAGTGCCCATATCACAGAGGGCCCATGTCCTAGTAGAAGTCAATAATAGTCTCAAATAACCAGGACATTTCAGTCAGGTTGTCTAACATCAATTTGTTTTCCGGCACTGCTTCTTCTATGTCTTCCTCCACATGGTCTGGCACTGGTTCAGAAGTACTCATCTCCATCAAGTCATCTTCTGTTAATTTCTTTTGTGTGGTGTCTATTAACTCTTGAATTTCTATGACATCTATATCTTGAAACCCTTCACGCCCTACCTCTTTTACCGTATTCACAGTCCTTTTCATGATTTCCTTGATTGGCTCTGTTGTAAATTCTGTGAAGTCATACACAACATCTGGACACAGTTTTCTCCAGCAGGAATTTATTGTTTTAGGCTTGATGACTTTAATAGCTTTTTTCTATAGCAATGGTGGCATCTTCATTGGTATAGTCCTTCCAGACTTTCATAATGTTCTATCAGGGTTCTCTTCCATAGTGTTGGCAATCCTTTTCCATAGAGTACCATGTGCAATGAGCCTTAAAAGTCCTTATGATCTAGAGGCTGAATTAGAGATGCTGTGTTTGGGGACAAGTAGACCACTTCAACATCTTTGGTGCTGAACTCATGGGGTTCTGAGAGACCAAGGGTATTGTCCAATATCAGAAGAACTTTAAAAGGCAGTCTCTTACTGGAAAGGCACTTCTTGACATCAGGAAGAAAGTATCAATGGAACCAATCCAGAAAAAGTGTTCTTATTGTCCAGGACTTCCTGTTGTACAACCAAAAGCCCGGCGGATAATGTTTATCTTTCTCTTTCAAGGCTCAGAATTTAACATCTTTGTAGGTAAGAGCAGATCTGACAATAAACCTAATTGCAGTTGCACAAAATAGTAGAGTTAGCCTATCCCTTCCTGCCTTAAATCCTGGTGCTCACTTCTCTTTCTTACTAATAAATATCCTTTGTGGCATTTTTCCCCAGAATAGGGCACTTTTTTCTGCATGAAAAATCCATCCAGGAAGATATTTTTTCCTCCAATGACTTTCTTAATAGCACCCGGGAATCTTCTGCTGCCTCTTGGTTGGCAGAAGCTACTTCTCCTGTTATCTTGACATTTTTTAAGCCAAACCTCTTTCTAAAAGTATCAAACCATTCTTTTCTGGCATTACATTCTCCAGCTTTAGATCCTTCACTTCTTTTTGCTCTAAGTTGATATATAATGACTTTGCTTTTTCTCAAATTACATTACAGTACATAAGGAGGCCTCTCTTACGGCAACCCCACACCCACATAAAAGCTGCATTTTCAATATGAGATAAAAAAAAATATTTCACAAAAAGTATAAAGCTTTCATGCCTGTTGGCATAGCTGCAGTGATAGCTTCATGACTTTTCTTCTCTTTTTTTTTACAATGGTCCTTACACTGGATTCATTTATCTTGAGATGGTAGGCAACCACAGTTACAGACTTCAATTTATGGTACATATCAAGCAATTCAACTTTTTCTTGTAATGTTATGACTTTTCTCTGCCTCTTGGGAGAATTTCTAGCATCACTAGTGGCATTTCAAATGGCTCCCATGGTGTTATTCAATGTTTACAGTATTACACTGAACATGGTGAAAAATATGTGAGAAGCGTGAGAGATCACTTTTTACGGCAGTACAATTTATTTGCAACAAACTGCTCATGTGAAGGTGATTAACATCACATTGCATTCCAAGCAGATAGTTGCAACACTTGGGCTCAACAATAGCAACAGGAGGTATCTAGGAAATTATTTTAGTAGCATAGCATGTACAATAGTTATTTTTATGCAGTTCTGATATGGTACCTTCACATTTCTTTACATTTTTTTCTCAACTGTGAATGGTGTCATGTATGTTCTATAAGTATTTATATGCATAAGTTTTTATAAATTTTAACTTTTATAATAAATTTATATGTATTTTATGAAAGTAGATGATAAAATAGACCAGTATCTACATATATTTATGCATTCATGACATACCTAACTTTTTCTTAATTTTTTTTATATTTGTAGGCCATGCAGTTCATCTGTAAGTTTTTTCAAATTGTCACAGATCTCCAAAATATTTCTAATGTATTTATTGAAAAACATTCATGTATAAGTAAACCTATGCAGTTCAAACCCATGTTGTGTAAGGATCAACGGCATTTAGTAACAGTGATTTCTCATTTTATTTCTTAAGTCTCCATGCTTCTACACATGGATAGGCTAATTGTATCTAGAATTTTGTAATAAATTGGTCAAGTATTCCATTTTTTTTCCTTCTTCTGCAGATGTTAAACACATGGCATTCAGATGTGAATTTTCCTTTGACATGCAATAATCTTCAAACATTATGATTGCAATGAAAACTTTTTCATGTTTCCATTCCAGAAAGTAAGAGCATTAAAAAAAAACCCAGCCATTTGAAGTTTTTCTGCACAATGAAATGACTGAAATGCTGTGGGTTTAGAGGTTGCTAGTTGATTTCAACATGCAGTTAAAGATTATTACTACTTTATTCAGACCATGATATTTTGTTACTATATTTTATATTCTTTATAAATATCAGTGCTGAAAGATAATGGAAACCTTTTAGCAAAGCATCTTAAACTTCTCTGTTCCTAATTTCATAATAATAACCTATTTGAACCCAGAACTCAAGCTTCCTTTACAACCCTAATGTACCATTTTAATTTCCTATATCTATTTTGCTAACCTGTCAGGAGTTATGAAATAGATAACATAGAAGGCCTGAGCATTAATAATCCATTTTCACAGATGTCCTTCTCTCAATTTCATTAGCAGACTGAATCCCATACAACTTTCTGTAGATTAGCCTGAAAAAATCTCACCTCAATGAATTAGACACCAATATTAAGTCTTTCTTAGGAAAAAAAAAATTGCATATTTTCCCCAAAAGGTATTCATCTAGTTATTTCCCATTTTCACATTTATAGGTATAATTTATCTGACTATCTCAGTAACACCTTTGGATCTGAGAAAATCAGGATGATAGGTAATGGAAATAAATCTTTAAAGACACAGGTCAAGATATATGAGCCACACTTGTAAACTAATTGTTTAAGATGATGACTAGGAAAACACCGAGAATAGATTTCACATAATTCAATTTTTTAAGACTATTGGTAGTTATCAGTAACTATTAGTGTAACAAATCCCTCAGAGAGATGGAAATATTATACCCAGAAAATCAGTGATGTAATGAAATGAGCACACATTTTCTGAAGGTTTGACTCTAGACTTCAATCTATCGCTTGTTAACTGTGAGACTTAGGACAAGATATTGAGCCTCTGTTTCACCATCTGCACACTGTGAATAGTAATAGCTACCTCAGAGAATTGTGAAAATTAAGTAATCAAACACACAATATGTAGTACATCATAAGGTCTCAGTGAATGTTAGGGGTTTGGGGGGTTTTGTTTTGTTTTGTTTTGTTTTACAAAAATCTATTTTAATAGGAAAAAAGTACTGCAAATTAGAGAGTTAGACAAGATGATATCTTAAATCCTCTCCAGTTCTGTTTCTGATTCTATAATTCCAAACAAAGACAGAAGAGTCAGAGAAACAATTCATTCTTGACTCTTATGTAGATGTTCACATGCCACCATACATCCCATCTACACCATGGTGCTCTCACATACTGTTGGTTTCAGCATATGCAGAACAATTTGACCATGTGGTGTATTCACTAGACCACTGGGACAAGAACAAGTATTCTAGTTAAACAGACAGACTTTTCCTGGATTGGAATTACAGTCCCTAAATTCAAACTTAACTCCCAGGATGTATCCCTTTCCAACATGCCTGAGAACACAGACTAATCAAATCCATATATCTCCTACCTTAAGGGAGACTGCTAACAACTTTGTAAATACTGCTTTATACAAATCTTAAAAGTCAAGTTTAACAATAAAATTAAATGCATACTCATGGGAGATGCTGATGGGAAAAATGATAATGAGATTGCCTCTAGGCCATCTCCTGACGAAAGTTTTTAATGGTTCTGTTTGGATTTACAATTCTTTTGTTAAAGCCTTTTTGTTTCTTTTATACTGTTTTTGTGGGGTTTTTTTTTTTCCTTAAGATAAGGGATAAAAAATATCAGGGCAGTATAGCAATTATATTGTACAAGAGATTACTTAATATTTCTTTGGGTACCATCTTAATAGTACTAGAATGTATATTTTAAAGAACACTGATTTTTAGTGCCTTATTAACCTGGTTTGATTTCTAATCCCACCAGTGATAACTAATTGATCTTCCAAAAAGGTTTACTTTTTCTGATCAACTGTGTTCTCATTTGCATAAAGATGGAATCACGGGTGATTAATTCAGAAAGAATAAAGTGAAAATAGTGTGGTAGGTGGCACAGTGTTAGTTCTTGCTTCCCATTACTATTTTTACTCTGTATTATCATCACAATAATCCAACAATGTTTAATAAAAATATTTTCTTGTCTCCCCCTTCATTTATATCTTTTATAATTTTCTCCAATACCACTGTAAAGACAGCATCAATGTAAGGCAAATAAAGACTAAGAAACTGTTACAAATTAAAGAAACTTAAAGAGACATGACAGTTAAATTTCTGGATTGCATCTTGAAATATAATGGACATTAGTGAAATATTTGTTGAAATACAAACTAAATCTGTAGCCATAATAGTACTTCATCAAGGTTAATTTCTTGGTTTTGATCATTGTAATGAAGTTATATAAGATAATGTTCTTGTTTTTAATATATACAAACTAAAATATTTAAAACTAAAAAAGTATTATATACTCAACTTTCAAATATTTCAGTAATATATGTGTGTATATGTATGAGCCTACATATGGGAAATTTTTATCATGGGTTCCATATTTGCAAATTTACTTACTCACTAAAATTTATTTGTAACCACAAAATAATACCTGTGGCACTTATGAAATCATTTACGGACATGTGCCCTGCAATGAAAATTTGAGTCACATAATGTGCACTTCCCAGTTGATGCTAAACAACTTATGTCCTGCCTTCTTGTTTAAACTCTCACACTGTAAATAAGTGTCCTTTTCACAGTTAATTTAATGCCATGTGGGTTTTTTTTTTTTCATTTTTGTTTTTTGTTGGTTATTTACTGTTTAAAGCGGTCTCCAACATAGCGTTGAATTGCTGTCTAGTGTTCCTAAGTGCAAGAAGGCTGTGATGGCCTTATAGAGAAAAGATGTGTTTAAATAAGCTCCCTTCAGGCATGGGTTATAGTGCTGTTTGCCTTTAGTTCTATGTTAATGAATCAACACATGTTTTTTAAAAGTGTCTCAAACAGAAACACACATTAAACAAGATTTTATATTGATCAGTTGAGGGAAATGTGAGCAGAGACTCATGGGAATCTAAACCTGTATTTCCCCCAGGAGCTCAGCATTTGCTAATTCAGTGTTTGCTGTGCCTTTGTAGAACAAACCTACCACAAAACAATGACAATAGAAATTAGAGTGACTGATAAAGCAGAAGTGATAAAATGTTAATTTCGAGAATCTGAAGGAAGACTCTACCATTTTCTGTGTTAAGTTTGAATTTTTAAATGATGTTAAAAAAAAAAAAAAAAAAAGCCTGTACTCTTCATCTAGAACCTTTTTCAGGGCCAAGAACAATCTAGAGACACTGGACAAGGGTGAGAGAGGCTAAGCCAAGAGTAGGATGCTGAAGACTGAGCATCTATTTACTCAGGCTGGCCATGGCAGCATGATTCGGTAGGAGGGTATAGTCATGGTCAGAGAAGAAAAGATGTACAAGAGATGTGTAGAGCCCTGAATGTGGAAAGAATAATGGAGCAGAAGCCATTCCGGTTTGCAGGAAATTGGAAAGCAAGATTTGAAATGAATTAGAGCAAAAACTTCAGACTTAAAACCTTAAATAATGCAAGGTCTTTAGGAATTCTGCGTTTATGGGTACTACATACATGGCATTGGGTCAGTCTGAGAGCTTTAAAAGAAGCAGGTAGGGGGCGCCTGGGTGGCTCAGTGGGTTAAGCCGCTGCCTTCTGCTCAGGTCATGATCTCAGGGTCCTAGGATCAAGTCCTGCATCGGGCTCTCTGCTCAGCAGGGAGCCTGCTTCCCTCTCTCTCTGCCTGCCTCTCTGTCTACTTGTAATCTCTGTCAAATAAATAAATAAGATCTTTAAAAAAAAATAAAAATAAAATAAAAGAAGCAGGTAGGACCAAATACTTTCTTCCTTTGCATCAATATTCATCTTTTCTCAACACTGTAATTCTTCCAGAGTCATTTATCAAAACCTTTTTTTGGTAAAAAATGAGATAAAAAATAATAATTGATGAACAACAACAAAAACCCGGCTGTTCCATCTGAAGAAAAACATTTATTTGTGAACTGAAATTGATATATGTGTTTATTTGGTTGTATGGTTTGGGAGAGGTTTTTCACTAATAGTTTAGAAAATAAGTACAATTAACAGTATATCCTGAACACATTCTTAACTGTATTTGTTGTTAGAGTATAACACATGGATAAATGATTCATAAATCATAAACATACAGCTTAATACCTTTTCACAAAAGAGAACATCCCAGTACTGCAATGGTCACCCTATTCCTTCCCAGTCCTTATGTCCCACAAGGACATCCCTATCCCAACTTCCATAAATTAGTTTTGCCTATTTTTAAACTTTGTACAAATGATATTATACAGTAGGTACTCTTTCTTTTCTGGCTCCTTTATTTACTAAAATCTTTATGAAAATCATTGATGTTTTTCTATGTAACAATTCTTTATACTTTCTCATTACTGTTTAATATTCCATTGTCTAGAGGTACCAAAATTTATTTATGAAGTCTACTGTTGAAAGATATTTCAGTTGTTTCTAGTTTGGGGCTATTATAAATAGTAATACTATGTACATTCACGTTTTGGTACACATCTGTCCAAGGGGCTTGTACTTAGTTGTAAAATTGTTGGGTATGTGTATATTCAATGTTGAGTTCAATCTCTCAAATAGTTTTCAAAGTTCTTAAACCAGTTTATACCTTCACCAGAAGTATATGGAAATTATCCTGAACAACTTTTTATTACTCTTTTCAATCTTTATTTGATTATACTCAGAGAAAATGCTCTGAAAAATATCTACATTTTGGAAGGTGAAATTTTTTTCTGACCAAGTACATGAACAACTATTTAAAATGTTCCAAGGACATAAAAGAAAAATTGTGAAATCTATGTTTGTTTATACATATACACATTCATAAAACTGATACCTGAATACCTTTGGAAAGATAGATATTCCTAGATACAAAAAAATATGTCATAGATATGTCAGTTTTCCCCCCAGACTAATATATAAAGTTAATGCATTTCCAAATAAATTATAATAAGGTATCTGTGTAATGTAGAAATTATATTTTAATTTCATGCAAAAAATAAATTATTAAAAATTGATAACTAAAAATTAAAAATAAAATGATAAAAGGATGCTCGTCCTACTAAATACAAAGCATTAGTCTCAAGTTACCATAATTTTAATAGAATATGTTGAAACAGGAATGGTCAAATAGTAAAATATAGAGTCTACAAAGTTATCCCAATACACATGAATTTTACATATAATAGAAATGGTTTATAAAATGCACCTTTTTCAATGACTATCCATCTAGGAAAATAAAATTATACCCTATTAGATACTACATGAAACTAAATCACACATGAACTTAAAAACTAAACACTAAAAAAATAGGTAGTAGAATATTTAAAATCACATTTGTGTAATTTTGAAATGAAAGATGACTTAAGAATATTGTAAAGCTCAGAAACCATAAAAAAATTATCAACAGATTTGAATACATAAAAATCAAAACTTTCTGTCAAAATTCAAAGATAGACTGAGAGAATATGTTTGCAATATATATGACAAAGCTTATAACAAAATAAAATGGCTGAATAAATTGTGTTTTCAAAGCTAAATGTTATTCAACTATTAAAAAGAATGCATTAGATCCATATGCATTGACCTCGAAAATGACCATGTCTTTTAAGAAGGAAAAGATGTGCATTCTGAGAAAATGGTGGCAGTAGCACAGCTTTCAGACATTTCTGAGTGCTTATATAAAAATAGTCAACGTGCCTGGAGAGCGAAAACAAAATATTTACAACAAAATCAATAACAAGTGAACCCCAAAATACAAACAGATACAGATAAACCACCAATACCTATAAGATCTAAATGTTATTGACATTTGTATGAGAGAAAGCAGAGGGAAGCAATGGTGCACCTGACTGATCTAAGAATAGTATAATGCTGAATAGTCACCTTAAACTCTGGAAGGCCAATTCAAGAACAGTAGCTGCATCTAGGAAGGGTTTTGCACCCTATAATAGTGAATAAATGTAAAGAGCCATGGTAAGGACTAAAGAGTTCAGATCAGCCTAGCCCCTGTGAACTCTTGAAACTGAATTTGCAGGGCTCCTTTGTAGTACAAGGCCATAAACTGAGGAAAAATGGATGGGAACAAAATGAAAACTGATCCTACTGGGATAAGAGGGACAAAGAAAAGAGAAGAGTCAAAAAAAAAAAAAAATTCAACAAAGTGAATAAAGCCAGGAAATCTTAGAAAGCATTATGTCATATTTTTAACACTGCACAAAAGCAGAAAAGGAAATTTTGTGAAGGCAGAAGACTATATGATCCAGGCTCCTTATAAAATTTCAGAAGAACTGAAATTATTAATATTAAAATGAGCAGTGTAAATTATTGAAATCAAATCCCATTCAAAAATACTGCATTAAAAATAATAAGAACCAGAATGACATCTCTATAAGCAATAAAAACTTGCCAGAAAGATGTATTCAAAAGACAGTAAAATATTGTAGAATACTATTTCAAAACAAGCTAAAAGATATTTAAAAATGTACAAAATATGAAAAAACAGTATAATTCAATATTATAAAAATTACAAATTGAGATGAGAGAATTCACAAATTAGAAAGAAGATATAAAATCATTTTAGGAATGAAAACTAACCTAAAAGGAAACAGGAGTGGATTAACACAACAAAAATTATCTTTATTCTTTTATGTATTTATTTGAGACAGAGAGAGGGCATATGAAAGGGGAGGGGCCAAAGGAGAGGGAGACAGTGAATGCTGAAACAGACACCCCACTGAGTGCAGAGCCTGATGCAGGGCTTAATACCAGGAACATGAGATAATGACCTGAGCTGAAATCAAGAGTTGGCTATTTACTGACTGAGCCACCCAGGCACCCCAAAATTATCTTTAAATACAAATGATAAAAAAGGGAAAGGATTTTTTAAATCAAAATAAAATAAGAAAAGGATTTCAAATAGTAACATATAGCAAGAAAAAAATGATCCAATATATGGATAAGAGGAGCCCTAACCAGGAAAATCAATATAACTAAAAGATTATAAAAACTTTCTGAAAATAATAATAAAAAATTTCTGAAACTATATATTAAAAAGGCACAATGTGTACTTGAGTAAATAGACTCAGAGCAACCAAACCAAGACATTCTAGTAGTTTTTTTAGACTTGTAATAGAAAATTAAAAACCTTTGGTATTCAAGAGAAAAAAAGCACATGATTTGTAAAAAATATAAAAATATATTATTATCAGATTCTTTGTCATCTTTATGCCAGAAGGAAATAAAGTAATATATTTAATGTAGTCAAGGAAATAAAACATGAGCCAAGTGATTTCTATGCAATGAAATGGATCTTTAAATTAAAAAGCACTAATTGTTACCAATAGCCAAGAATTTAGGGACTATTGTTCCCAAGAGACATTCTTAAGAAATCTACTAGAAAAATAACTTAAATCAACCAAAATGATATTTACACAAGGACTGACAGTAAGGAGTAAATATATAAATATATATAAAACTAATTAAAATTAAAATAGATTATAGATTCTCACATTTAGATGTATTATAACTATAAAAAGAAAAAGAGCGAGATAACATATATAAAACAGTTTTAACTATTTTATTTTTTTATTTTTTTATTTATTTGACAGAGAGAAATCAGAGCTAGGCAGAGAGGCAGACAGAGAGAGGGGGAAGCAGGCTCCCGCCGAGCAGAGAGCCCGATGCGGGGCTCGATCCCACGACCCTGAGATCATGACTGGAGCCGAAGGCAGAGGCTTAAACCACTGAGCCACCCAGGCGCCCCCAGTTTTAACTATTTTGATTCGTAGTATTAGTATTTTGATAAAATTCATATGCATGGAGTAAAACAAATAAATAATTATAGGATATTTTAATTATAACATTTCCTATGACTCTAGGATTTTCAGAATGCAAGAACAAAAATAACAGTGTGACACAGAGCAGATTAAGAAAAACCATGCCATTCTGAATTTTAATTTGAAATATCATTAGAAACACATAAGGTATTTTTAGAGTATGTGTTTGTGTCCTATCTGTCCACTGAAAAGGCCTAGAAATAATCATCATTCCAATAGCAAGGAGCATCAATAGGGCCTGAGATATGTGGCCTTGAAATACTGTTTCCCAATTAAAAACAGAGAGGGGTGGTGCTTCCTGGAAACAACTGATTCTCATCTAGGAAAGGAGATGAACAAAAAGAGTATGTAATATCTTGATATACCAGATAGCATGAAACTATTAAAAACAGGATTATTATATAATCTATAGGAACCATCTTGAAGAAGAGTCCACTATCCAAAGATAGAAATTTTGAACTTCAGTAGGAATAAGAATTGCACTGTATTAAAACTCAACAAGTATGTTTAAATACATGATTTCATAACATTTTTCTTTTCTTGTACAATTAGCTAAGACTTACAGTACAATGTTGAAAAGGAGTGGTGAGAAGGAACATCTTGCCTTGTTCCTGATCTTAGTAAGAAAGCTTTAAGTTGCTCATAATTAGGTCTAGCTTTTTCAGTTTTTTCATTTTTTGTTTGGTTTTTTTTTACTTTTAATTACACTTGTTTTTCCTTAACATTTAACGTATTGACTTTCTCTGATTGACTTGCTTCATTTAGCATAATACCCTCTAGTTCCATCCCAATCATTGCAAATGGCAAGATTTCCTTTTTTGATGGCTGCATAGTATTCCATTGTGTGTGTGTGTGTGTGTGTGTGTGCGCGTGTGTGTGTGTGTGTGTATATATATATATATATATATATATCTCACATCTTCTTTATCCATTCATCTGTTGATAGACATCTGGGCTCTTTCTATAGTTTGGCTACTGTGGACATTGTTGCTATGAACATTCAGGTGCATGTGCCCCTTTGGATCACTACATTAGTATCTTTATGGTAAATACCCAGTAGTGCAATTTCTGGGTCATTGAGTAGCTCTATTTTCAAATTTTTGAGGTTCCTCCATACTGTTTTCCAGAGCAGCTGCACCAGCTTGCATTCCCACCAACAATGTAGGGGGTTCCCTTTTCTCCTCATCCTTGCCAACACCTGTTGTTTCCTGACTGGTTAATTTTAACCATTCTGGCTGGTGTGAAGTGGTATCTCACTGTGGTTTTGATTCGTATTTCCCTGATGCTGAGTGATGTTGAGAACTTTTTCATGCATCTATTGGCCATTTGGATATCTTCTTTGCAGAAAATTCTCTTCATGGCTTCTGCCCCATTTCTTGATTGGATTATTTGTTCCTTGGGTGTTGAGTTTGAGAAGTTCTTTATAGATTTTGGATACTAGCCCTTTATCTGGTACATCATTTGCAAATATCCTCTCTCATTCTGTTTTTTGTCTTTTAGCTCTAGTTGTTTTTTTTTTTCCAGATATTCCTTATCAAGTTGAGGAAGTTCTCTTCTATTCCTAGATTTGCTGAGATTTTTCATCATGAATGAGTACTGGATTTTGTCAAATGCCTTTTCTGTATCTATTGATATGATTGTGTGATTTTTCTTCCTTACCCTATTGATAGATTACATTAATCAATTCAAATATTGAACTAACCTTGCATCCCTGGGATAAATTCCACTTAGTCATGGTTTATAATTCTCTTTATACATGACTGGATTCAATTTGCTAATATTTTGTTGAGGATTTTTGCATGTGTATTCATGAGAGTCATTAGTGTGCACTTCTCTTTTCTTCTATTGCCCTTGGTTTTGGTATTTGGGTAGTGCTGGCTTCATATTATGTTAAGAAGTGTTCCTCTGCTCTAATCTCTTGGAAGAGGTTGTAGAGAACTGGTATAATTCCTTTCCTAAATGTTTGATAGAATTCACTAGTGGACTCATTTTGACTTGGCACTTTCTGCTTTAGAAAGTTATTAATTATTTATCAGAGTTATTTATTTTTAAAAACTAATTAATCATATTCTAAGGATGACTAGACTCCAATTCATTATCTTGAAAACCAGGTAAATAAAAGGACAGAATCAAGCATTATTCCTGTCATCCTGATATAAACTTTACCCATAGGTAATTAAATAGTAGATGAGGGAACTGTTTCTGGTAAATAATATATTTTGAATAAATAAAACAATAAATGAAAATGAAATAATAGAATATCATCATATTGAGAACAAATACTTTGGGTAATGGCAAACTGATTTCCTAATGGATCAAAAAACAACTATAATACAAATACAGAATACAGAACTACAAAAAGCACGCTGCCTGGAAGCACTGCTGAGTGAGCAAAAACTGACGTATTCTGGTGGGGAGACAATGCTCAAAGGAAAAGAGTTATATCTACTGAGTTTCCATTTGCATGAATTTACCTGGGAGCCAGATACATTCAGCACAGTTTTATTCTTAATAACCAAAAACAAGAAAAAACTCAAATGTCCATCAACTGGTAAACAGATTAACAAATTGTGATAAATCCACTGTGTATAATACTGTGTAATTATAAAGGAAAAAACTACTGATTCACAGAAGCAGAGGTCAACCTCAAAAGCACTATGTAATGTAAGATAAACACATACAAAAGACTACATAGTGTATGAGTTCATTCATTTAAAGTTATAGAAAAAGCAAAAACTAGAGAAAAGAAAGAATTAGTGATTTTCAGGAGATAGTGAGTGGGCACAGGAGTTTGACTGCAAAGAGGTGTAGAGAACTTTTTGAATGATGGAAATGTTCAATTTCATCATTGTTACAGTTTCTTGACTATACCTATTTGTCAAACTCATCAAATATCACATGTAAAATTGGTGAATTTTATTGTACATAAATTATGCTACAAAACTGATTTAAAAATAGAGGGAAAGCCAGACTTCTCATGCTGAAGGAATTCAAATGACTTATGCATTTGCCAAAGTTCTTGGATGTGGATCTGAGTAAGCCTCTGGATCCACCTGTTAATTTGAAGGAATATAAAAGACAAATGGCTGTGTTAAATTGTACCAACATTATAAAATCAACAAGATACAGATCATGAAAACTCTGTAAGTTAAATGGCCAGGTCTCTTCAACAACTCTATAAGTCAAATGGCCAGGTCTCTTCAACAGATAGTTTTACAGGTATATCAAATTGTGGGAAGGAAAGGTAAGCTTAATCAATAATGTACTGGGATTCACACTTGACTAATAAAAACACAAAGCAGTCTCCCAGATTCCAGCCCAGCATGTAAGACGCTTGGAAGTCACCAATCCTTCATAACAAGTAACAAGCTGAACCAACTGGAAAATAAACAATTCTTCTTATATTCATCAGTGAAGTGAGAAAACAGAACAAACTGTTGCTCCCCGCACCCCCCCCCCTGCCAAATTGGAGAGAAAGAGAAGTATATACAGAGACAACTCCCTGGATCAGAAACCCATGAGCAGAAAGTCTAGAGGAACCAGTGCTGGGGCGGAAAATTTAGACTGTAAATGAGAAATTACTGGAGGCTTAGTGTGAGCAAGTTTGAGAGTTAAAAACTCCAAGGGGACCCAGTCACAAATCGGCCTTCATGCTTTTGTGAATTTTACCTCCAAGAGTTCTATAAGGTCCTCACAGTAAATATCAGAGAAGAATCCCTTCTGTGTTTCTATTATGAATAGGGGAAATGTTACCATCTTGAAATATGCCAGAGTAGTCTTTACTTTTTAACAAGACCTGCTCTCAGGAAAAACTATTTTACTAAGGCATAACCTGCTAGAGTTTAATCAGAGCCTAACCAACCTGGGAGAAAGGAAGTACTCAAGTCCAACTCCCTCTAGCTACTCTGTCCTACAACTGAAGAGCACTGGTGAAGTTCACGTTCCAGAGACCTGCTCACCAAAAGGCTGAGACCTAATCACAAGACTATAGAATGTTTTCCTTCCTCCCATAACTTATTACTACATGCTACAGGCCTATTAATCATAGTTCTTTTTACTCAGTGCATCAAATCAATTTTCAACAACAACAACAAAATTACAATGCATACTAAAAGGCAAGGAGCACAGTTTAAGATATTGAGTAAGCATCGGAGCCAGAGTCAGGTTGGCAGAAATGTTGAGATTTTCAGACAATTAATTTTTTTAAAAAACTATAGCTAATATGTAAGGGCTTTAATGGGAAAATTAGACAACCTGAAATAACAAAGAGATAACATAAGCAGAGAGATGGAAATCCTATAAAAGACCTCTAAAAGAAATGCTAGAATTTAAAAAAAAAAAAAGCAGTAATATAAATGAGGAATACCTTTAAGCCGGCTCATTAGTAGACTGGATAGAACTAAG
The DNA here is from genome assembly GCF_963455335.1 of Martes martes. Lineage (NCBI taxonomy): Eukaryota > Metazoa > Chordata > Mammalia > Carnivora > Mustelidae > Martes > Martes martes. The sequence continues at coordinate 65,456,458 of NC_137889.1, read as the reverse complement.
GACAGAATCTCTGAACCTGAAGATATGGCAATACAAACTTTAAAAACTGAAAAGCAAAGAGTAGGGAGAAAAGGCTAAGGAAAGACCACAAAGTATTCTAGAACTGTGGGACAGCTACAAAATATGTAACAAATACAAAATGGGGATCCAAAAAAAAGAAGGAATATTTAAAATAGTTGTGACTGAGAATTTCTGAGAAGAACCTCAGACAATAAACCACAGTTCCAGGAAGCTGGGAAATATTAAATAAGATAAATTCCAAAGCAAAACAAAAACAAAAACAAAAACCCTACACCTAGGTATATCATATTCAAACTACAGAAAATCAATGATCAAGAAAAAATTTTGAAGTCAGAAAAGAAAAATGCATTCTGTACAGAGAAGCAAAGATAATAATTACATCTGTCCTCTCAGAAAACGTGCAAGAAAAAGAAAGAAAGAAAGTGTGGGGGGGTTGAAGTGAAATACTTAGTGTTGATAGAATAAAAAACATTGACCTAGAATTCTATACCCTGTGAAATTATCCATCAAAAGTAAAAGAGAAATAAAGACTCTCTTAAATAAAAATGGAGAGAATTTGTTGCAAATAGATCTGTTAAAAAAAAAAGAAGTAAAAAGAAGTAAAGAAGTAAAGAAGTAGTAAAGTAAAGAAGTAAAAAGTAAAGTAAAGAAGAAGTAAAAAGAATCTCTTCCAAGAGAAGAAAAATGACATGTCAGAAACTTGGATCTACATAAAGGAAGCAAGAGCATTGGAAAAGGAATAAGTGAAGGGCTGTTAGACTGAATTATGGCTTTGTTTTAAAAAATGGACAAATAGATCAATAGAACAAGATAGAAAACCTAGAAGTAAATCCACATAAATATAGTCAACTGATCTTTGAAAAAAGAGCAAAAAATGATACAATGAAGCAAAAATAGTCTTTTCAACAAATGGTGTTGGAATGAGGGGATATGTCTATGCAAAAAAAAAAGCAAAAAGCAAACAAACAAACAAACAAACAAAAAACCCTACCTAAACGCAGACCTTTCATCCTTTATAAAAATTAATTCAAAATGCATCATAAACCTAAATGTAAAATGCAAAACAAGAGAACTCCTACAGAATAATAGAGGATAAAACCTATGAAGCCTTGGGTATGGAGACACCTTTTTAAATACAACAAATGTATGAAAGAAATAATTGAGGGACATAATCCAAAATGGTGGAGGAGTAGGAGAACTTAGTTTTCCCTGGTCCCTTGAATTCTGCTAGATAGCTATCAAATCATTCTGAACACCTGCAAACTCAACCAGAGATCTAAGAAAACAATAGCTGCAACTCTGTAAATAGAAAAGTGACCACTTTCTGCAAAGTAAGAGGTGCAGAGGAATGAATCCAAGGTAATATTTGAGAAGATAAACTATAGGGTGAAGGAGCCTCCATCATCCAGCTACCAGAAAGTGATATAGTAGTGGGGCATAAAATCAGAACTTTTAGAAGTCTGCTCCAGTGAGGGACTTCCCTGCCTGAAAGGTGCTCAGATAGCAAAGCAGGGCAGAATACCATGTGGGACAGTGTGGTCTCAGGATCCCCAGGGTCACAGGAAGACCAGAGGTGACTGAGTGTGGCAGAGTTCCCAGGCATCAGAGCAGGTAAGCTGGTTGTAATCATTGAGTCCAGGAATAGGTTCTGAGCTCAGGGTTGTCATATACTACAAACCCCTACCAGTCCGGTGACTGTTCTCTGAGCAGGGGCCCAGCAAGTGGCAAAACTGTCATGATACTCCCTTTCTTCTGATGGGAAGAGTAGCATGGGTGTGCACCACAGAAGTCTGCAGGGTTTGGAGATTCAAAGTAAAGTCACATGACTGAGATAGAAAAGCTCATCACATGCTGGGTGAGCACAGAGTGTGGATGGAGATGCAGGAGACAAGAGGGATTGACTGCTTTTCTCTGAGGACACACTGAGAAGTGGGGCCCTGAGCTCTCAGCTCTGGGACTAGAGATTGGGAGGCCATGGTTTTCATTCTCATCCTCTAAAGCTGCATGGAAAGCCTTCAGTGAACAAAAGCCATATAAAGCAATCCAGAGCCACTTACTTAGTCTGGTCCCCTGGCAAGGGTGGTGCAACTCTGCCCACCCTTTTATATATATATATATATATATATATATATATATATATATATATATATATATAAAGTTTTTCTTTCTTTACAGTTTTGGGATTTAGTTTTCTAACAAACAGGACAATATACACACAGGATCCAGTGTATTGCTCTGTTCTGTTCACCTGTCTGATTATATTCTCTTTTTTTTATTTTTTTTTTCCATTTTAGGGTCTCTTCTGATTTGTTAGTGTATATTTCTCTGGGATCATTGCTGCCATTTTAGAATATTGTTCTCTCATTCATCTATTCTTGTCTGGTCAAAATGACAGGACAGAAAAACTCACCTCAAAAAAATACAAGAGGCAGTACTGACTGTCAGAGACTTAAACAGTATGAATATAAGTGAGATGTCAGAACTAGAGTTCAGAATAATGATTATAAAGATACTAGCTGGATGTGAAAAAGCATAGAAGACATAAGATAATCCCTTTCTGGAGAAATAAAAGAACTAAAATCAAACCAAGTCAAAATCAAAAAGGCTACTAATGAGAGGCCATCAAAAATGGAGGCTCTAACTGGTCAAATAAATTAGGCAGAAGAGAGAATTAGTGACATAAAAGACAAAACAATGAAGAATAAAGAAGCTAAGGAAAAAAGAAACAAACAACTACAGGGTCACAAGGGAAGAATGTGAGAGGTAAGTGTTACCATAAAGCAAAACAAAATTAAAATAATTGGGATGCCAGAAGAGGAAAGAGAGAAAGGGGTTTGGTAGACGATTTACTGGAGTAAATTATAGGGAGAACTTCCCTAATCTGTGGAAGGAAACAGGCATTCAAGTCCAGGAGGCACATAGAAACCCCTCAAAATTAATTAAAAAAGGTCAACACCTCGACATACAATAGTGAAACTTACAAATCTCACAGACAAAGAGAAAATCCTGAAAGCAGCTCAGGACAAGAGGACCATAACCTCCAAGGGTGGAAACATCAATATGGTAGCAGAGCTATCTATCCACAGAGAACCAGCAGGCCAGAAAAGACTGGCATGATATATTCAGGGAGCTAAATGAGAAAAATATACAACCAAGAATACTTTATCCAGCTAGGGTGCCATTCAAAATAGGAGAGATAAAAAGCTTCTAGAACAAACAGAAACTAAAAGAATTTATGATCATAAAGCAGCCTTACAAGAAATATTAAAAGGCATCTCAAAGAGAGGGCCCAGAAAGGAACAGAAATAATAAACAGAAACAGTGACTTTACAGGTGATACAAAGGCACGAAATTCATCTTTCACTAATTACTCTGAAAGTAAATGGGTTAAATGCCCCAATCAAAAGACACAAGGTATCATATTGGATAAAAAAGCAAGACCCATTAATATGCTATTCTGCAAGAGACTCATTATAGACACAAAGATACCTCCAAATTGAAAGTGAAGGGGCAGAAAACTATCATGCTAATGGACACCAAAAGAAATCTGGGGTGGCAATCCTTTTATCGGACAAGTTAGATTTTAAACAAAAGATGGTAAGAAAAGATGAAGAAGGACACTATCATAATTAAAGAGTTGATCTAACAATTATAAATATTTATGCCCCTAACATGGGAGTGGCCAATTATATAAAGCAATTAATAACAAAATTAAAGAAATACAGTGATACTAATAAAATAACAATAGGGGACTTTAACACCCCACTCACTGCAATGGATAGATCATCTAAGCACAAAGCCAACAAGGAAACAAGGGCTTTAAATGACATGCTGGATCAGATGGACTTCACAGATACATTCAGAACATCCCATCCTAAAGCAACAGAATACACATTCATCTCTAGTGCATATGGAACATTCTCCAGAATAGATCACATTCTAGGTCACAAAATAGGTCTAAACTGGTGCCAAAAGATGAGGACCTTTCACTGCATATTTTCAGACAACAGTGCTTTGAAACTTGAAGTCAATCATAAGAGGAAATTTGGAAAGAACTCAAAAAACATGGAGGCTAATGAGCATCCTACTAAAGAATGAATGGGTCAACCAGGAAATTTAAAAAGAATTTTAAAAACTCATGGAAACAAATAGAAATAAAAACAGAGCTGTTCAAAACGTTTGGGATGCAGCAAAAATGGCCCTAAGAGGGAAGAGCATAGCAATACAAGCTTTTCTGAAGAAATAAGAAAATATCAAATACACAACCTAATCTTACACCTAAAGGACCTGGAGAAAAAAACAGCAAATAAAGCCTAGAAGGAGGAAGAGAGCAGAGCAGAGAAGAGAATTAATAAAGGTTAGGACAGAAATCAATGAAATCAAAACCAAAAGAATGGTAGAACAGACCAATGAAACTAGGAGCTTGTTCTTGGAAAGAATAAAATTTAAAAAACCCTGATCAGACTTACCCCAAAGAAAAGAGAAGGACCCAAATAAATAAAATCATCAACAAAAGAGAAGGGATCACAACCAACACCAAAGAAATACAAACAATTACAAGAATATATTAAGAGCAACTAAACGCCAACAAAATTAGGCAATCTAGAAGAAATGGATGCATTCCTAGAGATGTATAAACTACCAAAACTGAAACAGGAAGAAATAGAAAACCTGCACAAACCCATAACCAGCAAAGGAATTGAAGCAGTAGTCAAAAATCTCTCAACAAACAAGAGTCTAGGGCTGGGTAGCTTCCCACAGGAATTCTACCAAACATTCAAAGAAGAATCAATACCTATTCTTCTGAAGCTGTGCCAAAAAAAAAAAAAAAAAAAATTGAAATGGAAGGAAAATTTCCAAATTCATTCTATGATGTCAGCATTACCTTGATCCCAAAACCAGACAAAGACCCTATGAAAAAGGAGAATTACAGACCAATATGCCTGATGAACATGGGTGCAAACATTCTTACCAAGATACTAGCCAATAGGATCCAACAGTACATTGAAAGGATTATTCACCATGACCAAGTGAGATTTATTCCTGGGTGCAAGGGTGGTTCAACATCTGCAAATCAATCAATGTGATACACTACATTAATAAAAGAAAAAAGACAAGAACCATATGATCTTTCAATAGATGCAGAAAAAGCCTTTGACAAAGTATAACATCCTTTCTTGATTAAAACTCTTCCCATTGTAAGAATAGAGGGACCATACCTCCATAAAAGCCATCTACAAAGAGCCCACAACAAGTATCATTCTCAATGGGGAAAAACTGAGAGCTTTTCCCTTAAGTTCAGGAACACAGCAGGGATGTCCACTATCACCACTGCTGTTCAACACAGTACTGGAAGTCCTAGCCTCAGCAATCAGACAACAAAAAGAGATAAAAGGCATCCAAATCAGCAAAAAAGAAGTCAAACTCTCACTCTTCACAGATGACATGATAGTTTATGTGGAAAACCCAGAAGACTCCACTCCCAAATTGCTAGAACTCATACAGTAATTCAGCAAAGTGGCAGGATATAAAAGCAATGCACAGAAATTAGTTGAATTTCTATACACCAACAGCAAGATAGAAGAAATAGAAATTAAGGAGTCGATCCCATTTACAACTGTACCCAAAACCATAAGATACATAGGAATAAGCCTAACCAAAGAGACAAAGGATCTGTATTCAGAAAACTATAAAGTATTCATGAAAGAAATTGAGGAAGACACAAAGAAATGGAAAAAATGTTCCATGCTCATGGATTGGAAGAACAAATATTATTAAAATGTCTATGGTATCTAAGCAATGTATATATTTGATGAAATCCCTACCAAAATACCACCAACCTTTTTATAGAGCTGAAACAAATAATCCTAAAATTTTTAGGGAATCAGAAATGACCCCAAATAGCCAAAGGAATGTTGAAAAAGAAAACCAAATCTGGGACATCACAATACTGGACTTCAAGCTCTATTAAAAAGCTGTAATCATCAAGACAGTATGGTAACAGCACAAAACAGACACATATATCAATGGAACAGAAGAACCTAGAAGTGGACTCTCAACTCTATGGTCAACTAATCTTTAATAAGGCAGGAAAGAAGATCCAATGGAAAAAAGACAGTCTCTTCAACAAATGGTGTTGGGAAAATTGGACAGCCAAAAGCAGAAGAATGAAACTAGACCATTTCCTTATATCATACACAAAAATAGACTCAAAATGAATCAAATACCTAGAAGTGAGACAGGAATCCATCAAAATCCTAGAGGAGAACAAAAGCAGCAACCTCTGTGACCTCAGTTACAGCAACTTCTTGCTAGACACATCTCCAAAGGCAAGGGAAACAAAGGCAAAAATGAACTATTGGGACTTCATCAAGATAAAAAGCTTTTGCACAGCAAAGGAAACAATTGACAAAACCAAAAGACAACTGACAGAATACGAGAAGGTATTTGCAAAGGTCTTATAAGATAAAGTGTTGGTATCCAAAAATCTATAAAGAACTTACCAAATCAACAACCAAAGAAAAAATAGTCCAGCCAAGAAATGGGCAAAAGACATAAACAGACATTTCTCCAAAGTAGACATACAAATGGCCAATAGACGTATGAAAAACTGTTCAACATCACTTGGCATCAGGGAATTACAAACCAAAACCACAATGAAATTCCACCTCACACTGATCAGAATGGCAAAAGTTAACAAATCAGGAAATGATGGATGTTGGTGAGGATGTGGAGAAAGGAGAACACTCTTTACACTGTTGGTGGGAATGCAAGCTGCTGCAGCCACTCTGGAAAACAGTATGGAAGTTCCTCAAAAAGTCCAAAATAGGGCTACCCTATGACCCAGCAATTGCACTACTTAGGGATTTACCCCAAAGATACAAATGCAGTGATCCAAAGGGGCACCTGCACCCCTATGTTCATAACAGCAATGTCTTCTATAGCCAAACTATGAAAAGAGCCCAGATATCCACCAACTGATGAATGGATAAAGTAGATGGGCTACATATATACAATGGAATACTACTCATCCATTTAAAAATAAGAAATCTTGGGAACCTGGGTGGCTCAGTGGGTTAAAGCCTCTGCTTTTGGCTCAGGTCATGATCCCAGGGTCCTGGGATCAAGTCCCGCATCGAGCTCTCTGCTAAGCAGGGAGCCTGCTTCCTCCTCTCTCTCTGCCTGCCTCTCTGCCTACTTGTGATCTCTGTCTGTCAAATAAAGAAATAAAATCTTTAAAAAAAAATAAGAAATCTTGCCATTTGCAATGATGTGGATAGAAATAGAGGGTATTATGCTAAGTGAAATAAGTCAATCAGAGAAAGATAATTATCATATGATCTCATTCATATGTGGAATTTAAGAAACAAAACAGAGGATCATAGGGGAGTAGAGGAAAAAATAAAACAAGATGAAATCAGAGAGGGAGACAAACCATAAGAGACTCTTAATCATAGGAAAAAAAACTGAGGGTTGCTGGAGGCAAGGGGGGTGGGAGATCGGGTAACTGGGTGATGGACATTAAGGAGGGCATATGATGTAATGAACACTGGGTACTATATAAGATTGATGAGTCACTGACTTCTACCTCTGAAACTAATAATACATTTTATGTTAATTAATTGATTTAAATTAAAAATAAAAAATTTTAAAAAAAGAAATACCACCTTACACCAGTTAGAATGACCAAAATTAGCAAGACAGGAAACAACATGTGTTGGAGAGGATGTGGAGAAAGGGGAACCCTTTTACACTGTTGGTGGGAATGCAAGTTGGTGCAGCCACTTTGGAGAACGGTGTGGAGATTCCTCAAGAAATTAAACATAGAGCTTCCCTATGACCCTGCAATTGCACTACTGGGTATTTACCCCAAAGATACAGATGTAGTGAAAAGAAGGGCCATCTGTACCCCAATGTTTATAACAGCAATGGCCACGGTCGCCAAACTGTGGAAAGAACCAAGATGCCCTTCAACGGACGAATGGATAAAGAAGATGTGGTCCATATACACTATGGAGTATTATGCCTCCATCAGAAAGGATGAATACCCAACTTTTGTAGCAGCATGGACAGGACTGGAAGAGATTATGCTTTGTGAAATAAGTCAAGCAGAGAGAGTCAGTTATCATATGGTTTCACTTATTTGTGGAGCATAACAAATAACATGGAGGACATGGTGAGATGGAGAGGAGAAGGGAGTTGAGGGAAATCAGAAAGGGAGGTGAACCATGAGAGACTATGGACTCTGAAAAACAACCTGAGGGTTTTGCAGGGGTGGGGGGGTGGGAGGTTGGGGGAACCAGGTAGTAGGTATTAGGGAGGGCACGTATTGCATGGAGCACTGGATGTGGTGCAAAAACAATGAATACTGTTACGCTGAAAAAAATAAAATAAAATAAAAATTCAAAAAAAAATAATTCAGGGGCGCCTGGGTGGCTCAGTGCATTAAGCCTCTGCCTTCAGCTCAGATCATGATCTCAGGGTCCTGGGATCGAGCCCCGCGTTGGGCTCCCTGCTCAGCAGGGAGCCTGCTTCTCCCTCTCCCTCTGCCTGCCTCTCTGCCTATTTGTGATCCCTCTCTCTCTGTCAAATAAATGCATAAAATCTTAAAAAAAAAATAAAAATAAAAAAAATAATTCATAAGTGGGCCTTGATTACAATTTAATACTTCTGCTCTGTTAAAAACAAAACAAAACAATGTTAAGAGAATGAAGAAATAAGCCATAAACTAGGAGGACGTATTTACAAAAGACACATCTGTAAAGGACTATTATCTAAAATATACGAAGAACTCTTCAAATTCCACAATAATAAAATGAATAACCCAATTTAAAAGTGGACAAAACATCTCATCAAAGCAGATATATAGATGTCAAATAAACATATAAAAAATGTTTAACATTCTAAGTCATTAAAGAATTACAAATTAGAATGAGATTCCATTAGAAACCTATTAGAATGACCCAAATCCAAATCTCTAACAATGGAAAATGCTGGTAAGGATATAAAACAATGGGAAATCCCATTCATTGCTGGTATGAATGTGTATTGGTGCAGCCATTTTGGAACACAAGTTTGCCGTTTCTTATAAAACTAAACATTTCTTAGCATACACAATGCAGAAATTATTCTCCTTGGTAGTTAGCCAAATGAATTAAAAACATAAGTCCAAAAATACATTATATGTTTATTAAAATAAAAAAATAAAAATAAAAATAAATAAAATAAAATAAAAAATAAAAACATAAGTCCACACAAAAACCTGTGCACATATGTTTATAGTAGCTTTATTCATAATTGCCAAAACTCATGAGCAACGAAGATGTCCTTCAGTGAGTAAATGGATAACTACAAATTGTAGTATATCCAGACAATGGAATATTATTTAGCACCAAAAAAAAAGGGGGGCTATCAAGTCATGAAATGTGAAAGAAGCCAATCTGAAAAGTCTCTATACTGTACAGTTTCAGCTCTACAATATGCTGGAAAAGACAGAACTACAAAGACAGTAAAAAGATGGGTGGTTGCCAGGAATAAAAAAGGGAAAGGGGAATGAAGAGGCAGAGAACAGAGGCTTTTAGAGCAGGGAAATTATTCTGTATGACACTATAGTGGTGGATACATATCATTATACATTTGTCCAAACCGTAGAATGCACAACACCAAGAGGGAGTCCAAATGCAGACTATGGACTTCAGATGTAACTAATGTAATGTATCACTGCAGTTCAGGATGTCAGTAGTAAGTAAGTTTGTGGGGGTGGAAAAGGGGGATGGGGCAGGGATTATATGGTAACTCCCTTGGACTTTCCACCCAATTTTGATATAAATCTAAAACTCCTCTAAAAAATTGTTTATTAATTTTAAAAATAATATAGATTACTATTTTACTGACATGGGAACATGTTGTGGGCATGTCCAAACAGTGTGTCCAGGATGACCCTAATTTGTTTAATAAAATATGTTCATAACCAACGCAAGAAAGTGATTAAGAGTCAGGATACTGGTTACTCTGGAAGGGAGAGAAGAACTCTTGTTAGAATGGGCTACACAGAGGGTCTTCCAAGTGGCAACAAAGTTCTGTTTTCTCACCTGCCTTGTGTTTATTAGAAGATATTTATCTTATAACTAGTTCACTAAGCGTGTGATTCTCCAAGTTGGGTCCAGATAGACAGTATCAACTTCACCTGGGAACTTGTTAGAAATGCACATTTTCAGACCTTGCCTGGGCCTACTGAGTCAGAAACTGCATTCAAACAGTCAGTCCAAGTTTCCCAATGCATGCTAAAGTTTGAGAATCATTGCACTGAGTCCTACCTTTGTTCTATGTAGTTTGTTGATTTTACTTCTTATTTTACAATACAAAAATTGAAAGATTTTTAATTGCAGAATAAAGTGGTTTTTTAGCAATTCAAAGGGGGAACTTCTGCTATATATGTAGTTACAAGTTTTATATGTTGATATGATAAGAATATGAAAGGACATATATCAAATTCTTAGCATTGATTAATGCAGGGAAGTGGAGTTAAAAGAGATAATTTAACTTCTTTTAATCTCTATTGCTGATTTATTAATTTGAGTTGAATGTCACTTTCATAAGTTAAAAGAATTATAAGATTTAAAAGATTAAAATCACAAAAGCTACAACTCTAACTTAAGCATTTTCTAAATTGTGTTTCCTAGAATGCTAGTATCCTACCTGATGTTAACAGGTATTCCAATTAAAATGTTCAGTAGTCAAATAAAGTATAAAGAATATCTTAGAATTTCAAAATACAAATTAGTATTTTAAATGTTACAAGAGTTTCTACATGTTTAGCTGTACCCAGTATTTCCCATTTAAAAAAAAAAAAAACCATGAATGCTTTCTTCCCAAATTCCCATTAATATCTAGCAGCCATGGTGTGTTGGAGTCAAATTGTACAGAGATCCAGTCGTGCTCCTCTCTTCCCAGCTCTGCATTCAGACACATTGAGTTGGCAGCTTGAAATCAGCTATAGTGAGAGTATTTATACCATGGAAATCAGCAAACATTACCACTCAAGACTCCACCTATCCCCAGAGCCGGTTGTTAAGCAATTTTCAGCACACCACTCTAAAGGACTCAACATTTTCTGAAACACAAGAGTATTCTCCTTTACATTGTTTTGTTTTATTGGAATCTGGTTGTCCTCAATAATCGTAAATTTGTTACATTCTTCATTTATAATCCATAAAATCAAATCAAAATTGTATTACTCCTAGCACACTAAAATTTATGCATAAAAAATTTTTGAAACACTAAAAAATATATTGAGGGAAGAATAGAAGTTGAAGCAAAAGAAGTAAAAAGGCATCTTCTGCAATGTTGCTATACAAGTATAGAAATCTGAAGGCACAACAAAACATTTCTAATCTTTGCAAAGAAGCAGGTGGAGACAATTTAAAATTTTTATGTTTATGTGATACTGCTTTTCTTAGCTGGTATAAAGTTCTAATTATTTTTTTCTCCAACTGCAACTACTGCTAATCCCGTCCAGTAGAAATAGCTCCAGTTCCCCCCACAGGACAGCGTCTGAAAGTAGTTCTGGATTTGTGTATTTTTGGCTAAGATGACCAGTATTCTAAAGAACGTTGTCACATCCATGTCAAACAAGTAAGCAGCTTCCTCTGTCAGACTGGTTTGAAATACAGTTCCCGTAAACACCATCCTTGCTGACACATACGTCATTCCTTTATCCACTCTCAGCTACTTTTACATGGACTCCTCAGAAATTAAAACTTAGTACACCCACAGAAGAGTGGGACTGGGGCCAATGGCTGAAGATTTTTGAACAGGTGGTGGCCTGCCAGAGTGTGACAGTAAAGCTCATCTTTATAATGGAAAATTCATATTATTTCTTACCCTTATAACAAAAGAGACAGATATTATATAACCTAAGTCTCCCCCTTGCCAATCCTGGGTTGCTGGCAGCCGCCCTCCTTAAACAGAATTAGAACACATCACACAGATAAACTATGTAGCATAGGTCTATGAAAGCAGAAGTGGGAATCCCAGCAGCAGGAAAACAAACCCCGTTGCCCAGCAACACTGTGGCAATGGGCCGTACAGTAACATCAAGCCCAACCCTTGAAGCAAGACTCCAATTCCTCATCCATGGAGTCATGCATACCAGAATTACAGGCTTGCATGCCATAGGCTTCTGAGTGAAAGAGGAAACTCTGATTGTGAATTTGTACCGTGGGCTTTCCTCACACACAGGTGTAGAAACTGACCGTGAGCTCAAACAGAATTCTCATTGCTACATGACTATTCTAGGGATGATGCAGGGCCATTTACTGATGCGTGGTAAATCACAGAATAGATACAAAGTACATTGCCATGTTGATAGGAGCATTTACATCATTATGATATTTATATCATTTTAACATATGACACTACATCATATTTACATTTAATTCTGGGGAACATTAGATAAACAGTTGCATTTTTATAATTCAACCCCCTCAAAATACACATACCCATTCACAAGGGCACCCCAAAACAATAAGATGAGTGAGTGTTACCAAGTGTGAAGCCTGCTTCTAGACATTTCCTCCACTGTCAAAACAATTAGGACTTATAAAACCTTCATTTGTTTTCAGTAATTATTGTGGATGTCTCCATGCTGACAGGTGAACTTCAAACATCTTTTAAGGCTTATGCGAGAAGGATACATCGATGTTATTTCATAATGAAAGCCATGGAAGTTGAAGATTCTCTGAGGAACTCTTAGGACTTTCTTCACTTCCCTGATCACTATCATTTGCTTCCAAAGTTTAACTCTTTATCTGACTGACTATTAAAAACGTAGCTATCCACATCCAAATTTCAAAAGAAAGAAAATTTTCTAATCATGGTGATATTTTGCCCTAATCATAACAGCTACCACATATTGTGCACTTTTCTCAAGTAATTTATTTACATTGTTTTATGTATTTATTACAACAATCCTACGGATTAGATAGTTTACAGATAAGAATACTAAAATTCAGAAAACTTACAGAATTTGCCTAGGGATGCCTGATCACCAAGAGGTAGAGCCAAGATTTTAACTATCTTCATGAAAAGCTGTTTAGTGTTCCCACTTCAACATTCTCCCTCAACATGACACCAAATAGTCACTGCTCCTCTTAATTCTTGATCCTTTGATTTCTTGAGTCAGCAAGACACAGGCACTGTCTACCAACCATTCTTGTGAAAATCAAGAACAGGAAAATAAGTATCCTAGTTTGTTTATAATCTTATAGGGTATCCCTGCTGGGAATGAACCCAATGCAAAAAGACTGAATTGCCTCCCAAATTCCCTTCCAAGAGTGTAGTTCTGAGGAAGGCAGTCATTGCTGCACTGTAATTGAGACGAGCTGACTTTTATGCTGTCTCTGTGAGATGTGCCCTGGCACTCACATTTCCTGGCCCTTAACTTGATGAATGTTGGCACAGCACAGTGGCTATTGCTTGCAGGAGCCTTAATGAATGATTGCATTCTGATTGACTTCTAGCCCAGACAAAATGCTGAATATACTCACTTTCAATACCCAGTGGCTCTCCCATTAATGCCTGGCTGACTTTTACATGTAGACCAAAGTCCCTAATAAATGTAGCGTTAGATTCAGTCGCAAAAGTGCACAGCATCAAATGTGACTTGCAGACTGTACAGAGACATCAAGATAACAGGTGTAGTACCTACCCTTCAATTTTGCTGTGAATCTAAAACTGCTATTAAAAAATTATCTTTAAAAAAAAATAGGTACAATTTTACAACTGTAGGTTGATTCTAGGTGCCTCAGAATTGGTAACCAAATGAAAAGTAAAACAAAATGACTATGAATTTTCTTGCTAACTAAGAAAGTTTGTATTATTAATCTTTCATAGTATATCACTCAGGAATAAAATGTTTCTCCATTTTTGTTACGTGGGTCTACACAATAACAATACCATGTGTATCCTAATAAGAAAAATTTAATCCTAATAAAAACTTAAGGGGAAAGCTGCCTGAGTGGCACAGTCAGTTGGGCATATGACTCTTGTTCAACCCTCAGGTTATTGGCTCTCATGTTTGGGGCATGAAGCAGGTCCCACTCCGTGCTCAGTGAGGAGTCTGCTTGTCCCTCTACCTCTGCTCTTTCCCTTGCTTGCTCACTCTCTCTCTCTCTCTCATTGAATCTTGTGTAATAAATTTTCTTTATAATAGTAATAAACATTATTTTTCCTTTTCCTTGTGTCAATCAATATTTTTCCAAAAATATTATCATAGATAATCTCAAGTATAATAATTAAATGTTTGACAAAAATATTTCCTTAACCATTCTTCTACTAATGGATATTTATTCACAGTGATTTTCAATTAAAAAATTCTGCAAATTTAACGTGCATAAACATAAATCTTTGTACAATCTGTCTACAAGAGGTGAAAATACTCTGATAGAGAATATGAGCTTTCTTAGGGCTGTTGAAACATATGACCGAGCTATTTCTCTAATCAATTGATATACTTACACAACTATCAGCCATGAGAGGATCCATTTTAATAAACACTTATTAACATTGAGTATGTCATTTTCTTTTTTTTTTTTTTTTTTTTTTTTTTTTAAGATTTTATTTATTTTTTTGACAGACAGAGATCACATGTAGGCAGAGAGGCAGGCAGAGAGAGAGGAGAAAGCAGGCTCCCCGCTGAGCAGAGAGCCTGATGCGGGGCTCGATCCCAGGACCCTGGGATCATGACCTGAGCTGAAGGCAGAGGCTTTAACCCACTGAGCCACCCAGGTGCCCCGAGTATGTCATTTTCAAAAAATATTTCCTCATTGATAGGTAGAAAAAGTTTTCTCCTTTTAATTTTATTTTCTTTTTTTTTAAGGTTTTATTTATTTGAAAGAGAGAGCAAACAAGAAAGAATGAACGGGGGAGTGGCAGGCAGAGGTAGAGGGAGATGCAGGCTCCCCGCTATAGGAAACCCAATGCAGGGCTCGATCCCAGGACCCTGAAATCATAACCTGAGCCGAAGGCATATGATTAATTGACTGAGCCACCCTGGCACCCCTATTTTCTTTTACTTCTAATGATGTTGAAATTAAGTATTAATGTTCTTTTTTTTTTTAAGATTTTATTTATTTATTTGACAGACAGAGATCACCAGTAGGCAGAGAGGCAGACAGAGAGAGAAGGAAGCAGGCCCCCCGCTGAGCAGAGAGCCAGATGCGGGGCTCAATCCCAGGACCCTGGGATCATGACCTGAGCTGAAGGCAGAGGCTTTAACCCACTGAGCCACCCAGGTGCCCCAGTATTAATGTTCTAAATAATTTATTTGTCTAATTGATCTATCATGGTAGTGAAAATCTCACAATAATTAAATTTTGCTAAAACTACTTTGAATTTCAAAAAGCATTCACCTTCTCTATTGATTACACTATAACATTCCATGCATGAGGATTTTTTAATGTTTTTATCTTTGTCACTAATTTTACCATCTCCTGATTAAAATGAACCTCTTTATAGCATTTAATGTTTTTTCCTTTAAATCCTACCTTAACTATAATGACTATGCTATACATTACATCCCCATGACTTACTTATTTTATAACCAAAAGTTTGTTCCTTTTGATCACCTTACCAATTTCATCTACCCCTGGCAAACACCACTCTGTTCTTTGTATCTATTTCAATTGTTTTTTAAGATTCCACATATTAAGCAAGATCATATGGTACTTAATTTTCTGCCTCACTTATTTCACTTAACACAATGCCCTCAAGGTCCGTCCATGCTGGGGCACCTGGGTGGCTCAGTCAGTTAAGTGTCTGATTTCAACTCAGGGCATGATCTCAGGGTCCTGAGATTGAGCAGGGAGTCTGCCTCTTCCTCTCCATCTCCTCATGCTTCTCCCCCTACTCGTGCTCTCTTTCCTTCTCTCTCTCAAATAAATAAAAATCTTCTTTAAAAAATCCATCCATGTTGTCACAAATGGCAGAATTTCCTTCTTTTTTATGGTGACTAATATTCCATTGTATGTACAGAACACATTTCTTCATCCATCCATTGATGAACATTTAGGTTCCTTCCATGTCTTGGCTATTGTAAATAGTGCTGCAGTGCACACAGGTATGCATAGATATTTTCAGATTAGTGTTTTCTTTTCCTTTGGGTAAATACCTAGTAGTGTCACTGCTGGATCATATGACAGTTCTATTTTTAAGTTTTTACGGAACCCCATACTGTTTCCCACAGTGGTTGTACAAACATTCCCACCAATATGCACAAGGATTCCCTTTCTCTACATCCTTGCCAACAGGTGTTATTTCTTGTCTTTTTGATAATACCATTCTAAGTGATGTAAGGGATCTCATTGTGGTTTTGATTTGCATTTCCCTGATGATTAGTGATGTTGGGCATCTTTTCATGTGTCTGTTGGCCATCTGTAGGTCTCCTTTGGAAAAATTTCTGTTTGGTTCCTTTGCTCATTTTTTTTTTTTTTTAGATTTTATTTATTTATTTGCTAGAGCTCACAAGTAGGCAGAGAGACAAGGCAGAGAGGAGGAAGCAGGCTCCCCATGGAGCAGAGAGCCCGATGTGGGGCTTGATCCCAGGACCCTGGGATCATGACCTGGGTCAAAGGCAGAGGCTTCATTTAACCCACTGAGCCACCCAGGCACCCCCTTTGCTCATTTTTTAATCAGATTGTCTGGGGTTGGTTGTTTTTGTTTGTTTGTTTGTTTGTTTTTGCTATTGAGTTGTATGAGTTCTATATATATTTTAGATATTAATCTCTTAGCAAATACATAACTTGCAAATATTTTCTTCCATCAGATATGTTGTATTTTCATTTTATTGATAGTTTCCTTCACTGTGAAGAATATTTTGACTTTAGTTGAACCCCTTGTTTATTTTTGTTTTTTTGCCATTACTTTGCATGTCAAATTTAAAAAAAAAAAATCAATGTGGATATGGATGTTAAGAGGCTTGCTGTCTATATTTTCTTCCAGGAGTTTTATATTTTCAGGTCTTATGTTCAAATCTTTAACGCATTTTGAGTTAATTTTTGTGTAGTTTAAGATAGGGGTCTAGTTTCATTCTTTTGCATGTGGCTGTCTAGTTATCTCAGCACCATTTATTGAAGAGACTATCCTTTCTTCATTTTATCTTCTTGGCTCTTTTGTTGCAAAGAAATTCATCATATATACAAGGGCTTATTTTGGGCTATTTTGCTCCATTGATATATGTGTCTGTTGTTATGCCTATATCATACTGTTTTGATTACTATAGCTTTGCAATAAATTAATTAATACACATTTATTAGTCTAATTAATAATTGGCCATGCTTCTACCAATATGTATTTTCTTTTTATCCTTTTAAAAATATTTGCTTCCTGATTTTCTTTTATTTATTTTCCCTAAGTAGAGGTTTGGTTGGGGCTTTTGTTTGTTTGTTGTTTTTGCTGTTGTTTATTTTCTTTGACTTGCAAAGAAAAATATCTATACCTACCCCTTAAGCAACTACTTTAAACTTTTCAAAGACAGTTGTAAAATTATATTAAAGTAACCATTAGATTTAGGGCAAAGTAATCTTTTGTTAACCATCACTGATAGAAAAGAAAATGCTTTGTGCCTTTGCTTTTGAATATTCTTCAATTTCTAGACCTTAATTTAATTTTTCCTGTATTTTTTCTTCTTTAATATCTTACACAATAAAAGCCAAATTTTGTGACCCATGTGGTAATTTAGATATTAGTCTAATAGTTTTTACCAATGATTTAGACTAGTTGATTTTTTTAAAGTTTTTTTATTTATTTAAGTAATCTTACACCCAGTATGGGACTCAAACTCATGACCCTGAGACCAAGAGTCAAATTCTCCTCCCACTGAGGCAGCCAGGCACCACTAGACTAGTTGTTTTTTAGCAGCCATTATTTGCTATGTCAAAATTTTGAACTTTGACACTATTTATATTGTTACAACTCAGATTTTCAAATTATGTATTTATGATGTCAGGATAGCATATTTTTAATTCACACATAACAAAGAATGCCTTTCTGTTGCTTTCACACATTGATAACTTCACTGGGATTTTTAAGGATTGCATTAGAATATGTCTAGTTAATGTTCTGTTTTCATAAAGTTGACCTATAGTACACTTCAATGTATTCAAGCTTTGAGGGCTGTGAATATAATTTTTGCCATGATGGAGTTTTCCTTTTTCCTGATCATTGCTCTAGATTCATTCTTTCTATTTTTCTACTTAGAGAATTTATTTCATATAAGTTAACTTTTTGATGTCATCTATGTCTCTCTTTTTCTCCTTTTAAGCTCTTAATTATGTGTGATTATATTTGTTTTTTATTTCATCCATTCAACTTTCATCATTTTGTTTATACTGAATTCATTTTATCTTTTCATTTAACAATTAAATTTCCCATATTCATGCAGTACTTCCAGAACATAGATTGTTAGGGTTTTTTTTTTTTCATAATGACACCCACATCCATATTTTATAATCTGTCTCTTTCTCTCTCTCTGAGCTTCGATGATTTTTCATAAGTCTGATGGTTTTTCTAATGACTCATCCTACAGAGAAGAATCTATTCTTGCTAAGTAGTGGCTTATAGTCAAATAGACAACTGATAGAATTTATATGGTTCTCTGCTTAAAGCTTTTACATTTTTAAAGACCATAGTTTTAAGGCAGAAGAAATTAAAAAATAATGGGAAAATTATATCCACAGTAAATTTATGTAGTAGGTTCAGAGATTCGTAAGTCTAGAGGAATTGGGGAGGGAACTAGACCCACAGACAATTATAGCAAGGAACTTAATTTCAATATTTGTATGATTGCCCCCCTAGAAGAGCAGGATTTAACATCACCAAATCTCTCAAGGGTTGTAGCTTCTGGTTTCTGAAACAGGTCCTAGCTCAGTCGCTTCCAACAACTCACTGTTTGTTCTACTTGCCACCTTACTCACCAGCCACTCTTGCAAGATCTCCCTGTAATTCGCTGAGCACTAAGCTAATCACTGGAAATATGGTGGGAGGGAACAGATTTTCTGACTCTTAAGGGACTGGTGGCAGATACAAGCACAAGACAGTGTGTTTCGACGTAATATGACAAGGTGTATAATATGTAATTATTAGGCACATTGATGGTTTAGAGAATGCACATATATCATCAAGTTGTAATACACCACATGTAAATAAAAGTACTTCTGTAGAGCTACTAATTGAACTCACCTTGGTTGAATTGATCTTTGAATGTGTTGAAACAATTTATTTGCTGGTTTAGTTTGTTGTTTTGTTTTTATGTCATTAACCATCAGGTAACTGTTCTCAATAAAATGTAGCCTCTTTTCTCCTCTCTAGGACATCTTATGCCAAAATCAGAGTAGGAAACTGTTATTTCCTCCTCATATCTTCATATATTCACATATCTCAAAAACTTATTCAAACAGTTGCATCTAATGTGGTTGGAAGGCCAGAAACAAAACAATCAACTTGTTCTACTCATACATTGATTGGTAAAGCAATTGGCAGAGTAAAACAACCATTACCACCAAGCTGTGTCTAAGCCTACACACCATCTTCTTATAGTTTGCATAGACTATTATACTCACTTTGAACAAATTATTGAATAAGTTAAACATGAATTTAAAAATGTAAAAGGAGGGGCGCCTGGGTGGCTCAGTGGGTTAAAGCCTCTGCCTTAGGCTCGGGTCATGATCCCAGGGTTCTGGGACTGAGCCCCGCATCGGGCTCTCTGCTCAACAGGGAGCCTGCTTCCCCCTCTCTCTCTGCCTGCTGCTCTGCCTACTTGTGATCTCTGTCTGTCAAATAAATAAATAAAATCTTTTAAAAAAATTTTAAAAAGAACTACCTGGAGATAGATAGATTGATAATGTCTTTAATATATAATACATACAAATATGCATATATGTTATATACAAAATATTATAACTATATAGTTTTAATAGCAACTACCAATATAGATATATATACATACATGTGCATATATGTCAGTGTCAGTTTGAAATTGATAGTTATTGGTGAGAACGTGTGTATAAGCACGGTAGGGGAAATCTATTCATTATGAAAACCCTTACCCCTACAGGACAATAAGACAAGCACCAGAAGACAAATCAGAAAGGAAGAAAAGGATGAAAACTCAAAGCCTTGACAAATCACTGCAATAAGAGATTCTTTTCTCAATTTGCTGATGGTCTGTTTCTCCAGATTAATAGTAATCCGATACCATATGTTTAGTTCAACCCCTACAGCTTTTAGTGCATGCCTCTTTCAGATTCAGGCTGCCAGGTCAGCGGCTTCAGCTGCTTTTGGCAGTGTTTTGATTTTTCACAAGAATTGTTACAGTAACTCTGAACCTGAGTTTCTTAGATAAACTTTGAAGCTAAGTGCTGTTCTCTCTTCTCTGGGATACAAGACTGCCAAAGAAGCCAACAATGTTCATGTGTATTTATTTTTATATATAAATACTTATATGCATGTTTGTATTTACTTATAAATACTTTGAGAATTTACTAAGAAGTTTGAGAAACCGTCAATCTACTTTGACATTTATATTTATGTGTCCAAGTTAAATGTTTTAGCATTTTTTACCAATAATTTTATTCGGATGTTTAAATAGTATTTTGATAAAGGTAGGATCTCAAATGCTTAGAAAAATACCATTCTCTGTACCTTTCATCATAAATTAAAGTCTTTTCATAGAAACAATATTGTTTGCTTTTGAAGAGAATAAGATAATCACATACAAGTAAGCGAAAGACAAAATATGTGAAAAAAACCCACAGGCCACATTTATGAAAAATGTGCCCAATTAATTTTTAATAAATCAAAGAGTCAATAAAATGGACAAGCAAGTAGACATGGAAAGAAGCTTTTTTAGAGTTCTTTGGAAGACATTGGATATTCTCAATTTATAAGGAAAGATTTTCTGATCTTCTGAGATTTTTCTAATCCTCCCCTCACCCCCAGGTGAGGAAATATCACTCTATAGCATTCTCTGAAAAGCTCTGAATTTTGTAATTTGACTCTTAGGGTAAGGGCAGCAGGGAACAGATATAGACCATGACTTCAGTGTTTTCAAGGGAATATTCACGTCAACTTTTTAAGAGTGAACTGACTCAGAAAGACAGAAATTCTCTGGGACAGTTTTTGCCAACTCCTGGGGTTGAAAAATACTGCTTGGAGAAGTCTACTTCTTATATTATCTCTAATAATTCATTTAGGGAAAATGACCTTGTTGTGCAACTCTGTTTGGAACTGTTAATTAAGATTAACGAGGATCTTGCTGTTTTGCACTGGCTTGTTTCTTCGATCAAGCTAGTTGAATCTGGACTGGTCTGACGTCCTGCCTGGACAGGGCTGACATTCTGCCAAGGAGCCAGTAATACTCTGAGAAAGGTTAAAACACTGAGCTGGCAAGTAATAATGATTTGAAAGTTGAATTTGGGGCATGAACAACAGAATGGAGGCCTGACACCCAGAGGTAAAGGTGACAGAATCTAAGATACCAGTGTTGAAAAAAGCCTTTCCTTCTGTATAAGAAACATTTATGCTTTTTTCAATTACCAACTAAAAACCATGCACAGACATTTAGAAAATTCCAGCAATTAGAGTTACCACTGAAAAGCATGCAAACCTAAGAAATTCTGAAATTTTTAATGCCAGAGAACTGCATTGGAGATCATCTCTCTATTTGCCTGTTCTACATTTTTTTAACTTATTTATTTTTATTTTTTAAAGATTTTATTTATTTATTTGAGAGAGAGAGAGAGAGAGCCACAAGCCAGGGTGTAGGGGAGACAGAGGGAGCAGTCTCCCCACTGAAGGAGGGCTGAATGTGAGGCTCGATCCCAGGACCCTAAGATCATGACCTGAGCTTAAGGCAGATGCTTAACCCACTGAGCCACCCAGGCACCCTGTGCCTGTTCTACTTTTTTTTTTTTAATAATAATAAATACATTTGTTTCCTGTAAGTGTCCCAATTTGGGGGAATATTTCACTTTGAAACATATTTGAAGAAGTAATTATTTTTTAAACAACTTACTGGATTCCATAAAGACTTACAAATGATATAGAATTTATATTTGACAGATATGGATATTTCAGCCACACAGGAAGGGAAACTAGCAAAGTTAGAAGGGACAGTAACAAAACTCAAATATCATTTTCTCCTGAGCAACAGACACTATTTCCTTCTCCTAGCCAACAACACAAGGTTGCATTATTTTGTTGATATTTATATTATATTTAAACTTGGGAAATAGTAGTATTCACAATTTTTTAACAAGTTAGCAGTCACACTTTAAAAAACATGTCTTCCTTCCATTATGTTGCTTTTGTTCAGTCCTACTGTGTGATGACTAATAAGTAATAAAGTAAGGGAAATATTGTTGAGGTGTAACTTTTCCTCAAAAATGTCCTATAGATTCATTAGAATTCCAATCAAAGTCCAGCAGAATTGTTTTTTGGGAAAATCATTGAGAGGATTCTAAAATGTATATGAAAAGGCAAAATAAGACAGCATTATAATAGCAAAAATAATTTTTAAAAAAGAACAGAGTTGGAGGAATAACATTACATTTCCAGACTTTTTATAAAGCTATGGTAATTAAGCAATGTATTGGAGAAGTAATAAACACGTAGATCAAGAATACAGTAAAAAGTACAGAAACAGACCCACACTAACATAGTCAGTTGATGTTCAATAAAGGTGTAAAAGCTATCCAATTGTGAAAGGATAATCTTTTCAACAAGTGGGCTGGAATAATGAGCCATCCTTTTTTTTTTTTTTTTAAGTATCTTGATCTATACCTTGTACTGCATATAAAAATTAACTCAAAATGGATCATATACCTCCAGTTGAACCTAAAAATCACAAAACTTTTAGAGGAAAACAAGAGAAAATCTTTGTGACCTGGGGCAGCCAAAGATTTTTAGGCATGACCCTTAAAGTACAAACTATATTTTAAAAAATGACAAATTGTCTTATTTTATTTTCCCTTCTTTTCCCCTATGTTCATCTGTTTTGTTTCTTAAATTCCATATATGAGTGAAATCATATAGTATTCGTCTTTCTCTGACTGATTTATTTCACTTAGCATAATATCCTCTAGTTCTACCCATGTCATTGCAAATGACAAGACTTCATTCATTTTGATTATATATATATATGTATATATACATATATATATATATCACTTCCACATCTTCTTTATTCATTCATCTTTCAATGGACATCTAGGCTCTTTCCATAGTCTGGCTACTGTGGACATTGCTGGTATAAATATTGGGGTGCTTATGCCCCTGTGAATCACTACGTTTGTATCCTTTGAATAAATACCTAGTGGTACAATTGCTGGATCATAGAGTAGCTCTATTTTTAACTTTTTAAGGAACCTCCATACTGTTTTCCAGAGTGGCTGCACCAGCTTGCATTCCCAACAGTGTAAGAGGGTTCCTCCCTCTCTACATCCTCACCAATCTCTGTTGTTTCCTGACTTGTCAGTTTTCACCATTCTGACCAGTTGAGGTGGAATCTCATTGTGGTTTTGATTTGTATTTCTCTGATGCCAAGTGATGTTGAACATTTTTTCATGTATCTGTTGGCCATTTTAATGTCTACTTTGGTGAAATGTCTGCTCATGTCTTCTGCCCATTTCTTGACCTTTGGGTGTTGAGTTTGATAAGCTCTTTATAGATTTTGGATAGTAGCCCTTTATCTGATAAGTCATTTGCAAATATCTTCATCCATTCTGTAGGTTACCTATGTAAACAGAGAGGGAGACAAACCATAAGAGACTCTTAACTATAGGAATCAAGCTGGGGTTTGATGGAGGGGCAGTGGGTGGAGAGATGGGGTAACTGGATGGTGGGTATTAAGGAGGACACTTGATGTAATGAGCACTGGATATTATATGGAACTGATGAATCACTAAATTCTAATTCTAAAACTAATAATACAGTATATGTTAACTAAATAGAATTTAAATTTTTTTAAAAGATTTTAAAAGAGAACAAGCAGAGAGAGTGGCAGGCAGAGGGAGAGGGAAAAGCAGGTTGCCCGCTGAGTAAGGAGTCCAATATGGAGCTTGATCCCAGGACCCTGGGATCACGAGCTAAGCTGAAGGCAATCACTTAACCAACTAAACCACTCAGGTGTCCACGGAATTTAATTTTTTTAAAAAATAAAAAATTTTAGGGGTGCCTGGGTGGCTCAGTGGGTTAAGCCTCTGCTTTCGGGTCAGGTCATGATCTCTGGGTCCTGGGATCGAGCCCTGCATCGGGCTCTCTGCTCAGCAGGGAGCCTGCTTCCTCCTCTCTCTCTCTCTGCCTGCCTCTCTGCCTACAATCTAATACAATCTGATCTAATACAATCTAAAAAAATGAAAAATTAAAAATTTAAAAAATAAAAATTTTTAAAAATTTAAAAATGACAAATTGGACTCCATAAAAATTGAGAGTTGCTTTTCAAAAGACACTATTAAGAGATTGAAAACTAGCCATATACTGGAAGAAAATGTTGGCAAAACACACATCTTATTAAAAAAAAAAAAAACCAAAGCTGCGTGTACATAATATAGAAAGCTTTCTCAAAATTCAATAATAAGAAAATAAATCACCCAATAAAATAAGTGGGCAAAAGATTTGAACAGATATTTCACCAAGAAAGATATACAGATACAGTATATACATGAACAGATGTTCAGCATCATTTGTAACTAGGGAAATACATTAAAACTACAATGACATAACACTAAACACCTATTAGGATGGCTTAAAAATATCTTTTTAATATCAAGTTCTAGTGAGAAAGTGGAGTAATTAAACAGTGGGAATGCCAAGTGGTAAAGTCAGTATAAAATGATTTGGCAATTTCTTTAAAAAGTTAAACATAACACTTACAGTAAGAGTCATTAATCTGATTGCTAGATATTTACCCAAGTGAAATGAAAACCTTTGTTCATACAAATACCTCTATGCAAATGCTTATAGCAGCTTTCCTGTAATCACCAAACACTGGAAACAACCCAAATGTCCCTCAACTAGAGAATGAAGTAACAAACTATGGTACAGCCATACAATGGAATAGTACTTCGTAATAGACAAGAATGAACTATTGACACTCCCCACGATTGGACTGATTCTCAAGTGTGTAGCGATAAGCGAAAGAAACCAGACTTAAGAAGACTGTAAATGGTATGATTCCATTTATATGACATCTTTGCAAAGTCAGAACTACAGGGAAACAAAAGAAATCAGTGGTTGCCGGAAGCTAGAAATGTTGAGAGGGGCTTACTTGAAAGGGGGAGTTTTGAGGGTGATAGGATTATTCCACATATTGATTATGGTGGTGATGGGAGTGACAGGGTTGTATGTATTTGCCAAAACATGCAGAAATGCTGCACTACAAAGAGCAAATGGGGAAAAAATTGTGAGGGAGGTATTCTGAAAAACAGCAAGATTGAAGGCCAAGTTTAGAGCCATTGAGGGAACATGAAGGAGAGTGGAACTAGGTATATGGGCCAAAGTCAGGGTAAAAATCCTATATCAGCCGTTTGTAATCTTAGGCTTTTGATATATTGTTTCTTGGGCAGGTTAACTTCACCTCTCAATTCCATATCTTCTGTGAAATGCAGGCGCATACCACCCACTTTATGGGGAGCTGTACGGCTACATGAGAAACTGTATATGCTTCGTCTTAGCACAGTGTTTGACACGTATGATTATTCTAAGTAAATAGTAGCTGTAGAAGATGCCTCTGGTGAGTAGCTTCACATCCCCTAGGCTCCCTCTGACTGCAGCCACAGATGGGGTGGACAGACTTATATGCTTCAGACGCCTGAGGCACTGGCAGCATCCCATCTCTGAAAGGTGCTTCAAGCCTTTCTGCATTTTGTCTCAGGCCCTGGGAATGCTGCTGGGCCAGATGGAAATGCACCCCAGGAATACAGGGGAGTTCGAACCCCTGACACAACCCTCAACAAATGACAGACAGCAGTTTCTTGTCTTTCAGGAGAACTGTGGAGGTTCCAGCAGAAGAGAGGCTCCTTGCCCACAGCAGGGACCATAATAATGTATCTTCATATTGTCTTCCTCTTCCCCATCTCATACTTCATTCTCTCTCCAGCTTCCTGAGATCACCTCTCAAGTCTGCTCTCTCTCCCACTGCCCCTTCTGCCTTCAAGAGATCCCAAACTGACACACAAGCTATCACCAGAAAGCTGCATTTTAAAATCCGACGCAATGACTTCATGAAATGTCCGTTCCTTATGCTCCCAACCTTATCATGTCCGCCGCAACAAGTGCTATTTATGTTGTGATTTGTAACTTGCTGAGTACCTGTATCCATGTTACCCCGCTCTGCCATCTCTTCCAGCTGTGGAACACAGAATTTACAGACGCTGCCTGCGGCTTCCTGTCACAGTTTTCTTCCCCTCTGGGCTCCTCCACTCTTTGCTACCTAACAGAAAATCTCTGCTCGAGAAACGAGTAGTGCCCCTGTTCTTCCACCTCCAATCCCCACATCCTCCACTCAGAGGTCTAGATCCTCCCCATTCAGGACACCATGAGATTACTGAGCTACTCTGTAAGATGGGCTCCTCCAGACACAGACTTGGCTTCGGCACTCCAGGAAGGTTTCACTATCCATCCAGATCAGAAAATGGGGAGAACTGAAGTGGAAACAGCTGAGAGAATAAACACAGAGAGAGCAACACCCTGCCCCATCCCAAGAAATTGATGCTTTGAGGTTCTCCAAACATCTGATGTTTTTCCTACCTCTCACTCCCATTCATAGTTATTTGGAAAACAGCTTGTAGCTGTGTGCAAACGCTACTTATAAAAAAAAATTTAACCCAAGGCTGTGTAGCAAATAAGCGCCATTGTAACAAGATTTAACAAACACAAAAGCAGTCTTGAAATATTGTTGTATCCTTTAACAATGAAATTATCATCTATATATGGCACTCCACATCTTGTTATGACACCCAGCTCTGCTTTAGGTGGTTCTGTAGCTTATACCGGTGCTATCTGACAGAACTTGCTGCAGTGCAGAGAGTTTCTTCGTCTGCACTGGCCATTGAGCATTTAACATGTGGCTAGTGAGACTGAGGCACTGGATTTATAACTTTATTTAACTTTAATTAATTTTAATTTAATAACCACATTTGGCCACTCTGGAATACTGTATTAAACAGGCCTATAGTTTCATCACCAATTACCACAGAAATTAAACTTGTGTCTCCTAAGAGAATTATTTTTCATTGGTTTTTTTCTCTCATTATTTGGTTGGGGTTGACAGAATATGATTTTTCTGGGTAATGCTGGCATTTGAATTTTAATCCCCATTGAGTATAATTATTAGTGTATAGAAAAACTTTCATGCTTTTAAATCTATCAACATTCTAAGAGTCATAAACTAGTCATATTTCCTTTTTAAAAAGTTTTGAGAACAGGGGTGCCTGGGTGGCTCATTTGGTTAAGTGTCTGACTCTTGATTTTGGCTCAGGTCATGGTCTCAGGGTCCTGGGATCCAGCCCCATGTTAGGCTCCCTATTCTGCAGGGAAACTGCTTGGGGATTCATTCTTTCTCTCTCTCTCTCTCTCTCTCTCTCTCATTCTCCCTCTCCCATTGCCCCTCCCCCTACTCACTTGCATGGGCTTTTTCTACTTCTTTCTCTCTCTAAAATAAATAATAAATCTTTTAAAAAAATAAAAAGTTTTAAGAACATAAACAAAAACTAAAGACCTCTTGGACAGGAAGACTTTCCTCAAAAACTAAGTATATGGTTTGATAGCAACCTTCACTTACTCTCTGTCTCCCTTAGAAAGAATAGTTTTAATCAAATGATTAAATAACTCTAAGCCTCTCACATTATTTTGTTTCTCTAATTTAGTAATACCAAGAATCCCCAGCAGTGCTCTGTCTTGCTTCCTTACCTACGGCTCATATCATTGTAGGAAGCCTAAAGAAAAAAAATGGCATTTTTTCTAGACATTTTTTCTAGAAATTTCTAGGCATTTTTCTAGCCTACCTAGAAACTATCAGAATGCAGGCAACTGATAACACCAAGTAGCTTATTGTGATCAATAAAAATACACAGTCTAAATTAAGGTCTTAATCTGCCCATTTCACTAACACGTGCTTGCAGGTGCCAAGCGACTTCGTAATGACAGTGCACGCATCTGCACACAGCCCCTTTTCTCCATGTACACTTACAACATCAGATGGTAAGGAAGACAGCCTCTTTCTTGGACCACTCTCCTTTTCCACCTTCCTATGCCATGCTAACTTTGTTTCAGTCCTATTCTGTCCGGATTTTCTTCTGCCTCCACTGTTTGTCAGGTTTTCTCCTTAGGCTCCCACACTTCTCACTCTCTATCTCTGCAGAACAGAATTTGTCCTTCTCTCCAGTCTAGCTCTCAGCTCCAGGCTGATGACACCCCAAACTGAGCTCTTCCTATAAAATTCAGACCATGCTCTGCAGCACTTTATGCACAGAGATCTGCTATAGAACTCAACTCATCACCTCCCTCTCATAAACAGATCCTCATCCTGACAGTCATCTACACCAACAAAATCAGCCATCATCAATTCCTCTTTCCTCACCTCTGACAGAAGGCAAGTGAAACTTCCTATCATCACCACTTTATGTCAGTTCCTAGACAGGACAGCCTTCTCATCAGGCTCTAACTCCACCTTTCCTCCCTTCAACACAACTTACACTGTCACCATATAGGTCTTCCAAATTTATTGCTTTCAAATAACCCTCCTTATCCAAAAAACTTCAGTAGATCCCCATGACTTATGCAGTATTCAATCTAAGCCCCTCAGCTTTGCGCTCAAGAGCCATATTCCCTTCTCTACCATAACTTTCTTCCTACTATACATTGCCCCCCCTTGTCTACCATAACTTTTTTCCTACTATAAATTCTGTTTCTCCAGACTGCAGTTTCCCACCGCTAAGTTTGTGCCCACAGAGCTTTTTCCCAGTTCTTTGCCCAAAAATGCCCTATCTCTTCATGCTATCTACTCAACTCTGGCTCATTTCTGGCCCTAGTTCAGTCCACTTTCTCCATGTGACCCTTCAGGTGTTAAGCCTTTTCTGATCTTTAGAAACAAATGTTGCCCACATCACTCACTTGTCATTTACTGTTAGTTGACTGTGTGGTGTATATCTGTGTGTGAAAGTCAAAATACATGCAAAAGACTTAGAGTGGCTCCTGTCACATGGTAAGTATTCAATCACTATTAGCAATTATCAATATGAGTATTCTTATTATTACTACTACTAGTATTATTGTCATGGAAATGACCTACCGATCTATTCTACAGAGTCTAGCATAGTATCTTAGAATTAGTATGTGCTCAATAAACACAAATCCTCTAAAGTAATTTTTAAGCATGGATGATTTGCAAAGCAATTCATAGAAGCACAGAAAGAAGTGAGTGATGGAGGGGGTTTAACTAATTATTATGAGTATGGAAAATAGATTTTGCATTGAAAATTCTTTTATGAAAGTCTTTATCCAGTCTGTGTATACATCCAAATTATAATATATTTAGTCTCTTCTCAGAGATAACAGCACTTCTCCTACCCATCTGTCATGTCAGGTTGCACTGAGAAAATGCTAATTTACCTATTTGATAAACCAGTTGACAATTTCTGGTTTCAGATATCACACGCAAGGTTGCACATCAGTGAATCAAATTTGAATCCATATTGTCAAGTTCATATTTAGAATAAAATTATGTTGCATCTTTCATATAAACTTAAAAGTAAAGTTGTATATCAAACGAGTGTGTGCATATAACTTGGATGCAGAAGATAAAAGCAAGGCAAAGGAAGACATTACTATCCTATTGGCTATGAAATTACAGAACAAACTCAGTCGATTTATGGAAGAAGGTTTAAACAAAGCTTCGGTTGAACTTTCACAGTGCGACTTCTGGAGGCCCGTTCCATTAATTCATTAAATAAAAAGAGCATTCTTTTCATTCTAATTATCTTAGCTACACATGTTAAATATGCTAAAAGCTAAACACAAGCAATAATATTCCTGTCATTTTTTCATCTGCCAACTCTTCAGAAATAATTAAACTATATTGAGAGAAATAATTCTTCACTCAAAATGATTTTTACCAATGCAAAGGAAGCATCATGCAATAAAAATTCATATAACCTAGTCGTTCAGTACAAAAATAGAACTAGAAAAGCATTAACAGCAATTTAGCTCAATACAAAGGAGAAAATTGCCTGTGTTTACTTTAATTTCATAGGATAAATATATATTTCAGATTTTCCATATTCTTAAGGAATTTGGGGGATTTTAGAGACTAATTTTGTTGTAATGAAAAACATTTGGAGATTTTAATATTTTTGAATCAAGAATCTCAATATTGAATTTATTTGAATCAAAAAATATCAACATAATTTCTGAACTACAAAGTCAACAATAGAGGCAAAGAGTCACAGATATGAAGAACAGCTTCAAACAATAAGAAATCCAAATGCGAGTTGTTAGGTGCTACAGTGACAAAAAGGATCACAGTTTTCTGGGTACTAAGAGGGAAAGACTAATTTTAAGAACATCCTCAGTCCCTCATGCCAACTAGGTACATAGGTAAGTACGTAGGTAGCTAGGTAGAGAGACAGACAGACAGATGATAGATGGGTGGGTGGATGGATGGAAATGAAGTTACAATTGATAGATTCTCTACAATGTGAGAGCTTGTACACAAAAGTCATCTTAGTTCATAGATGAAATTTCCCCGCCCCTTAAAGTTTTGTGTCACTGAGTAACAACAGCTAAACACAATATAATAACACAGTAACAGGAACAGGTTGCAAACAGAAACAGTATTAGAGCAGTGAAACAAGTACTGTCTTGGAAGCACTTGTTGGGAGGTTTTCCTCTTCTTTTGTGTAAAACCTGAAACTTTTCCTCAACCTGCAACTTATCTCTCTTCCCTCATTTCCATAATTCAGATGCTTCAACCCTCTCTTACATTCACCTCGACTCAGTTGCTTTCACCTTTCCCCCCCAAGGGTGAAATCTAAAATGTACCATTGTGTAATTTTTTTAAGAGTATTGCGTGTCTTTTTAACTAGTTAGTAATTAAGATTGGTATTCTTTTGCACAGGTTATAAGTTGTATAGGTTTGGAATGACTTGCCCCAATTCTATTTTCACATTAAGCTTGTTTATCTTTTAGAGATGATTTTTGCCAGACATGATGTTTTTCGGGAAAGTGTGTATCATACGCTAGCAGAAGAGATGTTTGTATTCTGTTTTAGAATTTCACCAAAAAAAAAGTTTCATCCTTACCGTAAAACCCATATTGCCTATGTTCAAGTTTTAATTCATCATATTCATGTTTCTAAGATCTCTCAAAGGAATTTACAAATTTTCTTTCCGTTTTCCCACAACCTGATCTAGTCCTGGACTGTGGAAATTCTTCAACATTTATAGGTAAGTTATTAATAAACCTGCCTTGATGTTGTAAAATCTTCATCAAAAGGGTGATTATCAAAAATTATTTTTTGCAAAAATATTATTTGATATTAATTGGTTAAGTCATTAAAATTTTTTACTCTGCCAATAATCCATGATGTACAATGTTCTACCTATCTAATTACAGCACTGTGACTCATCTCTTCTGTTTCATTGCACAGGATTTCTTTTAAAAGATAAAAGGTTTTTGTTCACCTGTCATCTTTCTTTTCATTGCCTTCTCTTCGTTTCCCATGTTGGCCTCAGTCATGTGGACTTTGGGATGCTAGTCACCTGCCTGCTATCTTTCTGACATATTTTTGCAAGTATTTTTGGCATATCACTGTGAGCTAAGCTTGCCCTTTCTCTCACGTTGGCTACATACTTTAGCGCTTTCCCCTTCAACTGAACTCTTCCATCTGTCTAATAAGCAATTAATTCCCTTGGTAAAAAAAAAAAAAAAAAATAGGCATCAGTGGTAACTTACAAAGTATCAGTTTTTAATACATCAATACATGCTTAGGTCCAATTCAAGTGGTATTTTAGCTGTTTTATTCTCTTATTTTCGGTTTTCCTTAGTTTTTCTCAGAGCCATAGTTTTGTTTTGTTTTGTTTTGTTTTCAAATGGAAGGAGTAGAAAAACGTAAATTCTAGAGCTTAGCTTTAGAGCTCACATCCTTTTCCACTATTTACTCACTATGTAGTCAAGTTATTTAAACTCCTTAGGCCTCAGTTTCCTCATAGAGTTGTGGGTTTATTTCAATGAGTAAAGATGGATGAGGTGCTTATAACATTCATTGCCTGGCACGTAATTAGACTAATAAGTGTATACTGCTATCACTATGACTTTTATCTTCCCATATCACTGCTTTTATGCCATGTCAGTCCTTGATGCTCTTACACTATATATTTGCAGGGGTTTAGATACGAAGCATACCTTAGGATTCATGTACCAATATGATGCAAATCA
Source organism: Martes martes (assembly GCF_963455335.1). Taxonomy (NCBI): domain Eukaryota; kingdom Metazoa; phylum Chordata; class Mammalia; order Carnivora; family Mustelidae; genus Martes; species Martes martes. The sequence continues at coordinate 65,423,950 of NC_137889.1, read as the reverse complement.
AAGTTAACATCTTCAAACACACACACACACACACACACACCCTACACCCCAGACAAGAACATTTTAAAATTTTGTCAGCCACTCTACTACACTGATCCAGGGACCTGGAACTCAGTGATTAGACTCTCAGTAAACTGGGGTCGCACATCCTTGAGATCTTGGAGGGTTCTCCTGAAATACCATCTAGTAATCTGTAATTAGGGAAAATATAAATTTGAACTACTCCATAAGTTACTGATATGTGAGAAGAAGTCATTTCATTAAATCGTTTATTTACGGAGTAAACAGTCATTCCCATCCCATGTCAAACACAACACAGGTTCCTGAGGGTACAAATACAGACAAAATATTTGTGATTCTTAATGTCTTAGTGTTTGTAATCTGGTAGAGAAAACATATAATGAAAGCAATATAGCATAAGAGCTGAAAGATGAATAATGCAAAGTTTTGTGAGAGTAGATGGGAAGGGTAGATATGCTGAATTTGGGGGTCAGGAAAGGCTTCCAGAGGAAAAGCCATCTAAATGGAGACTTGAGAGGAAACAAGAATTAGTGAAAGTTGGGGCGCCTGGGTGGCTCAGTGGGTTAAAGCCTCTGCCTTCGGCTCAGGTCATGATCCCAGCGTCCTGGGATCGAGTCCCGAATCGGGCTCTCTGCTCAGCAGGGAGCCTGCTTCCTCCTCTCTCTCTGCCTGCCTCTCTGCCTACTTGTGATCTCTCTCTGTGTCAAATAAATAAATTTAAAAATATATATTTTAGAATTAGTGAAAGTCTGGGTGAGAAGTTTTTGAAGCAAAGAGAATAACAAGTGTGAAAATTATTGTATCTACTAGTGACCTTAAGCATTTAATTGTTCCTACTGTACTCATCTATCCCTCCACTAGATTCAGGGTGGAAGATTTGTCTGATTAGTGCATTGCTATGTATCCATCTCCCAGAAAAATGCATGTATGGTGATCTACAGTATTAGTTCTATAGGTATTTGTGGAATGAATAAATAAATTCAGCATAACACTATTTCTGCTTTACAGCTTCCAAGCAGGAACCCTGGTAAGTTCACTCTGATGATTAGACTTGAGGGTCTGCAGTGGTATCATTTATGCATGTCACACATCTCCTGCACAAATAATACTACATGACATCCCTGTGTTCATATCAAAATCTACAGCTTTCTTTTCAGTGTTATTAAAGGGCAAAGAGACAATATTACCCTTGTTAAGAAAAAAATGATACTAATATGTCTTATCTTTCCATGGGCCTTATACACTGCCATTAAGATTCACATACAGATAGGGGTGTGGGTGTGTTCAAACATTTGTACACTACTATTTGGTACAGTTTCTTAGCTGTGTTTCTACCACAATGATAGAAAAAAATGGAGAAAACAAAGCTCCAATGTCTTAATATTGGTCAGAAAAATTTGCATTCAGTATAGGTTAAAAATGCAATAATTCCAGCTTTAGAGTCAAAATAAAAAAAAATTCGCCAGGATTCCTAAGTGAGTCTTAAAGTCTTTCTGAGGAACTGCAGTAAAATATCAAATTGAAGTAAACCTAGCATATGTGAAAGGTGGATGAGTTCCATTCTGGGAATCAGTAATTCTGATGCCAGCACAGGGGAAATTGTGAACCAACCAGTCCACTTCTAGAATTTTCCATTTTCCCCTTCAGAAACCTTTGCCTTTTCACTGCCCAAACCAACCCCCAGTCCTGTCCTTAGGGTTGGTGCTCTCAAGCTCTCCACTTCTCTCTTTATGCTCTTCTCTTTCAGAAGATCAGCTAGATTGGAGGCTTTGCTTCTGTGTTCATGAAAGAGAGTCTGACCCAGTAAATAGCACAGAGTTGAAAGCCCAGTTCAATCACCTACATGCTGTGCACTCCTGGATAAGTTACACAAGGTCTCTGAAGCTCTGATTCCTCATCAGGTATGATGGAGTGCTTTAAAAAAAAAAAAAAAAAAAGGAAAGAAAATAAAAGCCCTAGTTGCTATCCCGTGTGGAAAATGTAACCAATGATTCCACACCAGAGAGTTAATGATTAAAATACTCAATACATCCTTCCAGAAATATCCACATGTTCAAAGGACATAAGGCCAAAGGAATAAAATGCTTGCAGGAAATTTTCTGGCATCAGTAAAAGAATAGTAGGGATAAAGACTTTCCCAGAGAACTTTAACCCACACTTCATGGGCAGCTACCTACTCCACCCATTCCAACTGGCATAAAGTGGTGCACATAGAAGGTGATTAACAAACAGAAACTTCTAGATAAGTAAATGGTTCCAGCCCAGTTATGGACTAGGATTAAGGCCAGAGCTAAGCATATTTAAAGTGCTTAATTAATTTATAACTGAATGAAATTGACCAATGCCTTATATATTTTAGAGTACAGCTGCCTTTTGAGTATATATTTATACTTTCAACAGTGCTAGTACTTTTCATTAACTCTACAATGTATTTTTTCATCTATGAAATCAGGATATTGCTTACAATTCATTGAAATTCATTAGTCTCTGTCTTTTTCCTTGGTGGTAGATATGTGATGGAGTCTTAGGGTCACTAAAATGTTAACATAAAGAATAATACAGAATCCCAAACAATGAACACTCAGTAAGTTCTGAGTGAAAGTCAAACAGCAAATATGCAGTTTAGTATATCAGAGTGATCTATTTTATGTCTGTGAGAATCAACTTTAGGAATATTTTAAAAAGACAACTTTCAATAAAGTACATGTGTTAAAAAGGAGTGTACTTCAAACAGCTTAATGCACAACCTCCAATAGATTAAGACTTCATTCAAGCTTTATAAAGAGTCAACATCCTAGTAGTTTTTGATTCACATCTTATTTATAAACAATAATTAAGATAGGTACTTATAAAAACTAAACGGAATCTATATTCATCTTATTTTGAGATTTGCTCATACCCCTTGAAAATAATTATATATTCCCTAAGTTATCACAAAACCTGAGTTTGAAAATCTCTACCTCGTATTCATCAATATGTATGTTAAAATGCCCAAAGTACTATGGTTCCTTTAAGCAATTTTCAACTGTTTATTCTACCCATGTGACCTCAGGGATATCATAAAAGGAAGAGAGAAGAAAGAAAGAAAGAAAGAGAAGAAAGGAAAGGAAAGGAAAGGAAGAAGAAAGAGAGATAAAGAAGGAGGAAGGAAGGAAGGAAAGGAAAGGGAAAGAAAAAGGAAGGAAGGGAAAGAAAAAGGGAGGAAGGAAGGAAAGGGAGAAGGAAGGAAATCATGCATTGATAACATAAGCACAGCAAGTTGATAGTTAATTTTACAAATCTTCTATTATTTTTGGTTTAATTTAAACATAGCCTTGTGAGGTGCCCATGGGGCTATAATTAATATTTTTGTATAGTGAATAGTCAGTGTTGATTCTCATGTACTTGTATTCTCTAAGAAATTACTTGTTTTTAAATTGACATTTCTGTGTCTGTGAAGACTCAAAAATCCTTATTACCTTGATGTGTTTTAGGTTTATATTTTGACTTACCATCTTGGGTGCAGTTATCCACAGATCAGACCACAGTATATTATGTAAAAACATATAACATAAAAATTCCAATCTCACAACCACTATTTCACACATCTGTGCCTAGGAATATAATCAATTGCAGATGCCCTAGTCTATAATATTCTCTGTAGTCACGGAAAATACTACACTAGACAGACGTGTTATACCACAAATTCTCAAATTTAAAGCTTCTAAGATCTCAGAATGGTACAGTCTGACAAAATCTGCATTGCTTATCACAACATCCAATATACCTCTTATATTAAACAATTCCTATGTGAAAGAAAAAATTTGGATAAAAATAGGGAAAGATCAATGAATCCAAAGAAATTTCAGAAACAAAATAAATCCTATAACTATTAAGACAAACATAGTGTTTTCTTTATTTTTCTCTAAATCTTGACAATACACAATAAACATAAAATTGACAAAAATCAATTTTAGAATGTTACCTTTACAAAAGGCAGTGGAAACAACCCAAATGTCCATCAGCTAATGAATGGATAAACATAATGTGGTACACCTACACAGTGCAATAGTATTCAGCAAAGAAAAAAAGAGGAAGGAAATAGGTTACATGCTACAACATAAATGAACCCTGGAAATATTTTGCTAAGGAAAAGAATACAGTCACAAAAGACTGCATATTATATGATCCCATTTAAATGAAATGTCTAAATCTAGAAAGACAGAAAACAGATGAATAGTTGCCTAGGGCTGGGGGTAGGTGACAGATGGGGAGTGACTGCTCACAGGTACCAGGTTCCTTTTTAGAGTGATGAAAATGTTCTAAAATTAGATTGTGATGACAGTTGCACAACTCTACCTATACTGAATTGTACCCCTTAAACTGTATACCTTAAGTGGATGAATTGTATGATATGTGAATTATATGCGAATAACACCATTTCAAAAGACAATAGCTCAAAGGCAAAACTTTTTCCTCCTAGTAAATTGCAAAAGATTTCTCCATGGATAGAGATGGAAATGTCCTGCTGCAAGCACTGAAAAGTGAAAATTTGCAAAGGATAAGGGGAGTCCTCAGCAGAAATTTACTACAGAGAGCTTAAGATGGAAGCAGTTACCCAATTCTATTATCTATGTTCAAACAAATGATTCCAGTAACCAGGAAACAGTTCTTGGGGACCGAGTAGTGTTGCCAGATAAAATAGAGGAAGCTCAGTTAAATTTGAATTCCAGACAATGAACAGATTTTTAGCATAAATGACCCCAAATAATATATAAATATCAAATTAAATATTATAAAAAGATTACATATGTGGGGACATAGTCAAAGTAAAATACTACCCATTGTCTGCTTGAAAATCAAATTTCTCTGAGTGTCCTATACTTTTTGTTCTTATTAAATCTGGCAACCTAGGCTGGTAATTTTTTTTAGAGTACTTTCTTAACAAGAGCTCAGAGCAGTTGAAAACCAAACCAGGGTAGGTCTAGATAAGAATGGGAGAAAACTGTTCCAAACCCTATGACACCCATTCATTTATTCAGTGTTTTGTATGACCAGTACTAGAAATACTACAGTGAACAAGATGGACTCAGAATGTAGAGTCTGGCAAAAGAAGACAGAAAAGTGAAAACACAGTAACAGTATAGTATGATAAATGATCAAGGATGACAAGCAGACAGCAAGCAAAGGGGAAAAATAAACAGAAATAGGCAAAGGCTCAGAGATGAACAAGAGTATGGCTAGTTCAAAGAAACAAAGAAGTTGCATATGAAAACAACAACAAAAATACGGCAAGGGCAGAGTGGGGAAGAGATCATTTTAAAGAGATATAAAGAAGTCATGCCATGGAGAGTTGTGGGTTTCTTTAATGTATTTTATTTTTTAGGGCAATTTTAGGTTCACAACAAAACTGAGCACAAAGTACAGAGTCCCCATATACCCCTGTCCTTACACACACAGAGCCTCTGCCACTATCAACATCCTGTATGAGAGTGGTAGATTTACTGATGGATGAACCCATACTGACATATAGTTATCACCCAAGGTCCACAATTTCCATTAAGTTTCACTCTTGGTTTTCTACATTATACGGATTTTAACACATGTATAATTACATGTATCCACTACTTCAGTATCATGTAGAATAGTTTCACTGTCCTAAAAATCCTCTGTGCTCTACATATTTATTCTTCCTACCCTCTTAATCCCTGGCAACCACATATCTTTTTTACTATCTCCGTAGTTTTGCCTTTTTCAGAATGTCATACAGTTGGGATCATACAGTATGTAGCCTTTTCAGATTGCCTTCTTTCAGTTAGTAATATGCTGAATGTAAGTTTCTTCTATATGTTTTCATGGCTTGATAGCACATTTCTTTTTTTTTTCTAAATTTTTTTATTTTAATAAACATATAATGTATTTTTATCCCCAGGGGTACAGGTCTGTGAATCGCCAGGTTTACACATTTCACAGCACTCATCATAGCACATACCCTCCCCAATGTCCATTTCCCCACCACCCTCTCCCGTCCCCCCTCCCCCCGCAACCCTCAGTCTGTTTCTTGAGATTGAGTCTTTTATGGTTTGTCTCCCTCCCAATCCCATCTTTTCATTTTTTTTCTACCTCCCCCCAACACCCCCCACCTTGCATCTCCACTTCCTCATATCAAAGAGATCATATGATAGTTGTCTTTCTCCTATTGACTTATTTTGCTAAGCATGATACCCTCTAGTTCCATCCACGTCGTCGCAAATGGCACATTTCTTTTGACTGCTGAATGATGTTCCATTGTCTGGATGTACCCATGAAAGATTTTTAAGTCATCTTAAAAGTATTGACTTTAAACAGGAGAGAAACAGGATCATATTATTTTAAAAAATCACTTTGGTTCTAAATTAGAGAATAGACTGCAGGGATATCCATTAGAAGATTATCATAATAATTAAAAAAAGAAATTATGGTGGGCTGTAATAGTGTGTTAGTGGCTGTGGAGAGAAGTAAGCATAATCAAGGCATAACAGGGAGCAGAATCCTAGGAGTTGGTGATTGGGAGGTAATAACTATAAAGGAGCAGGACTTATGTCAAAATTCTAGGTTTCTGATTTGGACTGTAGTGTCATTCATCAAAATGATGAGCACTGAGAATAAAGGAGAGAGTTGTGGAGAAACACACTGAGATCATTTGAGAGCACACTGAACTTGAATTATTTCCACAATATTATCTGAGCAGTAACATCTAGAAGATGGTATACTAATGAAGAACTTGGGAAAGAAGTCTAACACACAGATGTAGTTTTTGGAGACATAATCACAAAAGAAAAATTGAAACTTAGATATGGATGGGCTCATCCAGTGAGTGTGTTTAGACTGAGAAAAGAAGACAGGTTAGGACAGAACCCCAGAGAACCCCAACATTTGAAGTCCCTGCAGAGGAAGTGACAGTAATAAGAGATGTTGATGAGAGGCTAGGAGTTAATAGTATCACAAAAGTAACAGAAGAGAGTTCCAGAAAGTGGGAGCTAGTTTAAGGCTTTTAGAGACACTAAACATTGTGGTATTCTCTCTTCCATAAGAAATTAAAACCTAAATATACATTTCATATATGTATATTAAAATTAAATTATTATCTATTTTATATCTGTCCATTCATGAAGCATGAAACCAAAACATATGCTGAAATTGATATAGTTTCTTTCTAAACTTCTAATGGAAGAATCTAGGTATGTTCATTGAAGCTAATTTTCTTCAATTTTTCTTTGATTTTGGAAGAGCCTCAAGCACTTGCTTAGTCTACTTGTCGGATAATCTTATTCTGTTGACAGGGGATGGTTAGCGGTATTGAATGCTCAAAATAAGAAAATAAAAACTTCAAGATACCCATTGGATTCAAAGACAAGGACATTGATAAAGTTGACAAGTTTCAGTAAAGAGATGGTTCATAATTCAGAATGAAATGAGTTACAGCCTAAATAGGAAATGTGTCAGGAGGAGGGAAAGGGGGACAATGAATATATACAACCCTTTCAAGAAATTTGGCTCTAGGGCAAGATAGAGAGTTAATGCAAATGCTGGACCTGAATGTGAGGTTACGAGATGGGATAGTCTTGAGTGTGTCCAAATGCTAATGGGGAAACACTGAGGTCTATAGAAAAATGGATTCTATACAAGGATGCCAGGTCAGGTCTTAAAGAATGGACTCCTCCTACTTTGTAAGAGACAGAAGAAAGTGTATAGTTCCTACCACCTTTATCAATCTCATGGCAGGAAGTTAAAAGTGTTTGCTCTAATAGCTTTCTTTTCTTATGAAATAGAAAAGAAAATAATAGCCTGAGCGTAAGTGAAAAAATGGAGTAGTCAGTAGTTCATGGTAAATGGTGGAGAAATGGAGTAATAGGAAGAATGAAGACATTGACTAAGAACCCATTGTGTCTAGGAAAGAAAGAAGAACAAAAAATTAATGATATAACTCTTATTTTCACTAAATAGATATTCTTAAAGTAATGTAAGACCATATACATACACACACACAATGGATTTTCCTGGACTCTCATTTTGGTGTATTCTGATTTGAAGGAGAGATTATCTGCTATACATGGAGTTCTTTTGATTTGCATCTTTGTAATATATCAAGAGTAGTGTTAAGATATTTCTACCAATCTATTGCCAGACCAAACTTGCTTTTAAATACAGAGAATCAGGTTCAATTACTAATCATCTACAACTTCATTATCCATGGTTAGATTTGAGAAGCATTGATCTAACTAATCTAAAACAGCAGATATCCCAAAATTATTTGAGTTGGGTTTTGAAAAACATAATCGTTTACATTAAATTTACATTCCTAATTTGCCTCACTTCGGCAAATATTAAAATTAGTTTAAATTCTCTAGGAAGATACTCATGATACTAGAAGGGGACTAGAGTTTAGAGAGAATCCCAACAGAGATTAAGAGCTAGCAACAAATAATAAAGAAAATGAATCCCCTCAATTGTTATGAGACAAATGTCTAACAGAATTCCCTTTTCAATTATATAATAACTGATAAATGATAAAATAACTGATAAATGACTCCTAAATTTTCAGAAGCAGAACTGTTCCCCTTCTCAACCTGATGCCACTCATACCATCAGCCAAATCTTGACTTAAACTCCATGTACATTCTTCCCAACACCCAGGCTTATGTAAGTTACCTCTGAATAATAAATAGTTCCACCTTGTGTGTAGAGTGGAGATACAGCCAGGGCAGGTGGACAACTCTAATCTAATTATACTCTTCTCACATCCCTCATCCACTCATTCATTCTATCAACTCACTCAATCTCAGTAATAATTCAAGTATTCAGAACTTACTCTGTGTCAGGGGCTGTGTTAACTGATAACTTCACACAGATTAACAACAGAGATGATCTAAGTAAATTACCAATTAAAAACTATGAGATATGACTTATGATAGTTGTGTGCTATATAAGGTAAAGCAGTGGACCACCAACTTAGGTCTGGCATTAACTTCTGAATACTTCCCAAGGAAGATAGCTTTAGAGTTCTTAAAGAATGAGCAAGAGTTAATCATCTGGAGAAGGAAAGAGATCAGGAAGGAAAATAAACTGGAAAATAAAATAGGAAGGAAAATAAAATAAAGGGGATCAGCTTGGACAAAGAAATAAGAGGTGTCATAAAACATCTTTGCAGTTTCCTCAGATGGAGCACGTGTGTCAGACCATGGAGAGATTTGTATGTCAAGATAAGGAAGTGGATCATATCGTAAAGGTTATGGGGATTTTTTTTGATGGAAGCTTTGGAATTACATGATGAAATTCACATTTTAAAACACTTTTTCTAGAAATTGTGTTTTTGTTATTTTTTTCTTTTTTTTTTTTAATTTCTTTTCAGCGTAACAGCATTCATTGTTTTTGCACCACACCCAGTGCTCCATGCAATACATGCCCTCCCTAACACCCACCACCTGGCTCCCCCAACTTCCCACCCCCCACCCCTGAAAAACCCTCAGGTTGTTTTTCAGAGTCCATAGTCTCTCATGGTTCACCTCCCCTTCCAATTTCCCTCAACTCCCTTCTCCTCTCCATCTCACCATGTCCTCCATGTTATTTGTTATGCTCCACAAATAAGTGAAACCATACGATAATTGACTCTCTCTGCTTGACTTATTTCACAAAGCATAATCTCTTCCAGTCCCGTCCATGTTGCTACAAAAGTTGGGTATTCATCCTTTCTGATGGAGGCATAATTCTCCCTAGTGTATATGGACCACATCTTCCTTATCCATTCGTCCGTTGAAGGGCATCTTGGTTCTTTCCACAGTTTGGCGACCGTGGCCATTGCTGTTATAAACATTGGGGTACAGATGGCCCTTCTTTTCACTACATCTGTATCTTTGGGGTAAATACCCAGTAGTGCAATTGCAGGGTCATAGGGAAGCTCTATGTTTAATTTCTTGAGGAATCTCCACACGGTTCTCCAAAGTGGCTGCACCAACTTGCATTCCCACCAACAGTGTAAGAGGGTTCCCCTTTCTCCACATCCTCTCCAACACACGTTTCCTGTCTTGCTAATTTTGGCCATTCTAACTGGTGTAAGGTGGTATCTCAATGTGGTTTTGATTTGAATCTCCCTGATGGCTAGTGATGATGAAAATTTTTTGATGTGTCTGATAGCCATTTGTATGTCTTCATTGGAGAAGTGTCTGTTCATATCTTCGGCCCATTTTTTGATATGATTATCTGTTTTGTGTGTGTTGAGTTTGAGAAGTTCTTTATAGATCCTGGATATCAACCTTTTGTCTGTACTGTCATTTGTATCTTCTCCCATTCCGTGGGTTGCCTTCTCGTTTTGTTAACTGTTTCCTTTGCTGTGCAGAAGCTTTTGATCTTGATGAAGTCCCCAAAGTTCATTTTCGCTTTTGTTTCCTTTGCCTTTGGAGACATATCTTGAAAGAAGTTGCTGTGGCTGATATCGAAGAGGTTACTGCCTATGTTCTCCTCGAGGATTCTGATGGATTCCTGTCTCACGTTGAGGTCTTTTATCCATTTTGAGTTTATCTTTGTGTACGGTATAAGAGAATGGTCGAGTTTCATTCTTCTACATATAGCTGTCCAATTTTCCCAGCACCATTTATTGAAGAGACTGTCTTTTTTCCATTGTATATTTTTTCCTGCTTTGTCAAAGATTATTTGACCATAGAGGTGAGGGTCCATATCTGGGGTCTCTACTCTGTTCCACTGGTCTATGTGTCTGTTTTTGTGCCAGTACCATGCTGTCTTGGTGATCACAGCTTTGTAGTAAAGCTTGAAATCAGGTAACGTGATACCGCCAATTTTATTTTTGTTTTTCAACATTTCCTTAGCAATTTCGGTTCTCTTCTGATTCCATACAAATTTTAGGATTATTTACTCCAGCTCTTTGAAAAATACCGGTGGAATTTTGATTGGAATGGCATTAAAAGTGTAGATTGCTCTAGGCAGTATAGACATTTTAACGATGTTTATTCTTCCGTTCCAAGAGCATGGAATGGTCTTCCATCTTTTTGTGTCTTCTTCAATTTCTTTCATGAGTGTTCTGTAGTTCCTTGAGTACAGATCCTTTACCTCTTTGGTTAGGTTTATTCCCAGGTATCTTATGGTTCGTGGTGCTATAGTAAATGGAATCGATTCTTTAATTTCCCTTTCTGTATTTTCATTGTTAGTGTATAAGAAAGCCACTGATTTCTGTACATTGACTTTGTATCCTGCCACGTTACTGAATTGCTGTATGAATTCTAGTAGTTTGGGGGTGGAGTCTTTTGGGTTTTCCATATAAAGAATCATGTCATCTGGGAAGAGAGAGAGTTTGACTTCTTCATTGCCAATTTGGATACCTTTTATTTCTCTTTGTTGTCTGATTGCTGTTGCTAGGACTTCTAATACTATGTTGAACAAGAGTGGTGAGAGTGGGCATCCTTGTCATGTTCCTGATCTCAGTGGGAAGGTTTCAACCTTTTTCCCATTGAGGATGATATTTGCTGTGGGTCTTTCATAGATAGATTTGATGAAGTTCAGGAATGTTCCCTCTATTCCTATACTTTGAAGCGTTTTAATCAGGAACGGATGCTGGATTTTGTCAAATGCTTTTTCTGCATCAATTGAGAGGATCATGTGGTTCTTCTCTCTTCTCTTATTGATTTGTTCTATCACATTGATTGATTTGCAAATGTTGAACCATCCTTGTAACCCAGGGATGAATCCCACCTGGTCATGGTGGATAATCTTTTTAATGTGCTATTGGATCCTGTTTGCTAAGATCTTGTTGAGAATCTTAGCATCCATATTCATCAGTGATATTGGTCTGAAATTCTCCTTTTGGTGTGGCCTTTGCCTGGTTTGGGGATCAGGGTAATGCTGGCTTCATAAAAAGAGTCTGGAAGTTTTCCTTCTGCTTCAATTTTTTGAAACAGCTTCAGGAGAATAGGTGTTATTTCTTCTTTGAAAGTTTGGTAGAATTCCCCAGGGAATCCGTCAGGTCCTGGGCTCTTGTTTTTTGGGAGGTTTTTGATCACTGCTTCAATCTCGTTACTAGATATTGGTCTATTCAGGTTGTCAATTTCTTCCTGGTTCAATTTTGGGAGTTTATAGTTTTCCAGGAATGCATCCATTTCATCTAGGTTGCTTAGCTTATTGGCATATAGCTGTTGATAATAACTTCTGATGATTGTTTCTACTTCCTTGGTGTTAGTTGTGATCTCTCCCTTTTCATTCATAATTTTATTAATTTGGGCTTTCTCTCTTTTCTTTTGGATTAGTGTGGCCAATGGTTTATCAATTTTATTGATTCTTTCAAAAAACCAGCTTCTAGTTTCATTGATACATTCTACTGTATCTCTAGTTTCTACCTCATTGATCTCTGCTCTAATCTTGATTATTTCTCTTCTTCTGTGTGGAGTTGGTTTAATTTGTTGTTGATTCTCCAGTTCTTTAAGGTGTAGAGACAGCTGGTGTATTCTGGATTTTTCTATTTTTTTGAGGGAGGCTTGGATGGCTATGTATTTCCCCCTTAGGATTGACTTTGCTGTATCCCATAGGTTTTGGATTGAAGTGTTTTCATTCTCATTGGTTTCCCTGTTTAAGTTCTTCTTTGATCTCCTGGTTGATCCAATCATTCTTAAGCAAGGTGGTCTCTAGCTTCCAGGTGTTTGAGTTCCTTCTGAACTTTTTCTTGTGATTGAGCTCCAGTTTCAAAGCATTGTGATCTGAGAATATGCAGGGAATAATTTCAGTCTTTTGGTATCGGTTGAGTCCTGATTTGTGACCCAGTATGTGGTCTATTCTGGAGAAGGTTCCATGTGCAATAAAACTTGTTGTTTTAGAGTGGAATGTTCTGTATATATCTATGAGGTCCATCTGGTCCAATGTGCCATTCAATGCTCTTGTTTCTTTATTATTTTCTGCTTGAATTATCTGTCTATTACTGAGAGAGGCATGTTAAGATCTCCTACTATTAATGTATTCATATCAATATGACTCTTTATCTTGATTAATAGTTTTCTTATGTAATTGGCTGCTCCCATATTGGGGCCATAGATATTTACAATTGTTAGATCATCTTGGTGGATAGTCCCTTTAAGAATTATGTAGAGTCCTTCTGTATCTCTGACTACAGTCTTTAGTTTAAAATCTAATTTATCTGATATGAGAATCGCTACCCCAGCCTTCTTTTGAGGCCCATTGGCATGAAAGATGCTTCTCCAACCCTTCAGTTTCAGTCTGGGTGTATCCTTAGGTTCAAATTGGGTCTCTTGTAGACAACATATGGATGGGTCCTGTCATTTTATCCAATCTGCAACCCTGTGTTGTTTTATGGGCGCATTTAGGACATTCACATTGAGAGCGCTTATTGAGAGATACGTTTTTATTGACATCATGTTACCTTTGAAGTCTTTCTTTCTGTAGATTGTCTCTATATTTCTGTTCAAAGATATTCTTAGGATTTTTCCTCTTTTATAGAACCACCCTTAATATTTCCTGCAGCGTCGGCTTGGTGGTCGCATACTCTTTTAAGACTTGCTGGTCTTGGAAACTCTTTATCTCTCCATCCATTTTGAATTTCAGTCTTGCTGGATAAAGTATTCTTGGCTGCATGTTCTTCTCATTTAGTGCCCTGAATATATCTTGCCAACCCTTTCTGGCTTGCCAGGTTTCTGTGGACAGGTCTGACGTTATTCTGATGGGCTTTCCTCTGTACGTAAGAAGCTTCTTTGTCCTAGCTGCCTTCAAGAGGGTCTGCCTACAATTATAATTCTTCATTCTTACTATTAGGTGTCTCGAGGACTTTTGAGAATCTATAATCTTGGGAGGAGACCGTTCTGCCTCTAGTACATGAACGCTGGTTCCCCATTCGCTAGATTGGGAAAATTTTCATGGAGAACTTCTTCCACTATATCTTCTAGACTTCTTTCTTTCTCCTCCCCTTCAGGGATTCCAATAATTCTGACGTTGGAACATTTCATGGCATCATTTATTTCCCTGATTCTGTTTTCGTGGCTTCTAAGCTGTTTGTTCCAGGCTTCCTCCTGATCCTTTCTCTCTATCTGTTTGTCCTCCAGATCACTAATTCTATCTTCTGTCTTATTTACCCTAGCTCTTAGAGAATTTAGATTAGATTGGAACTCATTGAGAGCATTGTGAACATCATCCCTGGTGGCTTTCAGTTCTGCCCTAACATTGTGAACATTATCCCCGGTGGCTTTCAGTTCTGCCCTAATCAATTCCGTTTGGTCATTCATGGCTTTCTCCAACCTAGCTATTGCCTGGATAATTGTTAGCCTTAATTCCCTTTCTGACATATTGTCTATGTCGGTAGCCATTAGCTCTGTTGCAGAAGGCCCATCCTCTGAATTTTCTTCTGTTGGGCATTCCTCCTCCTAGTCATTTTGGTGAGAGATGGCTGAACAGATGTAGCTGGATGTATCAATCATGGTGCAGTCAAGGTGCACCCTGGAAAGCTTCTGAGCAATCAGGAGTCCCCACCCAAAAGAGAAAAAAAAAAGAAAAAGAAAAAAAAAGAGAGAGAGACAGGAAAAAAAGGAAGATAAAAGAGAAGGCTCAGCTCAAATGGACCCCAAGGTAAGATTTATGAAGTATACAAACAAAAACAGACAAACAAAAAGACTGATAAAAGCATATGACAAGAGAAAAAATATATATATATATATAACAACAACAACAACAAAAAAAGAACCTCGTCAAAAAGAACCACAAGGACAAGATTTATATACTATCAGGACAAACACAAATACACAGATACACTGGTGGAAGAAAAAGATGGGAGAGTGGTTATAAATTCTCAGTGTGGGCGAGGAAGTTTATTTTGATTCTTCCTAGATGTATCTTGATATCTTTGTTAAAGGACTCAACTTTCCTAAGATAAAGGGGAATTAAAAATTGGTTTACCTATAGGGGTAGCATTGATTTGGGAAAGGGGATTACCTTGAAGTTTAACTCTATATGAATATTTAAAAAAAAAAAAAGAATAAACTAAACTAAACTAAAATTTTTAAAAAAATTTAAAAATAGAAAAGCAAAAGAAAAACTCGGGTATATGTATCACAAAGTTCAGGTTAAAAGGTTATTATGGAATTCGATGTACTGGATATCTCACTGTGATGGTAAATAGGTTAAAAAAATTATCTATATATTAAAAAAATGAACCAGAATAGTGGGAATGAATTAAAAATAAAAGTTGTATCTATGAAGTAGTGGTGGTTGTTCTCTTGTTGTCTTTTTTTTTTTTTTCTTGGTTGGTTTTCTGGGGGAGGGGCCTGCCACTTGGGTTTTCACGCAATGTTCCCTGAGTTAAGTCCTCCCGCCCCCCTCAAGGGGGTGGGCTCTGAGGAAACCGGTTTTTCAGGCTTTTGTACTCTGGAGGTTTTCATGTTTGTTTGTTAATTTTTTTTTTCTCTTGCCTTGATAGCTTTTGATGGTTTTTGGAGGTTTAGAGGAAAGCAAACTGCACCCCAACCTCCCTCTCAGACAGAAGCCTCAGTCTGTTCCCCTCTGGGTGCTGCAGAACACATAAGTTCCCCCTCAGCTGCTGGCAGAGCACATTCCAAGTCGCGTCCCTGGGGACACAGGAACTCCTGCTTGTACCCCAAACCACAACAGTGGCAGCTGTCTGGGCAGCTCCAGACCACCAGAGAAGTTCCAAGCAGCGATCACACACTGAGATTTTCCCACTGGCCCAGGCTGGGAGTGCCTGGTCTTTCCGGGTCCGAGAGCACCGGGCTGGCGCCTGCACGCACCTCTCTCAGGGGAGGGTGTGGGGCGCGCACGTTTCAAGCAAGGCTCCCAGTCCCTCACGGGAGCCAGACCGCATGCACTCTCAGGTGTGCTGGCAGCTCAGGGACCAAGACCTGGTTTCTCCACTGCACTCTCTCTGGCTCAGTGCCAGGGGTGGCTGTCCTGGGTCCGGGGACTTAAGCCCCTGTCCCTAACCGCCCAATTCCCACAATTTCCCCCCTGATCCTTTGCTCTTTTTGCATGCTTTCAACCAGACTCCAAGTTAATGCTGGTCCCCAGACACAGGGCACTCTCGTATTGGGGTATTACTTTCCAATGGGTCGCCTCTGGTGGCTCCCTCCCCCTTTTGTTTATCTTCCAATATCAGTCCTACGTTCCCACTCTGCTTTATCTGCCCACTGGCATCTTCTGCCCCCGTAGAGATCCAGACATGTATAATTCTGATCTCAGGCTGATTTCATGGGTGATCGGAGTTCTTTGGTAGGTAATCAGCTCACTTTAGGGTACAGGTTGAAACAGCACCTCCTCCTACTTCCCCGCCATCTTGTCTTCTCCTAGAAATTGTGTTTTGAGAACATAATTACGTACGTTAAATTTACATTCTTAATTTGCCTCATGCTTATGCAAATATTAAAACTTTTCTGAATTCTCTAGGAATTCAATGGATTGGAAACATTTGGGAAAAACTTGAAAGCAGGGAGATGAGCTGAGGCATCTGACTGGGACAGATGCATTGGAATCAGAAGAGCTGAAATCTAGAAATGTTAAAGAGGCAAAAAGAAGGTGATGTTGGGAGGGAAGGAAGAACTTCAGCTAATTCTCCTGTCTCTGATTTGGACATGGAATTAATTTTAGCATTACCACTCATTAAGTTAGAGATTGCAGTAGGAGAAAAATGTTTGGGCACATAGCAATGAATTCAGATTAGAACATGTTGAGTTTGAAATACCCATGAGCAAAGCCTTCTAGAGATAATCAAGGAGTCAATCAATTAAATAGGTCTTTCACTCAAAAGACAGGTAAAAGCTGAAGATACATATTGAGAATCATTATAATATAGGTGATGGTATCTGGATGAAGGTATAGACCATTGAGAGGGGGACAAAGAGAAAAGCAAAGCAAAAACAGTAGAGACCTATACACATTATACCAACTAAAGGATTGTGAGTGTCCTACTTAGTGGAGCTAAAAAGGCTTAACCTTAGAGCTAAGACAGAGGCCAGCTTTTTTTTATCCCAACCAACTTACCCTGGTTATTCTATCAAATAATTCTTAAATGTTTACGTTTCTTCTTGATAAAGTATGTTTCTTAATCTCTTCTTATAAGTAAATGTTATTTTTTTAAAACAGCTCCTGAATTAATATTGGCTCTTTTTCTTACTTCAAGAACCTGAATCAATCTACAAATAATCTAACATCTACATAATATTATGTTCATTGGCATTCATTGACAGAGGAGGGGAAAACTTATTGTAGAACACACTATAATAGATTACAATTAAATGATTATAAATTCCTGCAATTTCTATAAGAACACCCCTACACAATATGACTTTTTTGACACCCCCCTCCCCAACAACGGGGAGAATCTTTACTCCACTCCTTGAATCTTGAGTTGCTTGTTTGGGGTTTTTTACTTGGTTTGGCCAAAAAGCCATCAACAAACATTAATGTGGGCAGAAGCTTAAAGGAATTGTACCTTGGAACCTGCACTCTATTGCATCTGGGAAAATTTCTACCACCTTGTGAAGAAGCCCAGGTAAGCCTAGGGGAAAATGAGAGACCATGTACAAAAATGAGCCATCCCAGCTGAAAGGCTGTAGACTACCTGACCTTCCAGTTGACAGACATGGAAATGAAATGATCCCAGACCATCCAACTGCAGATGACCTGCCCACTGCTTATAAAGTTGAACAAAGCTGGCTCAGAATTGAAGACCCTCCCAGCTGACCCGGAAAACTGTGAACAAATAAAATGATTTTTAATTTCAGTCACAAAATTTTGGGTTGCTCTGCCATGCAGCAATGGATAACTGACACTACCACCTTCTAAAAATGAATAAGAAATCATTTAATTTGTTTTAAATAATTTTTAATTTATAATCTCTGATATAGCAAGAAAATCTCAGAGCAGGCAAACATTACCTCCTCTATGACTTTAACCAGAAAAACATATTCTACTTAAGCATGTTGTAGAGTGCATAGACTTATTCTAAATCATGACAATTACCTATCTTGGATTTTAATGATAGTTAGTAGCTTGAATTAAGTCTGAGTTGAGAGACAAGCAGCTCTCACAAGTTTTTACCCTGTAGCTGTAAGTTTTTAAACTTCAGAACTGTAATGAAGACATTTAATCAGGCTTTTATCCAAATGCACATTGATACTTAACTACCTACCCTTTATTTTATTTTTGTTTAAAAATTCAATAGATGTTTTAAAAACTACTTTGAAAAGGATGCCATGACATTTCTCAAGAAATCTAGGATGCAATATTTCATAACAGATATTAATATTGCCACAGAACACTGAAAGAACTCTTTACCCACCTCACAAGATAAACCTAGTTTTCTTAAGATAGCTATGGACAAAGTTTATGAATTATTCATCTTTATATCACCCATAGTCTCCCCAGTTTAGGAGGTATTTGATATATGTTTGTTAAGTTTGAGTTGAGTTAATGGTTAATAGGCCAATTACACTGTTTCAGGCTTTAGTACATGTGGTTGTTGTACTTCAGGAGAAGTGATCTGACCCATGATATATGTGACTCGATACATTTAAAGAGTCACTCATAACAAGGCTCTACTGGTATTGTGCTCATAAATGAAACCACACAAATTATTCCAAAGGAATCATCTCAACTAAGAGAGCCCTCTACATGATGTTAGATTTACCAGTTTCAACCCAGTATCTATAATAGATAGCATTCTTCTTTTAAAAGAGCAAAATCAGCCAAGCTGATTTTCACTTAGTTTACAAGATGTGTATATAGTTATGGATATATAAAATATATATTTATCTTTATATTTAGAGATACCAGGGCTAGTGATTGCTATCTGAGTGAACAGGTGTGGCTGAAAAAACCTTTGCCTGACCAACTGTTCTTTCCACACTGTATACACATAAAGGCTATTCTATGGATGGCAGCTGTAGCCCTATTTGCAGAGCCCACAGCTATTTGTGACTCTCCACAATTTAAAATCTTCCTCTGCCCACTACCATCATTCATATATAGCTAGACTTCTAACTGGTGCAACTAAAGATGCATTGCCTATTATCACTTGGAATTCCAGGATTCCACTGAGTCATACGAAGTTTTATTTTGTGGGATCTTTACAGTTTTTCTTCCACTGACTCTGTGTTTGCTTGCCACCCTCCAGCTTGGCAAACAGCATCTATATGAGTCTCCTATTGTCATACATTCTTCACACCTGCCCAGTCTCAAAGCCTCATGCTTCCGTGACAATTACATACACTAGCTAAGTTTAGGTCTTCCCTGTCTGACTTAAAGTTAATCACTCACATCAGAGGAACTGATGAGCCTATTCAAGAAATAATTTATTCATTTACTTAGTGCTTATTTATTGAAGCGCCAGGCTGTTTTGAGTGCTGAGAATAAAGCAGTAAACAGAGTCACTTCCACAACGGAACTTTTATCACAGTGATGAACATTGCTTTTCCCACCACAGAACAGAGATAGTAACTCTTCTTTGGTATCACTTAGACAACTCTTTAACACCTAATAAGTGCTTAATACATGCTTGTAAGGCAGGTCAGAAAACCTCATTCTATGCTAGAGTCTGAGTATATATGTATATTCTTATATACATATGTATATATGTACACACATATATACATACCCCTTATCAGCCAGTAAGCCTTGGAGAGCACTGGACTTCTGACTGATTCCACTTTCCACTCCTGCTTCCTGGATCTCATGGATCTCTCTACTGCCTAGGTAACAAAGATCATGACTGCTTTTAGATATCCTTTGCTAATCAAAATAAGTAATTGACACCACTGTTTTCTCTCTTCAAGCTGGGATATGATTTTGATCTTCTGATACTTGTACCAAGTCTATGGTCCCATACTTATTCTGCCAAGATTTCCATATATTTTATTAACATTTTTCCTGAGTGCTTCAATGGTCATCTAGTTGTGAAAATATGGGTTCATGACATCGATTTGTCATGGAGGCTTGTATGGGTCTTTACGAGCTGCCTCACCTTCCCTCCATGTTTTACAAACACCAGTATTCATCAAAACACCCACATCAGATGGAGATAAGACACATAACAAGTGAGTAGTAAACACAAACACAAGTCTACCATTCACTTACCTTCGTTCTGAGCCCCATGGTCTCAACCATCTTAATAGTTTGTTGGCCAGTTGGTTATTTATTCCCAAGACCATATTTTAGGAATCCCCAAAGGAGCTACTGACATATTCCTACTGTAAATGTTCTTTGACAAATCCTACCTATACCCAATTTCTAGTTTCTCACTCAGTAAAAATTCTACCCCTGAAAAGGTCTGGGTTATACTCCTAAATTTGGATTCAAAAAAGTTAAACATTTTATTACCCAAGTTTCATCTCCCTTTGGACTTTTATAAATACCATGTTATTTCCCATTTTTTGCCCCCTATTTAGTCTAGGACAAATTTGGAGTGGGAGGGAAAGAAAACTCAAAAATGTGTTAATAAACAAGTATACTCCTGGATAATTAGGAACAGGGATTGTGCGAATTGCCTTGTATCATGGTCTGGACAGTAGAATGCACATGAATATGTTTTTTTTTAAATTATTTGACCATGATCTCTAGTCCTTCAAGACTCAAACCATGGAGGAATCACAAAACAAGCATTTATTGTACACTTCCTACGTTCATAGTAATATGCTAGTTCTTGTGAAAAGTAAAAGATTATTATCCTCCCCAAAGGGTCCTAAAATTTTAACAAAGAGAGAATGCCAAATAATGAGATATATGGGCAATAATAAAATGAGATTTAATACTATTTAGCAAAAATCACAAATATTATTAAAAACACAAAATCAATGGTTAATTGAATGGCACCACTAATTAGCACTAAAGGAATTTAAAGACAAGACAATCACCTCCCCAAAGTAGAACCTAGAAAATTGTTTTCCCAACTTCCCTCAAAGCTAGAGATGGGCTCATGACCTGGGCATGAGACATGAGACACGAACTTGGAAAAGGGTGGACTGAGTGAAAGACGGCAGTGTTAAATTGATGCTGGCACAATAGTGTCTCCTGCAACATTCAGAGCCCACAGCAAGTTGCCCAGTGGAGTGGTGCAATACTGCATTTTGGAGATCGTTTTTGAGTGCAAAGCTGTCAACCTTGACTCACTGGCCATTACAGAGACTCTGTGGTGTAAAATTTACCCTTTTGTAAATTTCTTATTCTGCTTAAAATAGTGCAGGTGGGCTCTGTTGTTTGCAACTACAAACCTGAACAGAGACCAAACTGGTGAAAGCAAAATATGCTTCTTGAATCAATATTTGCCTAGAAAGAAGTATATATATTAGTAAAAAATACTAAGTTCAGAGCAAGTTTTAGAAAAGTAGGGAGAAAGTCAAGGGGCAAAAAGATACATAGAGACCATGATAAATTTACTATAATAATGTAATATGCAAAAGGTGCTAATGCATATTTGACAGGAGGAAACATTCATCTATGCCCAGTTGCACTCTTCTTTCTCTACACTTCTGGAAGGCTGACTTTTGTCCTCTGCATCATTGCCCATCCCACCACTCCCCAACTTCTGGATTTCAGTTGGGTTCACTGAGGAACATCATGGAGCAGGAGTGTGAGATCAGAGGAGTCTATTCTCTTGGCTCCCTCCATGCAAGGTCTCATGGACTGGAGCCTACCTTGACCAAAGGGTTGGGTTCTGGTCAGGCAGCCTTATTCTCCCCCAGCCTTTCTTTGATAACTTTTTTAAGCTTTGAAATTCAGGGATAAGAGTGGAACTCCAAAGCCACTAGTCCCAGAGTACTTCTCAGGTTTCCTGCAGTCTATCACACCTCTGCAAAGAGTGTCTTTCTGCACTTTTTTCCACTTACCCATTTGGGTATGCCATCACTTTTCTGCTGGGACCCTGACTAATAAAGTAATATATATTATTTGTAGTGTGTGTGTGTGTGTGTGTGTGTATACACATACACACATATATGTATGTGTGTGTGTGTGTGTGTGTGTGTCTATATATGGAACTATAAGGACCTGCACGGAAAAGAGAAACACATTCTGAAAAGTGGTTAACCTCAAGGGATGGGAAGGGAGGGAGAGTATTTACAGTGGGGATTGGTAAACAAGAGACACAGAGATAGCAACTATATGTGTAATATATATCATATAAAGGCTTATGTATCCTGACATCAATATTTCACTATTCTTTTTGTTTTGTTTTGTTTCTTAGTGTTCAACAAGTTAGTTTTCAAACAGTTCTGTGTAACACCCAGTGCTTATCCCATTATGTGCCCTCCTTAATGTCCATCACCCTATTACCCCATCCCCCCACCCACTTCCCCTCCAGCAACCCTGTTTTTTTCCTATAATTAAGAGTCTCTCATGGTTTGTCTCCCTCTTTGATGAATTCCCATTCAGTTTTCCCTTCCTTCCCCTATGATCCTCTGTGCTGTTTACTATATTCCACATATGAATGAAAACATATGATAATGTCTTTCTCTAACTGACTTATTTCATTCAGCATGATACCCTCCAGTTCCATCCAGGTCAATGCAAATGGAAAATATGAAAAATCTCTCCATTTATTTAGTTCTTTAACTCATCCCAGTGATGTTTTATAGTTTTATGGGGAGATTTGTTTTCATCTTTGGTTAGATTTTTTCTTAGGTATTTGTTGCTTTTGATATTATTGTCCATAGCATTGTTTTTTTTTTAATTTTCTTTTCTTTTTTTTTAAAGTTTATTTAATTAAGCAACCTCTATCTCCAACATGGGTTTTGAACTCACAACTCAGAGATCAAGAGCCACATGACCTTCTAACTGTATTAGCCAGGCATCCCTGAATTTTATTTTCTAATTATTATTATTTTTATTTAATTTCAATTAGCCAAGGTATAGTACATCACTAGTGTTTGATATAATGTTCAATGATTCATTAGTTGAATATAACACCCTGTGCTCATCCTATCATGTGCCTTCTTTAATGCCCATCACCCAGTTACTCCTATTTTCTAATTATTAGTTCCTAGTACATAGAAATAAAATATATTTTTATATTAACCCTATCATCTCCAGTTATTTTACTAAATTCACTTATTAATTCCAATAATTTATGTGCACATTCTTTGGAATTTTCTATACCAACAATTATTTTGTCTATGAATAATGACAGTTTCTTTTTTTCTAGGGTGTATGATTTTTTTCTTGCCTTGTTTCACTATCTAGGACCTCTGGTGCAATGTTGAATAGAAGTAGTGATAGCAAATATCTTTGTCTCCTATTTTAAGGATATAAATTTAAATATTTCATGACGAAGTATTATGTTTCCTATAGGATTTTTGTGTATACGTACACAATTTCCAGTTGGGGAATTCCTTTTTCTGTGCCTACTATTTTTCAGAGTGAAGAATTCCCTTTTATGGTAGGAATTTTTACCATAAATAAATACTGACTTTTAGAAAATACTTTTAGCGTCTATTGAGATAACGCTATGGCGTTGTTTTTTTTTTTCTCTTTTATTCTGTAAATGTGATGGATTAAGTTGACTGATTTTTGAATGTCAAAAGCATTTTCTATTCCTCCTTCCTGGAATAATCCAACTTGGTTTTTTTCTTAGCTTGGGTTCCATCCCCCACCTCCAATCTCAAACAAACACACACACAGACACAGAGAGAGAGAGAGAGAGAAAGAGAGAGAGAGAAAGAGAGGGAGCTGGCCCAGAGACAAAGATTTGGTTGCAAGTGGTTTATTGAAGAGTTGAAGAAAACTCTGATAGGGAATGGAGAAGTGAGACAGGGAAGAAAAGGAAGCCAACAAAGTGTGAATTATCAAGCCAGTAGCCATGGTCTGTGACTGGAGCTTAAGCCTACCAAGAAACTCCAGGAAATGGCATAGGCAGGTGTCTCAGAGTTATCCCACCTGAGAGATGAGGAAACTGGAATATTTATAACACTCCCCTCCCCACCAATCAATCATTTGTTGAGAACTGCTTCTGAGAAGTGTTAATTCTCTGGTATCTGTGGCCTTCATGCATGTGGTTCAGAGAAAGCCCTCAGGCAAGAAATGAATATACTGTAAAGTAACATTGACCCTTCCATAGACCAAATCTGCAACACTGGTGACATACCATCCTTTCAGCATATTGTGGGATTCTCTTTGCTGATACTGTGTTTGGGATTTTGCTTTTATGTTTATGAGTGACATTGACCTATTGATCCTTTTTTTGTAATCACCTGATAATTTGTCATTGGCAATATTTCTTCCTTAAATATCTGGAGCGTTTATTGGGTCTGGATATTTCTTTCTGCAAAGACTTTTTTAAAAGGATTTCATTTCCTAAATAAAATTATTCACCTTGTTTTCTTGCATCAGTTTTAATAAGTTATATGGGGTTGGGTTTTTTTTTTTTTAAGATTTTATTTATTTATTTATTTGAGAGACAGAGAGAAAGCATGACCGGGGGAGGGGTAGAGGGAGAAGCAGATTCCCTGCTGAGTGGGGAGCTGAATGTGGGGCTCAATCCCAGAACCTTGGGACCGTGACCTAAGCTGAAGGCAGAGGCTTCATCTACTGAGCCACCAAGGTGCCCCAATAAGTTATAGTTTTGAGGGTTTTTTTTAATTTTATTTATTTAATTGACAGAAAGAGAAAAAGAACGCATAAGCAGCGAGAGCAACAGAGGGAAAAGGAGAAAAGCAGGCTCCAAAATGAGCAGAGAGCCCAACGTGGGTCTCCATCCTAGCACCCTGAGATCAGGACCTGGGCCAAAGACAGATGTTTAACCAATTGAGCTACCCAGGTGCCCCAATATATTATAGTTGTAAAGGTCCTTATTTATTTTGAATTTTCAAATGCATTGTTAATAAATTTTTTCTGTAGTCTCCATATGGATGCAAGAGAATACTTTTATCTTCTCAAACAGTACACTAGACATCTCTAGGACACCTGGGTGGCTCAGTCAGTTAAGCGTATGCCTCCAGCTCAGACCACAATCACAGGGTCCTGGGATGGAGTCCTGTACCCAGCTTCTTGCTCAGCGGAGAGGCTGCTTCTTCCTCTGCCCACTGCTGCCCCTGCTTGTGCGCTCGCTCGATCTCTCTCTCTCTGAAAAACAAATAAATAAAAATCTTAAAAAAAAAAAAGAACACTAGGCCATCTCTGAAATAGGTAACTTCAGGGCCAGCCCAAGATTAAATATTAGCCTTATATTTGTGTAACTTAAGAAAGCCAAGTTCTGCCCCAAAGTGAATATCTGCCTCCACAGATAAAAGCTTCTAGTAATTTTTCAATGCAATTCACTCACGGGAAACAATTAACTTTCACCTCACTTAGCACTAATTACACAAGTTAAAAAGACCTAAGAAGCACTTGGAGACTCAAGAGTGCAAATCAGATACCAAATCAAAGCAAGAGATTTAGATTTTGAGTTAACAAACTAGAAATAATAGATGAAGCCATAAGAAAGAGCTCATATTCCAGAAAAAGGTGGAGAGAGAAAAGTGCCAAGCTTGAAAAAGAATTTAAGTGGAAAAAACTTACAACAAAAATTAATTAGGAAAGGTGATAAGTAAGGGGAAGAACCAGAGTGGTGATGTTGTTGGACACGTCAAAGAAGGAAAATTTCAAGAGCAAAAAGTTGGTAAGGGAAGCCCAATATGAATAGTAATCTTAAAGAATAAGGACTAAGTTCATTTGTTTTTGAATGACAGCTGAGAAAACAGTAAATAGTAAATGTTAGCAATTAGAAATGTGGATAACGCATCATTTCACTGATCTCTAAGAAATGTCTATACTGAATAGCTATGGTGCCAAGTAGTCAAGATTTAAAAATGTTTCCATGTGGGGGAAAAGAAAAAAAGGAAAGTTCTATACCATAGCCTCACAGGTTGAAATGCAAAAAGGATAAAAAGCAGTTGAAAGTGAGTCAGGTCTACACTCAAAGGTCAAGAATATTATAACCAAAATAACAACCCTTTTTTCCTCAAACCTGATATTTAAAGTCCCACAAAGTTTAATATTTTTTAAAAAGCACTGCTTTTCTTCTGTCCCTTTGTATCACTGAAAGTGTTTTGCCAATCTCTGTAATAAAAGTAAAAAATACAGCAATCCTAAGAGGAGTCATCACACTCTGTCATTTTAGCTGTTTACATGAAACAGAAAAGTAATGTGCATGTTGGGAATCCAAGCAGAGTGAACTCTGTTACCCTCACCCTGTCTTTAAGGACAGCCCAAACTTAAGTGATTTCTGGAAATCTTAAACATGTAAGACCCTCCTGATTCCAGAATCTCAGCTAGCACTTTGATTAAATCTAAAGATTTGACAGTGAAAGAATTGCCCAACCCTGCTCTAAAAAGAAAGATTTTTTTAAAAAAAGATTTTATTTATCCATTTAAGAGAGAGAGAGAGAGAGAAAGAGAGAGCTTGAGAGGGGAGAAGGTCAGAGGGAGAAGCAGACTCCCTGCAGAGCCTGGAGCCTGATGCAGGACTTGATCCTGGGACTCCGGGATCATGACCTGAGCCAAAGGCAGTCGCTTTACCAACTGAGCCATCCAGGCGCCCAAAAGAAAGATTTTTAAAAGAACCTTACTTGGGGGGGAGGAATTCTACCCCTTGTGAAACTTGCAATATCTTCAAAGAAAATCTTTTTTTGTTTCGGTACAAGAAAGGAGCTTGGCACATGAAAACCAGGGCAAGCCATCTCTCAACAAAGATATTTCTCATGTTTTTGCAGAGTAACCTCCACGATTAAAAGGGGTAATCAAAGTACATGAGGGCAGAGAACCCAACAATTTATAACAAATCTTCATTAAACACTTATTGGTTGCAGAAAATACATGAATTTCCACAGGTCCCATATCCCAGGGTATTTGTTCATTCTCCCCCACATCCCTTCTCTAGCACAGAGGCTTACCTTTGTCTTCTGCAGTAGAGATGAGTACATCTTCGTAGGACTGATGTTGGAAGAGGGATGGTAGAGAGAACAGAAGAGGTGAGTCCTCAGGACTCCACTCCTGGGCAGGTTTAGTGATTCCAGGCACCCCCTCCATCACAGCTGGAGCTGTAGGGATAACTGGTAAGACTGCTTTTTATTTTCTCACTTTAGTCGGCTGAACATGGTTTCCTAAAACTGAATATAAGCATTAAAGTGAAATAATGAGTAGATAACTTTCCCCCACACTATACTTTACTCCTTTCTGAGCAACAAAAACCCACAATCCAGGACCATGGAAGTTAACATTGTCAAAGTTGTAACACCATAAAGTTAGAAGGAACTTACAAAATGAGCCCAGTGGTGGATATTAAGGAGGGCACATATTGCATGGAGCACTGGGTGTTATACACAAACAATGAATCATGGAACACTGTATCAAAACTGATGATGTACTGTATGGTGACTAACATACACAATTTTAAAAATAGGAAAATAATAAATAAATCAGTAAAAAAAAAAATGTTCTGGCCCAAACCCCTCACTTGACTGATGAAGAAATGGGGGCCTAGAGATGGGTAATTACTTGCCCAAGGCTACACAGTTACTGGAAGATTAGGATTGAAACTGTAGTTATGTTTTACCACACCAAACTTTTCTTGCAACAATAAACAAACAGATTGCACTTTCTCTTTTTTTCCATTTCTCATTTTCCCCTTCCTTCCTTCCTTCTTTTCTTTCTTCCTTTCTTTATTCCTTTCTTCCTTTCTTTCCTCCATTCCTTTCTTCCTTGTTTCATTCCTTCTTCCTTTTTTTGAATTGAATAACTATGGAAACCAAAGATTAAAAATATTGCTTTCTTTAACCCACCACACTGTCTACGCCT
Organism: Martes martes; assembly: GCF_963455335.1. NCBI lineage: Eukaryota > Metazoa > Chordata > Mammalia > Carnivora > Mustelidae > Martes > Martes martes. The sequence goes on along the minus strand of NC_137889.1, from coordinate 65,396,134 downwards.
CCAGGCACCATCAAGAAGTCTTCAACAGTGTCTTTGAACTGAAACTTGTTTTACAGGTTCTCAGCTTAGACACAACCTCATTATTTGTTTTTTAATAATTTGAAAATAAACTTGGCTTATCCCTGTATTATCTGTTTTAGCATCAGTTTCCTACATATGGATGGCCAATACAGCCATTAGATCCATTTCAAATGTATTCACTGAAACAATGAGTGAAATTTTGTGACACGAGTCAACAAAATTTAGTGTAGTTTCATGGGTCCAGATTTATCATAGCACATTAGACATAATATTACCTTGACCTTTACAGTAATGGAATTTTAAAGTTGGAAAACATAAACTTTAATCTACTTTTATGAGTAGCTGTTACCCAGAAGAGTTAAAAGTTGTATGTGCCAAAAAAAAAAAAAAAAAAGTGCATGTGCCAAGGTCATATATTTAATTAACAGTGGAACCAGCATTAGAACTTGTCTACTGGATGGTCTACCAGTTCAATTTTTTATCCTGCTACATCACATTGCCTCCCCAAATGCAGCTTACAGATGAACACAATTATTTGCATCTTTCCCATCCTAATGTTCCTAAAATAAACTTTGAGTTGTTCTTCAGTAATCATTCTTTGTATTGAGAGGATGTTTTGATTCTGTCTTCCTTTGTTGGATTCCACCTTTCTTTCATCTGTGGGCCTTTGCTGCAGTTGCCCTGCTGAAATGATAAACAAACCTTCAGGTTCTTGTCTGATATCATCAAAGAAGAAAATAAAGCAGTTCCTTGCCTTTATGAAACAGGTTTCCTTCCTGGTTGGCACAGCCATCATTGCTTATGAAAGTAGCTGCATCAAGAAATCTGCTCTATGACTCCTTAAGAATTGGGGCATAGTGAATTTTTGTGTTTCAACCTTTATAGAAGCTGTATAACTTCAACTCTTAGTGTTGCTTTTCACCAACACTGTCTTCTCTTAGTCAGCTGTGAATCTTACCCTCGTGATTCCCAGAACACTGAATCAGTCATCAGATTCCACTATTGCTGAACTCTCTCCCATATCTTTCCCTTTGAGAGTGGAGTTTCAACAGCAGTTCAACTCTTTGAGACCTAGACTCTTCTGTTGATCTCCAAATGTCTCCATACATCTATAATCTCCTAGCTTCCGTCCTTCCAAAATGTGTCCATTTTACTTGAGTGTCTTACAGCCCAAGACCTTTGATTACTATTCATTTCTTCCTTCTTGACACTCTCAATTTCCTTGGCTACAAAACCAACTCTTGCTCCTGGTTCTCCCCCAATCCTCTGATTAATCCTGAGTCTTCTTTGCAGACTCCTCTTCCTCTAGTAATCTCTTATATATGATACCCTCCTCTCTTCTCAATATACCAGGTCTGCTGGTCAAATGAATTTACTCATCCAGCACCTAACTGATCCCTCACAAAGCTACATCTACAGGCCAGATGTCTCTCTCACACCTCGCAGACAAAAATCTAGAGCTACTCTATCCAGTGCAGAAGCCCTGATACATGAAGCTATTTAAACTCAAATTTAAATGAAGTAAAATGTAATATAATTTAAGACTCAATTTTAAGTTAGCATTTTGGGCAGCACAAATATAAAAAAATTCTCCTCAATACAGAAAGCCCTATTGGACTGTGCTAGACTAGAACTTTCCACAAATGATATCAAGAGAAACCCATTTCTACCTTAAAATAACTAAAATGGGGGCACCTGGGTGGCTCAGTGGGTTAAAGCCTCTGCCTTCGGCTCAGGTCATGATCTCAGGGTCCTGGGATCGAGCCCCGCATCGGGCTCTCTGCTCAGCAGGGACCCTGCTTCCCCCTCTCTCTGCCTGCCTTTCTGCCTACTTGTGATCTCTCTCTGTCAAATAAATAAATAAAATCTTAAAAAAAAAAAAAAAAAAAAAAAAAAAAAAAAAAAAAAATATAGAAAAGTTTTAAAAAAAAAAGCATCCACATTCTAACCACTGAGAGACAACCACAATTAATATTCCATTGTGTATTTTTCTCTATCCATGTATACACACAGTTTTCTTACCAAAATTTAATTTTTACTATTTTATAATAGGCTGTTTTGTGTGATATATTGTTTATTTTCTCATGTCACAAGTATTCTTTTAAAATATGAGTTTTAGTGATGGGATATTAATTCATTATATGAAGATAACACAAGTTTAGCTAATCTTGTGTTGGATATTTTTTGAAATTTATGAAATTTTTAAACAAATACATTTTCTCACAACAAAAGCAATTCATATTCACTGAAGACTTCTGCAAGGAAAATGCACAAAGAAGAAAAGAGATTTATCACATTCTGAAAAATTACTTGTATGGTGTTTGAAAGAAAAGTCTATATGAAAACATATTTCTGAAATTACTATTAAGTCAATGGAAAAATATTGCAATTCTAGAAATGTGGACATGCAAATTTGCAAGAATGCAAATATTGTATAAAGATAGTTTTTCCACAGCTATGAATATTTTTCTTTTAATATCTAATACAGCTACTAAGCTTAATACTTATAAACATATACATGTTAAACATGTTTGTAAGAAATACTTCTTAGGATATATAGCAGCATTCTAGGAATTCTACCCATGAACATTAAGGTGGAATGTAGCCTTTCTGAAAATTTCCACTGCATTTTAATCACAGATGAAATAGAGATTCACTGTTAAAAAGTGATGCAAAATTTCTGACCTGGGAATTTTTGAAAACATCAATTATTTCTCTGGAAGATGTTAGATTTAACCAAGCATAATTGGACCTGAATTTGTGATTCCAGGAAACAGAAATATGATTAATATATCACAGATATAGTAACCATTTACCATTTCAGCAAGTGAAAGGTAGACTTGCGAATATATGAATACAAGAACATGTGCCAAAATGCTACCATAATTTTATTACTTGCTGCTCTTCTGCTAATTTTAAAATGACTTCATTCAATCTGAATTAAACTTTAATATGCCACATCTTGGTACTTGTTTGGCAAAAAAGTGTCACAAATTTATTCTAGTGATCTCTGCACACTGACCTATCGCTGAAATGTTTAACTATCTCCTTTCAAAAAAAAAAAAAAAGATATCAGAATATTTAGAAAGAAAGAATGCCACCAGCTAGGATCTGTAGTGACTGAATAATATTAATATTCAATTGGATTTTAGAGGAAGTAGTTCAGAAATCTATAAAAATATCGACAATTTTTGTTGACTCCAAGCCCTAAACATATACATAGCATAAGACTCAGAAGTTGTGGTTGAGAAAACACAACCTCCAGAAGGACCTAAATTTAGCAAACTCACACCAGCATGTCAATATAGAGCCAAGCAGCACCCATGTTTGCAGAGGAGAAACGAGGAGGCACAGTGGCACTTGGCCATTCTGAACTGGGCCTTAAGGAAGAGCATGTAACTCACCTTTGTAGGTGTCTGGATATATCTGGGAAACATCAGGGGTAAGGCCATAGCCTGCAGGTTATGCACACTTGCACAGACTAATTATAGAAATGTCGAAGTGCCAAAAAACACACCTGGGTGTCCTTGGCTAAAGAAGGGAAAAAAAGAAAGCTAAGGTGAATGGCTCAGACCAAAGCTAAACACGCTGCAGGAACACTGGTTATGGGGCACTTGGGTGGCTCAGTCAGTTAGGCATCTGCCTTAGATTCCGGTTATAAGCCTAGGGTCCTGGGATCCAGTCCCACCTCAGGCTCTCTGCTCAGTGGGGAGCCTGCTACTCCCTCTCTCTCTGCCTGCTTCTCCCTTTGCTTGTGCGCTCTCTCTCTCTGTCTATATATATATATGTAAAATGAAATAAATAAAATCTTAAAAAAAAAAAAGAACACTGAGGGGATAGAGCCTCCTTATGTTTACTAGCGAATCAAGGATGTGTGCTAACACAGGCATGAAAAGAGGTACAAATCCTCATGTTTAGGAGGTGAGCACAAACCAGTTCGGATAAATTACCCTGCCTTAGTGTTCAGTTTGAGATCATGTCAGATTGCCAATATATTGACCAGAGAAGATCCAAACTAAAGTTTGCTATAGTATGCGCCAAGAGTCTCACTGGTTCTTACACAACAGCAGAGGTAGGAGCAGGTGACGAGTGATAACAGAGCTGGTACCAGTTGGCTGGGCTACCGAGATTAAACACACAGCTGTCTTGGCACCAACAGGCATCTCCTGCAACTCGCACTTTTCACCCTGAAATGCATAATTACTGCCTTGACTAGGGCACAATGCTAACCTTTCCTTCTACTTCATTTATTAGCATTCTTCTAGGCACAATTATACACACAAATGCATTTTTTTGCTCCTTAAGCTGTAAATGTTGTCGATTTAAAAAAAAAGAGCATTTGTATAGATCAAACCATTTTCCTTTGGCCTCTAATATAGATTTTGTAGACGGGGTTCATAGGCCCATAAGCTAACTTAGTGACCACTGCAGGCAAGTAAAAGGTGTCATGCAATAATAACACTGAGTGGTTGTTAAGAGCTTTACAGGTTTTAAGCCACTTTCACACATATTACTTTATTTCATGTTCACAATAACCTAGGAAGTAGGACAGGAGTTATTATCATTTGTGTGCCATTGAGTAAACTAATCTGGGTTTAGAGGTGTTTCATGTGTTGCTTAAACGCCCATGACTAGTAACTGTGCAGGTTTTCTAACTCAGAGTTCAGCATTCTTTCCTCTACAAAATAAACTAAATTGGATTACTGTCAAATATTTTCAAAATTTCTCTCTCTATGTATATATATGTTTCTAGATAAATTTCTCCATATAAATTCCTTATATGTTTTATGCAAGGACACCTAGATAAATTTCTGTATATGTTACTTACATATAGATATTTCTAGAAAGGAGAGAACTTGTCTGCCTAAATTCTCTAATTCCACCCCTATTCCAACACTAGGAGGAAAAAGGAATATAATATTTCCTTTGAAGTCAGAGAGGATTAGGAGGAGGACCCTCTGCTCTGGCTACAGGGAAAGAAATGCAGGAGGAACTAACTCTCCAACCTGGAAATACACACACCATGAGTCATCTATTTTAATGTAATGACAATAGTTTCTACGCTCTGAAGTTACTTCATATACTTGGAGAAAGTGGGCAGAATAACCTCCAACCTACAAGTCAGGAACTTGGACTATTGAAAGTTTTATTTAAGTGACCTTTACCTTTAACAAAGTCTGAATGTGAGGCTTCCTTCCATTCCTGCAGGCCTTAGGCTATAAGGAAAACAGGGTATTAGAGGAATAAAAATGTCAATAAGAATTGAGGAAATAATGGAAACGTTGATAATACCACAACAAATAATGTTCAAAAGACAGTTAAAACATGAAAATATCAAGAGAAGTGAAGGTAAGATTTCTCTTAGGTGATTTGAATTTCTAAATCTCTTAGGAATAATTTTTATCATCTGCAAAATCTTTTTAAAAATTTAATTGTATTTGTCAATGCAACGTCTATTGGAACTTATGCCTTGTTTTATTTGGCACTTTAGTAAGGCATTTTGCACAATATGTCAACACATTGTGCTAACCTTTGTCAAGAAAGGCAAGCATTTGAATCTTTGTCAATCAAGCATTTCATTTTTTAAAAATGATCTAAGAGTCAAGAACAATAGACAACTATTCTTGGCTTCATTAGTGCCTTTACTTTGATCTTTTCCTTTTGACACTCTTTCTCAGGCACATTTAGGCAAATCTAGTTACACTAAGTCCCATTTAAAGGAAACCAAAAATTCCACAATGAAGTTCTCCACTTGACTGGAAGATTTTCCCTCTCAGACAGAGTGGAAATTGAATATGATTATCTTTCACTTTGAGATTCATTTAAAATAAGAACAGGTGCATCAAAACCAGATTGGGGTTAGTAATGAATGGGGAGAAAGTGCAGCGACTATTAGATTCAGGATATGACCAAATTTAGCAAGAGTAAGGCAGAGAGGCTGACAGAGAGATGAGATCAAGAATATATTAAATACCACAAATCTCATTAATCTGTTCCTAAGGCAATGAACAGTAGATCCTGTTACATTTTGAAATGAAAGAAAACACATTGGGGAGGAACCGTAAGTATTAATTAGTTAGATACATATACATTCCTCTTAATTAGTTCACATTTCCCAAAGTAAATAAACACTCAGAGATGATGTTTAATTCTCTGCTAATTAATATTAATGTTAGAAATGCTAAGCCAAAAAAAGTCAATATCTAGATATAGTGTGCCTGTGCTTTTCATGCTATCTGTATTTTTGAAGTGGGTTCTTTGCACAAGTGGAAATGTTCTTAATTATTTTTAATTCTAGATGTAGTCAGAGACTCTGACTCCTAAGAAGTAAAGTGAGGGAGACTACCTATGGTGAGTCTTCAGAAGAATTCAGTGTATATGTTTACATAGGGAGGGATGACTTTATCTTTTTTTTAATTTTTTAATTTTTTTATTAACATATAATGTATTATTAGCCCCAGAGGTACAGGTCTGTGAATCACCAGGTTTGCACACTTCACAACACTCACCATAGCACATACCTTCCCTAATGTCCGTAACCCAACCACCCACTCCCTACCCCCTCCCCCTGGCAACCCTCAGTTTTTTGTGTGAGATTAAGAGTCTCTTATGGTTTGTCTCCCTCCTGATCCCATCTTGTTTCATTTATCCCTTTCCTACCCCCCAAGCCCCCCACATTGCCTCTCAACTTCCTCATATCAAGGAGATCATATGATAATTGTCTTTCTCTGATTGACTTATTTCACTAAGCATAATACTCTCTAGTTCACTCCATGTCGTCGCAAATGGCAAGATTTCATTTCTTTTGATGGCTGCAATAGTATTCCATTGTATATACATACCACATCTTTATCCATTCATCTGTTGATGGACATCTAGGTTCTTTCCATAGTTTGGCTATTGTATCACTATCTTTTGAAAGGGTTGAGCACCACTAGGTAGTTACCTAAAAGATACAAAAATACTGATTCAAAGGGATACACGTACCCTGATACTTATAACAGCATTATCAAAATAGTCAGATTATGGACAAAGCCCAAATATCCATCAACTGATGAATGGATGAAGAAGTTGTGAGATATATATATACTCAGTATATACTCAGTATATATATATATGCTCAGCCATAAAAAAAAAAGAATGAAATCTTGTCATTTGCAACAACATGGATGGAGCTAGAGTATATTATGCTAAGTGATATAAATCAGTCAGAGAAAGACAAATACCGTAGGATTTCACTCATACGTGGAATTTAAGAAACAAAACAGATGAGCATAGGGGGAAAGAAGAGAGAGGTAAACCATAAAACAAACTCAATTATAGAGACACACTGAGGGTTGCTGGAGGGGAGGTGGGTGGGGAGGATGGATTAAATGGGTGATGGGGATTAGGGAAAGCATTTGTGATAAGCACTGGATGTTTTATGTAGGTGATGAATCACTGAATTCTAGGCCTGAAACTAACATAATACATGTTAATTAAATGGAGTTTAAATAAAAACCTGAAATAAAAATATATACATAAATGCATAAATAAAATTTAAAAACAAAAAAGAAAACTTTGCTATCTTTAGAAACAAAATGCAAAAATAAAAATGGTTACATTATATTATTTTTATAATTATTATTTTTCTTTTTCTTAAAGCATTTGAAGACTTAAAGTAGCACCTATCAATAACACCATTTATGTTTTTCTCCTTGCTGGAATAGTTAAGTAACAGAGTCTTCCTCAAGATGGTGAAGCTCTAGCGAAATAAGTCAATGGGAGAAAGACAACTATCATATGATCTCTTTGATATGAGGAAGTGGAGATGCAATGTGAGGGGGTTGGGGGGAGGTAGGAAAAGAAAAAATGAAAAGATGGGATTGGGAGGGAGACAAACCATAAAAGACTCAATCTCAAGAAACAGACTGAGGGTTGCTGGGGGGAGGGGGGACGGGAGAGGGTGGTGGGGATATGGACATTGGGGAGGGTATGTGCTATGATGAGTGCTGTGAAATGTGTAAACCTGGCAATTCACAGACCTGTACCCCTGGGGATAAAAATACATTATATGTTTATTTTTTAAAAATGCTAAAAAAATAAAAATAAAGCAGAGTATGAGAAGAAAAAAAAAAAAAAAGATGGTGAAGCCCCTTGTGGGTAGGGGCCATTTGTTGGTTGTGTTCATCAATCTAAACTCAGTTCTTATCACAGTACCTGGAACATAATAAAAGTTAAATAAATAGTTGTAGAATCAATGAGTGAAATATACTCTATATTCAAACTGGCTTCTTGAAAATCAAACATGTCTACACATCTTCAGAATGTATATGATGAAGAAGGAGTGTATGCCTTATAAGTAGACAGGGCTGGACTACTTTATAAGTAGACAGACTAGACTAATCTAGGCTGATCGCCAAATGAACTGAACCTCAGTTTCTCCTTATCTAAAATGAGATGCTCACTTTGCCTGGCTGTGTTATAGATTACAGATATTGTACACACACTACACACACACACACACACACACACACCAGTCCAGCAGAATATCTGATATTTACTATATGTTCAATAAATTGAAATTATTTTTACCATTTAATACTTAGATCATCTAAAGTAAGTTCAAAATGAAAAGCTTAGCCAAAGCTTAGTGCAGACTCTCATAAATGAGAAAAATTAGAAAGAACAAGCAGTTTGCTGAAGAGTCAAAAATTAGTGATTTTCAGAGAAACAGGGGTCTGTACCAATTCCTGCTGAAGGGTTTGAAGGCAGATTTCACTGGATCCGTCCTCTACTTTTTTTTTTTAAGATTTTATTTATTTATTTGATGGACAGAGATCACAAGCAGGCAGAGAGGCAGGCAGAGAGAGAGGAGGAAGCAGGCTCCCCGCCAAGCAGTGAGCCCGATGTGGGGCTCGATCCCAGGACCCCGGGATCATGACCCGAGCCGAAGGCAGAGGCTTTAACCCACTGAGCCACCCAGGCGCCCCCCGTCCTCTACTTTTAATTGCACATACATTTTGACATAATTCAGCGTATCTTTTCCCAGGCCCCACAAAACTATATGTATGTGGATATTACTATCTCTTTATATTAATCTTCTTATATTTTTATGGCTTCTCTGCCTTTGAAACAAGGTAAATAAACTTAGAATCTGTGCATGATGAATCAGTTCTCCAAATGACTGCAGTATACACTAATTTAGATTGTCCTGAATACTGGCTGAACTAGATTATTTCAATTTTTTTTCAATGTATCACTTCAACTTTCTAAAGTTTAATTAAGAGTAAAATAGGGGCACTGGGTGGCTCATTCAGTTAAGCATCAGACTCTTGACTTAAGCCTAGGTCATGATCACAGGGTTACGAGACCAACCCTGAGCTCTTTCCACACTCAGTGGGGGGAAGTCTGCTTAAGATTCTCTCCCTCTCTTTCCACCTCTCCCCTCCACATGCAAAGCGCGCTCTCTCTCTCTCTCTCTCTCAAATAAATAAATAAATATTAAAAAAAAAAAAGGAGTGAAATAATGTTTGGTAAAATACTCATCTTATCAAAATGCCAGAAAAACTTAGTCTGTGCCTAAAGCAAGGTGTGATACTGTTAGGTGGCGTCTTGCCACTTTACAGAGGCCTCAAATCATGCTACTCTTTTTAGCAAATTGAAATTATTCCAATGGCTTGAGAACATCTGGAGAAGCTTTAGGCTCATCCACTTCTTAGCTTCCAGCACAGCGGTCTCCTCCTGTGTCTGCTTCTTCCTTTAGAACTGTCTTCTCCACCACCAGTGCACGTCTTATTCCTGCCTCTCTCATCACTGTGTACTGATCCACTGGGTGTGGTTAAGGGTCTGAACCATCAGCATCTTCATCTACAGTCCACTGCCAAGTCCAGCAATGAAATGCTTAGAGCAGTGGAAACACAAGGATTCCAGACAGACTCAGTTCGTGTCCTGTCACTCAGGGGTAATAGGCCTCAGCCATACTTTGCTTCCTTGACTGAGGTTACCTCATATGTATATCAAGGGTGGCAAAAACATGGACTATTGCAGTTCTCCAAGGTTATTCAGAAGCTCCAAGTTTTTAAGAATGCACTGAAAACTGCAAGTGCTCCCCAAATATTGGTTGCTTTTTTTTTCTTTTTAAGATTGTATTTGTTAGAGAGAGAGAGCACAGAACTAGGGGGAGGGGCAGGCAGGGGGAAAATCAGACTTCCTGCTGAGCAAGGAGCCTGGTATGGGACTCAATCCCAGGACCCTAGGATCATGACCTGAGCCAGGCGTCCCTATTGGTTGCCTTTAGGATTATCCCCAAAGGACCGTTCTCCCTCCATGCTTACTTGCTAGGATAAACTGGGAGTTGATAACCACTAAACTGATGAGCTACAACATCGGTGAGCTCCAGTAATAAAAGTAAAGTGTCTTAGTCAGCTTGGGCTGCTATACCAAAATATACACTCGGCGGCTTGAACAGCAAACATTTGTTTCTCACAAAAAGTTCTGAAGGCGGGGCACCTGGGTGGCTCAGTGGGTTAAAGCCTCTGCCTTCAGCTCAGGTCATGATCCCAGAGTTCTGGGATGGAGCCCCGCATCGGGCTCTCTGCTCAGCAGGGAGCCTGCTTCCTCCTCTCTCTCTGCCTGCCTCTCTGCCTACTTGCGATCTCTATCTGTCAAATAAATAAATAAAATCTTTAAAAAAAAAAGTTCTGAAGGCTACGAAGTTCAAGATCAAGGTGCAAGCAGATTTGATGTCTGGTGAGGGCCCTCTTCTTGGTTTGTGGTTGGCCATTTTCTTGCTGCATCTTCACAGGGTGATGAGAGAGAGAGTTCTGGTCTCTTCCTGTTCTAATAAGGATACTAATCCTACTATGTGGACTCTACCTTTGTGACATCACCTAAATTTAATTGTTTCCTAAAAGCCCCACCTCCTAATACCATCGCATTGGAGGTTAGGGTTTCAACATGTGAGTTTGGGAGGCACATTCAGTCCTTACCATAGAGGGTCAAAATATTTTTTAAAATCTGGGACACCACAATGTATGAACAATGCACTGAGCTGGAAGTTAGGTATAGAATTTTAATTCAGGTTCAATATCTTGCTCTATAAAGTAGGAAAGTCACTTAGCAAATTAGCAATTAATTATGTTGTCACATCCCATATTAGGTATGTAACACAAACATTATTTCTAATCTTAAAATATTATAGCAAGGTAATTAAAATTATCCTTGATTTGCAGATGAAGACATGGAGACTCTGAGTGCCTCAGTACCATGCCTAGTATTACAAACTACTCAACAATAGTCCCAAGATTGAGACCTAGTTCTCTTACTAAAATCCCTTCCTTCCTCACTCTATCATGCTTTTGCTTTCTTCCTTGGTTGTCTTATCTGTAAGTGGAATCGTCACTCCAGAAGTTTTCTTTGGCCCCATTCAACTCTAAAATGTGATAATTGACTATAGTAGAGGAGTATTTGGATTTCTTAGATGAGCTATTAAAGCAGTTCTAAATAAATCAAACTGTATGCCTATGAATGGATTGTAAGTGTACCAAGGTGTTAAGAGTCTTATCTTTCAGGCTTGCGAGGAGGAGACAGAGGAAGCTGGAACCCCTGGTCCCATCACTGGGAGAACCCTCTTCCGTTTACTCCAGTGTGCCATGTGACTAAGACATTTTTGGTGTGTCATGACCAAAAGTGCTTGAGAAGCTCTGTAGTAATGAACCATGTGATTACATATAACAGGGAAAGTGTTTTGTAGCTTGAAACCATAGAATCCATATAATTCAACTCATGTTGTGAGTCTGGAAATGACTTAGTTTTCCCAGAAAAAAAAGCCATAGCATGATTTATATGTTCTCCAACTTGTGTAGTTGGAGCCACAAATAAATTTTGCAAAGGCAGACACTGATTGAGCCAAAAAAACTGAACACTGATCTTTTGAGCATTCTTAGGTAACCATATTTACGTAATAGTTTATTTAAACTAATAGTCTTGCTATGTTTTTACGCCTTTATTAGTTAAACTAGAACATACGAGCCAAGTTCACCTTCCACTGATGACAAACATAGCTTTGAATTCTGAGATGCAATATGAAATTCTACTTAATTGATTCTAATCTTTTCTTTCCATTGATTCAGTAACTTCTAAAGTACATTGCATTGTAGAAATATGCAAAGTAGTTCCCTAGGATGACCTAGTTGATGTTTAATAGTTTATCAAACATGTACATCTTTGAAATATTAAGATTAGAGTTCCTGGACAAATTGTAAACCTGGTACTTCCTCTTGGTTTAGAGGTCAGTTTCTACAGTTCATAGCCAGAAACTGACCCTGACCCTCTTCATGAAACAGATCTGTGGAAGCACAGGTTGCCATGGTTCTTACAATGCCATTCTTTCCAGGCAGTCTTCCAGGGATGAGAAAGACACTAAGGGATAAGAGAGAAGGATTCAAAAATACAGCACCCCGTGGGCAAAACTTCATCCATGCCATTAGCTAAAGCCGCAACCCCTTAAAGGGACATGTACCCCCAAAACCAGCTACTCCAAAAAAAGGCAGATATTGCAAAGTGACTGCAAATGCATCACATTGCTTCAGTCTAAGTAAGTAAATATGCTCACACTGCATGCAGAAGAAACCAAAACTCTCCACTACTTTTCTCTTCAATCCTTTGCTAACCTATACCTTTGTTTTGGACTTTATTGCTTCACACTAAAATTTTCAAACTTGCCTTCTTCATGTTGAAAGTTAAGAGGAAGGTGGACTTTTTTCTGATAGACAATAGTGAAATTATTGGTTTCATTTATGAGTTATAGATCACAGTCTCTTTTAAATGCAATTCATTATTTAGGGTGTCCTAATACTATTTAATAGTTTAAAGCTGCATGCTGCTATCTCTGTTAAATTTAGAAAAGAAAGCCATTTATTCACGGATATAGCTATGACAAAGTTTTCCGTTCATCATCCAAACAAATAATCATCTCATTTTACATGTTGTCTTAAAAATGAGAACGTTGGGGACCAAAGTTCACTATCCTTTAGAGTTTGTACAAATTACAAAATGGAAATAAATTAGCTTTATGTAAATATAAAAAGTGTCTCTCATTTAGTTTATCTTTAAGTATAAATATTTATTTTTAAAAATATAAAATATGATAGCCTTTTGAATAGGGCCTCCCTCCAGATTTGTAGAAACCTTAATTGAGATTTTTAAGGATAGAACATGAAAGTTACACCCACCAACAGTTCTGTTAAGTAGAATGTCTAGTAGGGCCTCCTACAAAGTTAATACCAAGTCAAACAGCTGACAGAAAGGGCTCAGTAAAAAAATAACCACTATGTCACCATGGCGTTTGCTCACTTTTGTTTTCTCTTTTCAAAGAGAAAGAGAAATGTACTGGGGCTCCGGTAAACTCTGACATTTGTTTGAAGTGTTCTCCGAATGTGTCATGCCGTAGCATGCCTAAATGCTTTTCAAAGTTGGTTCTGTCTGTCTTGAGTGCCCAGCACCTTCTTCTTCTCCTGGCAAGTTTGGAGCCATCATTTAAGGTCCAGTTCCAAAGTGACCACCTCAAGGAAGCCTCTTTAGGTTCTGGTTAAACTGATCCATGGCAGGGGCACAGTTCTATTCTATCGCTTCTTGTACCATTGCTAGACTTCTTCCCATGAGCAGAAACCAAGAGAAACTTTTTTTGCCATGGATTTTTGGTAGGATTAAACATAACCAATGAAACTACCTAGCACAAGATTCTATGATTTGTCTACACTAAATAAATACTTTCCAATGTTATTGCTTTTATGATTAGGCTGCAAGGCCTGCAGAGGGCACAGCCATGACGGTCACTTGGAGCTTATGTATGTAGCCACACATGTAGGTCACTCCCACATCCGCTGGTCACCCGGGTCCTTCTCTCCCTCTCCTGTGTTCTGCTTGTCACAGGAGCTTAGAGGCGAAGTGATAGATTCATGAAGGGAAATTTATCCTGCATTTGGTTCCACAGACATTGCATCAGGTACTTCACTCAATTCTCACTGCCTCCTGGGAGAATCCTGTGCTTATCTGGGATCGAAAAATAATGGTTTTCTTTTTGTTTTAATATATGATATATGCCACTAATGTAATGATGCATTCTAACAAATTCTGAAAAATTGTAAATCAAATGATCATATTACCAGGTTGATATATTTAGGGAACTTAGACACTATTAATCTTTGCTAGTATTTGTTCTAGGCATTTTTCTTTCTTTTTCTTTTTCTTTTTTTCGTTTCAGGGGTAGAATTTAATGATTCGTTGCTTGCATAGAACACCCAGTGTTCATTAATTACATCAAGTGCCCTCCTTAATGCCCATCACCCAGTTACCCCACCTCCCTTCCCATCCCCCCTCCAGCAACCCTATTAGGTCCCTATAGTTTAGCATCTCTTATAGTTTGCCTCCTTCTCAATTTTCATCTTATTTTACTTTTCCTTCCTTTTCCTAATGTTCATTTGCTTTTTAGATTCCACAGATGAGTGAAATCATATGGCATTTGTCTTTCTCTAACTGACTTATTTTGCTTAACACAATATCTCCTAGTTCCATCCATGTCATTGCAAAAGGCAAGATTTCATTCTTTTTGATGGCTGAGTAATATTCCATATGTATATGTGTGTGTGTGTATATACATACATGTATATATATGTATATATATACATGTATATATATATATGTATATACATGTATACACACACACACACACACACACACACATATCCATACACACATACCCCATCTTCTTTATCTATTCATCTGTTGATAGACATCTGGGCTTTCTCTATATTTTGGCTATTGTGGACATTGCTACTACAAACATTGGGGTGCATGTGCCCCTTCAAATCACTATGTTTGTATCCTGTGGATAAATACCTAATAGCGCAACTGCTGGGTCATAAGGTAGCTCTATTTTTAACTTTTTGAGAAAACCCCATACTATTTTCCAGAGTGTCTGCACCAGTTTGCATTCCTACCAACAGTATAAGAGGGGTCCCTCTAGGAAAATACTTTTTATATCAAATATTTTTACAAAAAGCAAAACAAAATAAAGCAAATATTTGAGATGATGTGATGTGTTAATTAACTCAATTGTGGAAATCCTTTCACAATATATGTGTATATCAAATCTTAATGCGGTTACTTTAAATATCTTGCAATTTTATTTGTCAGTTATACCTCAACAGAGTGGGGGAGAGGGAAGCCAACCAAGTAAAAAGTGACCAATTTAGACAGTCCATTTGTTTTTAATAATATTTAATACCATAGATATTTGGAAATACCTAGAAATTCAGGAATACCTACATTTGTGTCACTATATTGACCCAGTTAAAACCTATTCTCATATTTTCATTCATATACAGTATATAATTATAAAGTGATTAAATGAATTTTGCATGCCATATGCAAAATTTAATCTTTATTCTACAACCATATTAGTTGTATGCTTTTCTTTCAGAGTTGCATGCATGTTAAACCAATCATAAATGCCAGCCACATGTAAAATAGTGCGTTTGAGCATCTCAAGGTTACAATGATATATCCCTGATTTCTAGAAATTTACAGTTTAACCATATGTATTCCTTATCTTTGCATTTTTTCCTGTTCTCTCTCTCTCTCTCTTTTGACAGTACATATAAAATTTAACTAGCAATTTTAGAAGCCTATAAAGTCATAAGCAGATTGACTCTCAATCTTTAAAGATTTTAAGCAGAATTGTAATGGCAGTGTACAGGCAAATACAGGAGTTAAGAAAGTAATTTTTATAATTTAATATCATCTCCCTGGTTAACTAACATGTATCAGGCAACTTCACACTGACAAAAGGTAATGTGATGCTAGCATTACTACATATCTCGGGCAAGTATTTACGGTGGAACTTAATGTGGTGGCCCCTCCCCTTGCACCTGCACATACTCTCTCCTTGTGTCAGTCACTGTGTGGGGAACGTTTACTTGCCGTGTATTTGCTTGGTGGCTTCCAGTATGTTCTGTAACCCATTGCAACACTCTTTTCAGAAAATGAATCATTTTTCCTAGTCAAGTGTAAACCAGTGCCACCCAACAATAGGATGTCTATTAGGCTACAATATCATAGATTTTCTCTGAGAATAAGGACCTACATGTGAAAGTTTTAAATATGGTACATTAAATATAGTATCTGCCAGGGCTTCTATGACAAAAATACCACAAACTGAGTGGCTTACACAACAGAAATCTATTGTCTCACAGTTTGGGGGGCTGGAAGTCCAAGATCAAAGCGTCAGCAGGGTTGGTTTCTCCTGAGGCCTCTTCCTTGGCTTATAGATGGCCTCCTTCATGCTGTGTCTTCACATGGCCTTTCCTCTGTGCACACACTCCTGGTGTTTTTTTCTCTTCTCATAAGGATATAAGTCCTATTGAAATACGACCCCACCCTTATGACCTCACTTAACTTGAATTTTCTCTTTAAAGGTTCTGTCTCCAAGTACAGTCACATCAAGGAGACCAAGTCCACAACATCACAACATACGGATTTAGGGCTGGGCAGGGGGACAGGACACAGTTCAGTCCATAACATATGAAAAAACAAAACCTCAAAAATCATAAATATAATAATCCCATTAAAAGAAACTTCCCTCAATGTTTCTGAGGATTCTTTCAAGTAAATTAGGCAAAATATAAAATGCACCTGTCATAAATTTTAGTTCACATCTCATGTTTAAGAAATGGCACATTTGTTATTTTTCTAAATAATGTTTAATCTAATCAACCGGCTATAGGAAAATTGATTTTGGTTACTATTCAAGCACTATGGCTCCCTTCTGTCCAGGTTCAACGTAGATCTAAAAGTCTTCTGTGGCTGAGAAACCCACTGTTTGCTAGCTCACACTGGCCATTGCCCCTGCTTATTGTCCAAACCACGCAGTGCCTCCAGGGCTGAGACGTAGGGTGGGGCTTTGGTGAGTCTGGGAACCTGACACCTGGGGCCCTATGTCCGGAGAATAATGAGAGCAAAGGAACAGTGCAAAGATTTCTACTATTCGTTGAGCCTCCAAACTATCCATTTGTCCCCCTTCTGTGATTAAGAGATCTCTACACCTTCTTCCAAACTAAGACTTTTAGTTCCTTCATCATTTACCCTTCTACAGATACTGTCCCCTTGGTAGAGTTTAGAAATGTATTCTTCTTTTTACATCAGTCATTTTTTTTCTTACTATTACAAAAAATTAAAATAACAAAAGGCCTGAACTGAGCTGTCTTGTAGGCTGGCTTATTCAGTAAAGATGACGGCTAAAGTCTACACAATCCAGGAAAATGAAAAGTTCCACATGTGTCTCATCATAGCAACCAAGAGGAAGGCATGAATCCTTTCTAAGAGACAATGAGAGACATCAGAAACTAAAAATATAAAGAAGTTGAATGAATTTCATTATAGGCTCTTTAAATGTCTTTTAAATTGTCTGTGTTTTACTTTCTTCACCTGCCCTGCGTCATTTGTTGAGAGTGTCCTAATGAGCCTTCAGTCTTTTTCATGGCAGGAGGAAAACTGATATCAGGAGAGAGTTGAAGAGGGAAGAGGAATGACTTTTGCCACCAACACATTCTTCCCCATTATCTATAACTCTGTTGTTCCAGTGAGATCCAAAGTGCTGTAAAAGTCCTCACATGGGGAAGCCTCAATAACCCAGTGACCATTCCAGAGTCAAACAAATTCTATGTGCTGTTAAGGAACTGGATTAACATAATAAAAAGATATAAATTAGGTAAACAGGGTTGAAAACATTTTCCAGCTAAAACACCAGATCAAAAATTGTACTAGTTGGATATTTTACTTATTCCTGCTAGCTAGCTCCCAATATTTGAATAAGATGAACAAGATTAATTTTTATCTTTTTACTATTATTCAGGACTTCTATACTCAGGATTTTTAAATAAAGAGATATTTCACATTAGTATTTTTTGTAAAATTAAATAAAATATAAATCAAATGTCATAATTTAAAAATTTGTCATGTTTAAAGTGTTATCACTAAAATTTTCCATATTGAGCTTCATTTGTCAAGACTTACTTTGTCATATTTTAAAAAGACTAAAGGATGAAATAATATGCTTTCTAGGATGTGCTTCAAAAAAATCCCGAGTTGAAAAAAAAAAAAAAAATCCTGGGTTAAAGGAGAAATGAAACAAGATTGGCCATGGAATGTTAGTTTTAGGAGTTTTGTGATGATTATATGAGGATATATCTTAATATTTTCTCTATTTTTGTATATATTTTTTAAAAGATTTATTTATTTATTTTAGAGACAGAGAGTGAGAGAGTTGGGGAGGGAAGTGGGTGGGGGAGGGAATTTCAAGCAGACTCCCTGCTGAGTGCAGAGCCTCAAGGCTCAATCTCACAATACTGAGATCAGGACCTGACCAGAAACCAGGCGTTGGAGGCTCAATTGACTAAGCCACCCAGGTGTCCCTTGTACATATTTTAAATGTTCTATGATACAAAGTTGGAAAATAGCAAGTAAAACTTAAAAAATGAATGTCATAATCCTTAAAAAAAATAAAAACCAATAGTAAATATGATAGGAAGGTAAATATAACTTTACCAGAGAACACTAGATAGACAAGTGTCAGGGTGATTCAGGAAAATGTCAACTTTTTCTCCAGTTAAAGTGTTTGGAGTCCCCAGAGAACCAAACTCTTTTATCTTCTGTCACCATTGTGAAAGCTGATGGGTGTGCCAGTCACCTTTGAGAGTAATGCTTTGGGGAATAGCATCACTGTGTCAGCAAGTGCCAACTGGTGCTTGTGCTGTTTTAATATTCTCTAAGGTCTTGTCAATCAGCAGCTGTATTTCTGAGAAGAGTTTAAAACCAAGCACCAGTGGCAACTGTCCTTCCCTAACAATCTAATAATGGGTGAGAGAAATAGGAAGAGGCAGCATGGCTCCTTTGACCTTAATTTTGTGGGTCCCACTGATGAACAAATACACTCATTATAGACTTATCTATGAAATGATGTAGGGAGACTTGCCATGTGTTGCAAGAGATACACAAAACAACAACCATTCTCTCTTATTCCAAAGAGCTTATAACCAAGTTACAGTTGGTACACATAGGGTGGATTAAGTTATGAACACAAGGCAGCGAAGGATATATGCCCACTGAATAACACAGATTCCCAATACTGCAGATTTCAAAGTAGGAAAGGGCCCATATTTGAGGGAGTAAATTGGAAAAGCTTTCCTAAGAGGATGGGATTAAAACAGAGGTTTAATCATATCCAAATTCAAAGGGAGAAATAAGGACTGAGCTAGAGGCACATAATACAGTCAAAAGAGTAGGAGAACTGAGTCAGACAGATCCACCTTCCAACTCCAGCTGTTGACTCTGAGCTCTGTTCTTTCATTTGTAAATTGTGCAGAGTTGTTATAAGAATTTAAAATACTAACATTTGGGAAAATGCCTATTGCTAAAAAGTCTCCCAATAATTGCGCGCGCACGCGCACGCGCGTGTGTGTGTGTGTGTGTGTGTGTGTGTGTGTGTGTAGGAAGCCATAGGATAAAAATTTGTAAACAAAAAGTGCACACATAGTGTAGAGACCTCAAATATCAGACTAAGGGATTTAGATTTGATTCCATAGATGTCTGATGGCTCTAAGTGGAGAAAGTATTTGGGAAAGATTATTGCAGTAGTTATGCAACCTGGTTGAGGGAGAAGACTTGATCCAGAGAAATTCATTAGAAGATTAATGTGATGATCTGAGCACAAAGTGTTAAGGACTAGAATTAGGGTTGCGACCAAAGATGAATCTACCTGAAGCTAATAAAGCTTAATTTGTGGTCCCACACTTGCATGAGCCTCATCTAAATCTTCAGAAAAGACCCTAGCAATACCTTCACATAGTTAAGTGGGTTTTTGAACTTTGCAAAAATGAAATATTAATTGGTTAAGACCACTCTCTCTTTTCACCCTGTCTTGGTCAACTTGGGTTGCCATAACAAAATATCACACTTAAATAATAAGCATTTTTTTCTCAGTTCCAAAGGCTGGAAGTCTGAGATCAGGGTGCCAGCATGGTCAAATTCTGATGACAGCCCACTTCCTGGTTTGCAGATAGCCATGTGAGGTGCTATGTATTCCCACAGCCTTTCCTCTGTCCTCATGGTGGGAGAGAGACTGAGCTCTCTTCCTCTTCTCCATAAGGATGTTTGTAAGGACCTCATACTGAGGTCACTATCTTCATGACCTCATCTAACCCTGATCACCTCCCAAAGACCCTACTTCCTAATACCATTCCATCAGAGTTTAGGGCTTCAAATATGAATGGGGGGCTACCCACATTCAGTCTATAGCACACCTCTATTTTTCTTCCATATCACTTTCCTTTCATTGTGCTCTGGAGAGACTATGGGCATCATGGGAATGAACTAAGAGGAATTGGAGTTGGAGAGAGATTTAGTTTGGGTTAAGTAATATTTGTGTGCTTTTCATTCATATCCCTGTATAATCAAGTTACTACTATCTTTCCCTACACAGAAATGGTTTCAGAAATACTCCTGTGCCCCAGTGCCATTTTACCTAGAGTCTGGACATGAAGGTGCAGGGCCACAGTTTGGATTGCAACATAATCTGCCCTCACATTAGGCCCAAAGGTGTAGGTGGTAGAGGAGAAAGGCGTTTTGAAATGTATGGAGCCAGAAGCCAAGTCTGTGAAAACTCTACCAACTATCAGATATGTAAAGTTGGACTTGGAAGATTTGGTTCTTATTGATAACTAACCAAAATAGATGTCTTCTCCAGTTTGGAATATATTCAACAATGCAGCATATGCATTATAAATGTTTAACTGTGTTATAAATACACCATACTGTTTCTTTTTAAAATGGAATTATACAAAATAAAACTTTTCAAAACATTTAGATTTACAAAACATATATGTACTTTTAGCCCCACTTCATAAGTCTAAAGCAACTCATTTATGAGAAAAAAAATTAATAGATTTTTCACAAGTTTCAGACTCATTTATAACTGAGAACAATTTACATGACATATAATAGTGGTCTGTGATGCTGAAAGAAAATTTCTTGAACTATTAGTAATTTTTAAACTTTATTCTACTAAGTTGGAGAAAGATTGAATTGTCTTTCTAATTTCTCTAAAAAATTATTACACAATACTTAGCTTATAAAGAGGTAATCAAGTTTGTAGTCAAAAAAACATATACCAGGAAAAAAATCGGTGAGGTATATAAAACAGTTAATTAATAAAAATTTTATGTTATATTTTTTAGTTTTTTAAAAGATTTTATTTATTTATTTGGCAGGCAGAGATCACAAGCAGGCAAAGAGACAGGCGGAGAGAGAGGGAGGGAAGCAGGCTCCCCACTGAGCAGAAAGCCAGATGCCAGGCTCGATTCCAGGACCCTGGGATCATGACCTGAGCAGAAGGTTTTAGAGCAGAGGCTTTAACCCACTGAACCACACAGGTGCCCCAAATTTTATGTTATTTTTATGGAATTTGTAATGGTTGTGGTATTTATCAGTTGTGATTCTTTTTACCAGTCTAAATACAAATTAAGTTCCTGGTCTAATTTTGTTTTTATAATGTTTGATACTTTTTTTCTAAAATGGGGCTTCCTGGGGCGCTGGGTGGCTCAGTGGGTTAAGACTCTGCCTTCAGCTCAGCTCCTGGGATCGACAGCCCCACATCGGGCTCTCTGCACAGCAGGGAGCCTGCTTCCTCCTCTCTCTCTGCCTGCCTTTCTGCCTACTTGTGATCTCTGTCTGTCAAATAAATAAAATCTTTTAAAAACTTAAAAAAAAATAAAATAAAATGGGGCTTCCTAAACTTGGATCTATCCCCTTATTATGGCAATGAGAATTTAAAAAAAGGATAGAGATACAGGCATTAAGGAGGCTCAAAACAGTGAGCTTCAGTGAATCATGTTCATTCTGTAAGAATCACAAAAGGAAAAAGAACTTACTCCCCTCCTAGAGAAGGTCATTTCATTAGCCATGAAAACATTTACCAGCCCTCTTTGGGTGTTAAACTTTCTGGAAGACTATACTAATGACACAGTTTGAAACACTCAAGTCAGTATAAAGTAAACAGAAATTCAGCACATGTGTTCACTGTCCCACTGCCACTACCCACACCACATTCTTTCTCACCTGCAGCAAGCTACCAACTCATTTTTCTCTCTTTGACCTTATCACCACCACCCAAAACAATTCTCCAAATTATGGACAAACTCACCTCTCTAATATGCAAATTAGGTCATATTGCCATCCTATTAAAATTTTATTACTTTTAGGAAAATTATCAGTCTGTAACATAGAGTGTTAAGGACATTGGAGGATCCTTTCTCAAGTAATTGCTCCTATCTGTATATATGGCTTCCATGAGAGCTGCATTATGACTTTAGCCATAATTTGTAGGTCTCTTTGCCTGGGTTTTAACACTTGGGACTGGGGAAGTCAGTGGTCGTGTTTTTTTGTTATGTGAGCCTTAGAATCAGAGGTGTCAGCAGAGAGAAAGTAGATAACACAAAGATGAATTAAGACAAGGGAGTGTTGCTGCCTTGAGTACATTCCAGTTCTTGGTCTCAGATGTCCCTGTGATGAGGACGTAAAGAAAATCCTCTTGCACTGTTTGTGGGAATGCAAACTGGTGCAGCCACTGTGGTAAACAGTATGGACAAAAAAAAATAAAAAGAGAACTACCCTACAATCCATAATCACACAACCGGGTATTTACTGGAAAAATACAAAAAACACTAATTCAGAGGACTACATGCACCCCTATGTGTTTTGTAGCGTGATTTACAATAGCCAAACTATGGAAGCAGGCCAAGTGTCCATAGAAAGATGAATGGATTAAGATGTGGTATATGTATACAGTGAGATGTTATTCAGCCATAGAAGAGTGAAATTTTGCCATTTGCAACAACATGGATAGAGCTAAAGTATAATGTTATGTGAAATAAGTCAGTCAGAGAAAGGCAAATACCATATGATCTCACTCTTATGTGGAACTTAAGAAACAAAACAAATGAGCAAAGAAACAAGAGAGACCCAAACCAAGAAACAACTCTTAACTGTAGAGAACAAACTGATGGTTACTGGAGGCAAGGTGAATAAGAGGATGGGTGAAATAGGTGATAGGAATTAAAGAGTATATTTATTATGATGGAAAAAATAAAATAAAATAAATTTTTAAATTATCTGTTGAAATAATTTCTCCCTGTCTCCACCAATTTTACAGGACTCCCAGACTCCTGCTCAAGCAGAACCACCTGTCAACAATTTGTCTTTCATTACAACATTCAGCTTCTTTAAAGACTTCTTTACCTTTGAGTAAATTTGTCTCAACAGTGTTTCTCACAGTGTGGTCCACAAGCCATCTGCATCAGAAGCACCTGGGTCCTTATTGAAAATACAGATTCCAGGCCACACCCCAGACATCCTGAATTGGGATCTCTAGATTTGTAGCAACCATTCCAGGTGTGCCTTGGGACATTCAAGTTTAAGAATCATGAGTCTCCTGGGAAACATTTCATGGGTGGGGGGGAGGGGGAAAAGGACTTGGCATAAACTTGAGAAATGTGATCTGCGAGGACTCAGACAGAAATCCTTTTCTCTTTGCCAACTAAAGTAATTAAAGTCCCAGTGTTCTACATCTCTAGGACCTGCTTCCTTTCCCAGGCTCTATGAAGCAGTGACCTCAAAGCTATACAGAAGATGCTCAGAAAGCACAGCAAATCTTGAAATTAAGGTGGCTAAATAAATGAATAAATGAAAGAATATTGAACCTATTGTCTACAACTCATTACAAAAGAGCTTCTGATTTTCAGATTAGGGTACGGGTTAGTGTTGAGGCTGGAGAATATATTTAAAATTTTCAATGATATTTAAAATGAATAATGGCTTTATCTATAAACATGCATGACTAAATATTATGTGACTTACTCTGAAAACTGGTATTTCAACTAATGCCAAACAACCCCTCGATGGAATTTCTCTCTCGTTGTGCACCTTCATGAACATTCTCTCAATTCTGTTTTTCTGTTTCGAAGTTAGTTGTTTACATGTTTGCATATACCCTGCCTCACTTCACAAAAATTTTTGAATATTTGTTCCATGTGTATATAGAAACAAATACAAATATTTGTCAAGAGTATTTCCGTACTCAAGCCAGTTGTTCCCAATATCAGAGGCCCAGAAGCAAGGAGCCATTTTTTCTCCTGTTTATCTTAGGAAATTATAAAATTTCTCTGCTCCTTGACCTTTCATGAGAATATCTAACAGTATTTGAGTTTAGCATTAAGAAATGTTTTCTTAGCTACGTTCATGTGAATGTTGTAAGTTCCTCTTTCTTAACTAGTGTTTATTGCTTGTAAGCCACCTGAAGATCTGTGTGCAAAAGGCAGGAAAACAAGAAAGGAAAGAAAAAAAGAGAGAGAGAGGAAAACCTGATGTAGAGAAGAGTGTCCCTAAATAGAGAAATCCATTTCTCTTATGTCATAGAGTCTGAATTCTTAAATCTCAGACATTGTTCGCTAGACTGCTGCATCACCCTGACACTTGTCTTGCAGTATTTTTTCTTACACTCCACGTTTTTCCTACAGACTTCACCTAGTAGTTTATAAATTCTTTGAAGACAGAAATGAAGTGTATTTTCACCAGTGAACCTCAAGATTATGGCATTTGCTGCATGTTCTTTAAGAATTTCTCTCTTTTAATAAAACATAAAATAGTTCATCTTGCAAAAATAAGCTGTATAGAAAAACACAAACTACAATAACAGTGAAAGTTAACATAACATGCAACAATATATAAGTTCCTTATATTATTTCATTTGCTCCTCAAAGCAATTTTATGAAGAAGATGAAAAAAGATATTACTTTTCTCAGGCTTTATACATGTGCCTACCTTTCTTCCTGAAACATACTTCGCCCTGATATACACATGGCTTTCACCTTCACTTCTTTTAAGTTTCACATAAGTGTCAACTATTCAGAACCCTTCCTTGACTACCCAAACAAAGTAGTATCTCACTCTCCAATAGCATTTTTGCCATCTGAGAAGATGTGGTTTTTATTTGCCTTTCTGTACTTGAATATAAGCTCCATGTGGGTGGGTATTAATTTTGTTTGCTACTATTTCCCCAGCCCTGCAATAATGCCTACCACACAGTAGATGCTCAATAAACAAACCAATGACTGCATTAGTACCACTTCATAAATCATGAGCCAGGAATATCAGGCTTAAGAGATTTGACCAACATGGCACATCTAATGAGTGGTAGATTAGGTTTTGGATCACAGGTATAAATTTCAAGTCCTGCTAAATTTTCAGGCCACTACAGAGATATCATGCTAACTTGATTGACAATTACTTTAGAGGCATTAATTTCTGCAATAGTGTGAGATTTGGAAACTTATCTTACAATTTCATGAGTGTTATCTAGAGTCAAAAAAAATTAAAGCAGGTCACATTTATTAATAGTAGACAGGATGGTAAGAACATTTCTTTTTTTTTTTTAAGATTTTATTTATTTGTCAGAGAGAGAGAGAGAGAGAGAGAGAGTGGCAGAGGGAGAAGCAGGCTCCCTGCGGAGCAAGGAGCCCGATGTGGGACTCGATCCCAGGACGCTGGGATCATGACCTGAGCCGAAGGCAGCCGCTCAACCAACTGAGCCACCCAGGCGTCCCAGTAAGAACATTTCTAAGCTACAGTATAAGCAGAGCAATCTCCACCACACTGAGAACTAATGCACATTTCTTGGGTGCTAATCTTACATGGTCCTCTATGAACACTTTATGAACCATTCCAAAGTACTCTTTGTCAATAAGCAAATAGTTATTTCTACTATAATAATAGCATCTTGAGAGATGATGCTATTCAGATAACAAAAACTCATGGCTACTCTCAGCAGTAGACCATTTAGTAGTGTGACAGGTATGTGTTACTGCATGAGCACTGGAAAGGGGCACAGCCTTTGCAAATAGACCTGATAATTGCAGTGCTTCAGTCTGATTGTAAATATAGCAATAAAGAAGACCTTACCTAATTTTAGACAGTATTTTCCCCTGGCTTTTAAGGATCACTAGTAGACATCTAATACTAAATACAACTTGATTTAGCTTAACTCACTTAGAAATAGTAAACTCTCCATTGACTGCCAATCTGTCCACAATTAACTAACACTTTCAAACAAATTCTAGAAGTGAGTGTTAAAATTCTAAGAGGGCTGACACCTTATCCTAAAACCCTTCATTTTTGAAAGTAAAGAAATTTTGGCTATTTGTCTTATCAGTCATATCTAACCAGGAAGCAGTGCAGTGAGAATTTCTACTACACACAGTCAGATCACACTTTCAACAAGGTCTGTCATTCCCAAACTGTTAAATGGATGGATTCTGAAATTAATGGTCTTGAAACATGACAATATTGCAAAGTAATTTTGAGTGATTTGTAAATCACTGTGGTGTTGTTTGGATAGGGGTCTATCTCTGAACATTATTATTATAAGGTCACTAATGAAGTATTTGGTTAAGCAATAAAATCAAACTCCTGACCAATGATATACCTTTTTATATGGCCATATGATATAATGTTTATTTTTCTTGAATTACAGTGTTGGAAGGCAATAAGGAATCTGAAAGACAGGAACACTAATATAGAATTACCTCAGCTAATGCTCATTTTATAAGGTAATTCATTCTCACTTTACAAACATATATACTAACCACCTCCCATGTGTCAGTGTGGGAGACATTCACTAGCTGTTCACCAAACCCTTTTCCTCCTGGACACAGCAAGACTACTGTTTTCAGCCAGGATTGTACTTACCAGTAGCCATATGACTGACTTCTGGTCACTGGGTTGTCAACCCCAGTGGCATATACCACAGAACCCTCCCACATGTGATCCTCCACTTTTCCTCATCTTCCAACCAGATGCAGTGGAATTAATGGAATACTCTGAATCCCAGGACATGGCAGAGCCACAAAATAGAAGGAACCTGGGTCTCTGAGTCACCATTTGGAGGAGAGAAATACATGCTATGGAAACACACCAGAAAGTCTTGGGAAAGGCTTTTCAGAGTTGTTGTATCAGAGATAGACATTGAATTAAGGTTTAAATTGGAAGAAAAGGAAGTTAATTCACCTTGGATAGAGGAGGGAGCATAGACAGAGCTTCAAATGTGAACATCTTGGGTTAAGTTGCAGGAAGCTCCAAGTACATTAAAAAGTTGTAAAGCTGTGAAGTGGCATAAATGAAACCTTCCATTAAAAGGTAAACTCTGAGGCAGTGTGAAAAACAGCTAGAAAGAGGAAGCAAATACGAGAAGGACCCAAGTTACCAGGCCACTGGAAGAAATCTAGGCAAGAAACAATGCAGGGACTAATCTAGGCTGCATTAGAAGAAACTCATTAAACACACACACACACACACACACACACACACACACACACACACACACAGATATAAGAGGCCACTCAGAGGAGGCATTCCAAAAGTTTAATGTTCAAGTAGCTGCTAGGAAAAAGAAGTTAAAGTAACATTAACTGAGGTAGGGAACACAAGAGAAAGTACAGGTTAGAAGGAAAAGATGGATAAATTTGTTTTTAAATATGTTGAATTTGGAGTCCAAATTAGAGGAACTATCCAGTGTGCAGTTTGCATTATATATATAGAACTCAGAAAAAAATTCAAAATTGGAATTATAAATTTGGGAGTTGGCAACATAGAGATGATGGTTAAGCCATGGGAGTGGATGAAATCTGCCAAGAAAAGTGTATAGAGTGAGAAGCGAAGGAAGAAGAGATTTCACAGGATACTTGAAAGAATGGTTAGAGAAGTATAAAAAGCATCAGGAGAGAAGGGTATCATGAAAACGAGGGAAGGACAGACTTTAAGAGTCCCACCCACATAAAAAGGTTCAGACTAGACCCAGCAGGGAAACCAATATGATAACTAGTCATAAGTAGGATTATAGATTCTGGAATTACATCAGACACTGTGAGCATGTTCCAAAGATTTGCCAAAGATTGCCAATCTGTCATCAAAGGCAAGCGACAAATGCTGGCTGGAGACCAGAAATGGAGCCAGAAGTAAAGCATCAACTAAATGCACAGCTAGGAAGGTGGAGGAACAAGACTCCAAAATGGCAAAATTGTCCAGGATTTTTGCCAGAGCTCCTTATCAAGTTTTGGCCAGATGCAGACTGGGTATGGCTAAACACAAGAGATAGTCAACCATTTCCAGTAATAAGAGGCCTGAAGGATCATTAAGGATTTGAAATTAAGTGTTGAAGCAATTTTGTTAGTTTTGGAAGTAGATGTCACATTGCTTTGGAGTAAAGGAGAGGTTCATGAGTGAAGACAGTGAGTGAAGACATCTTTCTCAAGATTGCTGATGTTAAATGGAATTGTGTGATGGAAGCATAAGTGGTCGAGTTAAGAGACAGCTTGTTTAGGGTGTTTGTGATGCTGAAGGTAAGAATCTATTGGAGAAGAAGTGGAAGATTGAAAGAGCACATAAATTAAGGAATCAAGGAGGGAGTCAGAGGAGATGAGACCAAAGTACCTATGGAGAAGCTAGTTGTGCAAATTATGTCTTGTCTTGCCTGATCTTACCCTTGCCCTTAAAAAAAAAAAAAAAAGAAAGAAAGAAAGAAAGAAAGAAAATACTGATTAAGTCGGGATGAATGGTGAGAAATATTGAGGTATTTCATAACTGACACCCTTTACTTTCTTCGTGAGGCTAGGCTGGGTCATTCAGTGACGGAGTAGGTAAAGGCTTGAGAAGAATCAAGTTTGGATTGACAGCTTCAGAGAAAGAGGGCTTTATCTGGCAAATGTGAAAAATTAGATGTACACCAAAGACCCAACTCTGGCAAGGAATCATAAGGAGATAGGATGTCCTCTAGCGGACATTAGAGCCAGAAGGTCTAAAGACGGGGAAAATAAATAACTAAAACTGATATTTTCCCTGGTAGAAACAAAGGAAAGAAGAGGAGATGAAGAATCCAGAAGTGTTGATGAATACATGAAAAGAAGGACTGACCAAGTCCACTTTGAGATGTTTCAGGGTTGTGGTAATGGCCTGTCATGATTCCCACCACAGGGCCTGACACATAGGAGGTGCTAGAGAGATATGGAATGAATGAATGTATGAATGAGTGCTTACTTGACATTCAGGGTGATCGTGTGGGAGATGAAGCTGGAGGACGTTCCTAAACTGAGAGACTAGAAAGGATTGGAGGAGCAGCAGCGTACAGCGAGGCTGAAGAACAGGTTTTGTAGGAGAGAGTTTGGGAAAAGAAAGACTACAAAGTTGTGGGCAGAGAGAATTGTTTCAAGGAGCAGTTCCAAGCAAGTAAAAGGGCCAAAGTATACCTCTCTGTACATGGGATCGGTAAAGTGGAATGGAGGTAAATGTCAGTGTGAGAGCAGACTGTGAGAAGTCACTTAAGATGACAGCAGATGCATGAGCCAGCTTCCAAAGTCCTTGAGAATTAAGAAAAAAAAATGACTCAGAGGTAACAGGGATAAGAACACATATAATTTCATCAAGATAATATTGGCTTGGGGCGCCTGGGTGGCTCAGTGGGTTAAAACCTCTGCCTTCGGCTCAGGTCATGATCCCAGGGTCCTGGGATCAAGCCCTGCATCGGGCTCCCTGCTTGGTGGGGAGCTTGCCTCCCCCTCTCTCTCTGCCTGCCTCTCTGCCTACTTGTGATCTCTGTCTGTCAAATAAATAAATAAAATCTTTATAAAAAAAAAAGATAATATTGGCTTTCCCTATCACTCAACATTCTTATGAGGATCAAATAAAAAGTAATCATATGTGTTCTTGTTGGGAGATAAGAGACACAAGGAGCCAGCATGTCCTCCAAAGGACGAGAGATTGTTAACTGAAAACTACATAAAATTGCCGGGAGAAGTTGCAGGGAACCAGGACAATGTCAAGTCCTCTTCCAAAAGCCAAAATATAGGAGCAACACCTAGAGTGTTGAGGGGGGAGCAGTGTCACTAGGAGCAAGTCTGGGTTTCAGGAAAAAGAAACAGGAAGAGAAAATTATTTTAGCTACTAATTATGTGCTAAGTTCTGGGAGCTTTATCTATATCATCTTGAATTTCCATAGTAGCCATGCAAGGTGAGAATTATTCCCTTCAGATCATGAGGAAACAGGGAATGTGGTCGAGTAACTTTCCTAAGACTGCACAGTTATTAAACGGAGTAGTCAGGATTTGAACCCAACTCAAATAAAATCTCATTCCCTTTCCACTCCACTTCACTGCATTAAACCAGTGTTTTATAGGGGAGATGAGAATATAATATAAACATTGGCATGATGCTCAAAGAACTAGTAGAGGACAGAGGCAAAATTTGAGAAGAAAATGAGCTAGATGAGATTAGAGCATGAGCAAGCGTAGCTGGCAATAGGGGCCTGCCATTACTGACCAATGACACTGGGCATGTAGGAAGTTGGGAGGTAAACAGGAAAGCAAATAAAATTAACTAGCCTTGAGTTTCAGCTGCAACTTTGATATTCAGGGCTTGGGGTGTCTTTATGAAGACCATTCTCACTAGTTAACTGACTTTTTTTTTTTTTTTAATTTACATGAACAGTCAAGCAGCCATCTTGCTACTTTAACAAGCACCCTTGAGGAATCAATTAAAAATTCCCATCTCAGAGGACTTACATATGTACAGTAACAGCTTGGGTTAATTTACTAATTCATCTCATCAGCCTGCCATATTATTAGCCAATTTCTGTAAATCTTGTTATAATTCACACATTAAAAAGGCAATGTCTTCCAATTATCCTTCTGCAACATTAGAGAAAACATATACATACATCATTTTCAATCATCGGTCATAATTTTAATGAATTTTATGGAGGACAATTGACTAAATCATGTTCCTAAAATATTTAGGGTGTTTGAAAATTGCTCTTTCAAACATTTTGAGTGTCATTTTTCTGATCTTGTGTGTGCCATTTATTTCCTTGACAAATCCTTTCTTTATATATAGCATAAAGTTATACATCAGCCAGGTCCCAAATGGCTCATCAAAAATTCTGAGTTAGGGAATTTAGAATACAGCGAACTGTTATTTAGTATAAATGCTGCGCAGACAGCCTTCACAGCCAGAGATTTTTAGACATGCAAGGAATCTTATGTAACTCAAGTACGACTGGGCTTTTGGGGGCAGCTTCTTTTCTCACTTTTAGCCCATGTTAGAGCCCCGAGGAGCACTTAGTTACACTCCTCAGTCTGCTTGCCTCCCCCACCTGCTCCAATATTCCAACTCCAAAAGTGTTGGCAGGGTGAATGGGGAAATTCGCATACTATGCAAAAGAAACTTCCCCAAATTCCTCCACTAGACTTACTTTGTCTAGTGACATCTCTGTCTCCTTCCTCGTTCGGCTTCTTGAAAACCTTCTCTATTATCCTCGGCAATTCAACACTTCTTGACCATCTTCCAGAATGCGGAGAAGAATTAATTTTTTTTAGTTGTCCTCTCACACACAGAAGTTTTATATACCAAAACTCTCATTTTACTATTGTATCAATCAAAACTACTGGCTAAAAAAGGTACAAGTGATTCAGGTAGGAATAAAATCAGGTTCTGCATATATTGTTGTTTTTTTCACCAATACATTCAGTAACCTCTGAAGTTCCTACTAACTTTAAAATTCTATCACTTGTCTGCTCTGTGGTTCTTGATGAATTTGGGGGTTGTGCAATAATGGCCTAAATAAGATCATAATAATGTGAAAGGTTTGGGATGGGGAAGAGGGACTTCTTGTCTGTACTTTGAGAGGACCATTTGGTCCTTGACTGATGTGAAATGCCTAGATAGAAGGGAGAATTGATGAACTTTCACAATATCATACACATATACATATAATGGTTAGTCACACATAAATTGACTTTATTGTTTGGTTTTTAGTAGGTATGTGGGGCTTCTTAGATCCACCTTTTTTGGTTTTCAATGGTAAGTTATTTAATATATGAAATATGCCAATTAATCAAGCATGACTACACTTTCTTTTGGATAGTTCTACCAAGGTAAGGAAAATAAATGTGATTTATATGGTAAATAATTTTTTAAATTACCAAAAGGCAGTGACTATCCATTTAATTTATGTACTGCCTTGCAAAATAAACAATTACCCACAGATAGTTTATTTTTTTTATTTTTTTTAAAGATTTTACTTATTTATTTGACAGAAAGGGAGATCACAAGTAGGCAGAGAGACAGGCAGAGAGAGAGGGGAAGCAGGCTCCCACCAAGCAGAGAGCCTGATGCAGGGCTTGATCCCAGGTCCCTGAGACCATGACCTGAGCCGAAGGCAGAGGCCCAACCCACTGAGCCACCCAGGCGCCCTATCCACAGATTATTTTATTTTATTTTATTTTATTTTTTCCACAGATAATTTTAAAGTGATAGTCCATACAGAGATGTGGCTGAATGGGTTTTAATCTTTTGGCCCTGAATTTATTGATTCAGTTCTTAGGTGTCACATCAGTAATTGAGGACAACAGAATATTATCAATTTATAATTTATTTTTAACAGCTGCCTATTTGTTTAGCTCATGGCAATTTAGGCTGAGCTCAGCTGAGCAGTTGTTCTGACCTCAGCTGGGCTCCTTCATTCCTTGATCAGTTGTAGATCAACTTCAGGTCAGATCTGAAGCTTCAGGTTGGTAAGGTTCCCTCACGTGTCTGGGGCCCTCTGTTAGGGCAACTGAGCTGACATAGTTCTGGTCCCAGTGGTCCCTCATCCCTTAGATATATAGCCAGGGCTTTTTTACCTCATGGAGGAATAAGTCCCAAGAGAGCAGAGATATGGACTCTGCCTCTTAAGTATTTTTTTAAGATTTTATTTATTTATTTTTTAGAGAGAGAAAGAGACAGCACAAGCAGGGGGAGCAGCAGAGGGAGAGGGAGAAGCAGGCTCCCTGCTGAGCAAGGGACTAAATCCCAGAATGCTGGGATCATGATCTGAGCCCAAGGCAGACACTCAACCAACTGAGCCACCCAGGCATCTGGCAATCTGCCTCTTGATGAACAGATCTGGCTAAAAGCATGGACAGAGAAAGCGGGCTGTGGGGATGGGGGGTATGAACGATGATACAGGTAGACTTCTACCAGTGCCCAGCAGAGAGTTTGGCTTCACTAAAAAAGGTGTTTGACTGACTAATTAATTGAATCATTGTAAATGACCCTACCACCTACGGTTACCATAATTAACCAGGTAAACCAAACTAAGTAAACTCTTCACTCATATTAAACCTATTTTATAAACACAGAGTTGAAATCTTTTTTTTGAGATGTAAATACTTAACATTTTATTTTATTTTAATTCAATTAGCCAAGGTATAGGACATCAATAGTTTTTGATATAATGTTCAATGATTCATTAGTTGAGTATATCACCCAATGTTCATCATATCACCTGCCCTCTTTAATCTTATAGAAAATGTACACTTCCTATTTCCTTAGACTTTGGATAGTTGGGCATTTCACAATAACATTTGGTGGTTTTGTGCTCTTCTGAAGGCAGTGCAGAGAAAGCAGCAAAATTATTTATTGTGATCCGAGTTTGTCCCTAGAAACTTCTAGGTAGACCACCTCAAGGGGACTCACCCAGCCTCCTCCTGTAAGATGCCCCAATTATCTTATCAACTGGAAGTTGAAAGAATTAAAGTAGCTTCAAAAACACTTCATTGTACCAGGAAATGGGATCTCTGATTCCTCATTCTGTAGTTTATATCCTAAATGCTGTTTGAAACCAGTGTTTTATTAAGAGCACCATGATAAGTAGTTTGTTCAGATTAAGCTTCTGAATTATTTTCATTCACATTCATAGGATGAGCAAGATAGAACTTGAACTCAATTTTTAAGAATCTATTTCCTTACCATGCAGTTTTATTCACCCTATTATGATCACGTTGAGCTCGTGATGCAGCAACACAAATGACTA
This sequence comes from Martes martes, assembly GCF_963455335.1. Taxonomy (NCBI): domain Eukaryota; kingdom Metazoa; phylum Chordata; class Mammalia; order Carnivora; family Mustelidae; genus Martes; species Martes martes. The sequence goes on along the minus strand of NC_137889.1, from coordinate 65,362,125 downwards.
TTTACTTGCTGCTTGAAAATGATGCATAGCTCTCACTTTTCACACAAAAATGTGAAATGTACTTTTCTAAGTAGTTTGTCCTATAGCCTTGTCATTTTTGAAATCTCCTGCTATAGAGTTTTTTAGCTTATTTGTTTGGCTGGTTGTTTTATATGCTTATTTTTTCAAGTTCAGATTTAGGTCTAATCATGCTGGACTCAACAGCCAGATTTCTTTCCTAGATATTCAAATATCAGAAGATACAGTGACCTTTATTTAACTTTTTTGATGAACACTGAATTAGAAATAGGGAATGGGGAGTAGCTGTTTCACTGGGGCTTTAATTAGCATTGAATTCATTGCCTACTTGTTTTAATAATTAAATGCTATCTTATTTAATATAAGAAGTTTGCCAAACTGACTGCTTCTTTATGAATTTATGAATGTATTATAGTTTTCACCTTTAATAAAGAGAGCAATACTTTTACTGTATTTGAAAATAGTTGTATCATATTATATACATCAGGTATATAATATTACACAAGAAAGAAACACTGGAAAATCAAGTAAAAAATAGAACCCACACTCAAGAATTGAATATTTATGTAAGAAGGTATGTACAATTCGGCTTTGAAAGAACAATCTAATGTTTCTTACAAGACAGTTTAATTTTTCTTATCTGCTTACATATGGTATATTTTAGAAAAAATCAAGAAATTAATTACTAAGTCATATTTTTTCAATTAAATGTACCACTTAAAAATAATTTTTAGCATTAGAAAGACTATTTTCATCATTGTAAATTCTTTTAGAAAGAAGAGTCTCAGAATCAAAATTAAAATCTCCTAAAAATTGTTACTAATCTCAAAATTAAGTGATAAGGGAAACTTTTGAGCTCAGCATAATCACTTTCTCTTTTTCAAATTTGGAAACATTTGACATTCCAAATTTGACATTTGAAAACCTGGGTCTACTAAGTGGACCAGAAACTTCTGGAAGTTGGGAGGTAGGTGAAACATTAGAGGAAGGAAGAAGGAAGGTGTTAGAAATGATGATTTAATGTAAGCTCTGACAATCCAACTAAAGAAACTAATTACTTCAATTTACAAATAATGAGGTTCACACTTTTAATTCTGTGGAGGATTTTTTATTCTGGCTTCAAGGCAATAAGAATGATTAACTATACTGATAAAAATAATGTCCCACTCTAAATCTCAGTAGCCATTTCTCATAATTTAATTACAACCTTTTATTGACAGGATATTATTTGGTATGTAACCTAAAAGTAATTAATATATATATGATAACATGATGAATGTTATTCTTTAAAACTAGCTTTTGGTTTTGATGGCATGACAATTCATACAGAATACAACTTCAAGTCAACATAAAATATGCAGATTTCTCTATGCCAGGGATAAGCCAGCTAAAGAATCACAATGACTTTGAACTCTTCATCCCAAAGATGCATTGGGTGCATTTTTTTATAAATTGAAATAATAAATAATAGATTGGGTCTAAAAGTAATTTGTGTTTTTGCTGAGCCATCTACTCCCAAAATATCTGGATTCTGAGTCTCTAATACATTACACTGTAAAATTTATTCCTATTTCAAACTCTTATGTGTGTAGGCAAAGGCAATACTTGGGTAGTTTTGTATTTCTTTTGAAGTTTTGTCTTTTCTTTCTGTCAGCTAAAATAGTTCCCCCTTCATTCAGAACACATGAAAAGGAAGAGGAGGAGGTTAGAAATTATATAACACTCTACTTCATGCATTCCAGGTTGCTGACCATCAAATTCATTAAAATATGGAGTTTTCATTCAAAAGACATAATTCCTTAACTCTAAATTCTGTAAGGAAAAAAATTATAAATGTACAGTTAGCCATCTGCCTTGCCTCCTCATTCTCAGTGGGCCATTTTTTTCAACCAACAGATGATGCTATAATTTGCTACACTGATAAGGTAGATAAGCAGGCATTTTTTTTTTTTTTTTTTTTTTTTTTTTACTTTGCCAGACTGGGAAACTGGCAAGTATTCTTTCGTTTTCTGATGCCATGACAGAAATACACACCCTCATTGTCTGTGCCTAAGATTCAAGTTCTTATACATCATATTTCAGGTAAGAGATTCAGAATAGTATCAAAGGATGAGTGTTCTGTGATTCAGTGAATCCATGATTCTCTGATCTAATACATGAAATCTAGACACCACTCTGGCCTTCACTCATTGTGTGATCTTAGATTATCCTGAAGGTTCGGTCTATACCAACTTGTTTGATAATGTTAGTTACTCTAATTGTTTTTCTTTTAATGTGCCTATTATATTTGAAAACATATTGCCATCCTTAGGTGATTAAGAACTGTATATTCAGTACATACTTGTGTTTTCTAGTCTGTATGTTCTATGTGAGAGTTGATTGATCTTGCTACAGATTTAATGTTTTGCTTTTTTTTACAAGTCAATTCTATTGAATTTTATATTTATAAAAAGACTTTTCGTTCTTAAATCCATCATAAGTAAGTCCCAGTTCCATTCTTTTTACTTCCAAGTAGACCTGCTGGATGTGTTTAATTTGGACTGGAAAGAGGAAGATTGCTCAGGGCATAGTTTCCAAAAACGTGTTCCTCTGTCAGATGTTAATAGATGTTATTTTTAGGGTTCCATAGTCAAATGAGATTGTGAAATGGAAGGTTAAAATTAGTTAAAACAGGTTTCTTTATGAAAAAAAAAACTGCTCTGGAAATTAAATATGCTAATGAGCAATTATAATTCCTGAAAAAGTGATAAAGTATATTGTTTCCTACCTAGTTGACCATAAAACCATGATTTTGGAGAGTGGTTCACATCACTAGTTTTCTGCAGAACATGTTTTATGAAACTCAATCTAGGAAACAAGACAGAAAGGCTATTAAGTAAATATATATGGCAAGAAGAAGAGATCAAAGATGGCAAAAATGACATTTGGAATCAAGAGGTGATATCAGTTGGGATACCTAGGTTATTATGTTACAGTGACCAAAAACAAAACAAAACAGTATGCTAGTGATTTAAAACAGATATTGTTTATTTTTGTTCATGCCTAGTGCTGATCACAAGATGGCTGAGTGCTCTGCTCTACCTTGTCTTCATTCAGACATGCAGGTGGAAGAGCTTCCACAGATCTACAAAGGCACTGATCACCATGGCAGTGGGAAGGGAATATGAAGGATCACATGTGGACTATTCAAAGCTTCTATCTAGGAGAGTTTGGGTGGCACAGTCGCCTAAGTGACTGACTCTTGATTTCAGATCAGGTCATGAGCTCAGAGTCCTGAGATCAAACCCTGAGCCAGCTCCTCAGCTCCACTCCCATCATAGAGCAGCCTGAGATTCTCTCCCTCTTCCCCCGTACCCCGCCTCCACACCCAAGTGTTCCCATTCTCTCTCTCTTCCTCCCTCTAAAATAAATAAAATCTTTAAAAAAAAAAAATTCTCCCTAGGAGCGACCTGTACAACTTCTGGTTCCATTCCATTTGGCCAAAGCATGTGACATGTCCTTACCTAACTCGAAGGACACAGGAAAATATAATTTTATCATATGTCCAGGAGAAGAAAGTTAGAATATTTGTGTGAATATCCCTAATGACTACACAGAGTCTGAGGAGAGCTGCCTCCCCAAGATCATGCACCTTCCCATATCCAGTGGGATCACGGGCATATAAAGCCAAGGGCCCTCATCCCAACTCCAGACAATTCTGAGGGGCAATCCTAGTTTCATTGGCTATCAGAGGGGTTGACTAAGGCCATTGTTAAGGCTATATCATGGTTCAGACTCTCCCTCTGCCCTGCCCTGCCCTGCTTCCTTCCTGTCCTTCTCTCAAGATGTTGTTCCCAAAAGCACTCCCTAAAGAACCTTCTGTTTGATAATCTCTATCTCAGAGCCTGCTTTATGGGGACCCCAGTCTACTGTAATAGTAGTAGTATGAAATATTGTTTTGCGTGTTTTTAAGTTTTATGTAAATACTATTGTGTAGTACATATTCTACAATTTGCCTTTTACCTTCAAATCACGTTTTGAGGTTTATTCATGTTGATTCATACAGCTCTAATTCATTTATTTTAACTGATTTTTGGAAAATACTACAATTTAGTCCCCTATTAGTGAGAACCATTTTTTTACAATTGTAATTTTGCTAAGATTCTTTGTGTATATCTGTACATATATATAAAAGTATTTTATATGTAATATATGTAAAACTATTTAACATATATGTAAAAGTATTTATGCATATATTATGATATATGTATATGTAAATCTCTAATATATATGTACCTAAAATACATATACCTAAAATATATATTTATATATACCTAAAATAAGAATTGCAATAAAATGAGGTATGTGCACTCTCAATTTTATTGGATGTTGCATTTCCCTGAATAAATGGCCCCCCCTTTTTTTTCTGGGAATTTCCTATTCATCTCTTTGCCCATTTTTTTTCTGTTGGATTCTTGATTTTTTAAACTGAGCTTTAAATATATATGATACCATTATTTGTCAGACATATGGTTTGAAATATTTTTTCCAGTCTATAACTTACCTTTCAACTTTCTTTATGATGTCTTTTTTATAAGTAAACCTCAAATTCTAATGTAGCCAAATTTATTCATATTTTTCCTTTATGACTTATGCAAAAAATCTCCCTACCCTAAGCCTTAAAATATTCTGTGTTTTTCTTGAAGGTATTATGGTTTTTGCTTTCCACATTTGAGTTGTTAAACCAACTGGAATTTATTTTATTTTCATATGTGATGTAGAGATATACTTCTTTTTTATATGGTCAATTAATTGTCTCAGCATTATTTTTTCCAGCCTGATATCCCTATATGTAATGCAACTTCTGTGTGTATGTATGCACATGTGTTCTCATGTGTATTGGGCCGTCTGTCTTGTTTAATTAGTCTATTTGTCTATTTCTGCAGTAACATCATTCTGATTTTATTCCTATAGCCTTACAATAACTTTTGGTGTCTGAAAAGTCAAGTCCCTTTTCTTTATCCGTCTTTAAAATTACCTTGGCCATTCTCAACTTTTTATTCCAAGTGAGTTTTAGAATCTACCTGTTAACTTTCACCAAATGAAATTCTTTGTTGACATTTGATTAGAACTGCATCATATTTTTATATGTTAATTTGGAGAAAATTGGTATCTTTATAATATTGAAGATTTCCATTTATGAAAATGGTATCTCTCTAAAGAGATATCTTTTTACCATATACATGCTCAAGTCCCACTTTTTCAATATTGTGATGCACTGAAGGGAGTGTGGAAGTGAAGGAGCAGGCTACACATATGCATTGCTCTCCTGTTTTCTCTTTCTGTATAAATAGATTAAATTTGGCACAAATGTGATTTGAAATAAGTGCAGTTCTTTAAGAATGACTGACCCCATACTGAAGGAGCTATAAAGCACCATTTGAAATTATTTGAAAGGCTGAGAAATCTGACAAAGAAAGAATAGTTATAAAAGACAAGAGAGTGATGTAAAGGCCTATACAGGTGATGGGAAAGAAAAAAGACTGGTCTTCCTACTGAGAGTCATAAAGTTTGGTAGACCAATAGTTACTCATTCATTCATTCATTCATTAAACAAATATTCATTGAGTAACCACTATTTTCCAGGCAATGTTCTGGCACTGAGGAAAGAATAGAAAACCAAGTAAAGCCCCTGATCTTTGTGAATCCACTTAGGAAAGAGACTTCTTATACACTCAGTATCACTGAGCACCCACTGTATAAAAAATGATATAAATCATTCTTTTAGTCCTCAAGGTGCTTATGAGAAGATTAACCAACATTAAATCACTAGAGCAATAATCAATGCTATGTGGCATGGTCCAAACTATAAATGCAATTAAAGTTCTGACCAGAAAGATATTTAGAGATTGGCTGAGAGACATAGTTTTCCTGGAGAAATGGTGTTTTGTGCTGGAATTTGAGGACAAGTAGGATTTGATAGGTAGAGAGGAAACTGAGACTGCATAAAAAAGACACTGAGAAGAGACTCTTTGTGCCCTGTGAGTAGATAGAGAGGAACCCAGCATTCCTGGAAAAGAGATTCATGTTGGGTAAGAGGAGGTGAGTTTGGATAAATCAGATGAGGGCCATATAGCCAAGGAGTTTGACCACCAGCAGTAGAATATAATATGGCTGCAGAGACCAATTACAGACTCTCCTTATACTCTCTTCATTCTTCTCTTCCTCCTTCTTTTTTCATACATCAGAGAACTGATATGATAAAAGCAAAATTATAAGATTTATTACCCCTACATTAATATGCAGGAAGTGTTGGAAAGTGAAGGGACAGAAGATGAAAACAGTTATCTTGAGCTTGACACAGCATGAGAGGCTCTGAGACAGAAGACAGGATGGTCCCTGCATCATGAAACTTGGAATCAACATGGGAAAGCAAGATTAATGTGTCTACTACTAAACTAATAAACACTTATAATCCAGATCTTTGCCTCAGATGTAACCTCTTGCCCTTTGGCTTGAACCCCTGAATCCACACCTGATTGTATTTTGAAACTTTTTTCATGGTTTCTCCAGATCACCAGGGGCTTGTATCTTGCAGGATCATTTGGTCTGTAGCACCTGCATCCATGTATGTCTCTTCTGTTTTCCCCCTTAAAAGCCTTCACCCAAACTCTAGCCCTTCACCAATTTCCATAAAATATGCATGCTTTCCAAGCATTTTACAAGTTTATTTTAATTTCCTGAGCAATTGAGGATCATGGGAAATGATCCTATTGGGTTATCTACAACTTTCTTCCGCTTCACTGCTTTACTCTCCCCTCCCTCCCAGTCAGTCTCCCCCTCTGCTCCTCATTTCTCCTTTTCTGAGTTGCTTGCAAAAGCCTCATATTCTCAGTTCTTTTCTTTAAGGTAGACCAATGCAGTGCTCCCTGAATCCTCACCCCAAACTCTCATACCCAAACAAATTAAAGTGCCAGCAAACAAAAGAGGAGATACCATTTCTTAAAGGTACATAAGTTTGTAAGTAATAAACAAACCAAAACATTCTCTTACACAGAAAACACATAAAAGAACAATCTGAGGCAGAAAAACAAATGTGCTTTATACAGCATGGTTAAAAACTGGGGAAATAAGGGCTACAGTAGTTCAGAGGAGGAAAAGATTAATCAAGGAGAGTTTTAATGGAGGAGATAGATTTTGAATTGGATCTTGAAGAAAGGCTAGAATTAGTATTGCAGAGAGAGGAGGCAAGAGGTCATTCAAGGTAAGGAAATAACTATAAGAAAACCACAGAGGAAAGAATGAGCCTGGCATCTGGGAGACGGCAGCTCTCAACTGAGAATTTAGAAGCAAGATAAGCCTGACTGGGTGCTGGAAATGCTGGATTGTCAGACTCAAGGGCTTGGACTTAATCCAATAAAAATCAAAAGAAGCTCTAACAGACATACTTTGAAAGGCAGGGGATAAGTGAAGCTTTGGGGTGGGGATTAGAGAGGTAGGTGGGTCCTCAGAAATAAGAACTGGGGGTACAAATGTCATATGGAGAATTGAAGAATTGAAGAAAAAAGAATTCTTTGTTTCTGACTTATGTTTCTTTATGTAAGTTGTCTTCAATTTTTTCTCCTGAAAATCAGTTTTCTCTACCCAGGGAGTATGGTGATTCAGCAGATTCCTGGCTTACCATCCATGGAGAAAAGACTCTTACCTCTTCCTCCAGCTCCAAAAATCCAAGTGAAGGATTCTATTTGGTTTGGCTTAAATCGAGTGCCCATGCCTAGAATGAGCATTGCAGTCAGGAAGGTAAAATGTTGTGGAAGAAGTTGGTAGTTTCTAAAGGACCACATAATAAAGCATGCCTAGATTTGAGAAAGGGAAAAAAATAGAGAATAAAGAAGGGGGATTAAGCATGGATGTCATCATTGTGACAGAGTTGTGAGTAAGGAATTAAATGCAGCTTGTGTCTATGATTGGACTGGCACTGGCAATGCTTATGTAAAGAAAATTGATTTATTTTTCAGCAAGCATTTACTTATAACCTACTATTCTTAAGTGCTATCATATCTTTCTCATTTTTTTCTCATTTTCTTCTAATTTAAGTCATCAGCCAATATGTTGTGTCCTTCTAAGGCATCTTAAATTCTTTTGGGGAAAAATAGAAAAAAATTAAAATCAACCGCTTAACAGCTGTTATGAACCAATTATTATGATAAGACACAGTTCCTGTTTTCAAGGAGCTCTTAGTCTAAAAGTAAATATACCATGTACGCAAATAGCTCTTACAGAGGATAGAACATTATAAATGCCACTAAAAAGAATACATAAAATTCTATGAGTTCAGACTTTGTTCTACTATAAGAAATAGTATTATTGAACCAATTTTTTTTAAGTAGAATAGATCAAATTAAGACCTGAAGATAATGGCAATGAAAGACTTTCTATAGTAAGGAATAGCTTGAGACCAGAATAGCATGGAAGTAATAAAGAGCAGAATATGTTGAGTAAACAGTTCATATCTGATAGGATGGACCTGATCCTAAAAGGGGAATGGGCCAACAGAAGTGGAACCCTTCCAAATCTGTATTCAATCAATGCAAGGTAGCCATGGGAAGGTGACAAAAAATACATCTAAAACGTTTTTATAGAAAAATGTATGGGACATTGTGACAGGGTAATAGAGAAGCAGCTAAGAAGGAAAAACAAAAGAGACAGATTTTGAGAGTGACAGAATTGGGGAAGAGCAGTGTCCTGGGCAGATTTATGTTACCTAGTAAAGACCATTCTCACAGTAGAAGAGATCACCTCCCATTTCAGGAGGCCCAAGATTCCTAACTCACTGAAAAAATGGAGACAAGTCTCCTTGTCTTCCACACTAACACTTGCCAGAGTTGGTGGTGGCTCAGTGTGGCCTATCGAACCACACGTTGTAAAACCTCAGAGTGCCACTAATTAATAGCACCACTGGAAAGTCTTTGCCCTTTAAGATGTAGATAAGAGTTGTTCAAAACCACAATCTAGTCCTTGTGGAAATCCAAAGATTTTTGCACAATCCGTGTTGTGAATGCTTACCAAGATGCCATTTCCTCTGAATTAAGTGACCTTTCTATGTGGGCCCTTCCTATTCCATCTTAGCCCAATGAGGGAACTCATCCCTTCCTTGGTAGCCACAGACTAACTGCTCTCACATGGTGTTATTGTTGACAATAGACTTTATTGAAGGTTTGGGGAAATGGAAGGGGGTTCATATAACAAAAAACAGCTTCAAATGGGATTTTAGACATATCTGTCTTTTAAAAGCCTTCAGCTGTCCCATGACTAAGGACTTTTCAGAAGCCACTTCACCTTATGTTGTGCTCAGCCTTGCACTATCTAGAAAGTTCCTTTTATCTCATTCTATATTTCAATTTTACTTCTTTCATTCATAATTTATCCCCCCCCCAAAGATTTTCAAACTCACTTTACTGAATTATTCAGGGCAGAGTTTCTCAATTAAGGGTGATTTGCTCCCTTGGGGTGATTTGGCAATGTCTGGAGACATTTTTGATTTTGACAACTTGAGGGCATGTTTACTCTAGGCTTCTAGTGAGATGAGACTGGGGATGTTGCTGAACATCTTACGTTCACAGGACACCCCCCCACAACAAAGAACTAGTCAATCCAAAATGTCAATAGAGTCAGTGTTGAGAGAACATGATATGGAGTAAGTCTGTTCGTTCCAATCTTCATACTCTCGGACTTTCATGTCTTTCAATCTTATGTCCATCACCTATGAGGTGGTTCCCGCCATTAAATTGAAGGGGACTGTTATTGCCCACAAGAGCAACAGAGACCCTGAAATGTCCTCTAACACAAGCTGCCCTTAAAAAAAAAAAATTGTGGTTTTGAATAGAATTTTTCTTTAACACACAGAGTATAAAGTTCTTATCCATACTCAACTCTACTTACTCTGCCAGAAAGAGAAAGAGAGAAAGAGAAGAATGTAAATAGTGTGGGTGATTCTGTTCCACGTTCCACTAGAGCATATGCCCCGAGGAGCGCAGGATGGGAGATGCGAATCTGATGTTCCTTCAGTTGGTCTCAGTTCCTGAATTGCTCTCATAGAATGAGCATCTTACCATGCTGAGTGTGATTCAAGTGTTTTAAGATACATTTTTTTTTTTTTTTTGTACAACATGGCCCCTAAATGCAAGCCAACTACTTCATCAGGTGTTTAGCTGAGAAAACAGCAATCTGTTCCAATGCTGGAGGAAAAACTGGCTGAGTTGGATGCTATATCAGCCCCAAATGTGCACAAAAATGGCCATGTAAATTATGCCTTAAGGGATTTTTTTCCTAGGGTATTTCTGACTTGGTATGATTTTTCACCTTGCTCACTGACTTAAGAATCAAACTATGTAAAAAGCCACTCCACATTAAGCGAAAGGTGGTGGGAAGTAGAGGTCTTAGGATAAAGCTTGGAGGGAAATTAGAGGTTGGGATGGTTAAAAAAAAGAAGAAGAAAGAAAAGAGAGAGAGAGAAAAGATAAGAGTCAGTGAAGGCAAAGAAGATGGAGAGAGCACATAGCTACTCCATCAATTTTCAGGCACATCTAATTGATAATTGAAAGGAAGTTTGCAAATGTTATAAAAAGGAACCGGTGCCACAGAGAGCTTAGTTTGTTGCAATATTGATCTTTTAAAGACAATACCGTGGAATGTAGGGCAAGGTGTATAAACTAATATAATACCTATTGAATTGTTAACTCTCTTTTCTTGTATGCCTAATGTACAATATTGTCTTATTTATCATTTAATTTAATAAGTTATGTATTAGCTTGTTTTTTAATTTAAAAAGCTGGCAAGTATATGTCATAAATTCTAAAGAATTTGTTTAAATATTAAACATGTAATAAGGCAGCTCTTGCAGGTGTGCCTTTGAAGTCTGTGTTTATATTGTCTATGCAAATGGCTTTGCGTGTGTATAAACAGTGAGGTTGAAAAATAGGTGGTCACTACTTGTCTCTATCTTTGCTGGTGCACATTCTCCAATGGACCACCCTCAGCAATTTGAAATGGAGGCTATTCTTCTGATTGTTAAGATGAGATGGGGAGAAGGAAAATTAACTCATAAATATTGCATGGGTCAAAAATTTTATGTGAGGTATGGAAAGATAAATTCTATAGTAGTCATTTCAGAAATTCCCATTTTAATTAAATACAATATTTTCAAAATTGTGCTATGGTGCATGGCGTAGGCTTTCTAAGTTGGGAACTTTCTGAATAATGCACTAAATAAAGGGAAAATTGTTCTCTACTAAGTACTATTTTCCACACATAAAATTTTGTAATGATTTTCTTTTATTTGGGCACAAATTAAAGATATGGATACTTTCTCCAGACCAAATTACTACCTTTCATTGTCAAGATTTTAGTCCAGTGCTGTTATAAAGTATAGCTTATGAAAAGCAGTTTAGAAGGGAGAATTACAGAAATTAGACACTGGATTGGAAATACTGGAATATTGGAAAGGGTATAAGGATGGAAGATAGTTACCTAATAGGTTTTAGTTGACCTACCCAATAACACTATTAGAAAGGAAGTATTATTTGAATTCCAGAGAACGAACATATTAAAGTCAAAGTTAAATTCAAGTCTAGTTCTGGGGATTCTATTGTCTATATCCTTTTCTCTACAATATTCTGCTACCTAAACTCCATAATGAATTCAGTAATATTAAATATAGGAAGCATCCCAGTATAAATACATTCAAACTTCCTATAATGCTCACTATAGATTTATATTCTATCCTATCTAAATTAATCAGGGCAATGAACCCAAGTTTCATGGAATGCATACAATAAAGATTTGTCACTCACATCACAGTCCAGTGAAGTTCAGGCAACTCTCCTTGGTAGATTTCCTCCAAGAGGTGACTCAGGGATCCAATCTCCTTCCATACTATGATACTGCCATCCTAAACTTGGGACCTCCCAGGCATTCATTGTAAGGGAAGTGAGAGGTTAGATCATCACTGAAGAGGTCTTATGACCAGTGGAGCACATCATTTCCACCAATATATCAGGATATAAACCCAGTCATATGGACCCAACCTAAATGCAAGGGAGGCTGAGATATGTAGCCTTTCTGTGTGCTCATAAAAAAAGAGAGAGAGAGAGAGAGAGATCAAATCTGGAGGATCCATAGCATTATGTCTTCTACACTATTTAAGGAAATTTACTTCACATAGCAAAAAGACCCTATGAATATTATGTAAAGGTCAAGGTCATGTTTATGCTGTAGAACATGAGGGTACTACATCAGGAGTGGAACTGTACCAGGAGAGTTGCATGTTTTGTGACAGAAGGGTTGAGCTATCAGAAGGAAGTCTACATGAATGTGAATGTAAGGAAGCCAGACAGACAGCCCTGAATATCTAATAACCCTAGTAAGGAAAATACAAAAAGAGGAGAAGTGATCCAATAAGATTAGACGTCAAGTGCATGGAGAGCAGGAAAGAATATGGTTAGCGTAATTGGTGGGATAAAATGGTTTAGGATTACTAGTATGAAAAATATCATAGTTATTGTTGTTTACGTAAGTCAGTTTGCAGGTATTAACAACCTTATGAGGTAAGCTGTAGTATCTCATTTGGTAGGTGATGAAACTGAGGCCCAGAGTCACACAGCTACCCAGAGGCAAAGGTAGGATCTAAACCCAAGTTCAGCCTGGCTCCAGAGTCTATGTTTTAACCTTTATACTTTATTGCCACTCTAAAAGACAAACCCTGCTGAATTTCCTCTTCTAAGTGATGTTTAGTTTATGACATAGAGGCAACTTTTCAAAAGAAAATGTAAAAGGATGTCAAAGTTCCAATGTACTTTATCAACCACTGATTTATCAGGCTATATAGGGCCTTTCTTCCTGATCTCATTCCCTCTTTGCAAAGTAATTATTTAAAAGGCTAAACAAACTGATATATACCTTATCCATCACCCTGCTTATAGACCCCTGCCTTTGCCACTTCAGATCAGAGGAAATGCTACTTCTAAATTTTTCTAGAGTAGGAAGTTCACAACTTCCTTTGTAATCTGTCTCAACATTTCATACTCTGTAAATAGAGTAGTTATGTGGCATCTGGAATGTATGGGAAATCTAGAATTCTTTTTTTTTTGTTTGTTTGTTTTTTTTTATTTCTTTTCAGTGTTCCAGAATTCATTTTTTATGCACCACACCCAGTGCTCCATAATACCCACTACCAGGCTCACCCAGCCTTCCCCACCCTCCCCTCCAAAACCCTCAGTTTGTTTCTCAGAGTCCACAGTCTCTCATAGTTTGTCTCCCCAACCAATATCCCCCAACTCACTTCTCTCCATCTCCCCATGTCCTCCATGTTATTCCTTATGCTCCACAAATAAGTGAAACCATATAATTGACTCTCTCTGCTTGACTTATTTCACTTAGCATAATCTCTTCCAGTCCCGTCCATGTTGATACAAAAGTTGGGTATTCATCCTTTCTGATGGAGGCATAATACTCTGTTGTATATATGGACCATACCTTCTTTATCCATTCATCCACCAAAGGGCATCTTGGTTCTTTCCACAGTTTGGTGACTGTGGTCATTGCTGCTATGAACACTGGGGTACAGATGGCCCTTCTTTTCACTATATCTGTATCTTTGGGGTAAATACCCAATAGTGCAACTGTAGGGTCATAGGGAAGCTCTATTTTTAATTTCTTAAGGAATCTCCAGGGAGATCTAGAATTCTTCATCAAAATTCCAGGAAGGCCAGTAAATTATGAATAGTATATGAATCAAAACTAGCAAAATGTATCCTTTCTGCAGACCCTCTACACTACTATCTCAAAGATGGATTGACAAATAAACCTGGGTGTTGTCTCTTTTTTCTCCATTTTATCTGTCCTATATGCAAAGTTTTTGCAGACTAGAGAAGAAACTACTACTTTTTCCTTAAGAATCTTCTTCCTTGGCCTGTTGCAGTCTGATCATCTCTCAAAAAAATTTTGAATAGACCCTGAAAGCAGGGGTAATGTTAATATTTAATGACTTGTAGGGCAGCACTGACCAATCAGGCATGCATATCAGTCAATCAGCAGGGCCAAAGGCTGTAATGTAAGCAAGAAGTCCTGTTGTCCAGTACTGACCAACTGAACATCAGACCTGCTCTTAACCTTGTGTTGTGGTGTTCTGGCAGGCATGCTAAATGAGTTGTAATCTCCTGCATATTCCCTCCGTGCTAACATACACACTTAGGAGAACATACTAGCTCTCTCTGTGTCAGGTGCAGGTTAAAATCTGAGCTTTTTTGGCTCTCTATAGAATAGTATTAATTGCATTTCAAACACTGCTGATTTATATCAAATAGCTAAAATTCTTGTTATACTTCAATGATTTTTTTTTGAGATTGGTCTGTATTGGATGTTTCTTCTCATTTAAAAAAAAATCATTAATTGAAGATAACTTTTTCTGTAAACTTACCATGTGGCTGAGTGAAAGATTAGCTCACCTTCACTAGAATATTTAGTTATCACTGATTCCACTGTCTAGGTGTATTGTAAAAGATGGCCCTTTTGATTATGAGTGTGTAAATCCTAATCCCAGCATCTACATTCTGGCCCCTGACCTCACCTGCCCTTCCACCCATCATTGTTTATACCCTCAGTTATAACTTTAGATCTTTGTGCCACAGCTTAAGTCTGTCTCATTTTCTTCTCTGCTCATTGGAGTTGGTCATCATGTGACAAAGACCGTTGATTGTTCCATGTACTTAATTCTCCCCTTCTTCCTTTTAGCAGAAGAACTCCAGCTTTGGGAGAGCATATGACCAATCAACCTCTCTTAAAAATTGCTCTGGTTATTGGGATGTAAGCAGAAGTGATATGTACAAACTACTTGGTCAAAACTTTTGTTTTTTAATTAAAAAAAAAAAAACAACAGTGGATATGATGCTGGTGATACAACTTTCACCATACGGATGAGAACAACACTCTATGGGATGGGGCTGTTGGGGAGAAAACATTTTTTTACCCTTCAAGTTTTCCCTGGCTAGTCTGAATTAAATTGACATGGGACAGATTGACAGGAAAAAAATCAAACAAAAGTTTAATAAGATGTATACTTCCTATATACATGGGAGAGACCTAGGAAAACTAAGTATCCAAAATGGCCAGAGCCATACTGTAAATAGCTCCAAGTAAAGACAAAAGATGTTGGGGGTGGAGTGTCAGTTATGGGAGGTTACTAGGAAAAGCACGGTAAAGAAGTGTAATGTTATTAAGTGGATTTTTAATTCATGTCTTCTCCATCAATAACAGTTTCTAGAGATTTTAGAGTTATCTTGGTATAACAAGGGAGACACTTTTACAAATGGAGATTTCCCTTATACATGTAAATGTCTCCTACAAAAGGGTAACTTCTTTTTGGCTTTCAGAGTTTCTTAAAAATAACCAGCTTAAAATAATCAATATGCTAAAGAGGCATATTTTGGGGTGGTAGTATTTACTCCCCTACAGGGGTTCCTGAAGACCTCGTTAAGCAAAACCACCTATCTACCCTGAACAAAGTTCATTTTTCTTGATTTTATGTGAGATAGAATTAAACTTCTTTTCTATTTGAGCCACCCATTTGGGGGTATCTTTGTATAGGAGCTTCATCTATACCTGACTAATACATCAAAATATAAAAGAAGTATTTGAAGATTATTCTTAGCTTAAAGGGCAACATATTGCCAAATAAAATGAGCTGAATACTTCTTAAACTCACTGAATTCCTAAGCCCTTTTCTGTGGTCTGAATGTTTGTGTCACTCTAAAATTTATATTTTAAAACCCTAATCCCCAAGGTGTTGATGTTAGGAAGTGGACCTTTGGGAAGTGATTAGGATATAAGGGCAGAGCCCTCATGAATGGAAATACTACCTTTATAAAAGAGGTGCCTTGACATCTTCCACCATGTGAGGATAAAACAAGAAGCCTGTGACCCAGAAGAGGGTCCACACGACCATTTTAGCACCCTGATCTTGAATTTCCAGCCTCCAGAACTGTGAGATATAAATTTCTGCTGTTTATAAACTAAACAGTCTGTAGTATTTTGTTTTAGAAATCCAAACAAACTAAGATATCTGTCCAATTTGGACTGAACACTTTTCTCTAGGATTGGAGTCAAAATATTTAGCAATTCATATAACATAGGCCAACCAATCAGAATAGTTCTGGTAATAACTTAAATCAACAAGCAGTGGCTTATATGAATCCTGCATTTCATTGAGAAAAAGGTGACTGGAATTAATTGGGCTAAGAAAAAGATGATTAGAAAGTGACCCATAAGCCGTAGCTTTGAAAAGAACTGAATTTGAATTGCTCTGTTCCAAGGTTCCATAGTCTCCTAGCTGGGCAGTTCTCATTGCCCTGAAGTCATTTTCATTCTTGAGGATCTCAGAGAGAATAGTTTGACTTTTAAATCCCTTCCCTCAACTGAAACCATGAGCTGGGATTATCTAGGAGAGCCCCACTTTGAGAGTTATTTGCATATATTAAGAACTAATTCTCTCTTAAACTCTTGGGAAGAAAGTACAATACCCAAGGTTTGTAACAGTGGGAATGAAACCCCCAGGTGATGAAAGCCTACCCTTTATATTTTTTGGCTTCCTCCTCCAACAGTAGCCCCTATCAGGAAATAGGAATGTATTCCTCCCACAGGTTTTTATACTTCTGCAGCAAATATGACAAAATGTTCCCACCTCATAATATAAAGGTGATGACTACCTTGGAGCCTGTGATTATTTTTTTGGTATGCTTGAAATACTTTATGAAACATTTATAAACTTATGAAATATGTTATGCTTTATAATATGATAATTAAATATTAATATAGCAACATTTAAAAGAAGCGGTCAAAAACTCAAAGTGATTTTTACAGTAGCAAAAAATAAAATGAACTCAATGGGTTACCTAATTTGTTATTAATAGTTTTGTATGATGTCACTATCTACCAGGTTAAGGAAATCAAATCACTTTAATTTTTTCGTGTATATCTTACTTTCAAAAACTGCTAACAACATTGGGTTTTCTTTCTGAATTTTTTTCACAACCTATGAATGACATAATGCTCCAGTTGGAGTCCACTGCTAACTATAACACCAAGTTTTCTCACAAGTGCATATTCCATTCTCCCCTTTTTATCTTGCTCATTCCAGGTCAAGCTTGATTTAAGTAACACTAGGAATACAGCATTATTTTATTCCTGTTGGCTTTAATTGATTGTTCTTTAGGTTCAACTCTATAAATATGGGAATTTCATCTATCTTGACTAAATTTTATTTTTCAACTTCTCAAGGAAGGGAAATCCTGCAGTGGACAAGATCAGTTCTTAACAAAGTGATGCAGTTATTATAGGTATAAACAGTAGGCCTGGGTTCCTGAAGAAAATATTAGAAATTTCCTCCAATGATAATTGGTTAAAAACTAAGAATGACAACTATGGCATTGTCAAAACCTTATCACAGCCAATGGGTCTAATGTTCCCTTCTGATAGGATGAAAGCTGAAAAAAGAAATCAATTAAAATCTGACTCGAGTAATAGATGCATCTTCGTGATACACTCAGGGTAGAGAGAGAAAAGTGATCTGGACTTGACTACAGTGAACTGTGTGCAAAGGTAATTAAAGCAGTTGGGTTATCAATTCTCATCTCCTCCAAATAAACCAAAGTTAGTTAGTGCCTTAAGATAATACAATAATAAACTAATAGGTACTTTAAGAGCCTGAAAGTGATAAAGTACTTCTCAAATACTGATTCAGGGGAGGAATCCAGAAGTCTAGGAAAATCAGCATATAATCCAAGGGGTGTGTATTGGAAGAGAAGGTCCTCAACATCAACTAGAGGTCTCATTATTACTATAATTATGTGATATGAAGGCCCACTTCTACCCTACTCCTTTTTATCACTATCTGACACTTCCTTTATTCTATCCCCTATTTCCTGTTTCTTATCCCCACCCCAGCAGCGCCTTCCAGTGATAACTTAAGCTCCTCAAAATGAGCAGTCTGGGGCCAGTTGTTTCATTCACCATACTGTAGGGCAGGGGTTCTCAAAGAGTAATTTCCAGATCAGCAGCAGCAGCAGCAGCAGCAACAACCTGGGAACTTACTAGAAATGCAAATTATCAGGCCCCACCCCAAACCTACTGAATGAGAAACCCTGGGGTTGGGGCCTAGAAATCTTGTTTAACATGCTTTCCAGGTAATTCTGATACATACTAAAATTTGAGAATCTCTGTTTTACGAAAGAGAATTCTTGAAGTGTGAAATGCTTAAGGAGAATCACTGATTCTCAAGGGACCTCGAAAATCCTTTGAACTGGAAGCAAGATTTTTAATCCTCCAAAGAATCAATCTTGATTTGACAAACCTCCAGAGGTGGATATTTAGCATTTTTGAGAGCACTTACTAGATCCAAGTACTATGTTAAGAACATATCCTGTTATGGTATCAATAATCTCATTCTACAAATAAGGAAACCTAAATTTAGAAAGATTAAGTAATTTGCACTGGGTCATAAGGTTAGTAGGTGATGAAGTCAGAATGCTAAACCATGTAAGCTGGCTCTACAGTACTGTTTGATTTCCTGGTTCTGTGAAAAGGGGTAGTGAAATATAGCTCTAGGCTAAAAATTTTTGCTTACATTTTTCATTCAAGAAGATTGAACATTGGCTCTTTCTTGTACCTTGAGCTTTTTGAATTATCTGCAGAAGTTAGTGTTTGTTTAAATTTCTCAGTGAGTACACTCGCTGTGATTAATAATCTTGATTTATCTCCTGAGTCCATAGTTTGTTAATGTACTAGTAGTTGAATTTTAGTATTATAATCTCATGGTGCCATGGAAATAACTTAGAGTAAATAAAAAGATATGTACATATGATATTGTGTTTTGTTCCTTGGAAGTTTTTATTGAATTATAACAATAATATATACATATTTTTTACAATAAAGATAATTTAAGAACTAATTATATTTTCAAAAAAACTTCAGTTCATGTGATACTCAATTGGAAATAAAAACAGTAATTTATAAATGAATGAGGGAGTAGTATAGGTTGAAATGATGTAGTTATAATAATAATTTTCCTGGAATTTTTTCTTTTTTGAGATATACAATTATTATAAAAATACATGTTTTTGTATTGTATCAAACAACAGATTAAAAGTCATATTCATAAATGTATTAGAAAAATCTGAAAACGTTAGGTGCTTATTTGGTCCTTCACATAACAAAGCAATTCCTACTGTCATTGTACAGAGGCATCATAAGTCTATTTAACTTCTACTTACAGGATATGGTTCTACTTATACGCATGGCAAAGGCCATCCAAAAGCTTTTTTTTTTTTTTAAGAAATGTACTAGTTTAAATGGAAACATGTCTACTTGTTTTGATAAAATATTAAAGGCTAGCTATAATTGGCACTAAGTACTTCAAAATAGATTGTGGTCTAAATATTAATAATTGATGTGGCATATACCTTCCATATAGAAAGTTTTATATGTGTTTCATTTTTATACATGGACATTTAATGTCCAAAATCTATCCACCAAGAAAACCATATAATGCTCTGTGAAAAACTGTCAACACCAAAAGATTTGCATCTGGCAGGAGTTGAGGCTGGGAAAGAGGAAAGGATATCTAACCACAGTTTTTACTAAAGGTGCCTATGTCTGTTGAAAAAAAGTCTTACCAAGCAATTAAAAATGCTTCATATTGAAAGAGCTAATAGATAAGTGCCCCCCAGAAGGGTTAGAAAAACCAAATGCAATATAATAAAAATATCATTTGACATAAGAATGCATCAATTCCTCCACTGTGCCAGCTAGATGAAGTGGGAAATACTCAGCTGCCTTTGTTGGGACAAACTCAAAACTTGGATTAGGTCCTCCAAATGAGTAGATGACCTCTGAGTAAGATGATTCAGTAGGTTTCTTTAATAATATACCATTACTCCTACTTGCCTTGGAACAAAAATCACTCAGTTTGGGGACACTATGGGTGAAAGGGAAATTTGACACTTGCAGAGATTTTAGTTTTCATTTGCTTTGTAATGCATTACCCATAGCAAATTCACCTCTATCTTTAGGAATAAAGATGACATTCTCCATAAAGTGTCTTACATTTTCCTGCCTGCTATTTCCAGTGTCATGTATCTGACATATGATAACCTCCCTTTATAAACTCTAATGTTAGGGAAAAGATTTTATTCATTTTGGGTGCCCATATGGCTATTCTTGACCTACTTGCAAATATATAACAAGATACACTGCACATTCTCTCATTCTGACATTTCTTTTTCTGACATTGAACATATCTTTTAAGAATAAAATAATCTTTATTGGATGTACCTAGGCATCAGAAAATTAAAATTTTAAAAATCCACTTGGCCTCATTTGTATATGGATAACTTATTGCCTGCCCTTGAGGTATTAACATTTTATAGCACAAAAAATATTTTTAATTGTGATTTTCATAGCTAAACATCAAAATCCTGAAGCATTTTGGGTTTTTTGCAATCATCTTTGTTAGAATAAAAAAATAGTGTTGATCAAAATGTTGTCTTAGTTGTTACTGACAGCTGTTAAAATGCTGCTAAAAATATAGTGCCAACTACTGAAAAGCTAACTGCTCCTGTGAAGTCCTAATGAGAAATTCTAAATGAGTTTTTCATCAAGTTCAACAGAGACTCTTATGTTTCTCACACCTGACCCACTGGATTGTTTCACTTTTCTGTGGTTGTTATTGCACATAATATCAGAGAAACAGCCCCAATGCATAGTCCTAATGTGCAAACAAACCAAGAATTTATTTATGTAAGATTAGCACAGTTATTTAAAGGTGATGAATTTCCTGTACTAAACCAAGAAAAAAAGGAGAGAAAAAGACAAGAAATTGAAAATATCTTTATTTTTATTAAAATATACTGCTCTAAGTTCCTCTCCCCCTTTTCAACTACTGTACATTATTTCTAAATTTAGAACAGCAGTGTAGGCACAGTGAAATCTGATTTGCTTCTAATAATATGGCATACTAATTGTGATGCATATGCTGTTGGGTGCTCTGTCATCTCAAAATCTGGCCATAGAAATGCATTAGGTTTATGTATTTTTATTTAAAATGACTATAAATGAAATTAAGATAGATAGATGATTAAACAGGAAAACAAATACAGAAATGAAAGCTAATAAAAATATCCCAAATAGTCTAGAAAATTGAGTTTGGTCTATTTCAGATATTAACAAAAACCCTGATATGTTTTGTATTTATCTTCTGGTCCACAATTTCTTATTTGCTTGCAATGTTTATAAACTGTAACATGTGTGTTTTGCAATAAACAAAGAAAAAGTTCTATCTTCTATTATTCCTCTATTTATCTTCTCTCTCCAATTCCCCCCTCCTCTCTCATTCTGACTCTCTCTGTCTTTCTCAACTCTTTCCAACAGCTGGTAAGAGACAGTGGCGGGGGGCGGAGGGGGGGGGTGTGGAGAAAGCCTAGCTTTTTAGAAAGAAAAAAATGCCAGCATGGCTAGGCTTATTAATGAAGTTAACTATGACCAAATGCTTAGCCTTTAACTTTTAAAAATTATTGAATACAACTAAATTATATGATACCTAATGGTCTTCACTTTCTTGTTAGTTACAAAGATATAAAGGAGATGTATTTAATACATTTCAGAATAAAATTGAGAAGATTTTTTTGGGGGGTGAGTAATGATTTCATGGCTTAAACAACTCTATGCTTTTTTCCTTCCCCCAGAGTCAGCTCTTTGAAGAAATGGGATTAGCATCAGGGAACTAAAGGGTGGCTCTGCTAAAGCTAAAACAAAGAGCAAGGGAGAATTTTTTTCCAACACAAACTTAGATGATATTAGGCTTTGTATCTGAAGTTATATAATAGAGGATGTGATGTCACACATGTAAATTGCAAACGCTGAGTCTTGCATTTTATGGTGGCAAACCTCGGGGAGTTTGACACTAATGGGATGAAGGAGGGTGATGTCCTAAGGTATAGCGACTATAAACGGAGGGTGATCTATTTTCAAGAGGGAGATAACTATTGCTGCTGCTTCAAGATTTAAGACTATTTGGCAGCTGCAAATTGTCTCTATTTGATGAAGTTCTTTTTCTGTTCTTTTCCTTTCTTAATTTTATTTAAAAAAATTTTTCATCCTTTTGCAAAGAGAAAATATGCTTATCTAAAAGGATGAAAAGAACAAACTGTTGAGACAGCTTAAAAAACAAGCAAATAATGACATTTTTAAGTGTACACTTTTTTAAGGTGACAGAGCTCTTTATTAACAAGCATTGGCACAGAGCATTCCAAACAACTAGAAAACCCTGTATCCCCATCTTTGATGGAGTCTCTCAGGGGCATCACTTATGGGGTGATTCCAAGCAAAACGTCACCTTCTCTTCAGATGAGGGAGCCACAGACCTTATCCTAGAGCTGTTCTCCCTTAGGGTGGCACAGGACCACTTCCTGTCTTACAGATGGCACAACAAAATAAAGAGAAGAGGAAAACTTACTTGTTCAAATGTTTGGGCAAATAGCTAAATACTTAGATAACCCCAAAGATTTGACTATTAATAATTGCAGGATCCCCAATACCCTTTCCAAAGGATAAGAGAAGCTGCTATATATGGGCATATGCTACTCCATACCCCCAACTATTTTGGTGTGAAAAAGCTTCAAAAGAATACTTATATACGCTTAAAAACTCAATCTTAATTTTATAATATCAAATGTTTTTTAAGGCAGGGAAGATAAAAATTTGAGAATGGACAAGAAAAAACACAGGAAGAAATCTTTGCATCATCTTTGCACCTGTCTGATCCTTGACAAGTTGTCTGTAATGGAAATTATTGATTAAAATCATGGTAGAGTTTTAGGTAAAGAATGTTTATGGTAAATCATTTTTAAAGGGGGGAAAGATAATTGATACCTCATTTACTAATTTTGTAAACAGAATTTACATAATATAGGTTTCCTTAAATAAGGGTTTTTTCTAACATTTCATTATAAAAAATTTCAAGTATACCAAAAAGTTGAGAAAATTTTACAGCAAACACCTGTATACCCACCAACTAGGTTCTACTGTTAGTATTGTACTTCAATATACACATACTTCATCACATATCTATGCATTCTTCTGTGTGTTTTATCAACCCACCAGTGTCAATCCATCTTATTTTTGATACATTTCAAGATTCAGTTTTTGCTGTCAGGACACTTGTAATTAATTATTAATATGTTCATTTTGAAAATATATTATTTTTTTCTTGATTTTGCTTAAAACATAATACCTTAAGAACTTCACATTACCTACAAATAAGGGAACTGAGGCAAAAGGTTGTTTTATTAAAGGCCAAAATGCCACCCTCAGCCATCTAAGAACTGAGTAGTGCCAACGCTGTGTGGGTGATGGACGCAAAGGGAAGCTCGATATTCGGACAGTGGGAATGTGATTGAAGAAAGGCAGTGATTGTTTCAACAGGGCAGCTCCGAGTTTAACAGGGTTTTGTGTGGGAAGAGATTAGCAACTTTCACAGCTATTTAGGAAGAAAATGGGAAAGAACTCTGAAAAGGGCGGGGCGGGGCGGTTAGGATGGTGGTCTATAGATCCGGCACGAAAAGAAGTGTTAAACTGGAAAGGGGTTGGGGGTGGAGGGGTTGTTAGTTCGCGGGGTTTAAAAAACTGAATCATAGAGCACAAGCTGGGAAGCGTGTAAGGGGTAGTGACTCTCCCCCCAATATATTCCACCAAGGTTAACTGTAACGGTGCGGTGGAAGAGTTGGGCTGAACGTATATCTCACACACGTGAGTGAGCGTGAACCCGCGCGCGCGCGCGCGCACACACACACACACACACACACATCCCCTGATGGGGGTAATCTGTGTGGCAGAGAGTGGCGGACGTGGGACTTCGGGGAGGCTCCGGAGCCGGGATTCGGCAGACAGCTCTGTAGGGCAGAGGGAGCGGGAGAATCCCGGGATCGCGGGTCACAGCTTCACCTTCTGCCCCTCGCGGTGCGCCCGCCTTCACTGCTCGGTCGCCCCCCCCCCCTTTCACTTTCGCGTCTGCGTAGGTGTCTGCCCCGGCTGGCGCGAGGGCGCGGGGGCGCGCGGGGCGGCGCGGGGGCGCGCAGCGCTCGCCGAGCTTGGGGGGAGGGGTCTTGGCGCTGCGCCCCTTCCTCAGCTTGCTCCACCGAGGCACCACCGCCCGCACCTCAGCCGCTGTCAGAGCTAGGGGACCTGTCGCGGCCGCCGCTCCTCACCAGTCTCCCCACACGCCCCCACGCGCAGCCACCCGTCCTTCCTCAGCGCCCCCCCCCCCGCAACGGTGGGGGTGGGGCAAAGGCGCCGTAAGCTCGAGAGAGGGGGAGAAGAGCAGCCTCACTGGGTGGGCGGCGAGGGAGCAGGCAAAGAAACTTTTCACTCCCGCCCCCCGCGCTTGGTCCCCAACCCGTGTTCCCCTCGCCCCCCGCGGGTGGGGACTGCACCTGAGGCCAGGGCGCGAGCTCAGGCCCAGACTTTGGGAGGACGTGGGAAGTGGTGGAGGGAGGGTTACGTGCATCGGGGGTTCGTTTTTTCCCTCCGCCTCTCTGCTGCCAGGGGCCAGGGTGAGAGGGCAACCAGCCACTGGCGTCCCCATCCCGATTTCCCACCAGCCGGTGGCTGGACGCTTTGCAGCCTCCTCCGGCGACTGAGGGTGTGACCCGGGGAGGGGGCCGCGGCGCCGCGGGCTCCCCCTGCGGCCGCCCCCTCACATACACACAGACACACACGCTCCGCCGCCCGAGCTGTCACCGGCCACCCCAGGCCCGAAGAGGGGGCGCGGAGAGCCGCGCTGCGGGGCTCAGGCGCGGAATCATCCCGCCGTTACTTCCCGGCTTCCAAGGCTGCCGCTGTCAACGCCGGGGAGACCAGCAGCCCCGGGAGAGGGGCCCGCTTGAGGCCGGGCCGCCGCTGCTGGGGGCGAGCGGGCGCCCGCGTCCCCTTCTGCGCGGTTTGGCGCCGCCGCCTCGCCGCCTCCTGCGGGGTAACACCACTACTGGTCTATAGCTCTACCCACCGTTAGTAGGGCGACTGCCGGGATTATCATCCTCTCCATCCTTGCCGCCGATCTGCTAATATTGGACTTGCTGGTGGTGGCGGCAGCGGCGGCGGCGGCGGGAGTCTCGCTGCCCTCACCCCCACCCACCCCCTCCACCCCCCGCCCCGCGCCCCAGCTTCCCCACCATGTCCTAGAAAAGGTGAGTGCAGCGACAGTCACTTTGCGCTGACAGCGGCGGGAGGGGGCCCGGGGAGCGCAGAGGGGGCCCTGGGGAAGGCATGGTCCGCGTAGAGGGCGCGAGTGGGCGAACCGAGGTGGGCTGTGGGCACGAGACCAGGTGCCCGCCGGGCCGCCTCCGGGCAGGGGTGCTGGGCGGCAGGCGAGCGATCGCAGCGGCTGTCCCTGCAAAATCTAACCTAGATTTTACAAGAAGCTGAGATCCAGGGCAAGACCGGCCCTCCGTAAAGGAGGTAAAAACTTAGTAAAAGACACACGTCCATTCCTTTAATAATGAATAATTTGTCAGCGCAGGCTGAGCCGCCGCCTCCTCGCCTGCCCCGGCGCTAGCTAGGTCCGGGACTCCCCTCGCTCCTGCCTGCCGCCTGCGCTCGGCCGGGTGCGATCGATGCCAGGCTGCTCGCCTGGCCCGGACAGCGCGCGTGACGGCGGGCCCCGCGGGAAAGTTGGGACACTTGGCGGGGACTCCCGGCTGCGGGGTCCCGGGGGCCGCTCTGCGCAGGGGACTACTGAGTACCGAAGTCGCCCTCGCCGCCAGGGAGTTCCCCTACCTGGAGCGGCGGCGAATTCGAGTCTTCCTGGGTTCGGGGTCTGCAATCCCGAAGCTCAATTACTGTAAAGAGAGGAGGGGGCCTTTGGGCACAGACAGGGTGAACACCCCCCCGCCCTCCGACTTTGGCGGGTGCGAGGCAAGGGTGAGGCGGGAGGCTGCACAGCTGCCACCACCGGGCTGCGGGTCGCCGAGGGCTGGGGGACCAGATTTAGGTGTGTACGTCACTGGTGCTGACTCCGGGCCAGCCGGGAGCCCAAAACGGAGCCTCAGACGCGGAGCCTCAAAGTCCTTAGAAATCAAAGTTAAGAAGCCCTTCCTTTTGCTTAGTAACTACAGCGTTTGGGTGGGCGAGAGGAGAGTCGAGGAGGGGGCGGTTGGAGTGTCTTGCAGACACTCGATCCTTAGAAAACACTTTGATTCCTTTCCCCTCCTGTGTATTTCTCCCAATTATGGGCACTGCCTCCCACCCATCATAAAGAAGTGAATATCCTCGATGGTAAGCTTTCAAATTGAGCTAGTGGAAAAATCCAATACTAAACTAATAAATGCACCAACAAAATCATAAAGGAGAGCAGCAGCTCTTGACCCTGGCACTTTTTTTTGGGGGGGTGGGTGGTGGGGGGTGGGTGGGAGACAGGCTGCGTTTAAAGGGCTTTGGCTGCACTGTTAAAACAAGGAAATTCAAATCGAGTGGGAACGTGATCCTCTCTCTCGCTGGCAGCGACGCTGCGGCTGCTTTGCTGAGAGGTAACTCGCAAGACGGAGGAAAGGGGCGGGGAGAGGAACCTCGGGGGTCGGGTAAAGCCCACTAGGAGTCCTCCCCTGCGCGCGGACGCTGTGGGCGGTGCCTGGGCCAGGGCTGCCGCTCACCTGGCGCTGCAGGTGGAGAGTATGAGGGACAACACCTTGACTGGATCTCGGAAAAACCGACTTCTTCCGCGTCACCACACTTTTCACCTCTTTCCAGATAGCCTGAGATCGGCAGGAGGAGAGTCAGGTGGGCGCGAGCAAGTTTGGGGCAATCGAGCGAGAGGGGCGGGGGGGCAACGTGCGGAGGGTGTCTAGTGCCCTGTGTCGTAGCTGCTGCCTAGCACCCCAAGCGCCCGCCGTGGCTGCGGCTTTAAGGGAGCTGCCGAGTCTAGGCTGTGTCGCAGCAACTTTGTATCAGTCATGTCGCCCTCCTGGTGACTGACAGCGGGGATTGTCCAATGAGAAGCCCGCCTGACCTGTGCAGCGTGGAGCCTTGCTTCCCTCCGGGCCAATAGGAAGGGCTCAGGGGGGCGGGATAGCAACCTGAACTTTATCTGGACATGTGACCACCCCGGCCCTGGAGCTGGCCCACTCCCCCTCCGGGCTTTCGCCCGCCCTCTCTCGCTCTCTCCCTTCCCACTTCGCCCGCCCTGGCCCTGGCCCTGGCCCTGCCCCCTCTTCTCCGCCCCTCCGCGCCCGGGGTGTCATTGGACCGGGGAGACGCAAGCCAACTTCAGGCTGCTCGGAGGAAGCCCGTGCAGTCACCTGGGTGCAAGAGCGTTGCTGCCTCGGGCTCTCTCGCTGCGGGGAGAGCGGCACTCGCTGGCCTGGATGTGGTTGGATTTAGGGGGGCTCCGCAGCAGGGGTGTCGTGGCGTTGGCGAGCGCTGCAACAGGTAGACGCCGAGAGACGGACCCCGGCCGAGGCAGGTGTGTAGGGGTGCGCCGCGGGGCGCCGCTTGCCGGACTCGGCTTGCGGCCGCGGCGCGGGAGCGTGCACTTTGCAGGGAGAAGTGGCTGCGTAATCCGGAGGCACAGTCAGTATGGTGCTGTGTGCTTGTTGTTTTGTTTTGGTTTTCCACTTTTTACCCCCTTTGGCCGCCAGAGGACTATTTTGGGAAAGTTTGGCCACTTTGGATAAATGCCCTCTAACGAGCAGCTTTCAACCGCCTTTGGCAGTGGGAGGTCTACCTCCGTTCCTCTCCCCAAGGATGAATTTCGGATCGTTTTCCTTCTACAATTTTTAAAGGACGTTTGAATAATATTTCTTAACTCTATCAATTGCGGAAGCACCCAAATCTTAGCTGGAGGTGTAGCGAAAAAGGGCAGTTGAAGGAGATACAGATCCTGATGTAGCCTGTATGAAGAGGGCTCTGGAAATCCGTGCATTTCCCGTTCCCTAGTATTTATAAAACTCCGGAGAGAGGCTAATGCTTTCTGTGGCATCAGTTGGAATTCCAAAGGCAGGAGAGAAAGGATGAAGCTTTTTTTGGTGTCATCCGTAGCCTACTATACTGAATTTAGGTGCATGGCTTTTCCTACTGAATTTTAAAAGACTGGGTTTAAATCAGAATGGTTTATGGCACCATCAGTTTTAACTGTTTATTATAACCTAGAAGTTAGAAAAACTTTTGTTTGATAACAGACAAGTTTTTGAAAGCGGTGAATTTCTAATGCACTTAAATTGCTTTTTAACATTTGTATGGCCATTTCTGTAGGTGCTGTTATTGATGGTATTTACAAAGTAATGTTAACAGCATTCTCCATCTGTGAAGTTCTGTGAAGTTTTAATTTTATGTTTGAGCTCAAGGCACACTAGCATTGAAATACCTGAGGATAGAAGTTTAAAAAAATAAATAAAGGGGAGCTTTTTCCTTTAAGGGAGACGTAGTTTGGCTTGGGGATTTTGGAAGGATCAGGTGGCTCAGTGAATTAGGTGAGTGAATAGAAATCAGGTGTGCTCAGTTCTAACTGGTTCTCCAGCTCTCTTAGGTGACCTTGGGCAGGTTTCTATCATTTACCTCGTGTATAAAAGAGGAGAACATAATAATAGTACTGTAGTAGGTATGACAAAAATAGTCACATACAGCAAACTTTCATAGCGATACAGCCACTGAAAATTGTGAAATTATTAAGGTTCTGTCTTTAAGATGCCCTATTACAGTGAAATAACTATAGAAAATGATATGTTTTAAGTGGGACTGTTTTGGGGATATTAAAAGTGAAAGTGTTTTCAGACAAAATACAAATTCGCAAGAATCTTTGTTAATATTCCTAAAAAAAAAAAAACTATTTCCTTAGGAAAAACGCAATTTAACATAGACTGTAAAACATAAAATTTTAAAGTCAGATTTTTCCTTTGCAAAAATAGTGCTTAAGAGCATACAAATGGCTTAAGGTAGAACTTTCATTAGCACTTTTCCTTACTTTTGTGAAATTTCCTTTATGTTTTGAGGGAGGCCATTTGCGTGAAAAATAAAGGCTCATAATGGTTTTTGTCTTTGTCCCAGGAGTGCCTCTTATAGTTCCTGCTGAAAGGGAGACAAGTCTGATTATATAGAAGCTAGATATGTATACATGAAGTGTCTGCTTCATCATATACTTTAGTAACAAAAACTTTCCCTTTACCCACTGGGTATTAAGTTCTATGAGGAGTATAATCATCAACTAGTATTTTCAGTATTTATTAGTAAGTTCAGGTTAACTTAAATTCTGCTTAAGCCATAGTTATTACGCCACTTCCAAAAAGACAACCTGGCTTTTTCCTGGGCTACATAGGAAATGAATGCCTAACCTAACCTATTTGTTTACAGAGAAGACTGATAAAATAATGGGAACTCAGCATAAAATATTTTAATGCTCCTAAGTTTTTAAGAACTCTGATCTTTAAAAATATTTGCATTGAAAGTCATGCAGATGCTAGAAGTCCTCTATTCTTTTGTGCCTGACAGTTGCCAACCTTTATTTTCTTTGTTGACAGGTGCACCTAAAGTTGGTAGATGAAGACAATACTTTACACAGAACTAATTTAGATTTCAGCGAAGCTTTTTGCAAATTCTTTAATGATAGCCCTGTCAATAAGGTGGTGAAATGCAGCCTGTTTTATGTTATTGTTAAGAGTTCGAGGCTAGCCAAATAGGACTTGGAAAGTTGTGATCAGCTGCATGATGTTAGTGATAAGATGCTTCCTTGTAGAGTGCTTTAAGATTGTACTTGCCTGCTCTCTTCTCTGTAGATTCTCTTCGAATCTTCATGTACCCTCACAAGTCTGAGATTTGGCTCCTGCTTTAGAGCAGGGTGGTGAAAGGCATCCCTTAGAATATTAGTAGGTGTTGTACAAAAAGGGAGCAGTGGCCAAGTTATTTAGAGGATGCTGGAATAAAAAGGTAACAGGTTTCTGCACTGTAAAACATCTCAGGAGTTCAGCATGCAGGTTTACACTGTGAAACTTCAGAAAAGCAGTACCTGATCATCCTTTCCAAGAGTATGTTTGGAAAATGGATTTTTGGAGAGGGATCTGGGGGTAGGATTCTCCTTTCAGACTGTTGCTTAGGGTCGGGGTGGGGTGGGGGGAGTGGAGATGAGGAAGGAAGCTGTAGGTGGAAGGTGTGGAGGCTGGAGACTTTGGAAGCCTTTGGCAAGGGTCCCCAGGCAAGGGTGATCTGCTGGAATTAAGGTAGAGGGTGGTGCGGTTCACTGAGAAAGGGAATGTGGGTTTATGGACAGGGTTCAGGGCAGGAGGTGGGGAGGGGGTAATACACAATAGATGTTCAGTTTTGAAGATGAATGGACATGTTTCTTCTGCTGTTTAATGAATTTGGACCTGAAACATCTATACCTTAGATGTGTATCTATTCAAGTTTAATATGGGGAGGACAGAGTATTCTTAGGTAGAAGTAGAAGCACAGAATATTGTGGTTACAGGTAAATGGTTTTTCAGTATAGTAGAAGAGGTCAGTATTAGCAGTTTAAGTCCCATTTCATGACGTGTGTGTGTGTGTGTGTGTATTTCAACTTGTTTTTTATCTACACTAAATTTTTTGGCTAGAATTATCAGATAAACACCTCAACTGTTGTAATTTGATTTATTTTCCTCTGCTTTGTGATTGACTTGTGATTAGGAATTTATAGAATAATGTTTAAATAAAAGGTTGTATGCTAGATTTTAGTGTTCAAAAATTGAGTATTATGAGAGTTAACATCTTTTAATTTGTACTGGGTTATCTGCTTGGGATGCAGTGGTGAAATTGACTAAGTTTCTGCCTCCTGAGAACTCAAAATGTCGTGTAGAATACAATGAAGTCAGAGATAATTACAATAGTTAGAAAATTTAGGCATTACATGTCATTATAGAGCCTTGTGATATCTATTGCCAGTTTATTTAGTAGAGCCATTCTATTATTTTTCTATGTTAATTAATAGAAGTTCTGTAGCAGAAGGACTTCCTAGTTTCTTTTCCTGAGGGGAAGCTAGGGAAGATGGGTATAGTGAGTGGCCAAGGGTGAAAAGGATGAGAGGCCTAAAGTAATATTGGTGTACAGAACTGCAGAAACTGCATCAGACTTTTATTTGGGTCAGGTCGACACACCTGAAAGGATTTGAAAAATGCGTACTTAATGATTTTAGCAGTTTTGTATATTATAATGTAAAAATGTAAAAGTGACATTTTTACTAAGAATGCATTAATTTTCTTTAAGATAAGTTTCTTTAGAGTGGTGATTCTCAAAGCAGGGGGGCATTTGGCAATGTCTGAAGACATTTTGGTTGTCACAGCCAGATATGGGGTACTGCTTTGCATCTAGTGGATAGGTGTCAGGGACATTGCTAAACATCTTACAATGCATAGGACAGACCTTCACCACAAAGAATTATCAGGCCCAAAATGTCAGTAGTGCCCAGGCAGAGATACCCTGGTGTAGAGAGAGACCTGGGATCAAATTCTCCCTCTGCCACATAGCTATTGGCCTGTGCCTCAGTTTCCCCAACAGATCATTTGGATAATACTTACATGAATCTTATAGGGTTATTAGGGTAAATAAGAGGCTTATCATGTGGCATTGAATTATGTAGTGTGTAGGATTATGTAAATATAACCTGTGTAGGATTATGTAAATATAACCTATTATAATTATTTTGTCTATGAAATAAATTTACATAGAGAGCCAGTGGATATAGTTGTGTATCTAAGAAAAAAACCTGTGGGCTCCCTGAGGATAAGGACTGTGCCTGTTTTGTTTATCACTATAGATTCAGGCCCAGGATGTAGCACACACTTGGTAAATATTTGTCGAATGAATGAACACATAAATTGTCAGGACTCATCTCAGACTTCCTCCATTTACTGTTGAAAAGAAAACTGTCTCTGCTGGAAGTCTTTATAGCGGAGGTACCACTAAGTAAGGATGCATGTCAAAGTCCCAGCCAGCATCAAGATACGGAGAATCTAGTGCTGACATTCCTGAGTTGTTATACTGCCTCTCTATGGAGCTATGGACCATCTTAATTAATCAGGATACATGAATCTTTATTTTTCAGTACTGACATTATGTTATCCTTATCACTAATCCATTTTAAGAAAATCTTATTTTTTAAAGAAATAATTTTTAAAGAAATAATTCTTAAGTTATTTTTCCTGTGATAATTCACTTGATAACTTTAATTTCATATTGAGAAAAGGTAACATTGGTTGTATTTCCGTATTGTTTTTAATAAAGCCATGTGTTAGATATGGAAAACAGCTTCCATATGCTTGAAAAACTCCAAAGGTTTTGGAGTCAGAAGATTTAGTTTAAACCCAGCTACATTACATATCACTTCTTTGACCTTGGGCAAGTCACCCATATCACTAAGCCCTTCCTTTCCTCCTTGCCTGCCTCATCAGTCCCCAGGATTACTCTGAATATTAAATAAGTTAATATTTGTAGATATTTTGTGCAAATATAAAGGCTGTATTATAGCCACATGTTACTTTTATTTAGATGCAAAATAATTTTATGTGATTGCTGCTTATAGTCTAGCTTCTGGACAAATCATAGTCAGAACTGTTAATAAGAGTACCAAAAAGGTAACAGTTTTAATATAACTAGAAGTGTTGCTTATGATAAGTAGAATATGTACATATAGCTTAGTAAATGGAATTTTCGAATGTCTTCTAGAGTAATATTGCTATAAATGACTCTAATTCAATTTTTTAATATAAATTTATTTGTTAGCTATGGAGACCAAAGGCTACCACAGTCTCCCTGAAGGTCTAGATATGGAAAGACGGTGGGGTCAAGTTTCTCAGGCTGTGGAACATTCTTCCCTGGGACCTCCAGAGAGGACCGATGAGAATAACTACATGGAGATTGTCAACGTAAGCTGTGTTTCCGGTGCTATTCCAAACAACAGTACTCAAGGAAGCAGCAAAGAAAAACATGAGCTACTCCCTTGCCTTCAGCAAGACAATAATCGGTCTGGGATTTTAACATCTGATATTAAAACTGAGCTGGAGTCTAAGGAACTTTCAGCAACTGTGGCTGAGTCCATGGGTTTATACATGGATTCTGTAAGAGATGCCGACTACACCTATGATCAGCAGAACCAACAAGGAAGCATGAGTCCAGCAAAGATTTATCAAAATGTTGAACAGCTGGTGAAATTTTACAAAGAAAATGGCCATCATTCTTCCACTCTAGGCAGTGTGAACAGGCCCTTGAGATCCTTCATGCCTGACTCTGGGAGCTCTGTGAATGGTGGGGTCATGCGTGCCATTGTTAAAAGCCCTATCATGTGTCATGAGAAGAGCCCGTCTGTTTGCAGCCCTCTGAACATGAGCTCTTCAGTCTGCAGCCCTGCTGGAATCAGCTCTGTGTCCTCCACCTCTGCCAGCTTTGGCAATTTCACAGTGCACAGCCCTATCACCCAGGGGACTCCTTTGACATGCTCCCCTAATGTTGAAAACCGAGGCTCCAGGTCGCACAGCCCAGCACATGCCAGCAATGTGGGCTCTCCTCTCTCAAGTCCATTAAGTAGCATGAAATCCCCAATATCCAGCCCTCCGAGTCATTGCAGCGTAAAATCTCCGGTCTCCAGTCCTAATAATGTCACTCTGCGATCCTCTGTGTCTAGCCCTGCAAACATCAACAACTCAAGGTGCTCCGTTTCCAGCCCTTCCAACACAAATAACAGATCCACGCTTTCCAGTCCAACTGCTAGCACCGTGGGATCTACCTGTAGCCCGGTAAACAATGCCTTCAGCTACGCTGCTTCTGGCGCCCCAGCTGGATCCAGTGCAGCCCGGGATGTGGCTCCTAGTCCTGACACACAGGAGAAAGGTGTTCAAGAGGGCCCTTTTCCTAAGAGTGAGGAAGTCGAGAATGCCATCTCCAATGGTGTGGCTGGCCAGCTTAGCATTGTCCAGTACATAAAACCGGAGCCGGATGGAGCTTTTAGCAGCTCATGTCTGGGAGGAAATAGCAAAATAAATTCTGATTCCCCGTTCTCAGTACCAATAAAACAAGAATCAACCAAGCATTCATGTTCAGGCACATCTTTTAAAGGGAATCCAACGGTAAACCCATTTCCGTTTATGGATGGCTCATATTTTTCCTTTATGGATGATAAAGACTATTATTCTCTATCAGGAATCTTAGGACCACCTGTGCCCGGCTTTGATGGTAACTGTGAAGGCAGCGGATTCCCAATGGGTATTAAACAGGAACCAGATGATGGGAGCTATTATCCAGAGGCCAGCATCCCTTCATCTGCTATTGTTGGTGTGAATTCAGGTGGACAGTCCTTTCACTACAGGATTGGTGCTCAAGGTACAATATCTTTATCACGATCGGCTAGAGACCAATCTTTCCAACACCTGAGTTCCTTTCCTCCTG
The DNA here is from genome assembly GCF_963455335.1 of Martes martes. Taxonomy (NCBI): domain Eukaryota; kingdom Metazoa; phylum Chordata; class Mammalia; order Carnivora; family Mustelidae; genus Martes; species Martes martes. The sequence goes on along the minus strand of NC_137889.1, from coordinate 65,327,628 downwards.
TTAATACATTAGTGGAGTCATGGAAATCACATGGCGACCTGTCATCTAGAAGAAGTGATGGATATCCAGTTCTAGAATACATTCCAGAAAATGTAACAAGGTAAGTTTGTTTTTTCCTCCTTTTTTGAAAATCATGGCTTTATAAAATGTTGAAAAGGTCAGTATTCACAGTTGATAAATTTAAACACATTTCAGCTTACAGTTTTATTTTTGTTTTCCACATGGTCATTTAGTGCCCCCTCTTTCCTTGTTTGGGTAATGTCACTGCTTTTTTGAAGTAGAGAAACAAAAAATTCTTAAAATCTTTTTGAAAATTATTTGCATTGATTGTGAAGGAGTGTCTGTGGGTATCCCCTCCCCCTTTCCACATTGCCTGTCGTAGGTATTTGGGAAAAGTTTATTTTCTGCTGCCTGTTACTATATTTACTTTAGCAGACTAGTGCTAGATTATTTTTTTCTTTAGCTCTACACTGGTTCACTAGAATTGTTTTAAATTTGTTTCTTGTGGTCTTAGTCTTTTTTCTTAGCTTTTATTAATCACTTCATTGGTTATGAAATATGAAATTGGACCCCAAATCTGTTACCCACAAGCTCTGCACCCTCTTTTTCCTTTTCTGAGTAGGTTAATTGTATGTCAGTCATGGTTTTCAATACAAATAAATCATTTCCTTAACTGTTGAGGGCTTTTAAAGACTCAGCACATCTAAAATTACTAAGTGGACAGTCTTGCTTTCTTACTCATATTGGAAGTGAAATATGTCACTGCAGTTTTGAGTTGGTATAACTTATAAGATCTGCAAGAAGACATACTTTACTTACTGTAAAATAACTCTTGACTTTGCTTTTTGCTTATAGCATATTGTATATATTTAGAAAAAAACAAGGAAGAGGTTTTCGATATGACTGTGAAGGGTGGTTCTAAGTTATACAATGAATACTTGCATTGGACTTTGCTTCAGTACTGTTTTTATTACATGGTTGTGATAAATGGTCCCTTTATTGAACATATAAAGAATAGATGTCCTAGATACAGTTCTTTCACTTGGCATTTAGGAATATGTGGATTTTTCCCTTAAAAACTTACGTTTTGGGAAATACTTTCATCCCATTAACATGGGGTTTACGTGTATTTCTACATCTTTCTCCTCCTGTTCTTTTTTCTTATGAGCCAAAAGCTAAAATTTTAATTCATGCATTCTTTTCCTTGTCGTTGATTCAAACCTTGCTCCTCTTGCCTTTATGGAAGCAAACATTCCTTTAAATGATACGTTATTACTGTTCTCGATAGCATGAACAATCATGTTCTGATACTGCCTCTATCTCTTAAATTCTGAACCCTAATGGGAGATAGCCTAAGATAGCATGGCTTTCATCAGGAGCAAACTCAGCATGTGGTCTCCTGCTAGTGCTTTGTTTTACTTTTAGAGAAGGAAATTTTGCACATGATGTCGATATTTTTGTAAGTGATGTTTTTAGTGAGTTAGTATGAGGGAGTACAGCCTGGTAGTATGAGCATGGCTGCCCTGGTTGAAATCCCAGCTCTGCCACCTAATTGCTTTGTGTCCCTGTGCATACCCCTTCCCCTCTGGGCTTTTAGTTTTCTCATCTGGAGGGAAAAGAAAAAAGAATTCGACATTACGCATCTCAAATATAGTTAAGATAATTGAGTTAATTTTGCATATCCTCTGGTATGCAATAGGTATTACATACATTTTAACTCTTACTGTTAACATTTGATTAGTGTGCACAATTTTTAGCTTTCATATCCTTTAGTTTTCTGTTTTCTTCTCTATGTGAAATTACAAAATAGTTTAAAGAAATATTTTATACATAGTTGAAAGAAATATTTGTTGATAATTCTTTTTTTCAATTCATTTTATTTCTTTTCAGTGTTCTAAAATTCATTATTTATGCACCACACCCAGTGCTCCATGCAATACATGCCCTCCTTAATACCCACCACCAGGCTCACCCATCCCTCCATCCCCTATCCCCTCCAAAACCATGGTTCGTCTCCCCCTCCGATTTCCCCCAACTCACATCTCCTTTCCTTTACCCAATGTCCTCCGTGTTACTCCTTATGCTCCACAAATAAGGGAAACCGTATGATAATTGACTCTCTCTGCTTGACTTATTTCACTTAGCATAATCTCCTCCAGTCCCGTCCATGTTGCTACAAAAGTTGGGTATTCATCCTTTCTGATGGAGGCATAATACTCCACTGTATATATGGACCATATCTTCTTTATCCATTTGTCTGTTGAAGGGCATCTTGGTTCTTTCCACAGTTTGGCGACAATTTTTGTTAAATTCTACTCTGTTATTATTTTTTATGGTTACACATGCATCATACATTTGCCACTACATATTTATTTGCTCTTATAGTTTTTTTAAGGCTCTTGCTTTGGGTAATGATATTTCTGGTAGCAATAGTAGGGCTGTAGTAGATAAAATCATTAGTTCTCTGCTTTGTTTTGTTCTGCATCCTATTTCTGCTATTTGAACTATAGGTTTTACACTCAATTCCTGAAGCCCCTCCCGATGTTCTCGTGACCCGTAGCCTTAAACATATTAATGTGAGTCACTGACCTTGAGCCTGCTGTGCATTTGTGGGCACCAAGGTGTTCAATGTCTCTTCTGGAGTATGCCAAAATTCTTTACACATGTGTTAATATAGTCAGAGGGGATTCATTTTGTTTACATACATGTTGGCATTATGCTAGTTAGTATATGTTTTCCAAAAACTCTAATAACAAAGCTTCAATGTTATGAAGTCTCTTGCAGCTTACTGATTCTTGACAGCTTTTTCTGGTGAGTATTATCCAAACTTGTTTGTTTTGATTATTCTCAGAATAAAGGCTCAAGGATTGGAAGATACTTAGATATTTTTCTAGATTTCAGTGCGCATGTTAGAATTTTTCATTTAACCTCATCCATACTTCATCATCTTAGTGTCTTCTGGATCAAAATCCAACCTTTTGGTCTGCATCTTAATGTGGGATGATGATACCCTGTTCTAGGGGACATGGAATAAATTAAAGAATTCCAGGTTGTGGAAGATCAAGATAGAGTGTGACTGTTCCTATGTTTCATAATAACCTTTGTCTTTAGATTGAACTCTGAGCTGTTTTCTAATAGGTCTCAAAGTGTTTGGGATTCCTGAGACCCTTTCAGGGAGGTTTGTGAATTGAAAGATCACACATTGGTAAAAGATCCATTCAAAATAGAGGATAGGCCAGTGGCTTTTAATGCAATAGTGTATGAAAAGTTCACTAATTTGGTTTCAGATCCATATTGCAACTAACTTTCAAGAAATTACTTACAGGGGCGCCTGGGTGGCTCAGTGGGTTAAATCCGCTGCCTTCGGCTCAGGTCATGATCCCGGTGTCCTGGGATCGAGCCCCGCATCGGGCTCTCTGCTCAGCAGGGAGCCTGCTTCCTCCCTTCTCTCTCTGCCTACTTGTGATCTGTCTGTCAAATAAATAAATAAAATCTTTTAAAAAAATTAAAAAAAAAAGAAATTACTTACAGGCAGTTTTCAGTATAGTATTAAAGAATCACATCTGTGCTTATCTCTAATGATCATTAAAATGCTCATCCTTTTTCCAACAACATACCTGCGTAAAGCCAGATTTTTTTCATACACTTGAACCAAAACCTATCACCACACATTGAATGTAGAAGTAGATATGAAAATCCAGCTGTCTTCTATTAAGTGAGATAATAGATTTACAAACATGTAAAACAGTGTCACCCTCCTCAATCAAGTTTTTGTGTTAGGAAACAGTTATTTTTTCATAAACATATGCTTTTGTTAACATGTAACAACTTCTTAGTTTTAAATGATTTAAAATGAATACTAGTTTTAATTTCTAATGTGATAAATGCCATTAGCTGTAACTCACATAAACAAAAAGCTTTTTGGTATCCTCAGTATATTTTAAGAGTGGAAAGGTATCCTAAGACCCAAAAGCTGAGAGGTGCTGGTCTCTTTTATTCTGTACACCCTTTGGAGGTTAATGAAAAAAGAGGTTATTATTTTATTTGTATTAGCCTCACTGGATATTATGCTGAGGAAGGAGTACCCTATTCACATAAGAAGAATGATTCTCATCTAGTTAATTTTTCAAGCTGATAGAAGTGAGTAATGGCTGTGAAGTGTGTGTTATCCTCATCCCCGTCTGTGGGCATCCTGAGAGAGCAGTGACGAAAGCCATCTGTCTGTTAATCATTTCTAGTGAGTGAATTGCCAGGCCACCAAAGTGTAAAGTAAATTATGACAAGCTGAATGTAAAGCCTTGAGGATGGACACTGGACCTGGTTGTGTCATGTAGATTGGAGTTTCCCTGTCAGCTAGGACACAAACAAAACTGTGACCTTGGTGAGTCACTGCTTCTCTGGGCCTCAATTTCTTCATAAAAAGTGCTCTCTGAGGTCTGCCAGCCAGACTACTAAGTGGCTGTGAAGTTTCCTTGGAGTTCTGTATGTTAAAAATCAAAATAGAGTATCTTTTAACATATTTGCTGATCTGGTGTCAACTATATTTGAATCACAGGTGTAGCTGTGTAGTTTCCAGGGTGTTTTGGATAGAAAAATGTCATTGTCATTTATCTTTTAAAAGTGAGTAGGGGTGAGTTATTTTACTTTGAAAAAGCAGAGTATTTTTTAATCATGTCTTTTTTATAAAATTTGATACTCATGGTGAATTTCTCGTTCTTTTAATTTACACTCTTCCTTTTGAAAGCAGCGTTTTTCTGTTGATACAGCATTGATGTTTATGGCGATGGTCATAGTCACTTTGATAGCATCATAACAGCGCTAACATTGACTTAGACCTTTGAATATAAAGTTCACTGTTTCAAAGGGCATATTCTGGTAGGTTTCAAGACAGTCAGGTGTTTATAACTTAATCTGTGCTGCATTTTTTTCCATGAAAGAAGAAAACAATTTAGTAAACAACCTACAGTTTTTTTTCAGTTGTCCCTAGAGTTTTTTAAAACTCCCCTTCTGTAATAAAGCAAAAGCTTCAGAATTCAAGGAGTTACAAAAGTTGCCCTGTCTCTTAGCAAACTTTATGAGTAAACCATTGAGATCTAAATATCTCTGTGTAATGCAAAGTATGAAAAGTATGAAAAAATGATGATTGGGGTGGGATGTGGAATTGGATTGATTATTAGTGTTTACTATAATAAATCATTGAGAATTACTGAGGTCATTTGGAAGTGAAAACATGGAACTTTCTTTTTCTTATTATTTGTCTCACAGTATTTTGATTTTGAAATTGCTAGTGTACCTAGAATTTCTCCCGGTTAGTATTCTAAATAATATTTTTAGAAATGATTTCACAATGAGACTTGCTTCTCCTGATGATTCATTCACTTCCATTCATTTATAGTATTTCTGGTGAGAGTAGTGATAATTTTATTGAAAAAAAAAAAAGAAACAAACCCTTGTGCTTTTTAACGAATAAATCACTAAGTACAGCACAGTTTGATAAATTTTGCTTTTAACATCGCAAGTGTCCTAGGTTTATATATATCCACCTTTTATCATCTAGAGTATTAGTATACTTAGAACTGTTTACTTCATACTTAAAAAATGGAGATAAAAGCCGTGGTTTCAGTTAAATAAGCTCAAGTTATTCAACTTCAGGCTGTTTGCATGCACAGCAGTGTTATGTTAAAACTAGGACCTGGAGGGGAAACTGGGTGGCTCAAGTCATGATCCCAGGGTTCTGGGATCAAGGATCCCATATCAAGCCCCACATGGGGCTCCTTGCTCAGGAGGGTGCCTGCTTCTCCCTTCCCTCTGCATGTTGCTAGTGCTCTTTCTTGCTTGTGCTCTTTCTCTGTCAAATAAATAAAATCTTAAAGCAAAACAAAAAACCCAGGATCTGGAGGTGTAGCATTTAATGGATTTGATGCCTTTTGCACTATTCTGGATGTGTCTGATCTTTTCTATACTTGTGATGTTTAGGGGAATACCAGATGTTATGTTGATCACAAGTAATTTAGGAGTAACCATTCACTTCCCCTAATGCTTTGATGTTACTAACTTTTTTCTTAAATACTTTTTTCCAGGCTTTCAACTGTTGCTTTAGTTTCATACTACTCATCTACTGATAAAATTTCAGCTCTTCTGCCAAATAATGTATCATTTTCTTTCTTTTACTAAATTCAAATCAAGAAAAAAATATCTGCTTCATTATTAAATTTAAATATAGCCATTAAATTGTGTATTTTTGTGGACTGCATTTCAAAGTTTATTAGTGAAAACCAAGGAAATAAAATTATGTTAAATGTATAGATCTTCATCTTAAATTTTAGAATTTCTAGTTTTAAACTTGTCAAGTATAGGCTTTGTGTTCAGTTTTAAGAGTTTTATTTTGTTCTTTATATAGTAAAGTAATGATGAAGTTAAAGTGTAATTACATATAAGCACCTGTTACTTAATTTATGTCTGGAAACCTCTGGATTTATGATTGTCAGTGGTGAGGCCTAGGCCAAAATTTCTTTGTAGAAAAGAGGTAGACATTCCTTATATTTATGCAAGAAATAGAAAACTGTAGTATAAGGAAGGAAAGAGGAGAAACACAAAGTAATTTGAATACTTAAAAATTCACTAGGGAGAGAGAGTGAGCTAATAACTAGTGATATGGATTCATAACTGTGGCTGTGACTTCATTTTATTAATGAGGATTCCTTCATTGGGATGTATCCTCACCTTATAGATTAGGAGTTGTGGAGACATACAAACAAGAATTGTAATCTAATAAAATGAAATAAGTTTTATAATGGGCAAAGTCAGCTTTGGTATTCTGACAGTATAAGATTATCTAGGCAAGTTTTGGAAAATGGAGAGATGGGGTGGTGGTGGTCAGAACTGATAGCTATCCTTAGTCTTAAAATTTTTGCAGAGAGTAGGAGTGGTCATTTCCTGATGGAGCGAGTCACATGAGCAAAACTTGGAGATTGGCAGAAAACACTGAATGTGGTCATGCTTTATGGCTGACTGCGACACACAGAGAACTGAGGGGAAGAAAGCCTGGAAGAGGTTAGTTAGTTGGGACTAGAAGGGAGTAGAACTTGAAAGTCACACTAAGAAATTTGTACTTAATTTGGGAGGTAGTGAGGAACTACTGAAATGCTGGAGCAGGGAAGTGGCATGAGCTGAAGTGCACTTTGGAAAAACCTTAATTAGGCAGTGGTTGTGGGGTGGAGCCTTGTTAAGAAGTTATTGCAACAGTACAGGGGGATAGGAACTTGACTCTCTGTCCAGAGTAATGAAAAAAAAGGGACAGATGTGAGATTACAGAAGAAGCCCTTGTGGGTGTTGATTTTTGTATAATTTTTTTTTAAATAATCACAAACTTTAAAAAAAAGTTAAGTCCATTATGAAGAATTATAAAGAAGGACATTCACGTAGCCACAATATAACCATCAAAATCAAGAAGTTAACATTAAGTTACTTGCTTTAGACCCACCTTGTACTTTTTTGCCCCAGTCCTGGAGTCAGCTGCGTCAGCAGAGTCAGACTGCCCCCATTCCCACAGATACTCTTCTGCCTATGACTGGGGGTCAACTCGTGTTCTGGGTCACAGGGCCACATTCCCCCAACAGAGGCCCTCCTTACTCCACTCTAACACTGACTCCCCCTGCTGGGCTATCCTCTCCCTGCTTGGGTTCTGATACTATGCACTAGACCTTGTGTACACATGGATGTGTGACTCTTCCTCCCCACCCTTGCGCTGGGCATCAGAGCTACCCTTGGACTTGGTGCCCCACTGTGAGCCATGACAGCTGTCCACACCCTACCCTCTACTGTGGACCTCGACTTCACTGTGTCTTGCCAAATGGTTTTAGGAGTGAAGTGTGAAGGAAGAGAAAGGAGAGCACTTGATACTTCCATAGAAATGGAAGGATCGGGTCAAGTGTGTGGAAAATCAGCGAAAACGCAACATGTTGTAAGTTTGACTGTCATGGGTAACGATGAGAAATAAGAGAAATGGAGAGGTCAAAAAGAGTAGTAGCCTTGGAGAAGAAGTAATGATTTGTCTTGGATATAGGAGTTTTCCATTCCAGACTACGTGTAACTGGAGGAGTTCTCTCTACAGGCAGAAATGTTGATCTGGAGATCTAGGAGGCCTCTTCCTAGAAGTGGTGGTTGAGGGTGTCAGTGTGGGTGCTATTGCCCATGGAGAGATTGTATATATGACTCAAGTGTCATTTAAAGTGCATTCTGCTAGGACTTTGGAGGAACAGAACCCCATTTAGGAGATGAGCAACACATCCTAATAAAGGAGACAGGGAGTTGTTTAGAGAATCAAGATAGTGCCAAGTCATGGATGCCAAGGGGAAGAATCGGTAGTCAGAGATTTTCCAAATTACAAGGGCTCTAAGGCTATCTATAAATCCAACCCCAAGACTAAGGTCCAGAGAGATTACATTCCTTTTCCAGGATCACGTAAAGCAGTTGGTAACCGAGCTGGGAGTAGATCCTGCCCTTTTGTCTATTACATTATCCTTTCCTTCAGTAGGAGGTGGTGGTTCAAAACCCAATGATGGGGTGAGGAGGACTGGAAATTGGACTGAATAGTTGGTGCTCGTGATTTTTCAAGAAGAAATTCTGTCAAGTGGTGGGAATGGGAATCAGACTGTGATTGGCTAAGGAGTAAGTTAAGAAGGAAGAGGAGAGACTTGGGGGTTGCAGGAGGCATCTGTTCAGTGGTAAAGAGAAAGGATGAGAGAGGAGCCGCAGCATTAGAGTCTAAGGATTTTGTTGGACAGGTGAGCTGTGAAGAGGGTGGCGATGGGACTGCACCCTGATTGAGCTACAAGGTGTAAGAAGCCGGGCAGATGCCTGATGGGGGCAGTGTTCTGGGATGCTGAGAATAAAAGGGAGACTGCAGTTAGCCACAGGGTCAGATATTTAACTGCCCCATTGAACCAGTGTGTGTCAGCAGTTACTGGCAGCCAGCGTCACTGTTTGTACAGATACGGAAACTGAGGCCCAACAGGTATATGTGATTTGCCTAAGGCACATAGCAGAGGTAAATAAAGAAACAAATACTTGAGATAGAAAAGAAAACTGAATGTCCTAACCAAACAAATAGATGGCTCTTTTAAAAACATAAATCAGATTGTGCAGCTGATGTAAAGCCCTCTGGCTGCTTCTCATTGCAAGCGGCATAAAGTAAACTAATCGAGGGCCTGAAAAGCCCTGAAATATCAGACCTCTGACTACTTTATTTAGTAACTGGTTTTTTTTCTTGCTCAGTCCCCACACTGACTTTTCTGTGGCTCAGACCAACCAAGCCCCCTTCCCTCTGGGGGCCTCTGTACTTAGTGTTCTCCCTACCAAGAAGGCTTTGCCTCCAGATTTGGGTTGTCTGCCCCTTCTTGTCACTTGGCATTAGCTCAGATGTCACCCTGTCAGAGGCCTTCCTGACATCCTGTTTAAAGTGGTGCCCCCCCCCAACCTTCTAACAACACATCATTGCTTTTGTTGTCTTCATAGCGCATACCTATCAGAAGTTATCTGTTTACTTGGCTTCCTCTAGTTAGAATGTAAACTTCCTGAGACAGGGCCCTTAGCTGTCCTGTTTACCAGTCCATTTGCCATACCTAAAACAGGGCCAGGTGCATTGTTGATGTTCAGTAAGTCCCCACTGAACGAACGAATGAGTTGGTTAGCAGAGGAACTTGGAGCAGGCGTGTATCTGGAATGACTAGGTAAGTGTTAGTGGTTGTGAAAGACTAGTACAATTATTGTCAAATAACCGAGCAAAAAATTGTGGTGACTTCTATCAGCATATTTTTAAGGGTTTTCATAAAAATAATCAACACACGCTGTTCTTGTTTTTTTCTGGCCGCAACATAATAAAGTAGTTGGTAATGATGTATTACAAGCTGTATGGTGACACAGTATTTTGAGGTCATTTGTTTATTTTTAATTTGCAAACAGCAAAATTCAGTTTTTGGTGTGCAATTCTTAAAGTTTTGCCAAATATATAATCCTGTAACCACCACCCACCCACTCAAGATAAGAATAGTTGTGTCACCCACTAAAATTCCCTTATGTTGTCCCTTCTCAGTCAACCCCCTCTTCATTCCCAAACCCTAGCGACCATTTATATGTTCCCCATCTTTGTAGAATCGTTTTCTCTAGGTAGTCATATAAATGGAATTACACTTTTTATAGCCTTTTGATTCTGGCTTCTCTTAATTAGCATAATGCACTTGACATTCATGCATGTTGTTGCACGTATTATCAGTTTCTTTTTAATGCCAAGTAGTACTTCGTTTGTGCCTACACCACAGTTTGTTCATCCATCACCTGTTTGCAGTTTTTGCTGTTACAAATAAAGCTGCTGTAAATACTCACATACAGATCTCTGTGTGGACATATGCTTTATTTTTCTTCAATAAATACCTGTAGGTGGAATGGCTAGGTCATATGGTAGGTGTAGGTTTAATTTTTAAGAAACTGTCCAGCTGTTTTCCAAAGCGTTTGTACCATTTTACAACTCTACCAGCGGTGTGTGAGAGCTCTGGTTCCATTATATCCTTGCCCACACTTAGAGAGTCTGTCTTTTTAAATTTTAGACATTACGATAGGTGTGTAGTGATAATTCATTATCATGTAAATTGGCATTTCTTTACCACCTAAATGATACTGAACACTTTTTCATGTGCTTCCTTGCCATTCATAGGCTGCCTTCTCATGCCTGTGAACTTTGTTGCCCATTTTTATTGGGTTGCTTTCTTCTTCTTGAGTTCTTTTTTTTTTTTTCCTTCTTCTTGAGTTCTTTTATCAGTGGATATTAATGTGAACTTTTTGACAGAAGACCTAGAACCAAGAGAAAGATAGCTATTTAAGTTTCTGGATTAATAGGGGGAAAATAATAGATAGTTTTCAAATTATTTAGTACCTGCTCTGTTCTTACAGTGGGTGAGCAAACCACTTGTCTTCCCTGTATTCTCCTCTAGCTGGGGAGATGACTCACATGAGTTTATACAGCCTTTTTTTTTTTTTTTTGGTTGTTCTGTAATTATGTGTTTGATTGCATGATGCAGATAAGAACTGTTTCCAAAGATTAGAAAAGAAAGAGTTCTATGTGGGCTGGAATAGCCAAGGAAAGCTTCATAAAGGAGGTGAATTTCAGTTGACATTTGAAGATCGGTGGTATTTGGTGGAGAGTAGAGATGTATCAGAGGAATGAGTAACAGTGCAGGCCAGGTGTTTGGACATAGGACAAATGAAGCCTGCTTATATGCCTCAATGCTATTTAGAGAAAACTAGATGATAGAAATCTGTGAGTGCCAAAAAGAAGTGTTTGGCACTTTTAATATAGCATTATTACACATTCTCATAACCTAGAAAGTGACATAAAAGGGTAGAAAGGTAAATATGGTAAGGGAGATAAGAAATAGTGACTGAAACAAAAAAGCATTTGAAAGACCATCATATTGGTGATTCAAGCTAAGAGGATAAGTGCCTGAGTTGTCGGAATGGTGGGCAAGGGATGGAAGTTAGAGTTTTGAAGGAAGAAATAATTGAATGCCAGATTATTGGGCCCAAAGCCTGTTCCTTTCCACTATTCCACTATGCCACAGCCCCACGAAACGTAGATTGCCGCAGGGTATAAGGAATAAAAATAGTAATAAGGAGAAAAAAATTGAGCATAATTATGACTAAGAGAAAAGGAGTGAAATAATTTTATTTGGATGAAAGTAAATCTGATCACTTTGATACCAAAATAGAGTACTTTTCATTAGACGGGGGGAAAAAAATGACCCCGGGAAACGGAAACAGGAAGAGCCACCTCCTGGTTTGACAAAGTTGGAAAGCAAAAAGTGGTGCAAATGAATCAGAAATGTCAATGTATGGAATTCAGGCATGCACACATGTATATAAATGAACAGAATCCTAGCGTGTGTGGAAGGCCATTTCTTGTGTCCTCAAGTAATTGGTGTTTGAATTAATAGTGCCCTTTCCAGAACTGGAAATGTGCTCATTTTCTTCCATCACATGTTAGAGTTTGTATTTACTTAATAAATATTTTTCTGATAAGTTTGAGAAGAGATTCCAAGTGCAAAGTTTGGGAGTGTTGAGGTTTTAGATGGGAGCAGATATTCTTTAATTTACTCCAATTTAGATTCTCCCTGTATTTTGAAATGGAAATTATGTTCAGAGCAGCTTTTGTTCTTGAAACTAAGGTAATGTGGAAGAATATATGGTCCCATAATACAAAACATTTTTTTTTCTCTGTTTCTCCATCATTTTCAGACCCAGCCGAGGTAAATGTACATGTGAGGTATTCCTTTGAGACTTCTGGAAGCATTTGAGTTTTCTGTATGTGGCAGAAATATGATAATTTTGTTGACATATACCCTGTATTTTGGACTTGGTTGCTATGATTCAGGTGAAAACAGCACTCTCCCCCTCCTAAATACTGTTTTTTTAGCAAACTGAAGAAACTGACAGATGGGTAAAGTAGGGGAAGGAGAGGTTATAAGCGCGATAACCTTTCATAGTGAAAATCTAGAGCTAGGAACTCTTATATAACTTCTGAAACCACTCTACGGAAGGGTCTTAGGTGTCTATTAGCAGCTATGCCTTACTTTTAAGCTAGTGTTCATTTAAAAAGCTAAAGATTTTTGTGACAGAGTATAACTGCGTGCATTGTGCATTTGTTGAAGGATGAATTTGTTGCCAGTACCTGAGAATGGAATAAATAAAAACCAAAAACCTGTGAACATGGCCCAGCCTCTGTGATTTCATAACACAGATGAAATGTGCTTTTTAAAAAATTTTAACTCTTGCCAATTTACTGTGGCAGAAATAATCAAATCTAGTATTATGAGGGTTTTAAGGAGAATAGACATAAGACAAGTGTTAAAAAGATCAATGTTGTTTTAACAGGGAAAATGACTAAATTTCTATGAATGTGTCAGCGTCTGTGTGCAGTCCGTCTCCTCCACACATGTAACTGATACTGTGCATGCTACCCTGAGTTATTCAAGGCTTTTAATCAATGAAGAATGATTGAAGTTTGTCATACTATTTTTAGTGTTGATGCTTCAGTTGCTTGGCTTAAAAGGGGCTGCTCTTCCCTGGTCAGGAGAGGGAAGCTCAGGAGAGGGAAGAGAGAAAGACTATTACAAGACTGCAGAAAGGGAGATTTTTCAAAGAGGAATGCACTGCCTCCTATAAATAACTAACACCAATTCTATTTACTGAACTCCCTGGGATCTGTAACAAACAACAGTGCACATTAAAGGCCCCTAACCTGGAAAAGTTCTGGATATGGATGGTGGTGATGGTTGCACAACAGTGTGAATGTACTTAGTGCCACTGAACTATATACTTAAAAATGGTGAAAATAGTAAATTTTATGTATGTATATCTTATGGCAAATAAAGTAGCACTTTATCTTGGCAAAAAATGGGGGTGCCCTGCGTTGATGAAAGATACTGAGGTGTACTGCAAGTCCTCTGTGAGAGCCCCTGAGAGCAAAGACTAAGCAGGGACCATGTCATACTTAGCTTTGACTCTTTTGCACTGTCTAATAAGTACAGTGTCATATATGTACTTTGTTCAGCACTGATTTTCATTCAGCAAGCATTTGTTAAGCTCTTGATGCTGTCAAAGCATAATCCTGGGTGTGTGGTCAGGGCAAAAAGGAGAACTTCCTCATCGTTTAGGACACCCAGCCAAGATAAATCCAAGATCCCATTACAAAGTAGATTGTGGCAGGTGTTTTTTGGGAGGTACCAAATACTCTTTGGAGAACACAGGGAGAGAATACTTGGAAGTTAAATATTAATTTCATTTATAAAATTATATGATGGCCATAAGTAAATTTAATGGAATTGGCCAGAACTCTTGGTTTGTGGACGACAGCACAGGAAACCATCCCCTACTAGCTTAAATAAAACGCAATCTCTTAGCTCACAAAATGGGAGGAGCTCAAGGGGTAAACCTCAGGTTTGGCTAGATCCCAGGTTTCAAATGGTGGTATCGTAAGTTTGTCTCTCCATCTATCGCAGCTTTTCTCCTTTCATTCAACTTTGTTTTTGGAAGCAATGGACAGTATCACTCCGGGCTTGCATTTTCATTAGCGTTTGATCCTGGTGAAAGGATCAGCCCTTTTCTTGATGGATTATGATGGGCCTGGCTCAGGTTTTATGACTAGCCTTGAGTAGAGATAGTATGGGTGTGTGCATGTGTGTATGTGTGTGGGGGGTGGGGGGGGGTGTAGGTGCTTACCTTCACCCAGCCCAGTGGGCTAAGAACATGGGAAGGTGGTTCTTTAGTGTCGTAGGCAAACAGACACTGTACTCTATTTCAGTAATTTCAAAACCAATCAAACAGGCAGTTATTAATTATCCTTTAATTAGAAGTGAAAGCTGCAGTTTTCATTAATAAGACTTCGCTATTATTGAAGTAAACTATATAGTAGTAGTGAGAACTTGTGGAGAACAGAAAAATGATGGTTGGAAAGGCCAAGGTGACTTTTTTTTTTTAGAGGGAGAGATCCGATAGTCTCTTTTGTGGAATACATTTACAGATGCTTTAATGATAAGAAAATTTACTAGTAACCAGAATGTGTTCTAAGAGCAGTACGCTGCAGATTCAGTTTCATTTTCTGATACATAGGGAAAATCAGCATTAATGGAACTCTAAAAGGCTTATTGAATTGACCCCATTAATAAATATGGCCCTAGACCATCCAGAGCTGGTTATCATTGCCTACTTCAGAACACCTAAGAAGTCTCTATTATCTGTTATTTTCTTTGGCCTGTTGATTGAGAGTCTCTGCCATTCTCATTGGAAATGATGTTTTCTTAGTGTGGGAGGATTACTAAAAAATGAGCTTAAACCTAAGTTCAAATACATGCATATTTACACACATAATTTTGCATATGGCTTCAGAAGATTCACAGACCAGTTTATGAACCCTTAGCTCCAGGTTAAGAACTGCTTATCTTGGTCATTGTTAAAATATAATTATAGAACAACAGAAAGAGAAGCATAGTGATCAACTACCAAGAGAACATTTATAGTTGAAAATGCAATTGGAATTGTTTATTCAACAGTAGTGTTAGGTTATACAGTTGCTCACCACATCTCCTAACGTGGTAAATATTTATGCAAGATGGCTATTTGGGCAAAAGAATCCCATGAAATAGGGAGTGTGGAGAAGCCTGTATAAAGAGGCCAGCGGTATCAGTTGAGCTGATTAGTTGATGTCTGATAATTTGAAAAAGATAAGAATCAATAAGCTTGCAGATATTGTAGGTACAGATAGTGTCATTTAGGAAGGGTATAATCAGAAGTCAGAGTGGTCTTGGTAAATTGGAGAAAATATACAAAATGATTATGTAGGAGAATGATGGCGGATAGTGAGGTCAATGTTGGGATTACATGTCTGCTTGTTTACTGTATGTCTTTAGGCAAGTTACCTAACCTCCCGCACAATGAGTTTCCATCTTTAAAATAGTGACAATAATAGTCCTTACCCTTACAGCTGTTGGGAAATTTATCTGCGGCAATCCACGTAAATAAAAGTGCTAGCATATAGTGATGGCTCAGTGAAAATAAAATCTTAGTTCTTATTATTGTTGACTTTTATTATTAGTTTTGATTAGAATTGATAGAAAAGAATAGGAACACATAGGAGCTACATGGGTAAATAATTGCTCATAAAAAAGTATGACCTAAGATTTTCCATTGTGAGAAGAATTAGCAATGTAGATTTAATAGATTCAGCCACAAAACTAACATTATTTTAGAGAGAGGAAATCCTTCCAATTCTTTGTGCCCTCATGAGATCCTTAATTGAGAACTCAATTCTTTTATGAATTCCAAAAATAGAAATGATTATGAAGATAGTTTAGGGATTCTCAACTCTTTTTCAGAATAAAATACAAATGAAGATTAGTATTCGCATATATCACATACTCAATGGCAGATTTGATTTAAAAGCCTTGTATGAGCGTGTGTGTGGGCAGTAGAGCAGATAGCACCATGAGGTTTTTGTTTTTATGGTATTCATAAAATATCAATACTCAGCATAAAAATAGTATTCACTAAGAATTCCTTATTATGTGCTGTTGCATAGGGAATACACGCTGCATGGTAATATTCAGTAATGGTCTTAACTTCTACCTCTTCTGCCAGTAAAAACATGAGGGTGCCGACAAGTGGCTTTATTACGAGAAGAATCATGAACCTGTTTTGTGTTTTTGTTTTGAAAGTCATTTATAAACATCAATATCGTTCTTATTGTTAACAAAGTACTTGGCACATAGCTCACAGCTGATCATGCCCTATTATATAGTACAGTGATTTAGAGGAGAGCCTGAGACATCAGTAAAAATGTCCAGACGCTTGCTCTTCCTCCACACAGTTAAAATCACTAAGTATAATAGTGATATTCAAATATAAGAACTGCTAAGCTGATGATACCAAATATATAGTTGTTCTTCCCTTGGGACAAGAGAATAAAATGAGAAGCCCTGTTAGGGATTTAGATCAGCTATGAAAAATCTGCTGACTTTATATTGAACATTGGGCTAGAATTATTGTTCAGGGAAGGTCCGTGACAGCTCTTACTCTGTTGGTTTTTATTTTTTTTTTTTTTTTAGTTTTTTAAATTATGTTGTGTTAGTCACCATTAGTTTTTGATGTGGAGTTCCATGCTACATTGTTTGCGTATAACACCCAGTGTTCCATGCAATATGTGCCCTCCTTAATACCCGTCACCGGGCTCACCCATCCTCCCACCCCGCTCCCTCTAAAACCCTCAGTTTGTTTTCCGGAGTCCATAGTCTTTCATGGTTCACCTCCCCCTCTGATTTCCAAACCCCCCATTCATTTTTCACTCTGTGGGTTTTTAAAGGTGAGAATGATTTTCATGTTTGAGATGTTTTTGATGTGGCTGTAACCAGAATAGAAGTGTCTTAGATTATGCCTTTTCTTCAGATTGAGTAATTCTGTTGTAATAAGTCAGCATATGTTGCTGTCTGGCCTAAAAACCACATAAGGATAAAAAACATATTATGTAAAACCATCTATAGTATCAAATCTTTACAGTTCCACTCTGCTTAAGATTTAATGCCAACACCATACACCAGATAATTTCCAGATGGATTAAAGAGAAATTCAGTCAAGGAAAACATTCAGTTGAATGCATATCTGACTCCAGATAGAGAAGTGCTTTATAAGACTAGAGTAGAGGAAGAAAGTACATACACATAAACCAAAAATCTTGACTATGTAAAAATTCTAGATGCCTGTATGCCAAATAAAATTAAGACAAAGATGAGAAATGGTGATTAGGTCAACTCTATTAAGAGCTAATGCAAATCACAGCTCCCTCGCTGCAATCTATTGAAAGTCAAGCCTCGACACAAGGGTTTGTAAAAAAAATTAAAAAAAAAAAAAGGAAGAAAGAAAAAAGAAACAAAATAAAGAAAAAAAATTTAAAAAAAAATAAAATTAGAAAAAGAGCTAATGCAAATCAATGAGAAGACCATGAAGACTTCCAGTAGGGGTGGGGGAAAAAAAAAACAAGCAAAGAACATGGGTAGACAGCTCATAGAAAAGCAAATACAGATGAAGTGTATGAACTTCTAAATCATTTAGTCATGCTAGTAAAGAGAAACAAGTAGAAGCAACAGTTAGATAGCATTTTTCATCTATCAGATTTTCAGAGAGGAGAACAACTGATGGATGGATGGATGCCACTGTGGAAAGATGCCAGTGAGGAATATAAATAGAGACAATTAATTAGATAGTATATACCATCAGAAGTAGTATAATATGATTTTGGAGCATGAACTCCCCAGCCATATGGATCTGAGCTTTACCACTTATTGGCTGTGTGACCTTGGGCACGTTACTTAACTTCTCTGTACCTCAGTTTTCCCAACTGTAAAATGGAGACACTGATAGAATTTACCAATTATTGTAAGGGCTTATTGAGTTAGTATATGTGAACTTCTTAGAAAAGTACTTGGCCTGTAGTAATCCCTACACAAGTCTATTTTCTTTCTTGTTCTTGGCATCTTAGGCTGTATGTACCTTAAAAGGTCCAGTTTCTAGGATTGTATCATAAGGAAATTATTATATGTGTGGACAGAGATTCATGTATAATGGTGTTCATTTTAGCATAACTTATAAAATTTTAAATAGCTTTTTTAATGGACTGATACATTTATTTTGAATATTACTGTGTGATATATGCAGTCATTCCTATAGAGAAAAATTAGTAGCATGGGAAATCATTAAAATATAATATTTTTCATTTTACATTATATATGCAACTGTATTTACAGAATTTGTGTGGTCATATTTATGTGTGTGTGTGTATTTTGTTCTCAGTGGAAATGAATATGTATTTCATTTTCAGTGGAATAGAAGTTGTCTTAAAATCATTAGTGGTTATTTCTGAGTACTTAGATTACTGCTTTGCTAATTTTTCTTTCTTATATTTACCAAAGTTTTTACAATGAGAATGTATTATGTCTATAATAAATTATTAAAAGAGCATCAGCTATGCTTTCATTTGAGAGTACAGGAAACCTCTCATGTAGAAGAACAAGATCATCTTTGCCTCCAGGTGGCACTGCCATTTTCACAGAGAAGTCAAGAATTCTGGGCTGATAGGCATTTTTTTTCCTTTGGATCTGTGCTTGAAGATTATGTTTGCCTTTCTTTCCAGGCCAGGTCTAGAAGATCTGGGTGGGTGTAGAGGGAGGGCGGTGAAGGCCTTGCCCTTGCCTTTCAGAATGTTACTTTGCCTCTTGCACGTTCTGCCTACTTCTAGATTCTTTAAGGTTGTAGGATCATTTGTTGTAGTATCTATTAAAACTACTTGAGAGTAAATTAAATTGCTCTGTTTATAATTATCTGAATAAGCAAGCATGATGAATAAAGCAAGGTTTTCATAATTTAGTTTATTTCCTAAACTAATAAAGGAACTAAAGAGCTGTTTTGGCAGAATAAAAATATTGCATACAAAAAAATCCATTATCCTCATATGTATTTCAACTCTACTTTAATGATATTTCCTCTTATTCCACCATGGGGTCCCTGTTTTGTCAGGCCCGAAATCTGACCTTTTCAGTTTCTGTGATTGTGTAAGAATGATTCTGTCAGGTACTTAGATTAGATCCACAACCTTGATTTTTTTTAACTTTTTTTGTTGTTGTTGTTGCCCTGTTCTCCCATAATGATACTTTAACTCAATGATATGAAGAGAAGTTAGATGTAGATAAACAGGAAGAGTTTTATTATTTGATATTGGGTAAATCACTGGAAACTTTGTAAGCCTAATAGATTTGTGAGGGGGGGATGCGCTAATCATTGCCAGATACTTTAGATTGGTTTTTCTGCACAATATGAAATTCTTATTATTTAAAACAAAAACAAAAACAAAAAAAAAACCCACCCTAATCTTGTTAATAATATTATGGTTTGGAGTTGGTCTACTGACTAGATACTATGTTCATTGAGAATGTGATGACCATGGAAATTGTCTTGTCTCGATTTATATCTATAATTATTCTCTTGTTACTGATATAATTCTTTGTAGTAAAAATTTTTTCATTAAGCGAATTAAGGAATTTATACTTTTCTTCAAGAAGTTTATCCATTTTTTTTCAGTTTATACATTTTTTTTTCAGAAGTCCTCATGTTTAACATCAGTATTTATGACAAATTATCTCCCAAAAGACCTTGTTAATATATGGAAGTTTGACCTATTGGTATTAATTTTATTGGGTGTATTTTTTGAAAGTGGCATGAAGCTTAGAATAGAATTACTTAAGGTAGATGACAATCAAGGAAGATTACCGTTATTTTCCAGGAAGCTGAATCAGTTGAACCAAACAGGCTAAATCATCTAGATGGGGGTTAGGAATTTTAACTTGATGCCTTCTTTGTCCTTTCCGTTATTATTTTTTAAAATTAAGTTTCCAGAGGTGAAAATAATATCCCTGTTTTGCCACCCAGTTAACACGTTAATTCACCATTTGTTTCAGATCTTTATTTAAACTTGAGACAAAATATTATGAATGAATTTCAGGTCCTCTTTGAATCCCTTCTCAGCCTTTCACTTCCTCTGTCTTTGCAGGGCAAAGTGAAGAATGTCATGTGTATCCTCTCCCCATGTTTTTATCCTACACATATATACGTATGTACACATATTTAACAGTTATACAGGAATAAAATCTTACCCTTGCAAAACATCAAGCAATTTTGAGCTCTATGTGTGATGCATTTAGATCTAATTCATTCCACTTTAATTGCTTTATAGAATTTTGTTGCTTATCTGGTTCCCTACTAGTGGGCATTGAGGTTGTTTCCGATTTTATTGCTAATGAAAATAGTGCTGCAGGGGCACCTGGGTGGCTCAGTGGGTTAAAGCCTCTGTCTTCGGCTCGGGTCATGATCTCAGGATCCTGGGATCGAGCCCCACATCGGGCTCTCTGCTCAGCAGGCAGCCTGCCTCCCCCTCTCTCTGCCTGCCTCTCTGCCTACTTGTGATCTCTGTCTGTCCAATAAATAAATAAAATCTTAAAAAAAAAAAAAAAAAGAAAATAGTGCTGCAAAGACCAATTTTAAATGTCTCCTTATACACATGAACAGAGATTTCTTTAGAATTTAAAATTAGAAATAGAATTTCTGAATGGAGAATGTATATATCTTAAATTTTACAAACTTTGCATGGTGCGGGGCAGTGTAATGGTACTGATTTACATTGTCAAAAGCATGTGTAAGTTACTGGTTTCCTCATGTCCTTGCTGACACTCTATATTATGAGAAGGAAATAGATCTCATTTGTAGTTTAAATGTGAATCTCCTCATTGCTAGTGAAGTTGGACATATTTTCATAGGTTTATCAGACTGGGTTTCCCCTTCTGTAAATTGCTATTCATATCCTGTTTACCCAGATTTCTTTTGGCTTGTGTTCTATTTATTGATTTATAGAAACAATCCATACATTAAACCTTTGGTTATATAAGCTGAAAATAGGATCTCCCAATCTGTGACTTGTCCTTTAACCTTGCTATGGTATTTTTTAAATAATTCATTTTGATGTAAAATTTCACTTTTTCTTACATGAGGTTTGTGCTTTATGTGCTTTGCCCAAGAATTTCTTCCTTATATCCATAAAGATATTTTCCAATATATACTTTCATAGGATTTATTTTTAAGTCTAAACACTTTCACGTAGTAATTGATAAAAGAGTTTAGCTTTCGAAAATGAGGTTTCCCTAGGAAATGAGGCACTGCCATTACTATCCTCAGAAGTGATCTTCATAGCAATAGGGACAATTTCCTATGATATTTAAGGAGCAAAGAACCAAAACCAGTTATACACTGACTTACCAAAAGTGACTGCTACCTAGCTGTTTAGAAGCTTTCAGTAAACACAAGATAAAACACAGAAGTCAGGGTTGTTTGTTTCTTATTTGGTTTTGAGGTTCAGATATTTGTGAAAATAATATGCTGGTGTGAGAAGATAAAAGAGGGGAAACTTCTCATTTTGATGATCCCAGTTATTCAGTGTAGACTTAGATTATTATCTTAAACTTCTTTGGAAAAAAAAATAAAAGGCCCCACAGACTGGAAAAAGCTCAAATGATATAAAATTTTGTTCTGTACTCTCAACAGAATTTGCCACCTGAAGTGTGGTAGAAGCTCTCGGTGGTCTTTGGGGATGACCCTTGGATAGCACATTGATATTCACAGTGGTGTGGTCTGGGTCAGAGAGGAGGCTCCGTCACAGATTAAAAGACAAAAATTGCACATTTTTAGAAACTGTAAGTAAGAAAAAGAATGTCCATAAGACTGGAAAGTGCTGGCAGTTGAGTTTTTGAAGCTACAATTGGTGGTGCCATTATAAGGCTCTCAGACAAACCCTGTTTTTTCTTCCTAAGAAAGGAAGGAACATTTTTTACCCTTTTCTCCTCTTCTCTCGCTTCTGCCTCTCTTCAATTTAAATTACCAATAGATGCTGCCTGCATTCTATCATTTAAAGGCTAAATCTGAATCCCAAAACTGTGACTACTTAGCCAAGAAACTAGTTTACAATTCCAGCTTGATCTTTTTTTATTTCACTTACATATTCTAACACAATTTCAATCTTCTGAAATTTAACTAATTTAAATTATACTTTTAGGAATGCCAGTCCCTAGAAAATAAGTTATTAAGCATAAAGGATTCACAGCTCTCCTAAGGGTAAGCAAAACATCACTGCCCCCACCCTTCCTTGCAAAAATGAAAGTAGCCCATTGGTGGGTTATAGGCAGCCATTTGCAGCAGCGGTCAAGCCTGGCTTCAGTACTGCCCACGTGTCAGCCTTAGCTGCCGTGTTCTTTCCAAGCATTAGTGTTTGCAGCCACTGTAGAAGACAGGTGTGCTAACCTCTGCTTTGCTGATAAGGAAACGGATGCTTTTAAGTGGCTGAGTAACTTGTTCTAGATCTCACAGTTAGTAAAATGGCTAGAACCCAGCTTACAGCCCAGCTCTGACAGACCTTTTCTTATGAATACTGTCATCTTAATTAAAATGAGCAGTGGTTTTATAATTTTATGACTTTGTGCCTTGGCATGAGTGGGTTTTTATATTCCTGAGTAGAAGAGTCATGGGGTTCCTCTGTCTTGCTGTGTATCTGCAGAGGAGGTAAGGTAAGAGAAAAGAGAATACTTATTTTAGCAACACTGAAGACTAAAGTTTGCTTGCCCAGTGGTTTATGTTACAGCTTGTCCTGGATATATACACAGATGGTACCCTGCATAAGTGTCTTGTGATGTGCCATTGTCTGAAGACAACATAAAGTAGGATAGGGGATAGGACCACACTGTCCAGAATGTTTTAGCATGGGTCTCAGTAGCACAATGTTGAGTTAGGGGGGAAAAGAAAAACAAAACAGCTTATAGAACAATATAGATCATGTGGCCATTTGTATAAAAATTTAAAAGCACATAGAATATGTCCACTTATTGTTTATATATGTGTAGTATAATGGAAGTATAAAAATGTGGAATAAAGCTATCAACCAAACCTGCTTCCAACTTACTTTCTGTATTTGAATTTTTTTTCCCCTCAACTAACCACCACAACAGAAAGTGGTCATAAGCCAGGAAGATTTGCTGCTAATTACTGTGCTTCCAAACAAAAATAGTTTGGAACCTAGAACTAAATAGTTTAATTCTTTGTTTGGGCCATTGAAAAGAGAAGAAGCCTGATGCAACCAGCCAAGAGGAGCTCTTCTTGCCACTGAGCTCTTGCCAAAAATAAAAATACGTAGTTGGGATATAGCACGGAACTGCGGTATTAGGACCCCCAAACTGTGTAAGGTAACACTAAATTGAGAGTTGGGTTCTCTGAGGCTTCTTTGCATAACTGGGTTTGGTTTGTATCTTTGGTGGCTGCATGTGTCCTGTATATCTGTGAACTCACAGTCATCTATAAAGCATGCTCCTGGCCAAATGGTGTGTGACTCTGTTGCCTCTGGGCACATAAATGATAGAAGTATAACCTCAGTTATTATAGGTAAGAGAGAAATCTGAACGGCCAGTCTGCAAGTACTCACTGCCTGGAGTTACTTTTTTCTCCTTACAGTCCATGATGTTCAGGGAAACTCACAGATAGGGAAGAAAAATAATTTCTTTGTAAGACCCTGCTTCTTTGAAATATAGTGGAAGGTCCCATGTTGGTAGATCACAAGACACTAACTTGTATTTTAATTTTATTTCTGTATCTTAAACTTTGATTTAAGTGTCTACAATTAAACTAAAATGTGGTGTTAACTGTTCTCTGAATTAAGTCTTATAAATTTGAAGCCCGTGAACTCCCATTATTGCTCAGTTAAAGAGGAATATGCTATGAACTGAGGATTTCAGAGAAGCTGATTTGATATCTTTTAGAGGATGGTCTGGTTTTTTGGAGACTTCTCTGTCCATTGCCTCATTTTATTTTATTTTTTTTTAAGATTTTATTTATTTATTTGACAGACAGAGATCACAAGTAGGCAGAGAAGCAGACAGAGAGAGAGAGGAGGAAGGAGTCTCCCTGCTGAGCAGAGAGCCTGATGCGGGGCTTGATCCCAGGACCCTGGAATCATGACCCGAGCCAAAGACAGAGGCTTTAACCCACTGAGCCACCCAGGCGGCCCCATTGCCTCATTTTAAGAGTGGACTTTTCTTTAAAACTTTATTAATAGATAATTTAAGCATGGTTTCATTTATTGGAAGTACAGTTGACTTGATTTAGAATAGTATGGGAAAGAAGCAGCAGCTGGTGTGAGATGAGCTTAGTTCAGAAAGCCATTTAGTTACTACTTATTATTTAATAATAATAGGAAATTCACATATATATATATAAGATTAATAGCATGCTTTCTAAAACTTGAGATGTATTTTTGAATGACAGTCTGTAAATTGAGAAATGAATGACTATAGGGTCTTTAAAGAGCTTTCTTCTACATTAAAAATGACATAGCCCTTTAAAAGTACCAGAATTTTAGTGTGACTTTTACTGTTTTTTTTTTAAGAAAGCATTACTTTTTTTTTAAATATAAAATAGTTTAAAGGACTTTAGAAACATATGACATTTAGCCTTATAACATCCTTCTCATGTGACGATAGGAACATTCTTTTTTTTTTTTTAAGATTTTATTTATTTATTTGACAGAGAGAGAGATCAAAAGTAGTCAGAGAGGCAGGCAGAGGGGGAGGGGGAAGTAGGCTCTCCGCCGAGCCTGATGTGGGGCTCAATCGATAGGGACATTCTTAAGCCCTCCATTATGTATAAAGGGTCCTGGGATCGAGTCCACATTGTCTCCCTTCTAAGCAGGGAGGCTGCCTCTCACTCTTCCTCTGTGTTCTCCCTCTCTGTCTCTCTCAAATAAATAAATCTTAAAAAAAGAAAAAAGCTTGTAAACCTAGATTTCATCATTTCTGATGGAACTTCTCTAGTTACAATAAGTATATTTTAATTTCCAAAGAATTACCTTTGAAATCATCCTTAATTAAGTCAAGAAGTCACTTTCTAGGTTAATATTTTATAAATTGAGAACAATATTTAATAAGATGTTGAAAATTGAAAACATTATTAAAATTAAAATATAACCACATTTCTATTTAAGGTCATGTAAAAATATTAACTAGATGGTCTTCTTCACTGTCATGTCTTACACATAAATTCATGGTAAAATGTTCCAAGGAAAGTAGTTTATTTAGTCCTAAATGCTGGGTGGGTTTTGTTTTTTTTTTAAGATTTTATTTATTTATTTTAGAGAGAGTGTGGGTGGGGATGGGAGGTCCAGAAGCAGATGGAGAGAGAGGGAAAGGGAAAGATTCCCAAGCAGAGTCCGCACTGAGCAGGGAGCCTGACCAGGGGCTCTGTCTCTTGACCTGAGATCATGACCAGAGCAAAAACCAATAGTCAGATCCTTAAGCAGCTGAGCCACCCAGGCATCCTCTAACTGCTGTTTTTTAAATTGAGGTGTAATTGACATACATCATATTTGTTTCAGGTGTACAACTAATGATACCTTATTTGTGTACATTGTGATATGGTCACCATAATAAGTCTAGTTAATATCCATCACCTTACACAGTTATACAATTTTTCCTGTAATGAGAACTTTTCAAATATACTCCTAGCAACTTTAAAATACACAATACAGTATCATTAACTATAGTCATCATGCTGTAAATTCCATTCCCAGGACTTATTTATTTTATGAGAGGAATTTTGTACCTTTTGACCCCCTATACTCATTTCTCCCACCCCCACATCCCCTAAATTCTGTTTTTAACCAATGCTTTTCCTCAGAGCTTCAGGGGAAACATACTTTCTCTTTACTAAAACATACTTTCCTTGGGACATTTTACTATGAATTTATGTGTAAGACATGACAGTGAAGAAGACCACCTAGATTATATTTTTACACGACTTTAAGTAGAAATGTGGTTATATTTCGATTTTAATGTCTTCAGTTTTCAACATCTTATTAAATATTGTTCTCAGTTTTTAAAATATTAACCTAGAAAGTGACTTCTTGACTTAATTAAGGATGATTTCAAAGGTAATTCTTTGGAAATTAAAATATACTTATTGTAACTAGAGAAAAGTTCCATCAGAAATGATGAAATCTAGGTTTACAAGCTTTTTTCTTTTTTTAAGATTTATTTATTTGAGAGAGACAGAGAGGGAGAACACAGAGGAAGACTGAGAGGCAGCTTCCCTGATGAGTAGGGAGCTGATGTGGGACTACTCGATCCCATGACCCTGAGAACATGACCTGAGCCCAAGGCAGACACTTAACTGACTGAGCCACCCATGTGCTTCTAGATTTACAAGTTTTGACAAAAACAAAATTGTGTTAATAAAGATATAGCCTAAGTTTAGTGGATAAATACTTGGAAGTGTATAGACCTCCCTCAAGATGGCAACTCATGGGTTTCTGAGATCAGGTTCTGAATAGTTCATGGCTCATGATAAGGACAAACACTAAGAATTTTTGTATAGAAAGAAGAGAAAATATAAATGGTTAATAATCATAAGAAAAGATGTTTTACCTCATTTAATATCAAAGAAATAATGAATTAAGATAGTAAGAATCTATTGCTTACTTTCCATATTGGCAAAATTTTTAAAGTAAGTTCCTTTTTTTAAAATGAGAAACACTTGTACTTCTAACAAGAGCACAGATGAGGGATGTTTTTTGGAGGACAGTTTGGCAGTATGTTAGTAGCCTTTCCTTTTTTGACCCAGTACCTCTACTTCTAGGAAACTAACCTCAGCGAATAATGAGAAATGTGGACATTGACAAAGATTCACCACAGTGTTAGCAAGACCTAAAAAATGAAAACTAATAGGTGAATTATGCAACAAAGTTTGGTATAGTCCTATTATTTTGGGCTTTATAGCGGTAAATATTTTAAGTATTTTCTAAATTTCAGGACACAGGAAAATACTGAATGAAAAAGCAGCATACAAAACAACATTTTCAGCATGATCTTTTCAATATCCATTTATGCAAAAATATACATTCTTAGACATACAGATGAAATAGTTTCAGAGATGAAATATGCTAATTTATTTCTCTGGGTGATACATATCTCTGGGTGATAGTCTGTTATAATTGATTTCATTTTTTTCAACAGTTTTTCTGTTTCCTACAATTAATCTATTGTTTTTATAAACAGAAAATTAAATAGTTAAAGCAGCTGCCCTTTTTTAAGCAAAAATACCACCTAGCATTAAAAAAAAAAGTAATACTCTTTAATTATAACATTTTTATGGGTGATTTGATTATTTCAACTGAGTATAATTACGGAGCTTGATGTTATGGAGTATAAAGAAATATGGTATGGGGCACCTGGGTGGCTCAATCAGTTAAGTGTCTGCCTTTGGCTCAGGTCATGATCTCAGAGTCTTGGGATCCAGCCCCAAGTTGGACTACCTGCTCAGCAGGGAGTCTGCTTCTCTCTCTCCCTCTGCCCCTCCCCCTGGTCATGTTCTCTTTCTCTCTCTCTCTCAAATAAAATCTTTAAAAAAAAAAAAAGAAAAGAAAAGAGGGGCGCCTGGGTGGCTCAGTGGGTTAAGCCTCTGCCTTCAGCTCAGATCATGATCCCAGGGTCCTGCGATCGAGCCCCGCATCTGGCTCTCTGCTCAGCGGGAAGTCTGCTTCCTCCTCTCTCTCTGTCTGCCTCTCTGCCTACTTGTAATCTCTATCAAATAAATAAATAAAATCTTTAAAAAAAAAAAAAAGAAAAGAAATATGGTATGATCTTTGCCTTCCAGAAGTATAAAACTTAATAGGAGAGGCAAGATAAATCTCTACTAAAAATCCTACAAGTAAATTCTCTGAGGTTTCAGAAACTACCTCTACAGTTACATTAAAATGGAGGATGGAAATCTAATTTGTGTCCTTATAACTATCAGATAACCGGCAGTGAGTAATAGGATTAATAATTTTGATTATTTACTCCAATTCATTAAGGCCTGGTTTGCCCATCTGTGCCATGTCACTCCCTACCCCCCTTTACACCCCCCCCCCCACCTTTTCCACATTTAGATTAAAACTTAAACATTTACTCATGGGTGTTGGGTCCCTGCTAGTTCATATGTGATAGGTAATAACGGAACCTTTTAATTTTTCAGCTAAGGTATTAATTTGGCCACATGTTGGGTTGCCTCCTGCAACTACAAAATAGCAGAAGGAAGGTGGTGAGAGAGAGGATTCTCTAGGTTTTTGTTTTTGTTTTTTGTTTGTTTGTTTGTTTGTTTTGTTTTGTTTTTAAGATTTTATTTATTTATTTGAGAGACAGAGATCACAAGGACCCTGGGGTCATGACCTGAGCTGAAGGCAGAGGCTTTAACCCACTGAGCCACCCAGGTGCCCTGTTTTTGTTTTTTTATCTAAAAATTATTGTTTTTTAAATTCCAGAAAGGTATTACTAAAGGCCAGTCACCAGGTTTTCGGAATTCTCATTACATCAGTTTGCTAATATGAATTATTTAGAAGAAAATACTCTAATATTAGGGTTACCATTCTAGATTGAACACTCTTCTGGTAGCAAATAGTGATGGGGCAAAGATACCTTTTATAAAAATAAGTGTGGCATTTTATAATACTGCAGTAATACTAAAGTAGTTAAAAGAGCTGTTAACTAATGTAAAGATGGGATTGTGAACTAATTTTTTTAGAAGAATGTATTCCTATTAAAAATTAAAGTATTAAAGTATTAAAAATAGAGCTACCCTATTACCCTGCAATTGTACTACTAGGTATTTACCCCAAAGATACAGATGTGAAAAGAAGGGCCATCTGTACCCCAATGTTCATAGCAGCGATGCCCACAGTCACCGAACTATGGAAAGAACCAAGATGCCCTTTAACAGATGAATGGATAAAGAAGATATGGTCCATATTTACAATGGAGTATTATGCCTCCATCAGAAAGGATGAATACCCAACTTTTGTATCAACATGGACAGGACCGGAGGAGATTATGCTGAGTGAAATAAGTCAAGCAGAGAGAGTCAATTATCATATGGTTTCACTTACTTGTGGAGCATAAGGAATAACATGGAGAACATTGGGAGATGGAGAGAAGAAGTGAGTTGGGGGAAATTGGAGGGGGAGACAAACCATGAGAGACTGTGTACTCTGAGAAACAAACTGAGGGTTATGGAGGGGAGGGGTATGGGGGGTTGGGTGAGCCTGGTAGTTGGTATTAAGGAGGGTACGTATTGCATGGAGCACTGGGTGTAGAGAAAAAATGTATTCCTAATGAAGTGGGACCTCTGATAGATCGGAATCTATTGATTTAGATTCATTATGTGCATATGCTTGCAAATCATATTCTAGAACTATGAAAAAAGGTATTGGCATACTTGGAAGTCTAGTGAAATCTTGTCTATCAGTAGTAATTTGTGCAGACTTTAACACTGTTTTCTTTGAAGAATAAGCTGTTTAATGAATGGATCAATACAATTTCACAAAAGTAAACCATTCAATCAAAACTAATTATATGTTTGGGAGGCATGATAAAATCATTTTAATATGGGAAATTATATCACAAGAGATACATTTTTAGGACCATGCAGTTTATAGCTATAGACTCTGATTTTAAGACTTTCTTTAGTTGAAGAAAACATAATCAAGTGAATTCTACATGTAACAGAGCTTTTGTTGTTGTTCATAGGCCATATTTGTCTAGTGTTAATGATAATCATCTTCCTAACAGATATCTTTGACTTTTTTTTTTTTTTTTTTACCATGTAGTGGCAGGAATTAAAATTGCACTGACTTGCATTTGTATTCTGGTTCTGGTTAACTGTCAGTATTGTGCCCTCAGGAAAGTCATTACTTCTGTAACCCTGTTTCTCCATTTGTGATCATCTATTTAACTCACTGGGAATTTGTGAAGACCCAATAATACACACAAAGCCCTTACCACAATGCTTGGAACTTACCTAAATGTTAACTCCAGGCAAGTGGTTGGCATTATTTAATTAAGGTATGTGTGTGTGTATACACATATGTATAGATATTTTAACTGCTTGGTATTACATTTTCTAAGCCTAAAACCTGCAACTTAAATTCACATCTCCCTGAGACTGTCAACTGTGAGATTCTAACACTATTTTGTGTTTTGTAGATCACACAGCCTGATGTTCAAGGAATCGGAGGGGGGGGAAAGTGTTTTCTTAACACTTACTCTGTATAATAATGAGTTTTCCTGTTTGACATTCTTAAGGTTTAGTATTTTAAAAATCCTAAATGTCAATATTTAGCAGCTTATCAATCAGGATCCTTAGTTCAACTTTGTTCTTACCGTGCTGAATTTCTTCCAAGTTTTCCATCAGTGTACTACTCTCCTCTGGGGGCAGTTCCGTATACCCAGGGCAGTTTTCTCTGCGTACCTTGTAACCACCACAACAACATGCGTGTCCTGCCGGTGTTTACCACAGCGCTTCGCTCAAACGTTTCTCTGTCAAGAAGGCATCCAAACTCTGTGGCCTTAAATTCTTCTAGATATTCTTATGGCTCTTCATACTTCTCCACTAAATATGTACATCACAAGTATTATTAGTACCACTACTCTTTTACCATTTTTTATTATTTAACTGTCCTCCCTTCTAGAATGAATGCCCTCTTAGGACAGGGCTGTATCTCTCTTGCTCACTGCTCTTACAGAGGTTAGCATTTGAAAGTTGGAAAGCCGCAGAGTTGGCAAATAGTGTCAAGGTGGGGCAGACCTGCAGTGGGGGTGCAGAGGGGAAGGGGGGTGCACAGCTTGGCTTCTGTTGGACAGCTGTTACCTGTGCAGGTGTGAGCACAGGTGCCCTGCTGCCCGCCCTTTGAGTATCTATCAGGAACTTCCCTGTTGAGACTTCTAACTTCCTAGTAAAGACCTTGCATTTGTGAAATGCTTTATAAATCTAAGGATCTCTCATTTTTATCACAATAGAGCATTCAAACTTTGCTAGAAAGAGGCTGATTCCTCTTGTTGGAGGTGAAACCCAGTTAGGACTGGTTCAGCAACTGGTCAGCATTTTGTTGTGATGGAATTTTGTTAACCTTTATAAGTCCCAAAAGTAAAATCCTTTCCCCAGGAGAAATGAAGGAAATGTTGGCACCTGTGATGTGAATGTTACCTGTAAAAAGAGGTGATGTGGTTCTGGGCGTTGACATGTCTTAACTTCAGCCTATTCCCCCTTTCCGAGGCCCAGTTTGGGATACTGGGACCAGAAAGGGGTTTGTGTGGGGGTGCATGTTTGGGCACATACCCACATGTCCTGCACATGTATGCTGGTGAAAGATTTGCAAGATATTTTCACTCTAGAGAATTGGAGAGAGAAGGGTGATGGCTATGCATAATGTTCTTCCTATAGACTTCTATAGCCTTTTGTTCTTCCTATAGACTTTTATAGAGAGTAGTGTATCTTTCTTTCCAGAGGCATGTTACATGTTAAATTGTCATTGCCATGGTTTGTTACTTGCATCTACTAAGTTTTCTTGAAACAAAATAAGTTCATTCTGGATTTTGAATATAATATGAGCAGAAGACCTTTCTAAAACGTTGCTATCTTATTAGAAATTAATCTTCAAGAATGCAAAATATTTGAAATTTAACAGTCCACTGACCTTGTATGCTGAAATAATTTGCTAAAAAATCCAGTACATGAATTTGGACCCATTTAATTCCTCACATGCATTTTAGCTTATAGGCTTAGTAAATTCTGCTAAATGTATGCTCCTATTTCTGGTTATTTTAAGTCAGTTAAATTTGATTATGATTTTTTCCTTCAGGTAACATTCTGAGAAGCAAATATTACAAATAAATTGTGAATGTAAATGAAAAACATTACATAGACTTTCATCATTACTGAAAGTATGCCCCTAAGTGCATTTGCTCCATTTTTATTATGTTTTCTTATGCTTTGATATTATGTTTTAAAATCATTTTATCATTTTCCTTCCAAAAAATTCATCAAGTATATTAGTTTGAATTTGAATTTCTAGATGAGATGGTAGATCGTAAGTGTTCAAAAATGATTCCTTGAAATTAACAGAACATTATACTAGCATCATACTTATGCTTATGGCATGATACCCAAATATTTTGTTTGCATTTTTGTGTGCAGATACTTGTCTTCCCACCATCAGACAGACAAAAATAAAACAAAGTCTCTGAGAGACTGGAAATGATCTTTGGCCAAAACCAAAGTTTTAACTATTAAATATTATTATACTTCAATTAATAAATGTGTTCTTATTCCTTTTTTGTAAACTTAAGTTTCATATGTCACATTTAAAGTTTACACAGAAGAACTTTAATTTTAAATGAATCATATTCTAAAGAAAAATATGAAATGTAAATAATCAGTGAACCATTTCTGCCTTGGAAATGTACATTTTTATAAACTAGAGTTTTTAGCTATTCTGTGCAGGTGTACCTGGCTTTAAGCCTGATCTACAAAATTAAATCAAGATAAATTGGAAATGAATGTATACTTTACAAAGTAGTTCCAAGTGGAAAGCATCAGAAGGACAGATTTTTGAAATCCAATATATTTGAGTTTAAAATTTGACCCAGCACTCTGAGCCTGAACAAAAGTTGTAACTGTTTCCACTCTTGGATTCCCACACAAGAAATGTAGATCATACTTACCAAAAGGAGTAGACAGGTAAAGTTTGTAGTGGATTGTGAAACTTTATATATTTAACAAATTATCATTGACCTCCTCCCAGTGTATAAACAGTTCCCCAGGTACATTTAAAACAGAAAGTATACAAAACGGAATGTGAAGGTTTTTTTGGCATTTAAAAAGATTTCAGAAAATATACCTTCATTTAAAACATAAACTAGTTATCAGAAGTATAAAAAGTTCTCATAGTTGCTAGAATCTTGAACTTCTACACTGGTACTTATTTTCCACTCTGTATTATTTAGAACACTTAAATTTGCAAATTACTGTGATCAAATCTAGTGTAGTAGATACTCATTTTTCAATCAGTATCTGGCTCTGTATAAAATATATATTTTCTGAAGCATGAGAGTAATTTGTAAAGAATATTCTAAAATAAGATTGGGTAACATTATATAGAGAAGGCAGGCATTGAAATCTGCTGGAAGTAGATATTTTCCTTTCAGTCATTAGAAAACAGAGCATCTCTCTACATTTCTGTTTTCCTTTGGGCTTGATCACCTTCTTTCAGCACTTGACTACTCTCTAATGGAAGATTTCCTTTTGAAGCCAGGGGGATTTCCTCTGTAGTAAAGTTATTGTCACCCAGTAAATAGAAAGCAGACCTTAACAGAGTGTAAACATTAATGGCTGGTGGAATAGAGAAAACTCATTTTCCTTTTCAGCATCCAGTATATGATTGGGATCTCAACTAGTAATTTATTGAAGCATACAATTGAAGCTTTATAGTAATATGAGAAGGAAAGTGTGAGCCCCTGGGTGGCTCAGTCAGTTAACCGTCTGCCTTCGGCTCAAGTCATGATCCTGGGGGCCTGGGATCAAGTTCTGCAGTGGGCTCCCTGGTCACCAGGAAGCCTAATTCTCCCTCCCCTCACTTGTGGACTCTCTCTCTCCCA
Organism: Martes martes; assembly: GCF_963455335.1. Lineage (NCBI taxonomy): Eukaryota > Metazoa > Chordata > Mammalia > Carnivora > Mustelidae > Martes > Martes martes. The sequence continues at coordinate 65,293,984 of NC_137889.1, read as the reverse complement.
AATAAATAAGTAAAATCTTAAAAAAAAAAAAAAAAAAGGAAAGTGTGTGGATTCCATTCGAAACATTTTAAAATTTTTTTTATTTCAGTTTTGTGAATGAAACTATTTGGATAAAACTCACTTTTCATTTAGATTATTCAGGTATTTTTAAAAATCACTTTAACTCCTCTTTTCAGAATGCATATTTGAAAAGTATGTGTGTTTCTTTAAAAGTATGTGATATATATAGATAGATATCTATATATCTATAGATATCTATAGATATAGATATTCTATCTATCTATCTATATATATACATATATGATAAATTATAGAGAGTAAAAGTTTCCCTGTTGCTTACCACCACCAAAAACACCACCACCACAAGACCAAAAACCTGCCATCAAAACCAAAGAAGCCACTATTTGGTGTATATCCTATCAGAAGTTTTTTGATATATTTACAAATTACTCACTGTTTGTCTGCAACTTGCCATTTTTAACTTAATAATACATTTTGGACTTATTTCCATATCAGTCAGGAAAGCCTTTTAATCTTATTTTGTTTTCCATGGCATGTATATGTTTTAATCTTAAAATTTTTAAAGAAATAAACTCAAGGCATTTATTTTTTTATAAAATATTTATTGAATGCCAGTCATTTACCGCATAGGTACTAGAGATATTGAAATGAAGATGTAGCTCCCAGACCTCAGGGACTTATATAGTGGTTTTTATTGTTTCTGTACACAAAAATAATACAAACATCAAAGATACTAACTGCAAACTTAGCAGGTCTTACTAAAGAGGAGCCCAGTGACTCCAGGGTCTTTATGTCCCTCTCTGAGGTGTTTTGTTCTCAGCTATGTCATGAGAATTTTATGTCTCCCACAAAACCTGAGACTCAGTAAATACTGCTTATTGATTTAAATATGACAATATCTTAGCCAGATATTGTCATAGTCATAGATCATCTGCTACAGTAAAGATATGGTTTCTGATGTTTCTTTTATTAAATATTAGATGCCTTTGTTATTAAGAGCTTCTTCTGGATAGTTCCATCTTCTCCTCCTCCTGTCTCCCGTTATTCCTAGTTCAGAGTAATTACTGAAACAGGGCAGCTTATTGTTAAGAATTCAAAGCCTAGAAGGTAATTGTTGTGTCTGTCTACTGTCCATGAGGCTTATTACTATACATATAATACTGACCACCTCACTGGGCTAAGATTAAAAATCTGCACATAGCCTGAAACCAGTGTCCCTTTTTGGAACCTAGAGCCAGTATACTTCCATACTTGAAAAATACTGTGTTAGGTATTAAAAAAAATAAGTAAGATAATAAATTATGGCATGACACCTAATGGAATATTATGTTGCCATTTTAACATAATCATGAAGATCATAAGAGCATAGAGAATGTGCACTATAATATAAAAGCAGAATAATCTTATATGTATTCTAAGTACAAGTAGGCATACCGAGACATTTACACAAAGGCCAGGGGCAAAGGTGGGCAGGCAGTTTTAACGGCTAGAAGTGTTTCTGAATGGACGGCAGCATAGAATTTGAGCTGAGCACAGAGACAAGAAATAAGCCTTGAGAAATGACCAGAATGTTTATAGAGTCTTTTCTGTGCCACCCTAAGTATAAATTTATTATCCTTTGCTAAAATGTCCTTCCCTTATGGAAATGTCTTTTTTCAGATGGTGGCTCAGCAGTAAACCTCTTCATGAAAGGCCTTCCCCGGACATACTCTCTGAACTCCTCACCCCCCCCCCACCCCCATACAGGGTTACTCTCCCATTACTGTGACTATTTCTTTCTTAGCTTACCACAGTAAGTAGTTGTTGTGAATTTATGAAGTTCTGGTCTACCTAATAGAATGTAAACTCCATGAGGGAAGAGGTATTTGTTATATTTAGAGATTTATGATTGTTACATATGGAGCATTTCAGTAAATATTTTTGAGCGAATGAATCAGGAGTTTGAACCCTCTCCCTAGCACCATTCCTCACTAACTGTATGAGCCATGGGCAAATGATTTAATTTCTTGAGTCTGTTTTTCTCATTAATGAATTTGGAGTGCTTATACCTTAGGTTCTTGTCTTAGATTGCATAATGTAGTTAAGAATGTAACAATACATTTTGGTAGCATGTCTGAGATTGGTCACTGTATCTACTGTACAGTGATTATCCAACTGGTCCCAGGCTCTGTAGTTCTCGGGCTGTAAACCAGGATTAGAGCCCAGGACTATGACTCCAACAGCTTTCCTATTTTTACTGCCCAGGGCCTTCAGAAATGGGATCATAACGAAAGCCCATGGCTCTCCAGGGTCAGGAGAAGGGCTGACCCATGCCCCTCAGGGATGCATGGCCCAGGGTGTTGGTCGGGCAGCCAGTCAGGGACTGAGGCAAAAGGGCGAGGCTGGTCCTCACTGGAATTTCCCACTATGGGACTCTGGAGGGAGGGAGGTTCAGTGAAAGCAGCTGCTTTTGTAAGTTGGTATATGATTGATGAAGTAAAATGCCAAAGTAGCTGTTCAAACTACAAATCTCAGTGAGGTTCATGTGGCAGATTTTGATACTGAAACTTCTAGAGAACATTTCTAATTGGTAGTTTATACTTAATGCTTAAATCCTCTGAATTCTTCAAGATTTTTTTTTTTTTTTTTTTTTTTTTTTAGATTTTTATTTATTTATTTGACAGAGAGAGATCACAAGGAGGCAGAGAGCAGGCAGAGAGAGAGGAGGAAGCAGTCTCCCCGCAGAGCAGAGAGCCCGATGCGGGACTCGATCCCAGGTCCCTGAGATCATGACCTGAGCCGAAGGCAGAGGCCCAACCCACCGAGCCACCCAGGCGCCCTAAATCCTCTGAATTCTTCAAAAAGAAGGGTTCTTAGATTTCCAACAGGGAAGAAATGAGCACAACATCAACTTCTATAAATTGAATTGTCCTTTACAAACAGAACTAGGGATTGGAGAGAACCGTGTTCACTTTTGTAATGTAATGTAAAAAAAAAAAAAAAAAAGTTTAAAAGTTAGTGAAAAGATTAGAAATTGTTTCAAAAATTTTCAAAGTTTATTAGAGTATATTAAGTTTTCAGCTCATCAAAAGTAAATTTACTTTATGGAATACATTCATATGAGCTATTGTATGATTTCTAAATGAATTAAAAATATTCTTTAGCGCCTGCAGTGTTATCCAAGGAGGCAGTTTTATGGGCACCTGTTTCCAGGGATTTAAAGATTTTGTCCCTGTTTTATCATTTAGATAGAAAAAAATATCAAATTCATGGTATGGAAGTTTTGCTTCTTTTTTTTATAGTTTAATGAAACTGTTTCTACCAACTTATTCTGTTAACTGTGGAAGGAAAATAATTTCTTTTGCAATTAAAAAATTCAAGTTAGACTTCACTTATTTTTCTAGTCTTTGTTAGTAAGAACTGCTTCAGTTATACAACACTGAGGGTAATTTAGATGTATACAGAATGGTTGGATATAAATTTTTCTCAAATTGCCTTGAACTTTTAATGGATAAAATGAAGAAACTTTGCCCCAGGGAAAACATAAGTATTTCAAGTTTTATTACTCATAAGTACTAACATATGAATTTTTGTCTCTGTTTATATATATAATTTATTTTATGTTCTGCTTTATATTTATAGGATGTATCATGAAATATTGCATATGATATGTTCAGTACAACTTTGGCGTTGGGATTGTTCCAGAGCTGAGAGTTTGCTTAAAATTCAAGACTGTTTTGTTTTAGACATTTGGAATAGAAGTCTGTCTAAAATAAATTGCCCGTTTTCCTGTCTTAAATAGATTGTACTGAGCAAAAACCTTTCCTTGATGAATGATCAAACTAGGGTTTATTTTAAGCTCCTCAGAGCTTAGTGGCTTTTGTAAGCGTAGTAGAATTCCATATCCCTACCCTAGGATGACAACCATTTCTACCTGCTTGTAAGGCCACTGAGGGCAAGATTAACATTTTTTATCCCTGGCACCTCACAGGGCACATGGTCAATATTTTAGTTGAATGAATGAAACCATTATGCCAAACTATGATGCCCTTAATACCAACTGATATTTTTAGCGTACTTTGCCATCAAAATAAATGACCACTGACTGCTGTTGCTGCTCCCTGCTTTGGGGCTATAATCTTGTCTAGCTTGTAGAGCTCATCCTAAATACCGTATTCCCTTTCTCATGAGTCTGGAAAATTGAATTGAGTATGGTTCAGTATTATGTACAGTGAGAGCAAATAAGCTCTAAGTAAGAGCCTGACTGCCTGTCACTGTACGGGAGCACTTTTGGCACATGGATTCTGGGTCATCTGTTTTAATTCCAGAGGTCTGTGTTTCTTAATTTTTCTGCCATTTGGTTCAGTTCTTTTCTTTTGAGAAATGAATCTGTGAGAGTCGGGATAATTCTTTGGACAAGCTGTGGCTCCACAACTCCTTGTTGCCCTGCTCCCTACCTGGTGGGGACTTTTATTGGATGCCATGTTTCCAAACCTCATGAAGTGAGGCTTACCTGGTGGCTTACCTCACAGCAGCTCACTTTTTCCACCAAGTTACCCCTAATGTGGTAGAGGAGAATCCCCAACCACTAGCCACAAGAATGCAATTTCTTTGAAGTCTTACACTGGAAAATTCATGCCAATTTAGGATCTGTATGTAGTATATTTCTATTTATTTTAATGTAAAACAATACTTTGAATAATAGAAAAACATTATGTCTACACACACGTGTGCATGTCTGTTTAAGTATGTATTCTGTTTAAGTTTATATTCTGCTTCTTCTCAAGTATTACTTCTCCCCCCACCCCCTGCCGTCACACTGCTTATCTATAATTTTGAAAACTTAGAGCATGAGAGACAGTTTTATTTCCAACCACCAAATTCTGGACTCTATTTTCCCCTACATTCTGCTTGCAAACTGGAAAGTTCCTTTTTTAGCTCTTGTTACTCCCCCTCCCCCACCGTGCCTTTATCATAGGCAGCTTAAGGAAACAAATTATATTTTCAGCCTTCTTTCTAGGATCTTCTTAGCCACATCAGCAAGTTCATTAGATGCATTTTCTATCTTCTAAGTTATCACAAGCAGAAATGCTATCGGTTATTTCACAACAGGCTGCTGTTCCGCCCATCTTTAATTACTGTTTTATAATTTTCCCTGCTTCTGTCTACCAATCACTCCCCAGACTGATGCCACATGTTTTGGGTTTTTATTATTTTTATGATGGCAACACTTTACTTTCAGTATAATTTCTGCAGCCGTTCTCAATCTCTGCTTAATCCACCTCCCCAAGCTTAGTGGCTAAAGCAATAACTCTTTATTTGAACATGATTCTGCGTTTTGGGTGGGCTCAGCTGGGTCAGCTCAGGCAGCTGTGATCATCGGATGGCGTGAAGGACGGGGGCTGGAGAGTTTCAAGTGTTCTCTTCACGCCTGCATTGGGGCCTTGGTGCTCCATGCTGGGCGGGCCCCTGGCTCCATGTGGTCTTTCACTGTTCAGTGACCTACCGCACCCCTGCTTACAGGGCAGCAGGGGTCTTCAGAGGGGAAAGCTGCAAGGCCCCTGGAGGCCCCAGCTCTGGAGCACACAGTGTCACTTCTGTGTTGCTCAGAGTAAATCACCAGGCCAACTAGACTCAAGGGGGCAGGGAAATTGGACCCCACTGCTTGATGCAAGGAGCTGCAAAATACCAATTATTCAGTACTGCTGATCTTTTTTTTTTTTTTAACTTTATTTATTTGACAGAGATCACAAGCAGGCAGAGAGGCAGGCACGGGGTGGGGGGGGCAGGCTCCCCGCTGAGCAGAGAGCCCGATTCGGGGCTTGATCCCAGGACCCCGAGCCGAAGACAGGGGCTCAACCCACTGAGCCACCTAGGCGCCCCAGTATAGCTGATCTTTTAAACCAAGGATCAAAAACTGACTGCTGGGGCCTCTGTGTGATCATCAGCATGTTTAAACATTGAGAACTAAAGAGATTTTGTACTAAACTGAAGCTGAATTTCTTCTTCTCTTTAAAAAAATGGAAGCCCTGGTATACGAGGCTCGCATCCACAAGTCCCCAAGGAGCTATTCGGGGGTGTCTTCTCTGGTTTGTCACAGGCCCCGCCACTGCCCATTCCCTAGTTCCGATTACCTACCCAGCTCCCAAGGTGTTTAAACCTGTGACAGCTCATCATCTACCACCTGTGAAGCTTCTAAAGCTGCAACTTCCAGGGCACACCTCAGACCCTTTGAATAGGAAGCAGAGCCTGGGCACATGCATTGTCCCATAGGTTCCCAGGTGGCTCTACATACCCCTCATTAAGAACCACTGACCCAAGATAAGGTCTCCACATATTTGAATAATTGAGAAACGACTGTACTTTGAATTTACTTATTTCTCTACTTTAAAAAAATGTCATATCCTTTCACATTTATTTTTCTTCCTAAGTTCCCTATGAAGAGTATGTGATGAAATAAGATAGGGAAATTAATTTGTGAATTTCTAGGGAATTTAATTTTGGCTCCTGAAACTCTACCTTCTCATTAAAAAAAAAATCAGCATTTATTATAGCTTTAGGGATTTTCCACTTATAGGAAACTCAAGTAGAAGCAATAAATTTTAGTAGCAATCCTTTTATTAGCACTTGAATCTCTACCTATTCAGAGATGTCTTTATAAAGATGGGAGAGGATTGTGAACGTCAACTTTGATTACCTATAGAAGCTAATCATGGAGATGGTACCATTTATACCATTTACCTTGAAATTAAGGTAAAGCCTTATATTATTAAAGGGACTTAGAAGCACGCTAAATGTATCTTCCACTTCTCTGTCTCAGAAAGCAGCTTTTACAATATTTTATTTTAGTAAAACACTTCCACTTTACAATAATAAAGTCATCTCTTTTTTTTTGTACATAAGGGCAATGTTTATTTGAGATTATTCAAAACGAAACCATGTTTTAAAGTCAGCCTTTGTTTTCCTTGACCTGCTTTCCCAATTTTGTTAGTCCAGTCTTCTCTATCTGTAGAGCACAGAGTCAGAAGCAGGTGCTGGGCTGGATCCCGGGACACCAGTCGGAAGTGCCTACCCTCAGAGAGCACAAGAGAGGGGGATGGTTGTAACCTCCTGAGAGAGCATCCTTGTATCTACATTGGAAGTCTGCAAGAAGCGCACAGTTTAAATCTTGCTTTTGGCAAATATTTCAGAAGCACTCTAGTTCCTTAGAGTGAATTCAGTGAAGTCTCAAACTTAATAGGGGGCAAGCACATTATTGTCTTTCCTATTTGAGATATTAAGGTATTCATAAAAAATCTGGACTGAAAACATAACTTAGAAGGAGTTATGAAGTGGTTTCTATAAAACCTCTGTCACGATCTATCTCTTTTGGTTTAAGTGTCTCCGTTCATATTTGATAAGTGTGTCTTGTTTGGAAAATTACTCACTTTCTTAAGGTACGTAAGCTTCTTCTACTTCCCCAAAGGTTTTTCTACTATTTTATTAATTGTGATGGTTCATTACATTAAAAGAAAATTCTCACATGGCCCCTAGTAAAGGAGACATTTGCCCTTTTAAGTAGTATACATATTCCTTACTAGTATGTGGTTTGTCAACATCCTGCTACATTTGGACCAGGGCTATGGAATTCTTTCATCCCTTTGGGGAGAAATCTCAGCTTTCTTGCACCAACAATTCAGTGGATGGACAAGGTTAAAATAAATATCATCAAGGCCAAAGATAACATTTGTATGAATTATTAAAAGATTTTCTAAAATTAAGAAAACCTTGATTTTTTTCTCACATATTATAGCTCACTTTAAATATATAACTCCCCAATTGTGATTCAGAGTAAGAAGTAGAACAGAAAATTTGTGTTAGCTATTTCATGCGTTATTTCATGTTGTGGTTTTGTGAAAAAGATTTTATAAGCCTTGGGATCTAATAAGAGGCTGAGGCCCTGTTTGGTTTATAAATATGTGTGAGATATGTTTTAGGTCTTCAGAAATAAAAGCAGAGAATCATTTCCTTATGTTATCAATTCCTCCATGGGAAAGCATATTAAAATGTAGAGAATATAATAGTATATAATTTAGCAACATAATATATAATGTGGGTTGAGACACAATTACAGTGTTTTATTTCCCTATATTTTCCATTTTAACTGAATGCATTTTAGCAACAATTGGTTTCTGGCTGTACCATTATTTTAGCTGTTTCATAAAGCTTTATAGCAAATTACTGTGGTGTACCAGATAAAATAAATTCCTGACTTCACTCTTAAAAGTCATATTATGAGCAGGCATAATTTTTATATTTATAGGTAAGCACGTATTTTATAACAATTTGTGTGTGTGTATGCTGCCAAATCTTTGTTCAAGACTGTTGTTCCTAACATTATTTTAGTGGTTTCCTCTGTATTTAAGGTTTTGTTTTATGCAACAAATCAAGCATCTTTTTTATTTGGTCCATAGTAAGCTGATATATACAGCACTGAATTCTGGGGTCACACATCACCAAGCAAACAGCATCTACTTGAATAAGACCTTGTTGTGTTTTCCATTCACACAGTGCCTTCAGTGTCCTGTCTCGCCAGACAATCCTACCTTGTCCTCTTTTCAGGTGATCCTTCTGCGTACACTCTCTGCCACTCCAACTCTTACCACAGCCTGACGCTTCTTACCTAACTCCACATCCCATTTGGTCATGTTTTCATCTGAGAATGTTGTAATTCCACCCCAAGGTTTTGTTGTTGTTTTGTTTTTGTTTTTGTTTTAATGTAGAAAAGACAAGAAAATAATTGAACATACTAATAAACATCCATGCATTTATCTCTGATTTAATTGTCAGTATTTAGTTTAACATTACTGCTGACCTCCCCACCTCTTTTTTTTTTTTTTTTTTTTTAAGTAATGTGTTATTGAAGGGTTCCTAATTACATTTCCTTTACTCCTTCCCCAGAAATGTACATGCTGGTGTGTTCCATTCTAGTACATGTGTTCTACTTTTACCACATTCCTATTTATCCACAAACAGCATGAACCATTACATTACACATTCTTAAATTTGCCTATGTAAAAGGTAATGATTTTAAAAATTCAGGCATAGTGTTACAAGTGAATTTTTGAAGACTTTTTTTAAGAGTAGTTTTAGGTTCACAGCAAAATTAAAGGGACGGTACAGAGATTTCCCTACACATGCATAATCTCACATATTATCAGTATCACTCACCAGAACGGTAATTTGTTTAGAGGAGGAACCTACACTGACACGTCATTATCAGAGTCAAAGTCTACAGTAGAGTTTAAAGTTGGTCCTACACATTCTGTGAGTTTGGACAAATGTATAATAACATGTATCTACCATTATCGTACCATTCAGAGCACCTAACTGCCCCCAGCATTTTCTCTTCTCTGCCTATTCATCCCTTCCTTACCTGTATCAGCCCCTGGCAACCACTGGTCTTTGCACTGTCTCCATATTTTTGCCTTTTCCAGAATGTCTTGTACTTAGAATCCTACAGTAGATATCCCTTTCTAGATTGTCTTTTCTCCCTTACTAATGTGCATTTAAGACTCCTCCATGTCTTTTCATGGCTTGATAGCTCATTTCTTCTAGCACAGAATAATAATCTCTTGTCCCAATGTGCCACAGTTTATCCATTCACCTACTGAAACACATCTTGGTCACGTCCAAGTTTTGGCAGTTGTGAACAAAGCTGCTATAAACATCTGTGTGCAGGTTTGTGTGTAGATACGAGTTTTGTGTTTATTTAGGTGACTGCTAAAGAGTGTGATTGCGAGCTAAGAGTGTGTTTAGTTGTGTTTTTTTTTTAAGAGACTTTTATTTTATTTATTTGACACAGAGAGAGAGAGATCACAAGTAGGCAGAGGGCAGGCAGAAAGGGAGGGGGAAGCAGGCTCCCTGCTGAGCAGAGAGCTCGATGAGGGACTCGATCCCAGGACCCTGAGACCATGACCTGAGCTGAAAGCAGAGGCTTAACCCACTGAGCCACCCAGGTGCCCAAGAGAGCATTTAGTTTTCTAAGGAGTTGCCGAACGGTCTTCCAAGGGGGCCGTGTACCTCTTTGCATTCCCACCAGCAGTGAATGAGAGTTCCCGTTGCTCCACGTCCTCACTGGCATTTAGTATTGTCAGCAGTCTGGATTTTGAGCATTCTAATATGTGTGTAGTAGTATCTTGAGGTTGTAACTTGCATTTCCCTGGTGGCTTAAGCTGTGCAGGTGAAACTTCTTAAAAAATACTGTTATGTTCTTTACAGTTTAAAATTCTCAATTAGTTTTTAATATGAAGCAGTAATTTCTGAATCTAGGCTTTTTGCCCTCGCAATATCCTTTATCCTTTTCGTATTTTTGTCCTCAGTATTTTGTTGTAGTAATAACCAACAGAATGCCTCTGTATATTTAAATGAAATAATATATATGTAAGACTTGATTATCTCAGTATAGTTATTATGAAATGCATGGAAGAGGCAAGATCTATCTCTATCAGTCCAAAGAAAGTATTTTTTATACAGTTTAGTTTGTAAAAATTCTTATCTACGTAGATTATCTTACTAAAAGTTAAACTGGCACCCTGTCTAAATGAGGACTTTTTCCTGTAATTACAAAGAGAACAAAGCCTCATATTTTACAGAAGTAATACTAGAATGTAAATGAGGAGAGAAGACTTCTAAAACTACAAATCTATGTATTTTTAAAATATACCATAAAGAGGAAGGATGGGGACATTTACTACATTAGTAAATAGTACATTTACATTTGGAACCTACCTATTAAATCCTGCAGCTGAATCACCTTTCATCTGTGCACTGCAGGTTCATGGCAGAGCACCTGCCATCCTCTTGGTATACACAGAGACGAAAATCTCTCTGCAGTGAACCCTTTTTTACCTGGAGCTTTTCTTTTTCTGCAAGATGTGGCCAGGCCCCTCGTTGCTGTTGAGTGCAGGTTAAAATGCTTCAAAGGCCTGGAGGTGTGGCTGGGACAGGCTTTTCTGAAGTCTTAGGAAGAGCCATGTATAATGCTTTGGTAAATGAAAGTGGAAATCTTAGATGAAAGACCTTATTGTTGAACGTTGAATCAGCTGAGGAATAATGTATATCTTTAAAATACTAACATGTAGCATGATGTAATGATGCTATAGTAGCCAGGCAAAGCCTTCTCTTATAAACCAGTATGCTGTAAGGTGGCCTGCAGAAGCAGTGTCTATGACTGAATATGCCCCTTTCCAACCGGCTTGCCACAGATGTACGCCACCCAGGTCCCTCGTCTGAGGTTGGCTCATCTGTGGGGGAGTCAGAGGAACACCTCTTTCTTGGCTGGGTCTTCTACACTCCTGTGACTCTAGAGTGCCTTTCAGTTCAGAGTCATCCTGACTAGTTCCACTTATGACACCTGTATTAGTATGTGGGCTAGATGGTGGCTAAATGATAAGCATTTTTAAGAAATTGGTCTGTTTAGGGGCGCCTGGGTGGCTCAGTAGGTGAAACATCCAACTTTTGATTTTGGCTCAGTTCATGATCTTAGGATGGTGAGATTGAGCCCCACTGAGGGCTCCACACTCAGTGCTTGTCCCTCCCCCTCTTCTTTTCTCCCTGCTTGCATGCTCTCTCTCTCTCAAATAAATAAAATCTAAAAAAAAAAAAAAGAGAGAGAGAGAGAGATGGGTTTATTTATTTCCAAATAAATAACTGCTCAGTGTTTCCCTATTTATATCTAAGCATTTGTCATTTTCTGTCTGGTTTTGTATGTTGGAATTGGTGTTGATGGCTGATAGTTTCCTATGTGAAGTCATGTTGTGATATAAATAGACCTTTTGAAGAATAAAACTTGTGAATTTAAAATTTAGAAGAGGTTGATGCACCCTCACAGTCCTTTGTTTTGTTCTAACATATTGGACTTTTTATTTACTTACCTAATATTTAGAGAAAAAGTAAAGAAAGCTACTGTAGCATATAAATTATTTTCTGGAGCCATTTTCTCATTTCAGCTTATTAGAATCTGCAAATGAGACAAGAATAAAAATGAGTATGGCTGGCAGAGGTAGTAACAGTTCAGAATTCTTGGGTGATCTCGGGAATGAATCTGGATATAGAAACTAAAATGATTTATCAGAAATGCAGTGTACATGGCAAGATTCTCAGTAGTTTGTTCATGTGCTGTTTCTGGCTACAAAGTATTTGATGAGGAAATCAGTAACCAGTTACCTAGATGTTCTTTGTACCACTTGGATAATACTGCTTGCTCTAAATTTCAGAATTAAGATATTGAGACATCCGCTATTTAGAATAAAAACACATTCTTGTGAGGAGGAGGAATTCATATAGAAGATGTTGCTGTCACTCTTAGATTCTTAGAACTTACCACGAGTTACTGATACAATTTACATCAACTTTTCCTGGGATACAACCATTTTTAACACTTCATACATCAGATTAGTATGTTTTTGACAGTGGGACATATTGATACCTCTTCCAAGCACCACCTCCCCCAGCAATGTTATCACATGTTAGTCCAGATAAATTAGCATTCAGTCAGTGGTTGAACTAAACATGCTTCCATAAAAAAATTGAAGTATGCAATTAAAAATAAACAATTGTGATTCTCTTTTTCTTGTTCATGGTGACATCCATTGACACCTGATATATGAATCAGCAATAATTTCAGCTGTATGTAACAGAAAACTGAAACCACAGTGGCTTAACCAAAACACTTTTTTTTCTTCTAGAGTCTAGATAAGGCAGCCTGAGGCAGGTAGCTCTAGCTTTCCAGCGTCATCAGATCTGAGGATCTCTCTGACCTGTTTGGCCCTCCTTTTGGTTGTGCAGCTTTCGTCCTCATGCTTGCTGCCTCATGATGACAGTGTGGCTACTGGGCCTCAAGGATCTTCCTAGGAACAAAGAAGATGAAAGGCGAGAAGCCTAAGGCACAACCCAGTCAAATCTACTCCCGTTTAAAGAGCTTTCCTGGCAGCTCCAAGTGGTGTCTTCTGCTTATGTGTCCTTGGCCAGAGCTAAGACTCTTTGCCATCCGTGCTGAGCTGGAGGTAGGGATATAGGTTTTGTTAGCTGGGAACCACTGCTGTGCACAAAACAGAGTTTGTGTCACTAAGAATAAGGGCAGGGGGGTAAAACTGGAGTAAGTAGGTAGAGGTAGGTAGAAGGATCTGCCACACCTGTGTGCAGAGATTTTCCTGGCAGAGACCCAAAACAAAGCCCAGGAAAATGGCAGATGTGGGAGAAGTATGGTTGTGGGGTTTTTGTTTTTTTTTAATCATCGATTTAGGAACAAGGCAAAGCTCTAAGGAATAATAGAGTAAAAAGAAGTTAGCGTTCTGTAGTCCTTCCTTTTGAAATTGACCCCAGGGAGTTCTTGAATTACAGCAATTGGTCCTGCAGTAGAAATGCTACAGAGCTGGTGTTAGGGGCCCTGAAGCTGCTGATGGGTGACTTTGTCAACCTAACAAATCCCTGCATTCTTCTTGGCATAAGGGTTTCCTCCCTTCACCTTTAAAATGAGGGAGTTCAACTAGTCACTGTGATCCATCTAAGGTATAAGACGTTCTGCTTATCTGGGTCTTTGGCTTACAGTTTATTCAGTTTGTCTCTGAATCTAGCTCTTTTACATTACCACATGTGAAGTTAAGTGTATATAGTGTTTGTGGTCATTTTTATGAAAAATTACCATTCGGTTACTCATAAAAGCCTTAATTTGTATGGAAAGCTCTAAGGTATGCTGTTTTTTAGGTATGTCACCCCTTCGAGACTCACCTGTGGCTTGGGCCTAAGACCACACATGCAAATGGCCCTGTTAATTTTGGTGTTAAAGTATGATTTTTTATTTTTGTTTTGTTTTTGGACTCTCATGTTCAGGGCTGTAGAGAGGAGGGAGGGAATTCCTCTATTTCATGTGAGTGAGGAGCGCTTCTTCCCACATGTCCATGGGGGTGGTTTCAGGCTTGCAGACACCAACAGCATTCCTCCGTTTGTGTTGGCGTTGGAGGGCAGAGCTGCCCCTGAGCTCCTGCATACCCCTGTGTGCTCCTCCATCAGAGAGCACCTGCCGTGCACCCATGCATCTGAAAGAGGCGAATGCCAGTAGCTCTCTCCTTAGGGGCAGCAGGTGCCAGAATGTGGCGGCAGGTGCCAGGAAGTGGTGGCCTCACTGATGGGATGCCACACAGATGTTTCTGGAAGGTGCCCTAGCAATGCTTTAGTCAGGCTTTCAGACTGCAGGGAGTCCTGGATGCTGAGAACACCAGAGGAGTACATAGAACGCAGTGGAATTCTCGGAGGGAGGGTGCCGTTGAGGTGCAGAAGGAGGATCCCTGTGGAAAGGCTCGTGAGAGGTTTACATGATTTAGGATGATGAAATAGTGCATCTGTCTCTCTGTCTTTTCCTCTCTGTCCCTGCTTCCCTCTTTCTCACTCTGTTATCTTGCTGGCTTTAATTTAGTATTTTATCTTAAACAAATACATCTTTGTGTCCATTTGAAAATAATGGATAGAAATGTGGGTTCTTAAGGCATTTGCCCTTGAATAAGGGAAGGGGGAGAAAGGATTTCAGATAGAAATCTGAGCAACCTGAGGTTTCTGTATGGAATATAAGAAGAGTTGCAATGAATAATTAAACAAGTTATAGCTAATAAAATATACAGCACATTGCTTCAAACTAAAACATTCTAACTCTGCCTTAGGGATGAATGCTTTTCATTATTTTTTAATTGTTGCCAGAGTTGACCTTGAAGGTCTTTTCTGGCAGATAATTTGTTATGGTAGGAATGAGATCACTAAGCATTTTAGCACAAGCTGCATGATGCATAAGGCTTCTTCCTATTATATAATGGTGATAGGATAAATCTGTTCTCCTGGGAATTTGTCCATTCATTAGGTGGTAGCTTATTTCTCAGATCCTGCCTTTGGCAGCCTCAGTGTTGCTGTCCTGTAGGAGGATCTGCGGGGTTATGATGCGGGCTTGTGAGTCCATGTCATATTCATACTTATGTGTGGGCTAACCTCTGAATGCCCATAAACACCAGAGGAATATGCCCCCGTTTTGATGAAATGAACACAGGAAGATCTAGGATCTCCTTTCTGTCCTCCGGAAAGTGGTATCCAGGGAGATCATGCTTCCCGAGGAGAGTGGAACAGATTTTACCCTGATGGCTTTCGTCACTATTTGGTCTTCCTTTGTAGTTATTATAGGACCAGCAATTGCAGGCTGGTTACCAATATACCTCGTTACTGGTGTTCTTATGACCAATTTCAAGAAGAAACCGTAAAAGGCAATGAAATGTTTCATTAAATTAATTTGCAAGTTCTCCATTTACATTATATCTTATGAAGAACAGATAGTAGAACATTATGGATAAAAATTGGTAAAAAGCGTAGGAAAAATCAGTAGTTTTCACCAAATAGAATAGGAAAACTTATGCTACACAACTGGGGAATTAAATTTAGCAAATACTGTTTCTTGTTTAGAGTGTGTACTGAATTTTGGACTTGAGTAGTGAGTTCAAAACCACGTGGTGTTGATGTGCATAATATTAGTAGGTTCTTTGTATACAATTTGAATTACAAAAAAACTCAATTGATTGGACCATATTGTATAGTATGCCTTTTTTTCTTTGTCAGTAACATTTAGAAAAAAAAAAAAACACTAGTGATACAATTCTCATATTTTCTTATAAGGAAAATCCAGTGTACTTTTATTTATTTATTTATAATTATTATTTCTTTTTTTAAGAGGAAGGGAGTGCAAGCGGTGGGTGGGGAAGAGGGCAGAGGAACAGAATCTAAGCAGAGTCCATGCTGAGCATGGATCCCAACGTGGGGCGCCATCTCACAACCTTGAGATCATGACCTGGGCCAAAATCAAAGAGTAGGACACTTAACTGAATGAGCCACCCAGGTGCCTCAAGTGTGCTTTTAAATAGATACAAAGATTTACAGCATATAGGAAACTGAAGTGTAAGAATAAGAAATAAAATTACTGCAAACATTCACATATTGATGTAAGAAGTTTCAGCCTCTATTATTATATATAGATTTTTTTTACATTTTTAATATTTTTGGTAATAGAAAACGTGAATTATCATACATGATCATTTGAATCCTGTTTTGAATATGGCAAAACAATGGATACCAAATGTAGTCTACATAAAATGTTTTTCCTTTCCAGAAATTTCTAATGAATCTTGATTCATAAGACAAAACAAAAACAAAACAAAACAAAAAACACTCCTGTCATTTTACTGAGCATCTATTTCCTTATTGCTGTCACTCAGCTTTAAAAGGTGCTTATTTATAGACTCTGTGAAGTCAAACTGTCTGGCTTATGGTGTTAAAGTTGTATACTTAGGCCCTTTGCACTGGTGATGTTCGTTTACATTTTGGTATGATAAACCCCTAGTCAAACAGCTGTTGTTTAACATTTATAAAACTTCATAAAATTGTGGCAAAGCTGTCATGTTTAATTTCAGATACATTCAAAATATAGAAAACCCATGATTGTTAACCAAAGGCAAAAGTATAAAATGATTCTAAAAAAAAACAAAGATCTACTAGAATTTCTAGGCTACTACAACCTGGAGTATAAGAAAATTATAACTAAGTTGTCTTGATTTACACGAAGTTAACATGCCTCTTGCTATAGTAGATATATCACTGTCCTTATTGCCTAAGGCTTGGTTTTCCTCAGCTCAGAAAAGAAATTCTAGAAAATCATTCAGAATTACTGCTCTAGTTCTTATTATTATAGCCACTTTTATTTTTTTTATTTTTTTATTTTTTAAAGATTTTTATTTATTTATTTATTTGACAGAGAGATCACAAGTAGACAGAGAGGCAGACAGAGAGAGAGAGGGAAGCAGGCTCCCTGCTGAGCAGAGAGCCCGATGCGGGACTCGATCCCAGGACCCTGAGATCATGACCTGAGCCGAAGGCAGCGGCTTAACCCACTGAGCCACCCAGGCGCCCCTATAGCCACTTTTATACAGTATAATGAAACATATAGCATGACAATATTTCATGCTACTCTCTAAGTCCTTATATATTAAAATAATCAGGTTGTAAATAATTTAACTCTTGTTACAGTTTATTTTTGAGAATATTCTGAGTATGTTTACTGATTGTCTAATTTATAGGTTGTCTAATTTACACTTTGGGTAAGGGAACTGTGGTTACAAACTAGATTTGAACATACTGTCTCTGAGTAAATGAAGACTTCAACCATTCACATTTTTTTAAAGCATATAAGTAGGGAGCAGGTGTCTTTTGTTGGAGAGAAGGGGTAATATTGTTTCACTGTTTCATGTGCATTCCTACTTTATTTAAGAGATCTTACCCGTGTTCTTCCTTTAATATTACTTAGAGTGGCTTTTACTCTTGTTTCCATAGTAGATCTTTTGGTTGGCGGTAGGAAGTTAGTTACCTGTAAAGAGGTTATGTTGTAAAAACTCTACTGATTATTGCCATTCGTAGCGTCTTTTTTTAAAGATTTTATTTATTTATTTGACAGAGAGGCAGCGAGAAAGGGAACACAAGCAGGGGGAATGGGAGAGGGAGAAGCAGGCTTCCCATTGAGCAGGGAGCCCGATGTGGGGCTCCATTCTGGGACCCAGGATCATGACTTAAGCCGAAGGCAGACGTGTAACAACTGAGCCACCCAGGTGCCCGTTGTAGCATATTTTAAAAAGAGATAGATGATGTTACAGATTAGAAATAAAATACCCAGACTGGCTTATTTAATATATAATGTTCTGGAAATTACAGACATTTTTATATGCTATAAATACATAATGATTGCATCTGTATAATATATATTCTGTACCTTTCATACACACTTCACTTATAGAGCTGCTCAAAGCACTGAGGCTGGGTGGTTTTGGGGTTGGAAAGGTCTATCTTCTGATCTTGGCCTCTGTATTGGTTGGTTCACGAGCTGGGGCAAACCACTTAAGTCCTGAGTTTGTTTGCTCTATGCAGGGGCACAATAGTAGGGTCTTCTGTGAAAATGTAGAAGTGAAGTAACTGTTATAATAAGTGCTTGAGTAATATTAGATATTTAGTTCATGGACCATCTTGTCTTTATCCTTAGCACCTAGGTCGGAGTCCAGTTAGGAGGACATAGAATAGGTACTAACTAACTAATTTAGAGATCCAGAAAGGATTGCAATTACTTTTGTGCTTTGACATTTGAAGATTGTTTTCTTTGATTTGACTCATACCTTCATAAAGGTTTATGTGGACAAGGATGTGACCGTCTACACAGTCAGCCACAATAAAAACTTGGGCGTCATCTTTGATACTTCAGAATCAAGCTCCTTTTACCTACCTGTGGATTTAATTGCCCCCACTGATAGTTAATGTAGCTACTCAGTGGAAGGAACAGTCAGGACCGTCTTTCTATCACGTACAGAGCTGGTATTGGATCTGGGCAGATTGCATGATGAGGGAAAGAAAACTGGACAAGGGGCAATTCCAGACGTGGGGACAGATATTTGGGGTTGAAAGTAGAAAGCATAGTGGGAGGTGCCATAGTGGTTAGACCAGAATATCTAGAACACACACACAAAATGTTCATGGAGTTCACTGGGTTTGGTACTTTCAGTGGAAAACATTATGGTGTCATTTACTAAATGATTATGCGAGCATTTCCTGAATGAGTTAAAAAGTGATCATAACCGGAGTGAGTAAACTGTTACTATCAGCCATACTTTGAGCTTTCGGTTCCTTGTTTTATGTTTTTTGAAATAGGAACATTTTAATTGCATTTTCCATGTTTTAAGCATCGGTTTCCCTACTAACTTTCATTGTACGGGGATTTATAGGTCATGAGTGTGGGCAATAATATATTTTGTCATATGACAAAATATACTTTCTGGTACTTAGTAATGAAATGTTTCTGAATATAGTTTAATATTTTATTTTAGTCTGTGGAAAGGTCCCAGAAGTAAATTATAAAGCAATTTAGAAACTAACAAGTGATGAAACTTGCAGTGATTATTGAGAATCATTACATTTTTCTGGAGAAATAATAAATGGCATTTAAACAACTGGACTAGCTCGCCTACCACCCTTTACTCTTTTGCTAGAAGATATTGAACTGCTTCTCACAAACTTCATTCTTACCTGAACTTTCCTTTGATCAAACATGTTTGCTAAAGGACAAAGTGTTTGTATTATGAGTATATAAATGTATAAAATCTTATGTCAGTGTATATAGTTTTTAAAGATACACTTTTTATCATCTTCTAGTAGTTTTTTCATTTGCGAAATAAACATTCACTGGTTGTATGTAAGTCTCTTTAGTGAGGTCTGATGTAAAAATTATATAAGAATTGAAAAACTATTCATCATTATTGTTAATAGATTTGTTAGATCAATCTAAACTATATGGAAAACTATTGGGAAAGTTTGTGTACTGCAGAGATGTTCAGCATCGTTAGTAATAAGGGAAGTGCAAATCAAGACAATACGGAGATACCACTCATGCCTACCAAGATGGCTATAGTAAGATAGTCAATGCCAAGTGTTGGTGAGAATGTGGTAAAATTGGAACTCTCATGCATTTCTAGTAGGAATGTAAGATGGTACCAGTGCTTTGAAAAGTAGTCTGGCAAGGGCGCCTGGGTGGCTCAGTCAGTTAAGCATCTGCCTTCAGCTCGGGTCATGGTCCCTGAGTCCTGGGATCAAGCCCCAAGTCGGACTCCCTGCTCAGTGGGGAGTCTGCCTCTCCCTCTGCCTCTCCCCGCTGCTTGTGCTCTCTCACTGTCTCTCAGAAAAATAATACCTTAAAAAAAGTAGTTTCTCAAAAGGTTAATAACATAGAATTACCGTATGACCCAGAACTTCCAAGAGAACTGAAAATATATGTTCACACAAAAACTTGTACATGAATGTTCCCAGAAGCATTATTTCATAATAGCCAGAAAAGTCGGCCTAAATGTCCAGCAGCTGACTAATGGGTAATCAAAATGTGGCATAGCTATACGGTCGAATATTATTGAGTCACAAAAGAAATGAGCTGCTACATGTTACAACTTACGAAAGTTGAAAGCATTTTGCCAAATGAAAGAGGCCAAGACACCAAAGGCCACATGCTGTCTGATTCCATTTATTTATGAAAGTGTCCAGAGTAGGCAGATTTACAGGCATAAAACATAGATTAATAGTTGTTAGGGGCTAGAGACAGGGAGGAATGGCCCATGACTGTTAATGGGTACAGTGTCTTTTGGGGTGAATAAAAAGATTTTGAATTAGAAGTGATGGTTACACAATTTGGTGAATGTATTAAAAATCACTGAAGCATATATTTTAAAAACATGCATTGTGTGGTATATGAATTATATTTCAATAAACAAGGAAAAAGAGACTGTGCAGTGCCACTGGTGTCATATTTACCCAAAATCACTACATTTTTAAAAGATAGTCTAACTTTCCTGTATGCCTTTTTGAGTAATAAAAAAAAATTTAATCTATTTTTGGGAACTTTTTCATGTAATTCTTAATGTTAGTTTTCCAAATTAGGTGAAAATAGGGTATTACTTAGTATTAAAGAATATTCATACTGAAATATGGACTTAATAAGGGAGCATCTATGAGGAAGAATAAGTACAGAGTCTATGTTTGAGGTCATCCTGCTTCCTAATATCTTTAAGTTATTGAAGTAAATTTTTAAATTATTCTCCGAACTGTTCACTCATCTCATCTTTCCTTTTATTGCTGGCATCATTAGAAAATCAACGTTGCTTATTTAGTAAATAATATGGGAGACTACTATAAAATTTTTCTTTTAATTCAGAATTGGCCCTTTACCTCTTATCAGCTCTTGTTTCTGAGTAGAAGCTTAACTAGTCCTTATAAAGTGATGATTTCTTAGACTTCTTTGAAAATCCCACCTAGCAGCTCTCCTGATGCCTTCAGGGTGCTTCTCCCAGATCTTGTCTCTCAAAGCAGAGACAGCCCAGTTTGTTCAGCTGTGGGACACTGGGAAAGAGGGTGAACTGTCTACAGGTGTTGCTGCTACACTATAGGTTCTGCTCCACCCATTTGCGCACCAGGGTTTGAATCCTTCCCTCTCTTCCCCAGGGGGATGTGGGGAGGAGGATTATTGATGAATTCCTAACCACTTCTGTTTGAGAATTTCTGTCATAAAGAATACTTGGCTCACATTCTTAAAATGGATTCTTAACTAAGAATTATTTTAGGGGCACCTGGGTGGCTCAGTGGGTTAAAGCCTCTGCCTTCGGCTCAGGTCATGATCTCAGGGTCCTGGGATCGAGCCCCGCATCAGGCTCTCTGCTTGGCAGGGAGCCTGCTTCCCTTCCTCTCTCTCTGCCTGCCTCTCTGCCTACTTGTAGTCTCTGTCTGTCAAATAAATAAATAAAATCTTAAAAAAAAAGAATTATTTTAAAATAACATGCATACTCTGAAAGAGGTATCTAGATTTTCTGTAGAGTTAAATTTGGATACATGATTGAATTGAGATAAATATTCTTAATCCTTTTTTTCATTTTATTTTATTAGCTGTTTAATTCTCTAGTGTTGTTTTCCAGCTTTTAATTTTTGTGTAATATGCTGTAAATTATTTTGTAGCTTGCTTTGTTCATCTTTTTTTTTTTTCTTACACAGGTTGATTTGGTGAATTTATTTTCATTGCTATATAATATTCTACTATAATGAACACGATTTGTTTCCTTTTGATGAAAATTCTTTGAAATTTTTATTTCAAAGCATAGCACACTGAATACTTTTATGTTTCCTTGTGCAAATGTACCATGGCACAACAATTTTTCTGAGTATATTCCTGTAAATGAAATTGATAGGGCATGGAGGATGCATATCTTTTTTTCCCTAGTTGTTCCCAGGTTCTTCCACAATTTATAGTCCTACCAGCAGTGTATGAGACTCCTCCTTGCTTCACACTTTTGCCAACACTGTTACTAATGAGTTAAAAGTTTACGCTGCTCTGAAAGCTACTAGTGTTTTCTTACTGTTGTCTTTTTTCTTTCAAAGGAGCCCCCAAGCACCCAGATTGGAGAGAAATTGTATCTTTCTAGTTCATACTCATGATTTCTCCTTTAACCACCTCCATGGCCAGGAGCAAGGACCCAGCAGTTACACGCACAGTAGACTATTTGAAGAGTTCCTCTGGTTGTCAGTCTGTCCTTTCCCCCACATATCTGGTGTGTCTTTGCACCCGAGTCCTGTAATGCTATGAAGTGGCTCTAGATGCCATACCTACATGGTCTGTATTTGCACCATGTACCCATTCCTCCCTCCTGCTGTCTCTTGGGCACTGGGAGACTCCACAGCCTGGATCCCAGAGAAGTTCACTCCCCCGTCTTTTTCCCACAAGGAAGGAAACAAAACAAAACAATGGAAACCTCAAAAACAAAATCTAAGTAAACTACAAGCGTCTGCCACTATCTTGGTGTTTCTTCTGCCTAGCTACCCAGACTCTCAGGAGAAGCCTCTTCCAGGTGGCAGCAGTTTATAGACTCTTTACAAATGTCTGATGTCCAGCTGTTATAGTAAGTATTAATATTTAGGGCACTAACTTTTCTCTCAACATCAGTCTCAGTGTCTCTAGCTTTGCTTCTCCCTTACTCATCTACTCCTTCCTTAACCTTCTCTCCTTTTAAATTCTTTCTAGCTGCTGCTGTTCCTTCTGACCGAGCACCAGCCCTTTTCTCATTTTGTGGACAGCATCTATGTTTAAATGAAACTATCTTTGTTGCCCCCCAACCTGTGAGAAGAGTGTCACAATATTTGAGGATACATATGTATTCCATCAGAAACCCCATCCTTTTCTGGCCACAATGGCTGACGTGCTCTCTGTGATATTCCCAGGCTAGTTATCCTTCTCCCATACAGGTACAGGCTACAAATTTAGTTTCCCAAAGACCTTCCATGACTTCTTACCCAAAATTTTATAGTCTTCTTCCCTCGCCACCAACTCATATCCCCTCGTGCCTTCTTTATCTTTTCTCTTTAGCAAACTTCATTAATAGTCTCTGTATTATACTTACGTACCTTTCTTTTGTCTTCCTTCCCCACTAGAACAAAATGTCAATGAGAAAACTGAAAGTTAAATCAGAAATGTGTTGTCTTTTGTGTCTGCTTAGAATAAAAAAAAAAATGTTTTGACCTTGGCAAATATGTAAACCCAGGTATATATAATTAAATCAAAATTTCAACATCCTTAAATTTGAATTTATACTGTATCGGGCAAAGTTTCAAGGGAAGTATAACTTTGAGGGAAAAGATTTTTGGTTGTTGATTTAAATACTATGGTCATAAAATTATGCCTTTAAATTTTTATTTATTTCTGGAAATAGACCAGGAATGTACTATATTAAAATAGTAATTGAGTCCCTAACATAATTTTCCTGGTGTTACTTATTCCAGTTATTTGCTTAAAATTTCTAATAACATAATGGAAGGAATATATATTAAATCTCACCAAGAAAATTGTAGTCCGGGCTCTTTTTCAGGTTTAGCTATTCTTGGAAGATAGAATTACCTATATTGTTAAACATCATATGCTTTTAAGCTTTTGAAATTTTAAAGTGCAAGCTAAATTAATAGAGAAGTTGCATTTTTAAAAGTGAAAGAAAATGGTTATTTGAAGTTTAAGCTAAAACTCTTAGAGTGGTAAGCTTTCTCCTGCCCTTTTATAGACTCTGACCACATTTTGAGAGTCCTTGAGGAGAGAGAGCTGCAGAAAGCAAAGGGTCTGTTGCATGTGGGGCTGCATTCCTACTCTGTACAATATTTGAAGCACACAAAACCAGCAGCACTACACTGAGTCCTTTGTTCTTCCTGTCGGGCAAAACTCTAGATAGCTTACTGTAAATATGGCCGACCGCCAAGCTGTGGCGCAGATTCTTTTTTTTAAATACTGTAAACTGGCACAGGCTCAAGAATTACAGTTCTTCCTTTTATTTGCTTTCTCCTTCCATACTGAAGAGTTTCCTCTATCATAAGATAGAAAAACAGTTGTTGTCGTTAGGGAAAAAGTACCCAAACGGCCCATTTTTTTCTCCCTCACTCCTAGCCTTGGGTAACTTTCTGCTGAAATAAACAGAATAACTTTATTACTTTTAATTTTTAAAAGGACAGTGTTCTCTCTTGGTAATGAAAATAACTTGAGTAGAGAAGTGTGAACAGAGTTGAATTCAGAACACTTAATACTATGTGGCTTTAAAAATTAATTCTGTACTGGTGTTTTGTTACTTTTCTTTGTTATCATGATTTTACTTCCTGTTGTCCTAGAATATTTTTGGTTTCAGATTCTAGTTTTAATGTGCCTGCTTTACTTCTGACATTACAAAGTTGCCTTCCCCTTGTGTTGGAATTCAGCGGCTGCCGCTGAATTGAAAAGAGGTAGAGGGAAATGAAGGGTGTGGAGTTCTGCCTTTCAACTATGGGGTGTGTCCCTTTTGAAACTTAAAATGCGAGAAAAGTCTTGGAAGTATTATGTATTTGAAAGGATTATTTGCTCATGATATTAAAATAGAGATGCCAGAAAGAAGTAGATACTTTCTTGATAGAATCATCTTGTCAACGTTTTTAAGTTTTGCAGTTTTACTGATTAATCTTGCACATGGAAACTTCTAGACCCAAGTAGAAATTCAATGTATATTGTATTTGTCTGAAAAGCAAGCTAAAATTGAGTGTACAGTTCTTTCCTACTTCCCTGACATTAAAACTATTTTGTACAATAGACACATGTCAACATACTTAATTTTTCATTTGGCTCATTAATCTCTGTTTCTTATAAAAGACAACTTCACTAGGATCTAATTAGGGGATATTTGTCTTGTTTTAGATGCAGTTAAAGGTGGAGGAAATTATGTTTATAATCAGATAGGTTTTATGACAGTATTTACAGGATATGTGGAGAATCTAAGAAAGCTTAGATGATTAACAAAGAAAGGGAGTCTGCTTCTACAGAGATGCTCTCTTGGTTATTGTGATGAATTTTCTTTATATCTTCATATTTTTAATTTTTTTAAGGGGGGATTTTCATTGAACTTGTTGAAAATAATTTTAAAAGTTGGGCAAAATCGGACACCTGGGTGACGCGTTTGGTTAAGTGTCTGACTCTTGATTTCGGTTTAGATGGTGATCTCAGGGTTGTGAGATAGCGCCCCATGTTGGGGCACACTCAGCACTGAGTCTGCTTGAGATTCTCTCCTCCCTGTCTCTCTGCCCCTCTCCCTGCTCACACATGTACATGCTCTTTCTCTCTCTTAAATAAATAAATCTTAAAAAAAAAAAAAAAAGCGTTGGGCAAAATATATTGGCTACTTTTGCCTCCGTTTCTTCATAAAATTTAGGTTGTTAAACTAAAGATTAAATATTCATGAGGTTCTTTTAGGCAAGTATGTAACTAATAGTTCTTACTTTCAGTGTTTCTCTAGAAATATGGTACGCAATTTTACCAGTATCGTGGAAAAAGCAGTTAGGCTGAGCATTAGGAGGCCAGCTTCTCATCTTGCCCTTTGTTTCATAATAATGTGACCTTGAGGCTATTGACTCATTCTGGGCCCAGTTTCCTCATCTGTAAGGTGGTGGGTAGAGCAAGATGATCTTAGAAGTTCCTTTCAGTGAGAAGAGTCTAGACAAGTGTTATTTCGCCTTTTTAATAGATTAGATTTAATGAATAATGAGAACACGATATGCTAATATAGACTTTCATTTACATTTATAGAATGTAGGTATATAATTTTGTAATGTTGTATAATTTGAAGAAATTTTTACCTCCTTAATTCTCACTTGATTCCTTTTTCTTTTATTTATGGTAAGCCATTGCCATCTGGTGTCATTCATTGGGAGACTGTGAGTAAAAATGGCTTATAGTTTAGGGCATTTGTAATTTTGAAGAGTTCCAGTGCAGATAAAAACTTCTAGGGAGGAAATTCCATCTCCTATCTTGAGAGACAGCTGCTGATCACTGTGCTACAAGACTTTGAGCCCCAGCCCCTGGGTTTCAGTCCTGGTTCTATTACCCAAAAGTTTTGATCCCTGATATAATTCATTAAAATACTCCGATTTTGTTGCCTTATTTCTAAAATGAGGATAATTTATGGCGATTTCACAGATCTATCCTTAACTTCAGTTTCAGCATCTTAAAAAAATCTTTCAGTTCAATCTGGCAGACCTTTTGTTGAGCATCTAAAGAAGTGTATTCAAGGAGAAGGGTGTATACACATGGATAAGGAGAATGGAAGGCATACTCTGGAAAATCAGTTGCAAAACAGTAAACGAGAGTGAAATAATAGAGATGGAACAATGGATTTCAAAAGTCATATTGTATAAGACTATAGACTTGAGCTGGGCTTGAAAGGTGGGTGGAATTTCACCAGTGAGTGAAGACGTAAGAGCGAGCCCTGGGGGCTTCCAGTCAGGACAGAGAAAGCCATCAGGGTTGGAGGACTTGAGCCATCGATGGAACCCAGTTTCCCTTGGAAAGAAAAATAGAAGGGACTTTTGAAGGAAATCGAAGTATAGCATTGCTTTATATAGTAAGAAGTAATGTTTAATCCTATTACATGTTAGAAACTTACAAGTTTTTAGTGCTTGTTTATCCTAATGTCTTATTAAAGACATCTACCTTCTTTAGATGCTTTTTCCAGATCATATAACGTGTGTGTGTGTGTGTATGTACACAATCAGATATTGCTGAAAAATCTTTCCATTACAAGTGGCATATAAATTCCTTTAGTAGTAGAAGAGTGTTCTACTCCGTACTTTTGAATTTTTGAACAACTTAAGAGCAAAGATTCTTTAAAGAGATTAAACTGTCTGAAGCATACTCAAAAATCAGTGGAAGGATTGGCATATTTAATCTTGGTTATGATCCCTTAAAATCATGTTATAACTGAATAACTTTTCTCTGGAATTGATTCAGTAAGTATCTGCATTTAAGTGTTAATAACTTGGAAAAATAAAGAAGTTATTGGCGTTCTCCTTTCATACACCTTTCATTTGTCAACAAACAGTCTGAAATACTATTTCGTGATAGATTATTTAAAATAAGCTACAGTGAATAAGATTGCTTATAGGCACTTTTTATCAAACCTCGAGTCAAATATTTTCTTCCATGTTAAGAAAGCTTCTTTTGTGTTTGGCATCTCTTCAACTTTTGGGTATGATGAGATTATCAGTCGCATCACCTCCAAGGGTATGAATGGAATCACTGAGAAACAGTGGTAAATAGTAGGGCTTTTGTTTGCAGAAAATATTAGTAGCACAATATAAATGAGAAGGAATATAGCATATTTTTAAAACAGGAGATTATGGTATAGTACCTAGAAATCTGTTTCTGCCATCATTATTAGTTCAGTAGGAGATTTTCAAGAAGTGAGATAGCTTTCTGCTTTGGATTATTTACCCACAGAACACTTTTTAAGGTGGAACGTGATATTTAATGTTATGTTTTTATCAGAGAATACATCTTAATTTCAATATGCTGTATTTGCTAAGACATGCAAGTGTATTTTATTTCTACTTTTAAATCTGTTCTACTAAAATTATGACCATGAGCTTTTTGTACATGAGCAATATTCATCCCTTGTTGTTTCTTTTCTGACTAATGGTCAGAAAAGAACTACCAACAATAGTTGGTATAAGGTAATAACAGATGTTCATGGAATGAAAAATGAAAAATTAAGGGATAGCTATTTCTATGAGGAAATGTTGGAAAGTTGAGTTTCTCCACCTTGTCCTTTTAATCTTGTATTGTGTGGGTGCTGCCCCTCACCAAGCTTATCATTATAGGTAATGACCTCATTTAATGCATCTAGTCTTTAGATCCTCCATTTGGATAATCTTTTATCACAGTAGTACCTATCTCAGGTTAATGAGCATAGATAATGTTCTGTTTTAGCAAAATTTTAGATATCCCTCCTAAGTTCTTGGTGCTTTTAAATATATTTTCCTTCATTTTTTCCCCTCCTTTGATAAAATAGAAACTGTTTTGAAAGAGACTGCTTATGCACAAGGTTATTAGGTATGAAATTTTTTTACTTTCTATAAGGTGGGATATGCCTGTTTAATTCTGTGGTATAGCATTGTCTCTGGGGGCCTCTTTTGTCTCTGAATATCTACAGAATTGTAAAATTGTAACGTCATCAAGCCAAGAGGTCCTTGACTGTTTATCTAGTTCCCTATGCAGACAGGTCCAGAGACATTTTTACCAGGTGTCCTGTTTTAGGATTAAGAGTAATTAAGAGTAAAGAAGGGAACTTAATGTTCATAATTTATTCTCTGAATAAACGGCTACTGATAAGACTGATTCATCTGCTTTACTTTAAACCAGAGAGAGTGCTTTCTGTCTTTTTCCATGTATCTAAATTTCTGCACCCCTTACCATTCATCTGTTTCAAAATTTCATATAAATTGTATAGTTAGGGAAAATCGTATCTAAACCTCTTGATTTTGATAACATTCCATGTGATAGCATTCCATTCCAAGTATTTATCCAGAAAAATAAACATCTGTTTCTTTTATGTGCAGACATACTGACACACAAATACAGTATTGAAAAAAAAAAAGTTAGGCTAATTATATGATTCTTCTAACCATACCACTTTCATGATTACACTCACAAGAAAGACTTTTACAAAATAAATTGAATAGCAACATTTTCATTGCTTAGTAAAGTAGGTTTTTTTTTTACTTTTGAATTATTTTAATTGGTTTGTAGTGAGCTTCTTCTAAATATTAATCCATAGGAAAATAGGTATTCAGTAGGCAGAAAAATTGCCCTCCAAACTTTTGTGTTGGTTTTTGTGCCTGAGCCTATCCAACCAAGTCAGGCATAGGTTTCATGGGGCCCAAGGTGAAAGTTTTCTTCCAGAAGAAGCAGGATCTCGGTTTTGTTCTGTACTCAGATCACATGGCTGGATCTGGCCAGTTGTCTTGCACCTGTCACTAGCCATCTATCCCCACGGGGCAAATCTTACACCCAGCACCACTGCGAGAAAAGTACTTCACAGCGCATGCTTGCCAGTAGATGGGCTGGCCGTATCATCTTGGTATATAAGAAAACATTATTATTGATTTAGAAAGTAACTGCTTTTACAAAGGTGGTGCTTGGTTCTAACTCCTTAGTGCCCATTAATTGTGTCTGATTTTGTGTGGTTCTGGGCAGTGTATGAAGAGGCCGGGATAGCTAACCATGAGCTCAGAGGCAAGTCTTGCTGCTTTTTGCAATGTAGCTCCTCTTTACTGCTTTTTCTTATACAGAATTAATTATGTTTGTTTTGTTCTCTTCATTAAGAGCCTCTCAAGGGGGTAGGTAGGTATCACCGGATAAGGATTTATGTAATGACATCAGAGTGGGCAGAATCCATTTGCCATACAGAAACAGTAGCTTATGCTTTAAAATTTAGAGAAACCGTGACGGATTTAAGAGAAATGGTGAGCATGATGATTATGTGCAAAGTGCTGAAGAAGTATTTAAATGTCAGTTTTCAGATCCATTATCAGTTAAGTTCTTTCGGTTTATTTTTTTAATCCAACTCAATTTTTTTGTATTTCAGGGGAGGTATATGTTTCTGCTAATGCTGCCATTTGGGGCATTTAAATTTCTTTGGGCAAATGCGATAGTCATAAAATGTGTGGGGGAAGTACAAATGAGAAAGTGGCTTATATATGTCACGGTAGAAGTGTGTTCTAATATATTTTTAGTTCATGTTATGGGCATCTTAAACAAAATTTCTAAAGAGCCCCTCCTTTCATTCATCGATAGCAAACATTTCAAACCACATAAAATCGCTAATGCCATGCTATGTGTAGAATCACAATTTAGATACTTGCCTTTGTAATCCATTCTGGATAATTTTTGCATAAACTCTATTAAGGGAAATGATTTTTTCCTTTACTAACAGATAATTGCCAAGTGTGACCCGCCCCACTGCTTGCAAAGAATTCTAAAGTGCAAACTGCATTTTTACAGAATGTAGTTAATGGTAACAAGCGGCAGAGGGGTAGAACCAGAAAAGAGCTGAAGGCAACAAGTTTAGAAAAGGCCAAGACGGAAAGTTCGTGAGTATCCCCAGGATGGTGTAAACAAACTCGATCTCCACAGGGCTGCGTCTTTCGGGAAATCATGTGGAACAAAGTGGAGCGGAGACTTAGGAATTGAGATTGCTTATGAATTGAGCCCCACTTTCTGGGGTCTCTCTATGGATATCTCCTGAATATCTCTTTGTCCCTTTTACATTGTCCTGTCTTTTCTTTCACTCCCTCTCTCCCTTGCAGTGCTAGTTTATATACCCATCCAGTCTTTAGATCCCTTTCTGCTGCTTCCTCTCTCACCCACACTTAGAATTAGTGAATCACTATGTACTGATAGAATGTGTAGGGCACCTCTTGGGCTCGGTGTAACTAGAACCAGAGAAGGATTAAATACATAATTGTGTATGTTAACGTACCCTGTCACGTTATTGAGAACAAAATATTGATAACAAAATAACATTATCATGAATAGTAATGATATGAAATAACAATAGCAGAGGCCAGAAGTGAGGGATTTGGTGGGGAGCTAAAAATCCACCCTGACATTTAAAGTGCCACTGCACAGTTCAGAATTCTGTTCCCTTCTCTTGGTTCTCTTTTTTGAGGAAGCAGCGATTCAGTCGAAACACATTCTTCATGTTAGGACATGTCCTACCGGAGAAGAGAGTACCTATTGTTAGAGCTCTTCCTCCTCCCACAGGAAGTGACTCGTAGGTGAACCTAGAAGTACAGGGCTCAGAGGGCAGAGACCCTGCAAGGGTGCAGCGGTGCCTGCGGAAGTGAAGAAGAGGACAGATGACTGGCATTGTATGGGGAGAGGTGGACCCACTACCTCAGCAAGGGCATCAGGATGCTGATCTAAGGGGGAAGGTGGGGAAGGGAGAGGGACACTGAGGTGGAATCCCTGGTGAGTGATTGGTGCGTGAGGATTTGGGGAGGGAGGAGAGTTCAGGATTTGGGCATTTAGGTAGATGTGGTAGAGGAAGGACAGCGGGAGGGCAAGTCTGTAGAGGAAGATAGAGTGTTGCTTTGATGTATCTCTGGGTGGAAGCATACTGAATAATTTGCAGAGGTTTTTGCTTTTGTTTTTTAAGAGATGCAGTTCTGCTTTTCAATATAGTGGCATGGAACTCAAGAAAAACAGGCTTTTAGTGCTCTTTAAAAAGTTCTTCCTCAAGGACTGTTCTAGTTCTCTCTTCACTGTCACTAAAGTAATGCTGAACATAAATCCTTCATGATGTGAATAATGAAAAATTTGTGTAGTTCTCTAAACTTAGGAGGTATATTACATTTGCCTTTGTGACTTTATGGATATTAGGTTGGGATTGTGGTTAAGCTAATGAACTGAAGAACTCAAGTTGATGGTCTCATCATTCAATCCAGCAGCTTGTCTTGAATTTCAGGCTAATATCTATGTTTATACATGATTGCTTAGCTAGAATTCTTTTGGTACGTTAACATTTTTCATATAAAACCCAAGCTGAATTTTAATAGACATTTTTTTCAGTTTATTGAGAGTATCTTTAAACTTTTTAATATTTTATACATTTAAATGATGGCATTGTTGATTTAACATTATGGTAGTATTTATGTAATATGCTACAGACCAAGAGAACAATTATACTATAGAGGCATGCCTTATTTTTGTTGCACTTCATTGTGCTTCACAGTTGAGTCTTGTAGGGTTTGCTGGATTGTTTGTTTTGTTTTTACAAATTGAAGGTTTGTGACAACCCTACATTGAACAAGTCTGTTGGTACCATTTTCCCAATAGCATTTGCTCATTTCATTTTTTGGTGTCACATTTTGGTAATTCTTGCAATATTTCAAATTTATTCGTTATTTGTTATGGTGACTGTGATCAATGATCTTTGATGTTACTATTGTAGTGGGGTGCCATGAATTGTACCCATATAAGACGGTGAGCTTAAATGTTATATGTTGTATTTGTTCTGACTGCTCTACTGATTGGCCCTTCCCACCATCTCTCCCTTTCTTTGGGCATCCCTAATCCCTGAGACCCAACAATATTGAAATTGGGCCAATTAATAACCCTGCAATGGCTTCTAAGTGTTCAAGTAAGAGGAAGGATTGCACATCTATCACTTTAAATCAAAAGCTAGTAATGATTAAGCTTAGTGAAGAAGACATGTCAAAAGCCAACACAGGCTGAAAGCTAGGCCCCTTGTGCCAAGAGCTGGTCAGGTTGTGAGTGCAAAGGAAAAGTTCTTGAAGAAGATGAAAAGTGCTACTCCAGTGAACACAAGAGTACTAAGAAAGTGAAACAGTCTTATTGTTAATGTGGAGAAAGTCTGAGTGGCCTGAATAAAGGATAAAACTGCCCACAACATTCCCTTAAGTGAAAGTAATCCAGAGCAAGGCCCTAACTCTCTTCAATTCTGTGAGGGGTGAGAGGTGAAGAAGCTGCAGAGGAAAAGTTGGAGGCCAGCAGAGGTTGCTTCATGAGGTTTAAGGAAAGAATTGGTCTCCATAACATAAAGGTATAAGATTGCTCTTATATAAGCTGCAGCAAGTTATCCAGAAAATTTAGCTCAGGTAATTCATGAAAGTGGCTACACAAACAGATTTTCTGTGTAGATGAAACAGCCTTCTATTGAAAGTAGATGCTGTCTCAGACTTCCGTAGCTACAGAGAAGTCAGTGCTGGCTTTAAGGCTTCAAAGAACAGGCTGAGTCCCTTAGGGTAGAATGCAGCTACTGATTTTTGGTTAAAGCCAGTCTTCATCTGCCATTCCAAAAATCCTAGGTCCCTTATAATTATGCTAAATCTATTCTGCCTGTGCTCTTTAAATATAACAACAAAGCCTTGATTATAGCAAATCTATTTACAACCTGGTTTACTGAATACTTTAAGCCTACTGTTGAGACCTACTGCTCAGAAAAAAAATATTTCTTTCACAGTATGATTGCTCACTGACAATGTCCCTGGTCACCCAAGAGCCCTGATGGAGATGAACAAGATGAATGTTGTTGTCATGCCTGCTGACACAGCATCCATTCTGCAGCCCATGAATCAAGGAGTCACTTTAACTTTCAAGTCTTACTATTTAAGAAATACATTTGGTAAGGCTGTAGCTGCCACAGGTAGCAATTCCTCTGATGGATCTGGGCAACATAAATTAAAATTTTTCTGGAAAGTATTCACCATTCTAGTTGCCATTATGAACATTCATGATTCATGGGATTAGTAGGAGTTTGGAAGAAGTTGATTCCAATGCCCATGGATGACTTTGGGGGATTCAAGATAGAAGTAACCACAGAGGCGGTGGAAATGGCAAGAGAACCAGAATTAGAAGTGGAGCCTGAAGCTGGGACTGAATTGCTGCGATCTCGTGATAAGACCAATGAAACATTGCTTCTTGTGGATGAGCAAGGAAAATGGCTTTTTGAGATAGAATCTACTACTGTGAAGATTATTGAAATGACAACAAGGGATTTTGAATATTCCATAAACTTAGTTGTTAAAGCAGCAGCAGCAGGGTTTGGGAGGATTGATTCCAATTTTGAAAGATGTTCTCTTGTGGGTAAAATGCTATCAAACAGCATCACGTGCTGCTAAGAAATCTTTTGTGAAAGGAAGAGTCCATTGATGTGGTGGACTTACTGTCTCATTTTAAGAAATCACCACAGCCACCCCAATCTTCAACAGCCTCATCAGTCAGCAGCCATCAGCATGAAGCCAGCAGCAAGACCTTCTACCAGCAAAAAAATCATGACTCACTGAAAGCTCAGATATGGTTAGCATTTTTTTTTTTTATCAGTAAAGTATTTTTAAATTCAGGTGTGTACCTTGTTTGTTTTTTTTTTTAGACATAATGCTATTGCACATTTAATAGACTAGAGCATGAACATAACTTTTATATGCTATGGGAAATCAAAAAATTCATTTGACTTGCTTTATTGTGGTATTTGCTTATTATGACTGTCTGAAACCAAATCCACAGCATCACTGAGGTATTTCTGTATTGAAAGTTTATGTCTAATATTGGGTTGCTCCAACATTTACATTTACTGAAACCACCTTATAATTTTTCAGCAACTTTCCAAATGTAATGAAGGACACAACCTCATGACAGCACCATTTTATTATATATATTTTTTGAACACCGACTCTCAAATATGGAGATACTGGAACCCTTTTTGCATTTTTAAGTGATGTGAACTCTTTTTAAAATGGGTAGCCATTTCAGAGTGTAACATACTTCATTCTGAACTTTATAAGGGCCATGTTTTACTTATGAATGAATTGTAAAGTGTTAGCATATCCCCAAAGAAAATAAATCACCATACATAAAACCTAAGAGTGAATTATTTTTTTTTTGTAGATTGGTATTATTGAAATCACATTGCCAGTGTAATTGTACAGCTAGCTATTGTTAATAAAATCTAAACATAGCTAATAGAAGGTCATTTTTCACTGTTTGATGATTTGCTATTCTAGAAAATTCCTTTCTATTATAGCTCTTATAAGAGGCGGTTTTTTTTTTTTCTTTTTTTTTTTGTAATCGTAGCTTTTGATATTCAGAATGGAATGTAATCACTCAGGATTTAAGTATGTGGGAGGAAAGAGAAATCAGAATTTTTTTTGATGATTTGATAGGGTCTTCGCTTCTTATGTGAGAAGCCTTGTGAACTGATGAGGAAGAATGGAGACATTGATTTGGTAGAGTTTGTTAATTTAGATTTTTCTAAATTAGTACTTGTATCTTAAAATGTATAACTGAACTTGAGAGCCAGTAACTTTTTCTCTTCAAGTATATCTTCTATAATATTGCTATGTTTTTTTAAAAAAGTATATAAAACAACTGAAATTACTTCAAAAATTCCTAAACAGTCAGGTAATTGGCAAAAGTCTTGCTAAATCTTCAGTGTACAGTGTGTAGAATAGGCATGTGTCCCAATTATAGTTCAGGAAGGTCAACCCTATTTTTAGGAGGAGAGAGAACTTGCCTATATATGCATTAAATTGTTCCTTATGGATTTTCTGGGAACCTCCTGACATCAAGTATTTTGTCCAGTTGTCTCCACCAATACACTTGTCAAACCACGTTTGGGTTCTTCAGAAACTGTGGTCTTTAGATATACAAAGAATGGACTTGGAGCTACTTTGAGATCTCCCTACATGGGGTACTTTGGCATTAGTTAGAGCTGTACACGATATGACTGAAGTCAGGAATCAAGCAACAAGTGCACTAAACTGTGAGAAGGGCACAAACAATGGGGGAGAGCACTCTGCAGGGGGGACAGCTTGCAGAAAGGGGTGGAAGCAAATGATCCCTACTCATGATTTTTAATATCCTTGTATGTGATTACACCTACTGTGTCATTGTTCCCTTTGATTTGGAAGCCAAACAACATATATGTTTTCAGCAGATCAGGTTTTTAAGAGCTTCGTATTTCCTGAAATAATCTTAGAGGTTTATCTTAAGATTTGGAATATTAACATTGGTGAAGGTTGGGAAATAATAGCTTTGAATTTCTGAAACAGAGTTTTCTGGCTTTTTTGTTTGTTTGATTTTTAGATGTTGACATTGATATTAAGGGTAACTTTTTGTCATATATTGAAACACCTTAGAATTTCTGTGGCTACCTTATAAATTGGTGAAATTTGTTATGAGAGTTGACAGGAGACCCACCTGGGGTCAGTGGCCAGAATTTGTAGGAATTTGTGAGCCTGGATGGGGAAAAATTTTACTCTTTTATTTTCACTAGTACCTAACTGAAATTTGGCCTCTCTCTTATTTATGAATGTAGGCAATCAACCCTAGCAATATTGGCAGGCTGTAACTTTGCCACCAATAGAAATCACAGATACTTTCATCCTACATTATAGTTGTTACAGATATCTCAAAATATTGAAGCTCATCACTACTTTGAAATTACAGCATTTATTAGACCCACAGTTAGAACTTGTTATTTAATACATTATTAAGTAGTACATTATTATATCACATTTTAAATATTTTGATAACTGTCAATCTGATGATTTTCTATGTAATCTAGTAGCACACTTAAAAAAAAAAAAAAACATCATTCTGACAAGGGGTCCATAGACTTCATCAGACTGCCTACAGTATCCTGGCATGAATAAGGGTTCCCTGGGCTAGGAAACTGAGCAGGTGGGTCCTCTAGAGCTGTTTTTACCAGTACCTCACTGTATGACCAGGGCCAGTTAGGCCATGTGGCACAAAGAATGATGAGACACGCACTGACTTGGGAAATTAATTGTAAAGATAAGACAAAGAAGGGAAGTAGTTTTGAAAAACTTTAGTATTATGCATACAGAAGATGTTACAAAAGTATTTTTTCCTTCCTAAGAACATGACATATATTAATAAATGTTAATAATATAAGTGAGCCATCTAGATCTAATATAAATTGTGCTTTCATTCTCCAGTTTCAGTGTGGCTCAGTGTCATTACACTTCGCAATGAACAGCTCCGGGAACGTGCCAATTTCAATATAGCTCTAAAACATTACCATTCATGGAAGAAACAAGGATTACTTTCCCCTAAATATTTCTTTTAAAATTGATCCCTATATTCTCCAATCCTCTAATCCAAACTGATGGGCTTCAGTGCTCCCCAAAGCAATATGTCAATCAGGCAAAGCGCAGGAGGAAAGCACACGTTTTGTTTACAGCAAACCAACATGTAGCAGCGTGGTGAAGCTCCTCCGTCTAATATAAGTAATCAAAAATACATAGGAGGAGGGAAGAACAAAGATACTGAGTATTGTATTTGATATTTTATAAAAGTTTTGTTTTTATGAGAGCCTTATGTAGGTCATAAATATTATACAGTTTAACAGATGAGTAAATTGAAATGAGTATCAATTTATGAAATGGTCATGTTACTCCGAAGTTATAAAACCTGGATTCATATTCAAGACTAATTGTAAAGCCATATGATTGAATTAAAATATAATTAATGAGTAAAATTAATTAAGAATTAATTTTGATATGTGAAATCTCTTTAGAGTTTTTATTTCTAGCACATTGTTCATTTTTCATTGCTGTTTGAGATTGAATATACAGTTTGGTCGGGGGAGTATTTTTACCCCTTTGAAGTTACAGATAAGACTTGGTATAGAGATACATGAAAAGTCAACTTTAGCTGTTACGAGAAGTGCCATATTTTTAAAAGATTTTTAAAATCCTGTCTCCTAATGCCTGTGACTTGGATACATAACAAACACATTCTGAAGGTCTGTTAAGTGAGTGAGTGACTGAAAAACACAAGGAAGGCATGTTCTGGTGGGTTAAATTCTAACTAGAAGAAAATGGAGGGTTGACTTGGAATATCTGAAATGTCCATTCTTTTCAGAGAACACTAAGAACAGTAAGGAGATCACCAAATATAAGAAAACAGAAATGGTGAGAAAAAAGAAATATGTAGTGAGAAAAATAGGTTTGCATTGTTAAGTAGTTCTGTAGTCACCAAGAGTTTTGACGTCTGTCACTTCACGTATAGGAACTCTGAGGTACCTGGGGCAGATGTCCATCTTCCAGATTGAGCCCAGGAAGGTGAAGTAACTCTATCACCTTTACAGATGCGACTCAGAGCAAGATCTTCAGATTCAATGTCAGGGCACCTTTTGGGAGGAAGAGAGACTATGGGGAAAATGGAAAGCTGCAGGAAGAAAGGTAGAAGAACGTAGGGAACGGAAGCAGAGTGAGAGCCTTCCGCACTGTGCTTAAACGTACGTTCCTCAGAGACCCTGCCTAGCCTCCCGCACACTCTGCCCAACTCTCTGCCAAATCTGGTTTCCCTGTGGTAAGATTCACTCTCTTGTGCTCCACAGCAGTTATCACAATTGGTAATTACTTATTTGTGTAATTTTTTTTGTTAAATGGCTCTTTCTTCCTCAAAGCTCTAGATTGTAAATGCCATTGCAATGGGAACAGTGCCCATTTCTTCCCTGCTTTAGTCTGAGAGTGTAATGCCTGGTCCTCTGTAGCTTTTGAGCTGTTGAAAGCAGGAATGATTATATACCATTCTATACATGGATAGAAATCATAGAAAGGCCAATTAGGAGTAAAGACTCCAAGAAACTTTTAATAAAGAGAAATAGGGCAGACAGCGTACAATCTTAGGGAATGTTGTGTATCCTGAACTTCCCAGGAAATCCGTATTTTAAATATTAATCTAGTTATGTGGTCATGTCCCTCAGTTTTTGGTTCTGAAGGTATGGTCATGTATAACTCCGTAACCATTAAAGGTAAGGTACACCTTGTAAGAATGGACGGAGAAGGGAAGGCCCTGAAGGTAGTGAGTGGGTGTGTTTTTTTTGTTTGTTTGTTTTTTGTTCTGTTTTGTGTTGGTTTTTTTTGTTTTGTTTTTTGAGTGGCTATCTATTTATCACAGTTTTTGGTTGTTTTTTCGTTTTTTGTTTTTTGCTTTTTTTTTTTGGTGGGGGGAAGTGGTGTTAACACAAAATTAACAGGTAAAGACATGGTGGACCAGAGAGTGTTACCCTGCCCAAGATTCAGATGATAAGGTGTCAGAGCTCAGATTAAAACCAGAGCCCATAATTTTCCAGTAGCTACATCATGTTTGAGGAGGACGGAGCAGGACAGTGTCAGGAGTGTCTCCAGCATCGCTTGCAGGGCCACTGCTGGGGCAGCTTTTAGTATGGTTCTCTCATTCTTTGGCTTGTGCCATCAGTAGTTACAGCTTACCTGCAGAGTTCTGTATAATAACTAGTGTTCACAGTAATTACTGTGTCACTGGGAGAATGTAAATTATATTACATTTAAAAGAGAAAAGAATATCATCATCTAGAGATTTTTTATTCCAAGTGATTAAAGTTTTAACACTTTAATTTTGTTATTGAGAATTCTCATGTATAAATTGATTCATTGATGTATAGCTCGTGGCTGGAGTGACACACTCCAGACTTGGAACCCCGGACTTCATGCGTCAAAATATAATTGAGCATTGCTTTTTCTTGCCAATCCATATTTAATAGTGTGTTATAAAATATTTCAGCATTATATAATTAAGGTGAAAAGTTATATGAAATTTCCTATTAAAATACCTGGCACATAGGACTTAAAGGGTTTTTTAAAATTCTTTTTTTATAAACCCAGTCAAATTACTATGTGGCTTGGAATGTTCCAGAATCTGAGAAATCATGTTTCTAGCAGCAAGTCAATAGCATGATTCTATTTATAACCCAACACATCCTAAATCTAAATAGGGATGATTAATCTTTGATTAATATGTCAGAGGCTTCTAGGTTTTTTCAGAAAGTTTTTTTTAGGGAAAATGTAATTCTAATAATACTACAGTTTCATAATGCTTTTGGCTGAGTTTGTTGTCTTTTCTGTGAGTACCTTAGCTTCATAGTAAGACCTTTTACTACCCACAGCACAGAAAAGAAATTAATGAGCATACTTACTGCAGTTACAGAGTATGGATCTTGGCCTACATTACCATGATCCAGTTTCAGTTGAAACTTGTTTTTGGTTTTGTTTCAAGATGAAAGCACACTCTATTAAGTGGAGAAAAGAACCTATATACAGTAGACTTATGTGTATGTATATATGAATTATTCATTTTAATTATATAATTTTATTTTCATAAAGTTCTTCTCTACAGTGCTCGATGTCAAATAAGCAAAATGATAATGCAGTGTGAAGCA
The DNA here is from genome assembly GCF_963455335.1 of Martes martes. NCBI lineage: Eukaryota > Metazoa > Chordata > Mammalia > Carnivora > Mustelidae > Martes > Martes martes. The sequence continues at coordinate 65,254,286 of NC_137889.1, read as the reverse complement.
AAGGGAGATGAAAACATGCCATTTTTATGCTAAGATTTTGCTAAACGACTGTGGTATCTCTTCCCTGTTTTTGCCTTTGAACAGGCTACCTTGAAAATTCCATTCCAGCTTCTATCTGTAACTTCCTTCTACTTCATTTTTCTACCTTCGCTTCCTTCTTAGGTGAGAGCAGAGCACATGCAGGGACTCTGCTGTAGCACTGTACATCAGTTGCTCATTCATCCCAACCTGCCTTATTCTCTCATCCTGCACTCTCACCTGTCTCTAGCCCACGTGATCAATTGCACAGAATAATCTAATCAATCATATGTAAAGATAGAGCTCCCCAATACATGATATTGCCATTTTTAAAATTTATAAAGCCTTAATTTGGGGGCTTCTATGGGCTTCTTGAAGTTATACCTAAAATCGGTATGTATATACACATATAGAAGAGATGTGGGTACATAAGCTGTTTGTCAAAGGGGATTGGGACATCAAAAATATGGAGGAAAAATGGGAGCTAACTCTTAGATTACCGCCATTACCATTATATCCTCTCTCTCTCTCTGAACTAAACTCTGATTTGTAAACAGCACTGAAAGATACAGTGGTGGCTGATTTATTTTGGTATATGCAAAATTTATTTGTACTCCTTTGTTTCTCCTATAAGTTTTATATATATAGCTACATCTGCCAGTGGTAGTGGTGAAACCAAAGGTAACTGGAATCCCTTTGCTTTGGGGAGCTACAGATCCTACATATAACCCAACTGGATGTGAGAAGTATCTTCTGTTGGGAACTTGTAAGAACCATGTGGTCCAGTAAATTCTAAAAATTTTATCTAGGTTATAAGGTGTTCAAAGTATTACCTTTTTTTTTTTTTTTTTATAGCTATGGTGAAGGCAGGGCAGGAAAAAGTAAACACATTTGACCTCACATGTTTAGCTATGATCTTTTTGCATGATATCCAAGTTGAATGGTCCAGAAAATCAAAATTAATAAAGAGAGAGAACTGTATAAGAAAGTTGGACCAAAATTACAGATTAGCAAAAGCAATTCATTTATCAATTCTAGCATGAATTCTTCCTTTAAACAGCTCTCTTCTGGCATGACGATCCATAAAAAAAGGATGTCTGATAAATTAGGTATCTTTTATGACCTACCAAGTGAATATTTTTTTGCATTTTGCTGTTTTTGTGAATTGTGGTTTAGCTTGTTTTTTATTATATTCGTGTTTTTGTAGATGCTTTCCCTTTTTCAGGATCAAGCTTGTCTTATGGAAATACTGGTTTTGATATGCTGTTACTGTGATTTAAGGAAATTGCCAACTAAATATCAGTTTGTTAGCCAAGTACTCTAATGGGTCACTATAATCAAAGATATGAGTGTCTTGAAATGGAATCTTTTTTTTTTTTCTTCAGATTCTAAGACCTACCGCTTTTAGAATCTCAGCGATTAAGCAGTTTCATATAATTTAAATTTAGCAAACAAAGAAGTGAGGCATGGCATTTTAATAAGGGGTTTACCTTGTATTGGGAACACATAGTTGAATAAATGTAGCCCTTTTGAAAGAGAACACTTTCAGTGCATTTTCATAATTTATAGATATTTGTGGTTTTCTCATAATAATACTCTATAAGTTGAGAAGTAAAAATCTCTGGTCTCAGTGTGTTTATCCCTTTTTTTGACCTGTCCCTCATCTTTGTAGCCTGTCATACTTTTTTTTTTCCCCTAGCCTGTCATACTTTTAATTTTAACATGCCAGGAACTAAAGTGACTTATACTTCTTTTATACTTTTTAAAATGATAATTAGAAGAAAAATATGATGGGGATTTATAAACAGAGAAAAGGCAATCTAATATGGTACAATTTAGCAGTAATCATTAATGTTAGATAAATAATGAGCCTTTGATGGAGATTTATTTGTATTTAACACAAAAGCTTGTTATGTTACTACTTTCCCAGATTTTTCTAGGAATAAATTTAAAATCTGTAGTTATGACAGAAATGTTTTGTATTTGAAGCAATATGTGTGTGCATTATATTTGTTTTACCTTGATAAAGTTGTGATTTGGGAGAGACTTCCATGTTATAGCTACCCAGTGGAAAGATACTGACAGTCTAGTCATTTAAAAGTACATGAGTTCATGTTGGGAGATGAGCCTTAGAATTCAGTCCTCTCACTACAGAGGATGATGAAATTTTTGACATTTAAAAGCGTAGGTCCTGTTTCCACAGATAAATGGGCTTATATCGTATTAACACTCATGCTTTCATTATAGAAATGAATGGATCCTAGTTTTTAAAGATTTACAAGTGAAGATTTGGTCAGATTATTTGTTTCTTTGGTGCTGAGTAGTATGAGAGTTTTTTTAATATATATTTTGGGATACTAATCTCGTTGGATATGTTATTTACAAATATCTTCTTCCATTCTGTAGGTTGCCTTTTATTTTGTTGATGGTTTATTTCACTGTACAAAAGCTTTTTAGTTTGTAGTCCTAATTATTCTATTTTTGGTTTTGTTTTTCTGGTATAAGGAGATTTATCCAGAAAAATGATGGTAAGACTAATGTTCAGGAGATTACTGCCTTTGTTTTCCTTTAAGGAGTTTTAGAGTTTCAGGCCTTATATTTAGGTCTTTAATCCATTTTGAGGTTTTGTTTTGTTTTGCTTTTGGTACGGTATAAGAAAGTGGTCTAATTTCATTCATGCACCCCTGTGTTTATTTGCAGCATTATTTAGAATAGCCAAGATACAGAAGCAATCTAAATGTCCATTGATAGATGAATGGATAGAGAAATTGTGGTGTGTATATAGAGTGAAATATTACTCATCCATAAAAAAAGAATGATATCTTGCCATTTGCAACAACATGAATGGACCTAAAGTCAGACAGAGAAAGTCAAATACCATATGATTGCACTTATATGTGAATCTAAAAAACAAGTGAACAAACAAACAGAAACAGACTCATAAATACAGAGAACAAACTGGTAGTTGCCAGAGGGGAGGGTGGAGGAAGGGTGGGTGAAATAGATAAAGAGGATTCAGAGATATAAACTTCTAGTTATGAAGTATGTAAGTCATGAGATGAGAAGTACAGCAAAGAGGTTATAGTCAATAATAATGTAATAACTTTGTATGGTGACAGATGGTGATTACACTTATCTTAGTGAGCACTGAGTAATGTATAGAATTGTTGAATCATGTGCTATATGCCTGAAGCTAATATAACATTGTTTGTCAACTGCAATAAAAAAAAAAAAAAGATTTGGCCAGAGTTATAAAATTTTGACAAGAGAACTATAGGAAAGTGAAATTTTTGTTTTAGTACCAACTTTATTTTTTTTATTAACATATAATGTAGTATTAGCCCCAGGGGTACAGGTCTGTGAATCGCCAGGTTTACACACTTCACAGCACTCACCATAGCACATACCCTCCCTAATTCCACAACCCAACCACCCTCTCCCTACACCCCTCCCTCCGGCAACCCTCAGTTTGTTTTGTGAGATTAAGAGTCACAACTTTATTTTTTTTTAAAGATTTTATTTATTTATTTGACAGAGAGAGATCATAAGTAGGCAGAGAAGCAGGCAGAGAGGGAGGAGAAGCAGGCTCCCTGCTGAGCAGAGAGCCCGATGTGGGGCTCCATCCCAGGACCCTGAGATCATGACCTGAGCCGAAGGCAGAGGCTTAACCCACTGAGCCACCCAGGCGCCCCCACAACTTTATTTTTATATACAAAGACTTAATGCTCCTTTGACAATGTTTTTGTAAATGAGTCTTTTTGATTGTGAAATAATGACATAGTAATATATAGGTCTTAAGTATCCCTTTAGAAAATTCCAAGTTATGGTGTGCCTTTAACATTAAATTCCCAATAATTAACATGTAGAAAATTGTGGCTCTATAAGCTATATCCTAGATACACAGCCTTTATAGGGGCAACTATGAAAAAATATTCCTTTTTTATTCTGAATGTATATTTCACAAATGTCTTTCTTTAAATGAGAATTTACTGTGTGTACATATTCATATCATTTTCTCCACGATTACATAGTATACGTATATACATAGGTACACACATTTTAATGGAATTGGCAAAACTATTTGTACATTTACAGTAGATTTTCGTTCTTATCCGTATTTTAAGTACTATAAATGAACTTTTCTCAATTACACAGAACGCATGCTTTCATTATTATAGCAACAATAGCTTTTGTTTAAAAAGTATAACATAAAATGTTTTTAATAGGTCCCTTTTCATTCAATTGAATAATGATAATTTTATTCTGTATATCTGAAGAGTATACACGTGAACATTATGCAGTTTTCACTTTCAAGATCTTGATTCATAGCAGCACTCAGAAAACACTAAGTACTTGTTGGGTCCTGTTGCTAAGAATGTTATGCATGTGGCTCATTTAATGCACACTTTAACCCAGTATGATGGGTTTTACCCCTGTTCCCATTTTCAAACAAGGAAACACAGAAAAGTTAAGTAATTTGGCTCGGATCAGGTAGCAGGACAAGAATTTGATCTCCAACACCTAAACTTTACCTTTCCTAAATTTCAGGTCTCTGACAAGAAACCTTTTTATTCAAAGTATTGTTCTTAACTTTGTGTTGAGCTTTATTAGTAAGTGGCTTACCAGGACCTTCCATGGTCATGGTGGACCTGCAAGCCTTAAATCAGCTTGTGTATTTGTTGCTTAACCAGCGATGTGCTAACAGTAAACACCAGAGGGAGCACCCCTGCGTGTCCTCTGGTAGGAGAGGCACTTACGATGCTGCCCCAGAGGGGGCGCCACCTGGCAAAGTCAAGAATTTTCTTCTGGCTGTCACACCAACATTGAAGTTAGTTATTAATTGGGAAAGGAACTGGAGTGGGAGTAGAGTAGGGTGTTTAGAGGAAAAGATAGAAAATGTGAAGACCGAGAGAGAGACATTATGGTAAATGTAGGGCTTGTAAGCATGCTGGTGCTTTTGTCTAAGATACTTTATTGGAAGCATTCTACTCATACAGTAAAAAACCCAAAGTGACATAATATGGTTTTTCTTGGGATTTCTAATCTCTGGAACACCTCACTTCCCCCAGGAGGTATGTGGACTTTACTTTGAGAAGGGTGGTGTAGATAGCCTACTGATAAATTGTGGAGGGGGTGGGAGCAGCAAGAGGAGTCTTTACTGTATGTAGAACATTTACATGTAGGCAGTTTCTGACTATAAGAACAGCTCATTGTAAACTTTTGATTATTTAAATGGGTGGATTAATTTTGCTCAGTTCCATTAGAAACTGTTATTGTTCCTCCATTGAAATAATTTAGTGATATCATGCGAGAGAGGTATTTACTTTAAAAAAATAACATAAGCTTAGCAAAAAAAAAAAATTCATTACTTCTTAATTTCCACTGTTAATTTGGAATATAATGTTTTTGTCCTCATTTCATGTTTTTCCTAGTTACAAAATGAATCTGATAATTAACAACTGGGTGTGGTACAGTTTTATGATATTTCTCATAAAAATAAATTCATGAACTGTGTTTTTTTGGAGATACTTTATATACCAGCAACATAGAAAAAATCTGTATTACAATTATTGTATTATATCATTATTTTGTAGCAGGATCTTTTATTTTAAGATACCTTGCACAGGCTTGGAAAAAAAATGCCTTTATAGCTGTTTATCCTACAGAGTAACATAATTTATTTTATAACACCCTTCTTCAGAATATGTATTTACTGTTTCTTGATTCAGTTATTTTTCTTCATTGGGTAAGTGGATATTTGCAAGGCTGTGTAAGTTTAAAATAATTTTTACACATCCAGAAATATCGACTTGTGATTTGTGTAATAATTTTTAAATAATTACACAAATAAGTAATTTTAAGTAATTTGTGTAGTAATTTTTGAGTAATGGTATTTTTATAAGACCATTTTTAAGGGGTGTGAATGGGTAGAACCCATTTCCTATGCAGTGAAACATCACTAGGATATGGTTCCTTATTGACAGTATATGGGTTGAATTAGGGTGAAACTCTGTCCTGTAAAACAATAAAACCTTAATAAAACATGTGAAGTCAGTAAGAAGAGTGAGAATAGGTCCTCTCCTCTAACAGGAAGTTGTTGTGAATAGCAGTGATGGTCTCTTCATACAGGGAAACAACCATAGGACCAATTATGCATTTTTCTAAAAAGTATAACTTCCCACTTTTTAAAACACATTCATTTTGTAGAAAACTAGGAAATCCAGGTTTTATTACCACTCTTCTTTGTCTGAATATACATATATTTTATTTAAAAATAAAAGTGGTATGATCTTGTACCAACTGTCTTTTTGCAATTACTAGCACTTACCATATCTCATGAAAACTTTCCAGTGTTGTTAGATGTAATGAATAGTTAGGGATTTATATAGAAAATTTATATATAATTTTTATGTTTGTGTATATAAGCAACTCTATTATTAGACAAGCTGTTTCTTACTGTGGTTTTAACACTACAAATTTAGCTTTGACTCTGGGATTTTTATAATTCGAAAATTAAAGTGAATTTGTATTAATGAAAATATATTGGTGCTTCAATTGTATATCAGGGTTTTGGAATTTAACTAATGGTTTTACTGTAAGCTGCCTTATATTTTTTAGAACAAGGCAGGATATAGGTAAATTTAAAATATGGTATCTGGATTAATCATATCTTAGGAACATGTTGAGATAGGGTCTACCTATTTGGGCAAAAATACAAGTTCTTTCTAGTTTTGTAAAAACTGATGCCTTGCCCTAAAGTGAGTACTTCACTTTTTTGCTACCTATAATCTACGCAAACCATTTTGAGGATTTTAGAAAAATTTTAAGACCTGCCTTGTTACCACTTGTGTTCCCATTAATGTTTATCCATTCAGTGTTTGACTTTTATTCTATGTTATCTCAGAAAATGTGTTACGTAACTTGTTAGCTACCCTGCATTTTTTAACCATGTTATATAACAATCATTGTTTTTCAGGGGTCTTCCTTGTGATTTAGCATTCCTAGTATTTACATATCTATACTTTAAAAAAAATCAAAACAACCTGGTTGTTTAGCATTTCCAAAACATCAGGTAAGGTACCATTATAAAAATATGAAGACTCTGTAGTTTTCTTTTATTGGGTTTCATTGGGGAAGAAGCTTGTTGCTGACTGATTTTAGGACTAAGATTAATAGAGATCCATGACCACAATTTCTCATCCTTTTCTAATGACCTGCTGATGCCAGTAGGAGAAAATACAAAGTATGCTATTAGGAAGAAGGGCCTTTCAGCTCCGTCTGAGCAGAAGCCCATAGTGAGTCACCCTGTAGTTTGTACCCCTGGCTGAAGAGAATTCAAAAGATGCCAGGCAGCATTTTGGCTAGATGAACAAGGATATATACTGTTATAGTTGTATGTAGAGTTAAGATTTATCATTTTAATTAACACAGAAAACAAATACTCTTGAGTGATCTCAAAAATAAAGAATAAAATAACATCCCATCAGTATCACTCCACCAGTTACTTTTTCTCAGAATGACTTCCAAAAACTGAGAGCGAAATCCAGAAAAATATTTTCAGATGTCTCTTTGCTTGAAAATGAGTAGGACACTTTTCTTCCAGAACTAATGTTGTAAAATCCGTCCTCCTAGTTTAAGGAGGCTTCTAAGGAAGCGGATCTCCTTCCTCCAGCATGCCAGGAAGATTGAGTAACCCATATTTCCATTGGTTATTTAAGAACTCCAAAATTCATTTCTTTGTTAACCACAGATTATCCACCATTTCAGTGTCCTGAATTTCGATACTTGATCTCAGCCATGGCTTTAAAAAGAGAATGAAGCCTGACATAGATACAGACAACACTTTGGTACTTACCAGGGGTGTGAGTGGGAGAGGTGAAGGTGGGCCGTGAGCAAAATGGGTGAAGGCAGTCAAAAGGTACAAATGTCCAATTGTAAGGTTAATTAAAGTCCTGAGGATGGAATGTACAACATTATGACTATAGTTAATAATACCGTATCGTATATTTGAAAGTTTCTAAGAGAGTAGATCTTAAAACACAAGAAAAATTCTAACTCTGTGCTGTGTGATGTGATGGATATAATTAAAGTTATTCTGGTAATCATTTTATAATGCATACATACATCAAATCATTCTGGTGTACACCTAAAACTAATACAGTGTGCTTGGCAATGATATCTTTAAAAAAAAAAAAAGAAAAAAGAGGAAAAGAAAAAATGGAGACTGAATTTTGAGACTGGCTCCCATGAGTCAGTAATATTACCTGCAATATCCAATGTCACCTTTTAGGTAAACAGTTATTACTCTTTTATGGCTGAGGAAACCTAGATTCAGTTGGTCACTGTGAGTCAATTTATTTACTCTTTTATTCCCTCATTTAGTCAACAAGCACTTGCTGATCACCTGCCAATTCCCTTGGGAAGAGGCTGGGGATACATAGTGACCAAGAGACTGTCCCTGCCCTCGGGTAGTTGATAGCCTCACCAAGGTCATCATTAGCAGTGGGGACCCCTGCAGGCCTCTGGTCACTATGCAGCTGCTAAGAAAGGTAGAGAATAGGACATCCCCTGAAAGACGAGGTACTAGGTGTTCCTGAGCAGTGAGAAGAAGGAGGCAGATTTACATATTAGAAAAGACAAGTTAGCCTAGAACATGAAAAGGATGTTAAAACAGAAGACTCAGATTTCCTGGGCAACACCTTTTAAGTGTTACCTGAGAACATTGAAACAGACATGAGCCTGGTAAGGATTTTATTTTTATAATTTTTAAATTTTTTTTATTGAACAGTGCTACAGCACACCAGCTACTTTAGCACATCAGAGATGTATACAATATAGTTTCTTTCAGGATGGAAAAAAAAAAACAATAGAAGGATAGAACAATATTTTGTACCAAGTTTATGGCTATTAATTTAATTCATCTCAGTAAATAGTTATTGAACTCATAAGACTTGGTAGTTTCTTGCCCTTGAGTTCACAGCCATTTTAAGACAGGTGAGTGATGGGCGCCAGCCACTAAATGCCCACCCTATATCCTATGCCAAGATTAGTGTTTCTGTAGATGATGGGAATCTTGAAAGCTTTTAAGCAGAGGAGAGGAAGTTTTAAAATTGTGTTTTAGATATTCGACTGTGGTAGCAATGTAAAAGAAATTTTTGAGGGGATCAGTTAGGAGACTAATCTAGTAGTCTGAGAAAATAGCATGGCCTAAATTGAGGGTATACTTTGGAAAATTGAGTTTAAGAATTAAACAGCCTTTTAGAGATAGTCCTAAACCTTTGAGCTTCTTCCCTTAACATATTAGGGCCAGTTATTTGAAAAATTAAAGTGTATGTAGTTGGTTACTTTTTGTTTGGTCTACCCAAATGTACAGTACTTAAAAGTCTTATTCATATGTTAAGAATATAAACTAGGGTTTCTGTCCCACGATGTGAGATTTCTTAGAAATTCTCATATTCTGCAGTGGAAGGTAGAGTACAGATGATTTCAAAAGAGTCAGAATGCAGGGGAACTAACTTTGGAGTCAAACAGACCTCCTTCTGTACTTTGTAATTATGTTTCTTGGGCAATTTAATTTCTCTCAACCTCAATATTCTCATCTATAAAATGGGCATTGTGCCCAATTACATGGCTTATAGAGTTAGTGAGGATCAAGGAAATTAGGAACAGAACACACCTAGCACAATACTAGCTCACATTCTAAGCAATAAGTAAATGTTACTTGGTTTTATTTATAATAAGGTACTTGTCTTTCAGGAAAGAAAATGATATTGTAATTTGGGACTGCTTGGTTTATTTTGCCACTTGTATAACGGGGCCCTTGTTTGCATATTTCCTCGATTTTATGTTTATATATTTGTTCTTCTTCCTCTAGATATTTTCCCTCAGCCTCATAACATTACATTGGGAGCAGTATACTGTAATGTTATTTGATACCAACAATATACACCATAAGCCTTTCTGGGGACTCAAAGAAATTTAGCGAATAATGGAAAATTGTCTAATGGGAAATGGAAGCCATGAAATTAACTAGGATATTGCGTGTCATACATTAACATCAACAACAACAAAAAATCTAATGTGTTTTAAACACTAAGGAAAGTGGTCATTATGAACTCCTTTCCCAAGCAACCAACAGAACCTTCACAGAAGGGAGTCATTTCTCATTAAACAAGTTTGTTCAGCACTAGACCAGGACACAACTCTGTAGGCATATGTGATCACTTCTTTCATCAACCCAATGGGGCTACACTAAAAATGATAAACATTCATCATACACCCTTCTTTCTTTGAGTATAATTTCTGTTATTTTAGTCTTGTTTTCTAGGTGACCTTAACATTTCCAACAAGCAAAATGATGAGGGGTCCCCGGAAAGTTGCTATATTTCAGACTCAAGTTATAGTACAAGAGAGACACAATGAAACCAGAAAAAAAAATGTAGAGAAAGTCAAATAAAATGATGAGCAACAAAGAGGACCCTAATGAGGGAGAACACTTTAATGCCAGAAATATGAAGGATTATTTTGCATAGTATGTAATGGAATTTTCTATACCAAAAGGTGATACATTATAAAACCATTTTTTTATCCATGTCTGGTTCCTGGTTAATAGTAAGGAAGCATCCCCTCCAGGCTTTTGGGAGTTGTTTGCATTTCTCTGTAACATTTGGGTAAATTAATTTAATATATGTTCAGCTATTTATTCTTTCTAGCTATTTTCCTTGTGCTTGGCAATATTCCCTTGAATGCGGCAAAAATAGAGTTAAAACAGGTTAATCCTAAGACTTGAAAATGGTTGGAAAATCAGAAGGAAGAAAGCAGAGAAGATATTCTAGTCCTTAAAATAGATATAACAAAATCTCTACACTAAAAATCCATGCCCTTTTGATAGGGTGAGTAAACAAGTATCAAATATCATATATTAGCAGCAAATTAGGGGATAAGAACAAACATATTGAAAGTGGTAGGATAGGACAGAAAAACCCATACAAACACTTAGCACAGCAGTTAGGGAGCTATCTGTTATCCAGGCAAACGACCCTATAAACCTCATTAGCTCCCCAACAGCATCACTGCCTTTACAACCAAGTACAAAAATTAGAGTTTATAATGATGACCCTGGGAAGTTACTGTTACATTTACTCTGCCCTATCTAAGAAGATAGACAAGGATAAACGATTTTCCTTTGAATGGTAAAGTTTGAGCCTGAACATGAGTAAATTTCTTAGATTTGGAAAGCTTACTTTCTTTCATTTAACTAATATTTTATGAGTACCCCCTATGTTCCAGGCATTTCTCTAGATGCTGAAGACATAGTAACATACAATCCTGTGTCAGGGAGCGTATAGAACAGTAGGTGAATCAGGCATAAATCAGAGTGGAAGTTACCACCTCAATAGGTGCTTCTCTGGGAGGACAGAGCCTGTTGAAATATCAAGTTTCTGGCTGGACACAGCTGGTGGAGGAATGTAAATTAAAGCCCATCCAGGTGATGGTGATTTGATTTATGTACGTGGAGTGTGGCTCGAGGACTGGCTGCTGGGTCTTGACTTTTTTCATCTGTAAAATAGGCCTAACAAATGACCTAACACATGAGTTCATTGTGAACACCATGTAAGTCACAGGTGGAAAGGGCTGGATGACACCCTTTCTAGCAATTTTAAGTGTTAAAAACTGTTACTGCTATCTATGATGGTTGTTATTTGTTATTATTGCTATGAAACAATGATACTTATTTTTTGTGCCACAGATTGTAGACTCACTGGAGGCACACAGTAGGCTCTTAAGAAATATGTGTTGAATACCTGCGTTGGGAATGTTAAACAGGGGGGAAAAAAAGTGCAAATGCCTACTTTATTCACAGTGGGTGCTTTTAGTGAGGCCACCATATCTTATAAGCTGCACTGGTTTTATTGAGGATGGGATGAAGAATTACATAGACATTAACAACAGATACATATAATTTTAGAATTTGAAGAATTTTGGAGATGATCAGTGATTATATGGTGGTGAGCAAGGATGACTCAGTAGAGGGGGAATGTGTGAGTCACACGGCAGAGGAGATGTAATTTGAAAACAGCGGAGGTTTTTTTCTTCTATTTGATTGTTCTCAGTCATCTCAAGGATTTCAGATGATACTGAATTAGCATTTTGGGGATGGTGCTGAGAAGTATGGGTTAATAAAAGGTGCTAAAACTTTGGTTTAAAATAATATGCCATTTGGAAGTCAATACAATAAGAATTTGGAACTTTGTAGTAAAATCTACATAAATTCGGGAAAATTAAATTATAGTAATACAATTATGGTTTTTTAATAAATTAATATTTTAGTAACCCTATTTATTCTTTGGTGTTCTAGTTTAAATATGCTTTTCAGTCCTTACTTGATTACCCAGCAGAATTCAGCCCTGTCGTCCACTCTCTGCTGGTCAGAGGCTATGCTTGCCTTTCTTCTATTGTACCATATAATCCAGCTTTATCAGCTTATTCCATGTTTTCAGCACCCCCCCCCCATCACACTCATTCTATGTGTGTTGAATCCTGCAGCTTCATTAGAGACCAAGCTCTAGTTCATGGTCTTCTTTCCTCTTCTAAACTTCAGTTACTGTCTATACCAGTGACACCCATAGAAATAGAATACGAATCATAATACAAAATTCCCATTAACTCTAATTTTTTTTAGTAGAGCCCCGTTATAAAAGTAAAAAGAAACAGAAGGTGGTGATCATTTCATAACGTATGTAAATGTTGAGTCACTGTTGAAACTAACACACCTGAAACTAATATAATACTGTATGTTAACTATACTTTTTAAAGAGGGATTTGTTTTAATATTATTTCAACTGATTCATCAAAAATATTACCCATTCAATATAAAAATTATCAGTGAGCTCCTACATTTCATTGTCATATTGATTTCTTTGAAATCCAGGATTATTTTTTTATACATCTTGATTTGGCCATATCCCAGATGCTCCATAGACAAATGTGGATAGTGGCTGCCATATTGGACCCTAAAGGTCCATATGCTCACAAAAACCAAATCCTCCTCGTTAGCCCTCAACTTTCTGAGGGCTCTAGACCCATTATCTATTTGCCTAGGAGGCACCTCAGACTTAACCCATCTAAAACAAAACATATCACCTTCCCTTCCTACCTCCAGTCTGCTCTGCCTCCAATGTTCACATCCCGTGAAAACACCTTCCTCTACCATCTACTTGGTTGATGCCAGAATCCTGAATATTTTCTTGGACACTGCTCACCCTCACCTCCAATGTTAGCATATGTAAAAATCGGGTATCTTTGAGTCACTATCATCATTGCCATCTCCTTAGGCCATATGATCATTCCTTCCTACTGTGGGCTGTAGGTAAGAGCTTCCCCTCTGCTCTTCCTGCCTCCATTCGTGCCATTACATAGTGTTACCCACATTTCCTGGGACATTCTAAGTGTTGCTCCACAGTTTAAGATCTTTCAAGTTTCCATTGCTCTTGTGATAAAATCCACACATGCCTAATTGTGTTCATTAAGGTCATTTCCCTACCTTCCTTTGCAGGCTTCACCCTTCTCTGCCTTCGTTTTAGCCATCCTGGCTTTCCTTTACTTCTCACTCACACTTTACCTAGCCTGGAGCATTCTACCCTCTCCCCTTGTGCAGCTAACCTCAGTTTGTCCCTTGAATGGTTTTTGTAGAGAAGTCTCTCACTGCCTCCTGCCTGGGTTTCTCTCCTGACCTTCCCCATGGCATTCATCGTGTCTATAAATCTTTGTATTTCATCTTCCCTACTGGACTCTAAGCTTCAGGAAGGCAGGAACTGGGTCTGTCCTGTGATTCTCTGCTATACATGTAGTGTGTAGCAAGGTACCTGGCATTTACTGATCATTGATCAGTAAATCATGACTATTAGGAGAGATGAACAAGTGAACAAATCCAGAAGAATCCAGTGGGGTGGTCCCCAAATTTAATCAACCCTTATCTAGTACATGAATTACCTTTGGAACATCCCAACTTCTGCTTGAATACTAGATCTCACTAGGAAGTCACACTAACTAGGTGGGCATTTCTTCTTGTGAACAAGTCATTATTAAAAATCCATTTCATTGTATGCAGAAAGAATTTGTCTTATGTAAGAAAGTGGTCTGTGATCTTTCAAGTAATATGCTCTCCCACCCCCCCATAAAACATTTGTATTATCCCAAATGTTCTGTTTTGATTGTTATTATTGAGTTTGGTTAATGGTTGCATCATGAATTTTCTTTTCTTTTCAAAAACAGCGCATATATATATATATATATACACACACACACACACACACACATATATTCTTGCCAATTAATGTCTATAATGAAGATAAATAAAACACATGTCAGTTCATTTTCTGTCTTGTTTACATGGGTCTGCATGTGTCTGTGTTCATATGCACATGTGTGTATATGTATTGTCTGCTTCTCACTGGAAAAAAAGAAGTGATCTTTCTGACTATAAAGCATCCAGTGTTTTCCATTAGGTCTCATTTGTTACACATTTCTGCTTTTAAATTACTTCTGAACCACAGAATCTGGCAGGCCTCATTGGAAGGCATTTGAGGATAACTACTCTATCTGGAATCCAGCCATTTACAGTATTTGAAAGCAAAGAACAAAGCAAAGCAAATTGAGATTATTTCACTGAATGTTTAAAAGTTTTGGAAAGAACAATTAAAATTAAAGAGAAATCCTTCATTGGTGTATGCTTGGAAAATACCAAGTTTTCTCAATCTTTAATTTTGTGCATCTGAAAACCAACTTGAATTTGTCTTTAATCCTTTGCTAATCAGTGGAAAGTAAACTGGAGGAATTGCTAATCCTATATGGCTTGGAATAATGTTACAAGGAACCAGATAGTTTAATGGGTTAAGTATTCTTTCCACTCTTCGAGTCAGATTGAGATCCAGCAGAGAAGCAAATCTTGATCATGTGTATTATCCTGATTCTTCCTCAAGAGAATTCAGATTTCATCATCTAGTTTTAAAATTTCTAAACCTCTTAATTATATTAAGCATGTTGAGCAATAGTAGCAGCATTGACCTCAGACTAATAACAGAGAAGCAGTGGAAAAAACTTGGATTTTGGAGGTAGACAGAGCTGGGCTGAGATCCTGGCTGGCCATGTTGTGTTGTCCAGCTCCTGCTCAGAGCAGCTGACACTTAGTGAATGCTGACAAGGTCCCGAGCACAGCATTAGGTGCTGTGGGTTTGTTCTCCTATTGAGGACACAGTGGTGTCTCTGTTTTGTAAATTGCAGAGATTGAGTAACTTGACAGGTTGAGGTAGCTCCCACTGAAGTTTGATCTGCACTCCTGGTATCTGGCTTTAAAGCCCATGCTTTTTCCAGCCACACTCCCTCCATGTTGTTCAGATTTCATGAGTTATTAGCTTTGATATTCCTTAAAATTCTGTGATTGCACTATATTGCATATAATTCAAATGCTATTTTAATCCAGCTGAATATAAGGAATATACTTGAGTATTTTTAGGAAGTTTAAAAATTCTAGTAATTAGTATTTGTGAAGATGTAAACCTGCAAGTTGCCCTTTGTGTTACTTTAAGAGAGCAATTGGTTGGAATTTTCTCCACCTTGTTGAAATAAAGTCAATCCTAGAAGAAAGAGTAAAAGGCTTTAGAACTATTCTTTGTGAAGCTTTCCGTAAAACGTGGGTCTATCCTCCTTTCCCTAGGTATCGCTTATGGCTTAGTTGGCATTCAGCAATTAATTTAAAACTGTATCAGGAATTGTCAACAACTTTAGTCCTACTTATCATTCCTGTGGCTCAGCAAACAGGAATGCAACCAGCCTTGTAATTTTTGTAACTGAACCAGGTTCCACTCTGCGTCCTGCTCAGATTTAACCCTCAAATTTGAATGTCCCAAACTCAAAAGGAGAAGACTCGTCCTTAATTACTACATTTTTTCTTTTCCCTTTGCTATTTTGTTGGACCGTGTGTATGTGTTTAGTGGGTTTGTCACTTGGTGACTTTTGTCCCCTAATGGACTTTCACTTTCATCATCTACTTTTGAAGTGCTCTGTTGGGGAAATTTTATTTCTCATTTGTAGGAAGTTTTAGCCCTAATTTCTAAAGGCTTGGGTTGGAATTGTCTACAGACCCACTGAGAAAACCGGGCTTCATACCATCCAACTCCACCCCATACCCTGAGGATTAAAAATAATAAACCTAGTAAAATTCTGAGGACCAAAAGCATGCCGGGCAGTGCAGGTGTCAGTGGGGAGAAGGCAGCCAGTACCCTTACCTCTCTAACATGGGAGTTCTGATAGGTCAAAATTTTGGTATGCCTCCCCCTCCCCCCACTGCCTCGGTGCTTGATTCTGTGAGCGCAGAAACCCTGAGTTTGGGCTAAAGGGTTGAAACTTCTTTATTGCTTAGCAATTCTTGTTCAGTGACGCAGAAACTGATAAAGGCAAAATAATTGACCCTGAGATAAAATAGTAAGGACTGAGGAAATGGAAGGAAGGTGGTGGGGATAAGTTGCCCATGGCAGTAAGGGGTAGTAGAGTGCCATCAGTTTTGCCTCAGAGTCCTCTAAGTGGATATATGTCTTTGCTTGGCAGCTTTCAGAATTCGGGCTGCTTCACAGTCTTTCCTAAGTTTGACTAGGGAAAGAGCTGTGATATTTGATTTAATAATTACCACGTGAACTAGGAGTCACGTGAACTCCTTTGTGTCCAACTACCATATTAATCTCCAAAATGGTTTGTATTTTTTCATTCCAAGAGTGGGCTGAAAATCTGCCCTTGTCTTTAGTAAACTAAAGAAAGATTACTTTATATCTGAAGTAGTTGCATTAGTAATGGGTTCATTCCAGGTACTTTGAAGTTTCTCGTAGCCTGAAAGAGATGCCAATTAACCTTACAGCTGAAGTAATTTACAGCAAAAATACAGACGAAATGACTGAAATAGTATTTCTGTGAAAATCCTACTGTTATCTCTTAGAAATAGTGAGATTTAGAAATAAGATAAGGTTTTCCACCATTCTTTAATGCTCCAGCATGATAATTGTATGTGTTAATAATAAAGGCATAGCAGGGGATTAGAAGTTTTAGTCACTGCTAATAGCAGTTTAAAAAAATCCCACAGCAGGTTCAGATATGTGGGAAAGGATTATAGTGAAAGCACAGCTTAGCTCATAAGGGGCTTATTATGGATCAGCAAACCAGGGCCTCATCAGATGTAAAATACAGGTGTATTCTCAGAGTTGTTTTATTTTGTGCCATTTGATACCAGTCACAATGCATGTATGGAGCACCCTACTGGAGAACTTTCTGCTGGGCTTTTCGCTGCTCAGTATCATGCTAGTTGATGCTTTGAAATAGCCCTGGCATTAAGGAAATGATGTGATGGATTTCCTCATAAGGCTTTTCCTTGTCTCACCTTTTCAGCTGTGTTTTCTCTGTTTTGTTGACAATTCTGGTCTTTCTTAATTTGAACTGCACTCTTTATCTCCTTACTGCTGTTGCTGGCTCCTGGTATACGTCATCAAGCTTGACTCTGGGAAGAGTTTTATTTGCTGTATACTGTAGTCTTGTCCTTGTGCTCCTAAAAGCCAAACTTAGAGTCATTCTAAGTGATAGAAGAAATGCAGCTTTCCTCACCTTAATGTTTAATTTATTTGAAATCAAACTCTTTGAAGTAAAGTAAAAACAACAAAAAAGTTTAAAATGAAGCAGAACTCAGTGTAATATTGAGTTAGTGAAGACATAGAAATAACTTATTTAAATAAGTCACCTATACTTCTTTTACTTACAGTTTTCAGTAGCTCTTGTTTTCTCTAGGCTTGGGAATTGTGTATCTTAGAGAAATAAATAACCACAACTTAATAACAGCAAAAATACACAGCATCAGTTCTTAAATGCTAACTGGCAAGAGGTTCAGCAGAACAAAACCAGGCATATCTGATTGCTACAGTACATTGTGGGCATTAAGCTGAAGGTTAATTGCAGCTTCTTACTTCCTTGACATTGTTAGCTAAGAGGGAAAGGATACCACCTCCTATTTTCATCAGAATGTGCCATCAGCAATGGCAGAGTCTGTATTAAAATCTAGTCCATCTGCACAAATGTTTTGATTAGTTACTGGCCAAACTTTGAGTGATTGCTTATTGGAGCAAATTTATTTTTGATCAATTCATTGGTAGGTAATATCCCTAAACATAGGAGTTTGGTTTTTTTGGTATTTGTTATCTATAATCACAGTTCTGATTTAAAGCAAAACCAAACTAAACCCTTATCTCTACCATGAGGAACTCTTAAATGTTCAAATCTGATTTTCTGGATAGCTTGAGTGTTTAACCCCTTACTGAAAAGGCACAGACTGGTTTTAGAGACATAAGGCACTTCAGAGATGTAGACTAACCTACAAGGAGACATCAGCCCTTAAAATAATTTTTATCAAGTATTTGTGGTGGCCCAGGGCCCTGCACCTGATAGATTTCTTATAAATGTTTGTTGAATTAAACATATATCTCTCTAAAGTGTAATGTTGACCAATTATGTATCTTTGTCTTGAGAACCCAGACCATGATAGTGTGTGTGTGTGTCTGTGTGTGTGTGTGTGTTGTATATTATTTATAGTACTAGTTTAAGCTACTGTGCTGAATAGAAAAACTACCAGGTCCTTCTAATAAAGTCCGTTCAAGACTCTGAGCTCCCTGTGTCATATTGGGCAACATGACCTTTCCCCCAAAGATCTCAGGCTCTGACATTTGACTGCTTGTAGCTGTCACCCTCTGAATTGAGTCTTCTAGTCATCTCCATTTGCACCCTGAAATCTGTCATCCATGGGGCTGTCTTTGGCAACCCTACTCTCTCCAGCAGACTGATTATAAAACATGTGAAATAAGAGTAAGAAAGTTAGAAGGAGGCACCAGAGATTTCCATACAAATCTAGTGCGTGTATTTTTGACAATGGTGTTTTCTGCCTAGAAGTGTTTTGGTTGTGGGTTGGCTTTTGACTACATGTGGGTGGGGAGCTTTTAGGGGTATCTTGATTACAGATAGATGAGTTTGACTCTAATTTTCAGGTATATTTAAACTTAAAAATAAGTAGCTATATTAAAATGGATATGTGTATACATAATGCAATTCATAAATTAAATTTTTTTTTTCTATTTCAAACCTTCCAAAGGGGATGTTACTGAAAATGTTTTAGGTGATTAGGAACACTTACATCATAGGTCACAAACTGGCACCAGTGCCAAATTTGACCCTGTGATGTGTTTGGTTTGGCCCCTACATTTTTGTTTTGTTATGTTTTTAATTAAATTAGTCCCTACCTCTTAAAATGGAGTTATTTCTGGTTCTTTATTGGGGGAGGGGAAAGACCAGACTGGCATGACTGGATTTGAATTCTGTCTTGTCTGGAGCAGCTGCCTTCTTTTGGTGGGACCTATCTCCAGGTCACAGAACTTGCCACTGTCCCCTGTTGCTCCTTCCTGCTAAGACCAAGGGTTGGTTACCCTTAACATCGGGCTTACCATGCCCACCCTGGCAGCTTTCTTCCTTTATTTGACCTGCTTACCTCCTCTAAACCATTTGTTTTGACCCCTGAGTTTTAATGAATAAACCAATCTAGATAAATCACGAGAAGCTTTTATACCACAAGCAAAGTTAAATGTACATAAGATTCTTCATCTGCACTATTTAAAAATAAAAACATTTTAACCTTGCCTCTTTAGAAAAAAACATACTATTTTATTTTATTTTATTTTATTTTTAAAGATCTAATTTATTTATTTGACAGAAATCACAAGTAGGCAGAGGGGGAGGCAGGCTCCCTGCCCAGCAGAGAGCCCGATGCAGGGCTCGATCCCAGGACCCTGAGATCATGACCTGAGCCAAAGGCAGAGGCTTTAACCCACTGAACCACGCAGGTGCCCCCAAAACATACTATTTTAAAAATCACATTACATTTAGCTCTTAGATATCCTGTTTTTGAATATTCGTCTATACACGTATTGTCTGAACTTAATACTTCTGGTATATCAGATGCCTTAATTTATGGAGCACTGGATCTCCTTCATTTGTTATTTAACATTTCTTGGTTAGGTGGATGCTAAATATTACAGTCCAGCAAAGAAAAGCACATTTATAACCAAATACATTTTCTTCTAAGGCAGCTATTAATACTGTAGGGAACAACAGGGATTTCTAAAGGAAAAGTGACCTTTGTGAGTTATGTTGTAGTTTTGCTGTTCCCCTTAATGAAAGGAAGCCTTCCTTTTTGAGACAAGCCCTGTTCCTAAAAGGAATAATCACAGTAGGGTCCTAGATTGGTGTTCATTTTGCACCTGGGTATTTTACATACAGTATTTAATCTTAACAGTATCTCAGTGTGGCCAGTTCTTATATTATCCGAATGCTACAGATGGGGGAAAAAATGAGGGATGTAAAGTTTAGAAATTGTATAGCTGGTCACAACTTTGGTGAGAAATCCAAGATACAAATCCAGGTTTCCTATCTTTATAAGCACTAACCACCATGCTGTTTCCCAAATTTAAAAAGAGAAACATCCCTCCCTCAAAAAAACAAAGAACAGAAATTGAATTCCCATTTTGTATTTTGAAACCATTGCATTATAAGTGTGTTAATGAAAATACTGATTTTCTTTGCCTGAAATGTTAGCTTAATTTGAGTAATATGTCATATATTTCTGCTTTTTTGAAGGAGCTTTTCAAACATTGATTCTCTTTTCAGTTGTTAAAAGACCATCAAACCTAAATGTTTACCCAATACTGAAACCAACGATTTCTAGACCAAATTAAATCCTTTATAAAAATAGATAAATTATTATGTTCTGACTTGTTGGCAGTAGCAAATCCTAATTCTTAAATATACTTGAAAGTTCAACTAATCTTACTAAAAAAGACCTTTTCTTTCTAATGTTTCTGCTTTGCCCTGTACCTGCTTAAAATCCAGTAAGCCCACCACTATAACTTCTCCATCAGCAAGAATTTTCATGGAAGTCAACAGTCAGAAAAATAATCAGCAGAAGTCTGCATGAACCCCAAATGAACTTAATGTAGGTTTGAAATGAAAGAATGTTTTAGTTACATATGTTTACTTTGAATTGTTTTTCCATTTTAACAGTACCAAAACCATATTATAGGAAAAAGAAAAGCAATATTTCCTCCTCCCATGCCCCTGAAAAAGAGGAAGCCACAGCAATTGGCATTTTGATACATTTCTTTACAGACGTTTTTCTTATGTGCTTTAAAACAACAACAACATATATATGGCATCATACTTGTGTATATTTATGTGCTCTGCCTTTTTTCCATAACACTACAAATTTCTTGGCATAATTTTAATGTTTTCATACTATTCTAATGCCTAACTAATACATATAATTCTTAATCCACAAACTAGGGTATGCAAGAGGCTTGTAGTTTTTTTCCTTCTGGATCTAAGAGCCTGCTCTGACAGGCTAGGGAAAAGGACACTGAGTTTCTCAACTATAGCTTTCTCTTTCCAGGGTCTGGCAAAGGTCCTGTAGTGTGGGTGTGTGTGTTTGACAGGGGGGGTGACATAGCACTATGGAGGTCCCCCAGTTATGAGGTGCAGTGCCCTCACTACTGATAGATCGTTATTAAGCCACCACGATCCTGCAGTTTTTGATGGATATGTGCCTTCAAAGGAGCATAAGAATCCTGTCAGATCTGTCTCCTCTGGATCTCTGCATTGATCGACCAAATGAATAACCCTTTGTCCTGGCAAGCCACCCACTCCCATAGGCCTGTCTTAGTCCTGCCTTGGGTAGATCTCCCTTATGCTGCCAGCATCTCACAGGTTGCGAAGGCATGCTTCTCTCTTCCATTCCCACCCACAGGAACAGTTGGTCTAATCTCAGCCTTCCACAAATGTGAGGAAATCAGATTGTCTGTAAGCACTATCTGCCTCTGGCCCTCTGAGACCCTGTCACTGGAGGCAACCAAGGGGCATACAGTGCCTGGCCACTTGGGGAGAGCGGCAGAGGAAGGGACACAAAGCAGAAATCCATAATGGCATATGTTTTTCTGCCCTGTTGCATAGGATTATCCTGGTTATGCTGTAGTTGGCTAACTATCTCCCTTTCTCAGACAGTTGTTCATTACTTTTTCAGTGTTAGAAATAACACTGCGGTGAACATTTTTATACGTAAACTTTTTTCTCTGTTTATGATTTCCTTAGGGGGAATTTTCTAAAATAACATTACTGGTTGTGACATTTTATTTTTTTTAATGACTTCTTACACACTATATAGCCAAAATGCTTGCCAACATGAAAATGAAAACTGAATAAGAACGTTGTGAGGGGTACAGTTGTGTAGTGAGTAGAGCAACTTTTCAAAGTCATTCCCCTTTTCGTTTCAAGTTTTTCTAAAATGGTGAGTATTGGAGCATTCCTGATGCTTATTCTTAATAATTTTTTCCAATTTCACCAAACCTACTGACTGAGCACAGTGAGATACTTGAGAGAGGCCTGTGTGTTCAGTGGATGATTTAGTGGCGCTGTTGTGTTCGGGCTGAATAGTAGCTCTTCTGTGGGCGATCACTCCTTTGGTTTTGCCTGTTTTAGATGGGGCCCCATCTGTGCACCTCTCTACACATTTTCCTCTAGTCATTACCACTGAGAGCTCTTAGCTGGCTTGACGTTATTAGTTATTTGTGATCAAATGCTTTGTAAATTAACATGTGTCACAGACATGTATAAATAAATACAAATAAAAATCAATACTAAATGGCACAATTGTTAACGTCTATTTACTTTCAGCCAGCTGTAATGGGGAAAAATCGGAATGACCTTGGCCTCTCACCAGTTGTTAGTAGGTTGAGTTTCACCCTGCCAAAATTCATATGTTGAAGTCTCAACCCCTCAATCCCTCAAATGTGATCTTATTCGGAAATAGTCGTCACAGATGTAATTAGTTAATATGAATTCCTATTGGAGTAGTTAATATGAATTCCTATTCCAATAGGACTGGTGTCCTTAAAAATGGGGAAGTTGGGACACAGACACAAGCGTACAAAGAGAATACCATGTGGACCTGGAGGCAGATCAGAGTGATACAGCAGGAGCCAAGGGTTGCCAGTAAACCACCTGAAGCTAGGCCAAAGACCTGGAGCCCTTTCTCTTTCTCAACAGTATTTGACTCTCAGAGGAGCCAACCCTGACAACAACCTTGGTCTTGGACTTCTGGCCTCCAGAACTATGAGACAGTTCGTTTCTGTTGTTTAAGCCACCAGTTCATGGTACTTTGTTGTGGCATTTTCAGCAAACTAATCGATCAGTTCAAGAAAGTTTTATAGTAATCCGTTTGATAACCAGGGGGGACATCCCCCCCCCTTTTTAAGTTGGTTGCTCCTTTTCTTTGTCATCTAGAACAAATTATGCTCACATCAGTGCCCAAGTTTCTGCTGTGTGCTATTCCCGATTTATGTTCATTCTGATACTGTCCTTGAAGGCTGCTTTATGCAATTTTTCATGTGCTTGGTGCTTTCTCTAAATCAAAAAACCTCTTATTTTAACTATAGGTGTTTCTAGTATTTGTCATAATTTTCCTGATGGCATGTATGACCTCTGTGATAAGGTCAGTTAGGACATTTCATGACTTCTGGTTGTTGCAAATCCACCTTACTGTTTTGGGTGTTCTCCCTTGTTTCAGTATCACGTTTCCATTTTTTCATTATCAAGACATATTCTCAATTGAAAATAAAATTATCTTGATTTTTGAAGTATAACAGTCAAAAACAGAAGCAAAACATTGGTTTTTATCTAGTTTTTGTAAACTCATTTTGCAGAAAGTTAGCTGTGTGGGCATCTTAGAGGATGGGCCCTGAAATCGCTAATTCTAGCTTTCTGATTCCTTCGGACTAGGACTGGTCCAGTGGGGCAGGGTCCTGGTCCTGGCTACAGTCTGTTTTTGCCACAAGAAATGTTCATTTCACTTTGGAACAGCTTTCACACTAATACTGCCTTGCTGTTCCCAATTTTACTTATATCAGCTGGGTGGGGTTTTTTAAGTTTCTACTTAAATTCTAGTTAGTTAACATATAGTGTAATATTGGTTTTAGGAGTAGAATTTAGTGATTCATCAGTTACATCTAACACCCAGGGCTTATCCCAAGTGTTCTCCTTAATACCTATCACCCATTTAACCCATCCTCCTGCCTACCTCCCCTCCAGCAACCCTCTGGGTTTCGGTTTAGCTATACACACACAAAATAGTGGTTTAAATTAAGACTTCCCTCTCCTGTAAAAGAACCTAGGAAGTGGCTGGGGCTATTGGTGGCTCCCAGGTTCAGAGACTGGTGGAAATTTAGGGTCCTCTGAATGGGAAGTCATCAGAGAGAGAGACAAACCTTGAGAGACTCTTAACTATAGGAAACAAACTGAGGGTTGCTGGATGAGGGAGGTAGGTAGGGGATGATTGGGTGATGGGCATTATGGAGGTCATGTGATGTGATGAGCACTGGGTGTTATATACAACTGATAAATTATTGAACACTACCTCTGAAACTAATGATGTACTGTATGTTAGCTAATTGAATTTAAATTTAAAAAAAATTAAGGTCCTCCCAATTTTCATTCTCCTATCACTAGGGAGATTTTAAAGAGACTTTCTAGAAGTTCCCAGCAATAGTTCCTCTCATGTCTCATTAGATACTACTTAGTCACACGGTCCCATCCAGCTGCAAAAGAGACTTGGAAGTGTCCTTTTGGTAGGCAGAAGTGTGTGCAGTTTAAAATCAGTTATGTTACTATTAATTATCCACCTGTGATACAGAAATGCCAAATTTTCTGCCTGTTCTCAGCATATAATTTTTTTTTAATTCTGAACTTTTTAAAAATGAAATAAACACAAAATTAGTACATTTGGAAAAGTAAGTTTCTATAGATTTTACTTGTGTTGTTATGTCCAAAAACAAGACAGAACAA
Source organism: Martes martes (assembly GCF_963455335.1). Lineage (NCBI taxonomy): Eukaryota > Metazoa > Chordata > Mammalia > Carnivora > Mustelidae > Martes > Martes martes. Next base: position 65,229,302 of record NC_137889.1, on the reverse strand, counting down.
ACAAACAAACAAACAAAAAATCCACACACAAAAGCAGTCCTTTGGAAAAGAACTAAAACTTTTTCCAAAGTTGAATAGAATTGATATCCCCCATGAAAGTGTAGCTCCATATCCCATGGCTGTCTAGTATTCCACTGTACTGCATGTCCTTTGGGATACCAGTATCCCAGGGTGAGAAGAAAGGCTTTTAGGTCAAATGGCAGCATTATCCTGGCCTTGCTGTAGATATGTAATGTTTTGACTTGGATATTTTGCCATAGATAGTACCATACCAAGGACAGTTTAATAGCCGTTTTAATACAGGGTATTTTGATACAAATCAAAACAAGCAACTATGTTGTAGATAACCACTGCTAACCAACTTTGATATATATTCTTCCAAATCTGATAAATGGGAGGGGTGTGTATATTCACATAGGTATCACCTAAGTATTAAGAAAAAAGACATTCCCAGTGGAATTCTACCTTCTTTGTTCTTTTGTTCTTAAAGTCAAAGGGGGTGTCCTTATATATTTATGAAAAAGGCAGTTTTTCCATAGGATTTCTTTAAGTTTTGCATAAGTGTGGAAGAAAAATTAGGTTTAAGCTGTTACTTAGAAACCTTATAGATACGTCATATATAACTTTCATCCTAGAAATACCTTTAATCTGTAAAAGTTTACTACTTGTCATGTATTTATTTTTTTAATTAGGAGAATTACCTTGGCCCTTAAATGTAGTATTTCCAGGGCATCTGGGTGACTCAGTGTGTTAAAGCCTCTGCCTTTGGCTCAGGTCATGATCCCAGGGTCCTAAGATCGAGCCCCGCATTGGGCTGTCTGCTCGGCAGGGAGCCTGCTTCCCTTCCTCTCTCTCTGCCTGCCTCTCTGCCTACTTGTGATCTCTGTCAAATAAATAAATAAAAATCTTTTTAAAAAATGTATTTCCACTTGAAAGTTGCTGTCACTTCTGTGCTTTCCCTTACGTTGATGATGTTGATGTGTGTAGTCTGCTGAGGTGACTTTCCCAAACCCTGATTCGACTGATTCTTTTCATGTTGGGGCAGTCTTTTCTCATAGCCATTTTAGTTTTTCTCTTAACCCATCTTTTTTGTCATTAAGAAAATTCTAGGGAGTACTAGATACAACTTTAACAAGTAGCAGAGTGACTTTTTTTTTTTTTTTAAACTTTTGCACCTATTGAGAAACCTAATGAATGTCAAAGGTTAGGATTAGATCTACTTTCTACTGACCAGTTTTGAAGACTATGTGTATCTCATATACCATGAGTGAACTTTTGAATATAAAGTGAAACAGGTGAAGAGAAGTGTTAGTATTTTCCATGAATATACACATATGCCTAAAACTTGAAGTTTTTTGTTTTTTGTTTTTAAAGGCTGGTAGCTTTTTCTTCGGTCTTTATTTGCCAAAATCAGAGAAAGAAAAATATTATTAACAATATATAAAAATTTCACATGCAGTAAAAAAAAAAATATATATATATATATACACTTTGGTGTCTAAGTTAGCCTGCCTCTGCTTGTGACACGAAGGGCATTGTTTTCTGAGACGCTGTGAGACTGGAGGCGGTGGAAGAACCCAAAGGAACCTCTGCGAAACACTGGGTTATAAATTGATGATGGAGAGCTTGTTATTTCGTTGGGACTTTGGATGGGCCAGTTGTGGATCTGGGCTATATTTCATAATGTTCATGAGCTGAAGACTCATAAATTTTGAAACCATAACTGTCTAGTTTATAAATGCCCATTGAGAATGAATCGGATCTTATGTATGTTGTGGGGCTTTTGCTAGGATTAATTAGCCAGTATTTCCCGAGTTTTATGAAGATAAAAAGCACATGTAGATGTTGGGAGGCATATTTTTTCCACGTAACACCAAAATATTTTTTAGATAATGAGAGATTAACCTTAGAAATTCAAATTTCAGTTTATCCATTTTTTTAAAACTTGGCCTCAAATTAGTATTATGGAAATGTTTGCATTGTTGGAACATGGTCTCCCTGGCTAGTCAGAAATAGATAAGAGATGATCAGTGGCCAAGCATGCAAAAGTAGGAGGTAATCACAGAATGAAGAGCCATCAGGTACCACCCTGTGACTTAGGAATCAGGTTAGACTAATGAGTTAAAACTTAAGATGAAAGCCAATTAACAGATTAAAATTCATGAAGAATCATTTTAATCTTCTGTTTGTTAGTTGAATGAATTGCTGACTTTAGAATTGGTCAGAATTCAAATCCAGTCTTCTCCACCTTGGGCAAGTTATGTAAACTGTAAGATATAGAAGTTTTTATATAAGTTATATATAAGTTTTATAATTTTTCCAGGACTTGCTTGAGGCTAGTGTATGTAAATCTGCCAGTGTACTACTTAACACATGAGAGGTGTTCAGCAAACAGAAGTTCTCTTTCTACCTCCTTCTTTTTATTTTACTTAGAAGATTACCATTTTACCGAGAAATCTCTTGTGATGCCAAATTGGTATTGTGGAAGGAAGGGAGATGAAGTGGTAGAAGAAGGAACCAAAAAGTGTAGTCTCTATAAGCATCTATATACTCTATAAGTGTAAATGAAGGAAATCCTCATAGGTCTTTAGGATAAGGACAATTCTAATCCATGTATGTTGTGTGGGACATGGGACTGGGGCTCCTTCAGTATGCATAGTCTCTCATTTCCTCATTTTTGTGCCTGGTCACCAGGCCCCCTGAAGGTGTTTGCATTTTTGACCCCTGATAGACCTTCATCACATCATCTTATTTTCTACTCTTTTATCAATTTAAAGATTTTACATTTCTGCAGGTACAGAGAATGAATGGGGAAAGCATAAAAACTAGCTGTATCATCAAGCAGTCCAGCAGAAATGTGGTTGGAGATTGGCTAAGACTGTGTGCTAAAGTTCCATTTGAAATGGAATGCTTTTGGTATTAGAAAACCCAGGGTTATCATTTGTACTCTACCATTTATTGGCTTTGAGGCCTCGGATAAATTCTTTGAGCCAGCACGGTGCCTGGCTCATTGGTGGTAGTTAACCTGTTGTTAGTTTACTCCCTTTGTCATTGAGAATTAGAATATAGTTCTGTATTAATGATGCCTTCTCTACTCTTCAAACTAATGGATACAAATTTAAAAATCTGGATTGGCTGCGTGGATAATTCCTGAAAACTGAGGACAGGTACCTTGGTTGCTATTACTGGGGAGAAGACTTCGTCTTTTGGGGGTGGGAGGTGAATGGAGTCTACTCCTATTCCCATTACATTGTCCCAAGTTGTCATCATTTCTGTTTCTTTGGCAGAGGAGACAAAGAAAAATACTGAGGTGTACTTAAAAGGCAGGGCCTTGGCTCTCTGTCTTTTCTTCCATGGGAGGATATTTTTGTGTCCTCCTCGCAAGAAAGAAGTAGAATTTGTAGAATGTTCAGATGGTGAGCATTCTTGTGCCACAAGAATGAATGCTTCTCTTTCTCTTAAGTGTATCTTTCTTCCCGTGCTGATGCTTCTGCCTTCAACCTCTCCCCTCCTTCTACAGTGGGAAGTAGAATGTCAGTGTGTAGCCCTGCAGTGCCACTGCCCTATGCCAGCTTTGGTTGCTATAGGCAGAAGGGGCAGTAAAACAATTCAGTCCTCCTGCAGCTGCTGCCACCTCTTTCCCCATCACTCCAGTCACTTCTATAGCAAATGCAGCCCTAGCTAAAAGTGGCAGAGCCTTGGCAGGAAGCCAGTGTCGGAATAAATACCCATAGCTGTTGGGGCTCCCTGTTGCCCCTGGAAAAGGACAAGCTGGGGCATATATTAAGGCAAGAAAGGAAAACTGCAAAGACCAAAATCCCCCCACAACAAGGAAGAGGCTTTAGGGGCTGGAGCTGGAAAAACACTTGGCCATTAACATGTTGGTTCACATGCTTCGGCCTGGCTAAGCTGCATAGCTCTGCACACAGGGGGGAGCGTGTATGTGAGAGGAAGCCTGTAAAAGAAATGGAGAGAACGCAGTGAAGGCTAGCAAGTTGTCTGTGCTGAGAGATGAGACCATTTCCGTAACACTGACAGACAAACACTTGGACTCCCGTCACAGATCACAGCCACTCTGCCCCTTGTCTAGTTGGATCCATTCCTGTGCCTTGCTTTTTCCACTCCTTTGGCGAAGTCAGTATCAGGATGGTGTCACAGAAGGGACTTTGGGAGCTTCAGTGCCCCAGAGTTATCGGCTAACTACGGACTGTGGGGAAGAACAGGAGATCCGAAAACCATCAGTGTAGTGTAGTGGAGGTGCTCCAGATTATAGACATGTCTTTGCCACAATACTAGCCCCCAGGATCCTGCAGTTCTCTAAGGGATCATTGCGGTGAGTTTGAAAGATGTATGGGACTGTCCGTGATTAGGGTGTTTTCTGGTTTTGGGGTTTTTTTGTTTTGGTTTGTTTTTTTTTGTTTTGTTTTGTTTTGTTTTTAGATTGAGGCTTTAGAAGGTTGAACTTCCGTTTAAAGATTCACATATCTTCAACCAGGTGAGCTACATATCCTTAATTTGAAATGTACTTTTTCTCTTTCTTCTGCTTTTTGGATGTCTGGGAATTGAGATGTTTCTTTCAATCAGTAAAATAGAGACTCCTTTCTGCATCAGTCAGTGCTTATCATAAACCATCAGTAATGACAAAGAAGTGAGGAAATTAGATATTTTTATTTATATTCTTATTGAACTGCACTGATTGTTGAAGATTAATGCCCTCACCCAACTGACATCTTCTTCTAGTTTAATTTTAATTTCTTCCTACTAATGGAGCTGCTGCTGCTTTTTTAAAATTTATTAACATATAATGTATTATTTGTTTCGGGGTACAGGTCTGTGATTCATCAGTCTTACCCAATTCACAGCACTCACCATAGCACATACCCTCCCCAGTGTCCATCACAAAGCCATCCCGTTCATCCAGCCCCTCCCCTCCAGCAACCCTCAGTTTGTTTACTGAGATTAACAGTCTCTTATGGTTTGTCTCCTTCTCTAGTTGCATCTTATTTCATTTTTCCCTCCCTTCCCCTCTGATCCTCTGTCTTGTTTCTCAAATTCCTCATATCAGTGAGATCATATGATAATTGTCTTTCTTCGATTGACTTATTTCGCTTAGCACAATACCCTCTAGTTGCATCAGCATCATTGCACATGGCAAGGTTTTGGTGGGCTTTTTGATGGCTACATAATATTCCATTGTATATATATACCACATCTTCTTTATCCATTCATCTGTTGGTGGACATCTAGACTCTTACCATAGCTTGGCTCTTATGGACATTGCTGCTATAAACATTTGGGTGCTCATGCCCCTTTGGATCACAACATTTGCACCTTTGGGGTAAATACCCAGTAGTGCAATTGCTGGGTTATAGAGTAGCTCTATTTTCAACTTCTTGAGGAAACTTCATACTGTTTTCCAGAGTGGTTGCACTAGCTTGCATTCCCACCAACAGTGTAGGAGGGTGCCCCTTTCAATGGAGCTGCTTCCTCTTTCAATGGAGCTGAAAATAATAGAACTAAATTATCAGACAAAAGTAATTCTTACTCAACTATGACCTTATCTTAGATAGTATATCTGTAAAGAAGTAATTAGTATTTTAGATCTGTTTAAGTTATGCTTTATGAATATAATGTTTTCCAGTGGTACTTTATTACTGAGCTTTACGTCTTCTAGTCATTTTTCTTTTTGTATTAATTTACAAAGCAGATATTCTTTTAGAGTATTTGAATATTAAAATACTTAGTTTAAGCATTAGACAGTGGGATTTCTCAGCACTGGCCTAGTCTTCCTTCTTGAAAGGTGAACGTTGTTAGTAGTGGTGAAGCTTCATTGTCACGGAGGTTAACTTTTGTCAGTCCTTGTTCTGAATGTGTTATTTAAATCTGTTTGTTTCATAAACAGTTGGGGTCAAAATCTTTCAAATCCTGGAAGAAAAAAACAAGACAAAAACCTGAGAATCTCAAGTCTTTGAAAGATTGACAGCTTATATACTAGAACAATAGACAGAATGGGTAATAATAAAACCCTTTCTTGGACCAACTCCAGCTGTGTGTAACCTTCTCTTTAAAGAACTCTCTCATCTTGGTATAGTAATTCTGGAAAACTTGAAGTTTATAAAGGTACTTTGAAAAAGATACATTTTTAAAAATGAAACATCTGTAGTTCTTATGACAACCTGGGTCCTGTGATCTTGCCTCTTGCTGGTTGACGTTCACATCTACAGTGAATTATACAGTAGAAACTAAGTGTATTTTTGAGGATCAAACTTACCCACAAATTTGTTAACAGTGGTGTGATTCACTGAACAAAACAAAATAAAACTAAACTCTTGAATCTTAAACTTAAACCTTAGAACTAAAACAGGATCTTGATAAATGCAGCCAAACTGGTACATGTATGTATTTCCTAGTTACAGACAATGAAACAAGATCTTAGATACCATATACTACTGTAAGGATTCACCTGTGACTACATTAAAGGATTATCAATCATTATAGGTAGGGGGAAGTATTTGTTTTGTTTTGTTTTGTTTTTGTTTAAGATTTTATTTTTATTCTTTATTTGACAGATCACAAGTAGGCAGAGAAGCAGGCAGAGAGAGGAAGGGAAGCAGGCTCCCTGCTGAGCAGAGAGCCCGATGCGGGGCTCTATTCCAGGACCCTGAGATCATGACCTGAGCCGAAGGCAGAGGCTTTAACCCACTGAGCCACCCAGGTGCCCCAAGTATTTGGTTTTGTTGACACAACCATTGGGGGAAGACTTCCTTTACCATTTGCTAGCAGCTTGCTTACTTAACAGCGGGAGTAGAAGTCTAGGTTGTTTCTCCCTAATGAATAAACTATCCCTTGTTTAAATCTGTTTTGATCTTACCCTTTTCATGCTTAGCACACTCAACAGATGACAGTCACGTGTGTGAAAAATCCACATCTGCTGTTGTCATGAGAGAATACCTTTGCAGTACCTCATGCAGAGTTACTGTACTTAATGTGGCCTGACTTCCTGCCTGCCGTTAAGCCCAGTCATCTCTTTCTCATCGATCTGTGTGTTGGGACATCTCTGTTGTTAGAGGGGAGACAAACAACAGGCATAATGCACTAGAGATTAAAAAAAAAGAAGAAGAAGAAGAAGAAGTTAAAACACGCATATGCACAGAGGCTGCTTTGCAACTTCAGTTACTCAGTCTGCTTACTTTTCTCCTACCTCCTGTAATTTTAGGGAATTATAATATATAGGGAAGACATCATTTTGTGGATAAAGATACCAAGACCCAAGATGTCTTGCTCAAGGTTACAAAGTTGTTTGGTAGCAAAGCCAAGTGATTTTTTGTATGATTGAGATTTTGTGTTCATGACTGAGCCCCTCCCTATGTATGCATACGCCCTCCCATATGCCTTGCTTAGGCACAGCAGCAGACCTTGTGATGCTTGTGTTGGATAATTATCCTGGTAAATTTGTGCTTAAGTGAATGGTTCCGTAATCTGGAGATGGCCTGGCAAAATGATACTGATTTTCTTTCTCATGCCCCTGTAATATTTGAAGTTAACATTTGGCCTCTGTCTTTGGCTTCTGATATTTTGCACGTCTTTCATTTGCTGGCCTGCGGCAATTAAAAAATAACAAGACTTGCACAGTCGTTGTGAAGGCAGGTAGGATGATTCTTCACCCAGTTAGAGATAGCTAGTCTTCCTCAGAGTTACACTATTTTCTCTGGCCAATACTGGAGAATATAGGAAAATGATGAACTGGTCGTAGATGCTGGTCTCACCAGCTGGTTGTCATTCTGCATGAGATTTAGATTTGTTCTTGTCAGAGCTGTGTAGACTTTGGAAGTCAGTAATCTGTGCAATGGAAACAAATCCAGATATTTTAAATGGTATAAAGTTTAGAAAAACCTTAGGATTGAAGACTTTTTTAAAAAATGAGATAGTTGTAATTTTTGTTTTTCCTACAGATCCATCAGGTTTTATTTTTTACCATAACTCCTCTCCTTTATTTGTACATATATTTAAAACAATGCCTAAGTGATTTATGATGTATCTCTCAAGGAAAATTAAAACTAAATAGCTTTCTCTTTGGGATCATTTTTGGGCAACATCAATTCCCCATACTTCCTCTCTACATCTTCATTATAACCATGTCAGTTGTATTTTCTTTTAGGTGGCTTCAATCTTTTTAGGACTTGTTCAAAATAGGTACAAAACAACCTGGTTTAGTTATACTTCATTGGGTGATGGCAGTTATGAAGAAAATGATAAAATGATAATGTCTTCATTTTTATAACTGGAATTTTTTAAAATACTCTTTCTGCCACTCAAGTAACTCTCTTTTGTGAGATTCTTTTAAATATAAAGATTAAATTTCTTGTATCTTAAGTCAATAAATTCCTAAACAGTAATGGGACTATGATTTCACTTTAAAAATTCTAATAAAGAACATTTTATTTTTAAGTGGAATACTGGAACCCAGAATGCATATTTTTATAAAATAATGTGAAGCATAAATACATAGTATCAAATTAGAGCCATATCCGTAAATCTCAAAAATCTATATAACTAAGCATAATTTTGCCTAATTATAAAAATTTCCTGGGTGCCTGGATGGCTCAGTCGGTTAAGTGTCTGCCTTCAGCTCAGGTCATGATTTCAGGGTCATGGGATCCAGTCCCACATTGGGCTCCCTCCTCAGCAGGGAGCCTGCTTCTCCCACTGCCTGCTGCTCCCCCTGCTTGTGCTCTTCCTCTTTCTCTCCCTCTCTCTCATGGGTGCTCTCTCTCTCTGTTCAGATAAATAAATAAATAAAATCTGTGTAAAAAATTCCTTCTTGATGCAAATTGAAAAGAGAATTTCACAAATACCTCTTTCTTGTAATTCTAAGTGACACTTTGCATGATCAATTATACCAATTTCTTTATCCCCTCCCTTTTGTAAATGGATAATATTTTCCCCTAATGTTCCATGAGAATTGTTACTTATAGTAAGTCAGTGCCTTACAGAAATTTGTTTACAGCAAATTAAAGCTACATTTACATGGGTTGTGGCTTCCCAGAAAGTAAATAATCCAATATTCCCCCTTAAAAGAGGGATTAAAAATAACATATGTTCACTATGAATATATAAATAAACTTTATTTTATATTATTATACATAATAACTATATAAAACTAAATAGTAAACAAATTAATATTTCAACCACACCAAAGATAATCACTATTAAATATTTTATATATTCCCTCCTAATCTTTTCTCTGTGTGTGTACTACTTAACATATATTGAATGCAAACGAGATCATGTCTTACAAGTGTTTTTTGCCGTTTTCAGTTAGCATATCATAAGCATTTTTAACATGGAAAACATTTTTAGTGCTTGAGAAAGTTTACAACCTATATCACATATCATATGTTTACATTTTCTTTTTTTGACAATTCAAGTTTGTGTCAAATTTTCTCCCATAAATCCTGTAATGTGCATATTTGAACCTAAATCTTCATCTAAATTCTGACAGTTTAAGTTGAATTCCAAAAAGGGGGATTATAAGGTCAAAGAGTAAGAATTTTTGAAAGTGCAAGTCATAAAACTTTTTAAAAATGTCGTAAAACTTACTGTCAGCACAAATTTTCAGTTCTGTGAAAGCAAAATATCCTTAAAAGCCACACCATAAACATTTTTCAGAAGGTATTGTAGGACCTTGCAGTCTGAGGTTGTCATTATAAAGCAACATGACGTATTGGTTGGGTAGACAGTGAGGGGTTCAGAGTTTTCCAGAAGAGTTTATTTTTATCTGGCTCAAGTTGTATTGAGGTGTTGGGCGGTGGGGAATAACAACTGAACATGGTGGCTTGGGGATGACACTGCAGATCGTTTTGCATGACAGGTGGGCTCAGGCCCAGTGACAGCTTCAAACCACCGAGAGCGGTTGTGGTTTACCGTGGAATGCGTGTCCAGGGAATGAAAACCCAGGGACAGCCAACCCTGGAAGACCCTGTTGGGCTTTGGGAGTAATCGGCAGCTCACAGTGACTGAATCGTGAGCCATGATGTAGGAGGAAATCAAGTGCTGGCCCTAACTATTCTGGTCCCCTGACATACTGCAAAAGCTGTTTTTTAAAAATAAATCCTCATAGCAACTTTGATACTGTCAAAACATTGGTTATTTAAAACTTCTATTTGCCTGAATTGTAGATAATCAAGAGTTTTCAACATTAAAAGTACATAATTGTCATTTATTGTATGATGTTTGTAGAATGCTGTTTTTTAATGTTAGAATTTTACATAAGAGAGATTTTACATTTTTTCATTGTATAAAACACTCAAATTGTTTACCATGTTAATTAAAGATTCTGTAATTATTGGATTTATGTTTTCATAGTTATGAGAACATTATGGTAATTTATTTTGATAGCAGAAATAGTTTATTCCTGAAACCAGTACTGTACTATATGCTAACAGGAATTTAAATTAAAACTTGGGAGGAAAAAAAAAAAGAGAACATAGCATTTGCCCACTGTTTTTACAAATAAGTTATAAAGGAAGGCTTTTGATTTTAATTTTTCTTTTAAAATCTTCTGGATTTAATTAGTTTTCACCTCAGAAACCGTGTAGATATTAAGATACTTCCACAATGAATTATCCTTTTTAGGAAATTATAAAACTATTTGTAAATGATTGTTAATAACCTTATATCATGTTTAAAATATGGACATGCAGGTAGTTTTACAGTGTTTCATTAAAATACTGTATGGAATGTAGGCCTGTAGGTACTCAGTTTTCATTACTGTGTAAATTGTAAATATAAACATAAAATACAATTTTATACCCACTAGACCATTAGTGGGTGAAAACCTCTATAAAACTATGTGCATAATAAACTCAACATCTTTTCCACTACTGAGACCGAATAAAGCTCTTAAATGTAACAAGTCTCGTATTTTAAACATGGTTATAGATCTGAAAGAATGATAATATTTTTCACAGAACTAAAAAATGGCCAAGTTTAATACTGTGCTAAAAATAGTGCGCTTGCATCTGACACTGTGGTGATTTCTGGTGAAGTGTGGAAAGGTGGACGCTTCATCTCCCTCATGTCACTCTTGCTCTTCCCCTTCATTTGCACCTCAAACTGTGTGATCCTATTATCTTTGAAGATCTTCCCTCCAACCCCGCACCCCTGCCCCAGTCCTTTTGTTTATTTTCACAGAATCCACTTTTAGTAGCTCTCATTCGAGTTTGTGATTCCTTAGTTAGATTTGAAACTGCGGTATCGCGCACTTGCTCTTACAATAAAATTCACCTCTTTCAGATCGGAGTCGGAATATTTGCAGTTTCTGTAAATGAGAACCTCCCATTACCTGCTTTCCTCCTAGAAAAAGTAAAAGGCACAGGTATACTAGCCATTTTCATAAAGCCTGCAAATGTGTGCTAGCAGGAAAGGCTTGCTGTAGGATTTGAGGATCCTAGTTTTTACTGTTGAGCTTAGCAAGAAAATTACTTCACCTGGGGGTACCTTTGCCATCTTTGCAAGACAGAATACATGCAGGAAAGGTAAAGCTAGGCTGCGGTACATAAGATCAAAACAAATATTACTCAGCCGTTAGGATGAATAACCACCATTTACATTGACATGGCTGGAACTGGAGGGTATTATGCTAAGTGAAATAAATCAATCAGAGAAACACAATTATCATATGGTTTCACTCATATGTGGAACATAAGGAATAGTGCAGAGGATTGTAGGGGAAAGGAGGGAAAACTGAAGGGGGGGTGGGAATCAGAGAAGGAAATAAACCATATGAAACTCTTGACTCCGGGAAACGATCTGAAGGTTGTGAAAAAGGAAGTGGGTGGGGGGATGGGTAACTGGGTGATAGACAAAAAAGAAGGCACATGATGTGATGAGCACTGGGTGTCACACTCAACTAATGAATCATTGACATTACATCAAAAACTAACAATGTCTTATATTTTGGCTAATTGAATTAAAAAAAAAACCTTTCAAATGAAGAGCACTTAAAAATGCTGCAGGGTATGGGATGCCTGGATGGCTCAGTTGGTTAAGCCCACTGCGTTTGGCTCAGGCCATGATCCCAGAGTCCTGGGATCGAGTCCTACATCGGGCTTCTTGCTCCACAGGGAGCCTGCTTCTCTCTCTGCCTCTGTCTGCCACTGTGCCTGCTTGTGCATGCTCTCTCTCTGATAAAGTAGTAAATAAATAAAATCTTAAAAAAAAAAAAGTGCTACAGAGTATAATGGAAAGAGCAGAGCATTCAGAGCTGAAATCTGGGCCCATTTTCCCATCTGACTGACTGGAGGCTTAGGTAAGCCACTGAAGTTCAGTTTTCTGTCACTTTTAAAATGGGGACAGTGATACAATACGTACCTTGCAGGTTTGTCCTTGGATTTAAAAAGATTTCAGCATTTTGCTAATTTATGATAACAATGTTTTATTTCTGCTTTTTAGTTTACAAAATCTAGATTGAAAGATTCTTCAGTCAATAAAATCTAGTAGGAACCATACCAAAGTGTATTGTTGTTATCCATCAGCTAGGTTTTCTCCCAAATTTAACATACTGGATGGCTTAAAAATATTTTATACATCAAAATTTTCTGTGAGTGACATGACTTGTTACAAATTTGAAGTTTTTCAGGACTTAAGTGTGTTAAAAAGTGATCATGTTTTATGGTTTTTTTTTAATGGATTGTAATAAATCTACGTACTCCTTATAAGATAAACGTTATTGGACTGCAGCCCAAGGACTTTCTAAAGACTGTAACGTTTCCTTTCTCTGGTAAATTATCCATCACGGTTTATCTTATTTTGGTATGGCTTATTCCTTGCAGTTGGTAATAAAAGAGAATCCTGGGTCATTTAAACAAGTAATTAAGAGGACCATTTACTATTTCTTGCCTTTGAAAGTGTTAATTTTATTTGTTGTGGGTTAATGATGTATTTATTGTCTATGCTTACAGCTTCTAGTAGTTCAAAGGTGAATCATTCCAACAGTTAAAAATTCTGTAACATTTAATTGCATTACAGATCTTTAACCAAAGACATACACTGAAAAAAAAAAAAAAACTTTTGTAAATTTGCTGAAATGAAGTGCTAAATGAAACTCTGAGGCAATGAATTAATTTTGAAGGTATGATTATTTGTTTGGAAAAATGCGAACTACAGCCAAGTTGAATCATCATTTTATGAGATGTTTATTTGAATTCATGTGACATTATTTAATAGAGTACCATATAAAACTGTATGTGACTTGTCAGATGAGAATACATTATAGTTTTGCAGTTTCTTTCTTCACATCATACTTTTGCCAGTGACTTCCAGAGAAATGTGTTCTGTCATCCCTTCAGGATTTTAGTGCCCACCACATGCCGAGCTAGAGTAGTCAGCCCATCAGTGCTTGTCATGGTAACTGTTCAGTGACTGGCTCTTCGTCTGGGAGGAAAGGCCCTGACTTTGAGTGTCTGCTGCTTTTTGTAGGGTAAATATTGCCACCACCACTGATTTCAATCTACAAAGGTGACGTTACTGAATGAGAAGGGGGGAAGAGGGGCTACCCAGTACAGTTATAGTATCTCCTGCCAGTAGAGCAGATGTAAATAACGAACATAGAGGGAAATAGGAAACGATAAATTTTGAGTCATTATTACCCTTTTAATGTGATTAACTGTAAGTTTATAGAAAGTGATTTTTAATAATAGGTGTAGTTTAATAACCAATTTGCAGAGTTCCTGAAAATGTAAACATTGGCTTCCATGAGCCAATATAAGCTATCGCCAGTGCAGTGCTGAGAAACAAACAAAAGTTAAAAAATAAAACATGGTATGTTAAAAGGTGATGTGTGATGAAAAACTAAAGCAAAACTGGGAACGAGGAATTGCTCTGTATGTGCAACATGCATGTACCTGTGCTGTTTAGAAAGGATGGTCAAGAGAGGCCTCACTGAGAAGTTGACATTTGAGAAACCTCCTGAACTTACCTCCTGAAGGAGGTAAAGGAGACAATGATGAAACCTCCGGCAGGGCGGGGTGACAGGGTCATGAGGGTAGGGCAGCACCCAGGTGGCTCAGTCGGTTAAGGGTCCGACTCCTGATTTAGGCTCAGGTTGTGATCTCAGGATTGTGTCCCAGGCCGGGCTCTGTGCTGAGCTGGGAGTCTGCTTCTCTCTTTCCCTCTCCTTCTGCCCCTACCCTCACTCACGCACATATTCTCTCTTTCCCAAATAAATAAATAAATCAGAAAGTAAGAAAGAAAAAAAAGAAAAGAGAAGAAAAAGAAAAGAAAGAAAGGAGAAAAGAAAACAAACCTCTGGGGAAAGGCATTCTGGGCAGAGTGACTAGCAGATGAAAAAGACCCACACAGGAGCGATGTGGCATGTTCCAGAATCCTCGAGGATGCTAGCATGGCTGGTGCAAACTAAGGGAGAGGGTGGAGTAAGAGGCAGTGGGGTCAGTGATTCCTGGAGCCTTATGGTATAGGCCCTTGTAGACCGCTGCTAGGCGCTAAGCAGTTGTTCGCTCCAGGTAGAAAGCTATTGGGAATTTTGGAACACACTAGTGACCTGTGCTTCAGATGCCACAGGATGACTCATGACTGCTGTATGATGATTCTAGTGGACAAGGGTGGAGGTATGGAAACCCATCAGGACACTACTGCAGTAATGCATTTGAAGGTCACTTGGACCGTGGCGGTAGAGCTAGAGGGGGTAAGACGTAACCAAATGCTGCTTCTGGTTTGCTTGTAGAGGTGATGGGGTTCACCAGAATGAGGCATGGGAGAGAAAGGGTGACTCCAAAGCTTATGCCTGAGCAGAAATGGAGTTATTATTAACTGAGGTGAGGGAGACCGCTATAGACTTGGCAGGAGAAATAAGTTTGTTTGCGTAATATGCTACATTCCAGGTGACGGTGACACGTAGATATGCTGGGTGGGCAGTCAGGTGTAGGAATCTGCGGAGGGGTTTGGGTTGGAGCTATCAACTTGAGAGTCATCAGAATAGATGTGGACGAGGCTACTGAAAGAGTGGAGAAGAGAAAAGGCCAAGAGCTATACAGTGCCGTGGGAAGATAAGGGCGAGTTGACGAAGGAGCCCAAGCAAGATGGCGTGGGTGTTAGAAGGGAAACGAAGAGCACGTAGTGTCTGGGAAACAAGTGAAGTGCGTGTTTCGAGGAGAGAGTGATCCAAGATGTCGGATGCTGAGGGTTATAGGTGAGATAAGGTGAGAACTGAGAATTGTCCTTTGGACTTAGAGCGTCAAAGTCCGTTTTCACTGTGGTGAGAGCACTTCTGCTGGGGCTGACCATGTCCAGACACTGGGTTCCCCGGGGATATGGGAGGACAGAATTTGGAGACGGCGAACACGGGGCACTCTCTCTATAGCTTTGCTGTGAAGGAGGATGGAGAAGCTGGCAAGAGCTGGCTGGGTATGGGACTCAAAGTGTTTTTGCTTTCTCCTAAAAAAAAATAATAATTACTGGACTTATGCTAGATTTTTTTTTCTTTCAAAGTATCTTCAGATGCCCTTTCCCTCTATGATGTGGAGTTTAGCTTCATACTAACTCTTCTCCCACACAGAAGCTTATTTAAAGCAAACATCTTCCTTTCATTTAGTAGGACCCACTGCGTGTAGAAAGCATGTTTCTTGTCATCTTTTGCCACTTTATTTTTCCCTTTGGGGAAGAGGCTTATTCTAAGTGTTCTCAGCTAAGTTGGGCCTCCACCCCAAAGCAGTGCTGGTACCATCCCTAGATCCTTATGCGTATTAAATAAATATGAGCTTCATAAGCAAAGATCCAGCCATGTTTGGGTTTCTGCTTTGTCTTAAAGGGCATGCATCAGGTATAGGTTCGTGGTGACTGTGATCTAAAGGATATTTTAGTAGTTGGGCTGTGTCATGCGCACAACTCAACGTTTTTAAGCGTCTTCATTTGTCATGTTGTCTACTGATTTCATTTCATCCTCATGTGAATCTGCAAGGTAAATATCAGGCAATTATGTTGAAAATTATAAAGTACTATAGAAATACAGTACAGAATAACTGATTAATTCCTTAACTGACCATTTTATTTTCACCTTCTAATACACAACACATTTTAATTGCAATAGTAAGTTACATCTGAAATCATCAAAACTGACTGCTGTGAGAGAGAATTCAACAGCGAAAACCATCTTAAATAGGAAAATTCCTTCAAAGGTGATTGCCATTTCTCTTTGCCCAGTTTTATCTTTTTGCATTTTTTACCTAGTGTAATGTAACATAGTAATTATTTTAGTATTTGAATGTGGCTTGGTTGTTTATCAGTGAGGTAGAAATAGGAAAAAAAATTCCCAAAAGCCTAACCTGTCGGAAAAAATATTTATGTTAAAGGGAAAAACCTTTTCTCTTATATTGTGTCAAGATATTAAGATGTAAATTAAGGAAATAATCTTAACTGTTATTTATAAAGCTGTTTCATTTAATCCATTAATTCTATTAAAAGGGACATGTAGTTGTAAACAAGCATGATCTCTTAATTATGAGCTTATCCACTACAAAATTCCTTTTATCATTTCATTTGCCCCATAAGGCATATGTGCTATAATCTATTTTTAATGTTTTGCAGCATATTTATAGGGTGAAATTATGCATTTAAATCTATGGTATGTGTTTGGAAACCATCTGTTAGAACTTATTGGAAAATAGAACCTTCCTTCATTAATGTGCTCTCTTATTTGGGGAACTTAAACATTTAATATTATCCTTCCTAGTTCACAGCTTTAAAGAATGAGACACATTATTGAAAATTAGTTTTATTTGTTTCCGCAGGGGGATCCAAACTTTACTGCTTTGTGTTCTGTCATATTTGAGAATTGTGAAGTGTGTCCAGTTAGTAGTAATTTAAACTTTAGAATACGTTCAAGGATCATTCATGATAATATACTTGTCCTCACGTATAGGAACGATAAGTCCGTTTATTTGAAATTTTACTCAGGCAATTGGAGAAGGTGAAGTCTGGGATGGATTTGAAAATGAATACAAGAGTCCCAGATTTTGAGGAAGCCTACTAGAGTAGTAAAGTATGCATAATAATTCATAACCTAGGGATATGATGAGTCCGAAAGAGGAGTGCAAGAGGTTTGGAAGATTTTGTTTCATGTCGTCAATTTGTAGGTAATGGCTTTAAGAAAGTTATCCTCCTTCTCTCTTTTATCCCTTTACAAATGAATGAACATTATCACATTTGTTCTCTCTCCTCTCAATTTGTCTTTCTTATTATCTAAGACACTTGACCTTTTTATAAACGTATATTAAACCCTCCCCCCGCCAAGTTGTAGGAAGTGGCTTTCAATATTAAAATAAACACACTCCCTCAAGAGTTGCAGGTGCAAATATCTCATTGCCTTCCAGTGAACGATTAAGAGTGAGCAGCAACGAGGCTGTCCGTGTGCAAGAACAACCATGCTGCCTCTCCCTTTCCTGGAGAACGGTCAGCAGAAGAAGGAAAGATGGACGCAGAGAGCACTGTGGATTCCAAAGCTGTGTTGGCACTGTTTTTTCAAGTTCCTAGTTTTTGTAGGCGAAAATGTATATATGGAGATGCTACAAAGAAAGTGAGAAAATATACCTGCGTGGACAGATCTTCCATGTACAGCTTAAAGTAAAATTATATTTTGAGTTCACTAAAGAATCTTGTATCCCAGACTTTTCCACCTAACAGTCACTGTTTCCTCTTTGATAAGTATTTATCCCGTATTTCTTCTGAATTTCCAAGTATGACTTATAAGAAAGAAAGGTAAATTATAGAATTTCACTTTACTCGCATAATAGCATAAAACAGTCAAGTTGTCAAACAACAACAAAACCATGAACATCTTAAAGAGATGGTTGGGGTTTAGCTTCCACAAGATAATTTAGAGAATCCTCTTTCTCAGTAGGCTTCATCTCAGAATTGTGTTTCCCCATGGATTTGGAAATAAACATTTTTTTTTAACTTTTCTTTCTTTATTCTAAACAACGAGAACAAAACAAAAACCAAAACCAAACAAGTAAGGAATATACGGAAAACTAAAAAAGGGAAGTAACCAGGATTTGGTCTTCATACATGAGGAGAAGTTTGACAGGCTGACATCATTCCTGGTCCTTCCCCAGCAATTATTTGTATAAATAAGTCCTTTGAGGTGAATTACCTTGCTGTTTACTTCATTAAAGCCAGTTTCACCATTTGCAAGTTTTTACTTTAAAATCTGCAGACCTTAAGCGTGGGGTCATGGCCCTGTGTTTCTGTATGGTGTAGATTTTAATGCAATCTACTTAAAAGTATTTTGTGAATAATTATAACAGAATCTGGACTAGAAGTCAAGGGGCATAAACTTCATAATAAATTTTTTTGTTTAAAATTGCTAATGTAGGGACGCCTGGGTGGCTTAGTCGGTTAAGTATCTGCCTTCGGCTCAGGTTATTAAGTCCTGGAATCAAGTCCTGCATCAGGCTCCCTGCTCAGTGAGGAGCCTGCTTCTCCCTCTGCCTGCCATTCCCCCTGCTTGTGCGCTCTCTCTCTCTCTCTCTCTGACAAATAAATAAATCTTAAAAAAATAAAATTCCTGAATGTATATCATCAGTGATAATACTCTGATATTATGTGTCTCCTGATATGACACAATAAAAAATAAACAGTATCACCTATGTAGTATTCTTGCCAATATAGTTTATTGTAGGTCTAAATATGAGAAAATAAGACAAATTTAGAATGTAGACCCTATTAAATAAGTCTGATTCATTAAAAAAAAATTTCCAAATGCAAGTAGTAGACCTTGATTGGATCTTTATGAAAACAAAGTATAAAAGACATTTTCGGGACATCTGGGACAATTTTAATGATTGTATGTTAGATATTATTGATTGAATGCTAGTTTTCTTAGGTGTGATAATGGAATTGTGTTTATGTAAGAGAATCTCTTACTCTTAGGAAATATATATTGATCATAGATGGTGCAAGATTGTATGATGTCTACATGTATTTTCACATGTTGCAATAGAAACAAACAAACAAACAAAACTACATATATTAGGGCTTTCCAGTGAAATAAAACCAGTAAAATGGATCTATGTCTGTATCTGTATTTAGGTCTATCTCTATCTGTTGAGAGACTTATTTTAAGGAATTGGCTTTTGAAATTATAGAAGTTGTCAAGTCCGAAATCAGCAGGGTGGGCCACCAGCCTGGAGACCAAGGGAGGACCTGAGGTTACAATTCAAGTCTTAGAGGGCTTCTGTTGTCACAATTCCCTCTTGCTTGGGGGAGGTCAGTCTTACTTTATTTGGACTTTCAACTGACTAAATGAGGCTCATCCACATTATAAGGGGCATTGACTTTACTCAAAACCCCCTATTTTAAATGTCATTGAAAAATACAGAAATATCCAGAATAATGTTTAACCAATATCTGGGTACCGTGGCCCTGTCAAGCTGACAATAAAATCAACTAGCATACTATTTCTATCCTATGTATGTATATATAAAGAGAGAACATAAATGTGGGGAAACATTAACAATTGGTTAATCTAGGTAAAGGGTATACCTGTGTTTACACACTATTCAGCTTTTCTCTAGGTTTGAACATCTTCCAACTAAAAGGTGGGAAGAGCAGAGAGAAAATATGAGTCGTTTATGATTCCCACACATTACTTTGTGATCTAGGCTTTCTGATACCCATGGCATCTTACATTGCCAATTACAACTTCGGCAGAAAGAAGTTGAAGTGCGCTGGGTGTCCGTCTTATTTTCAACAGAAGAGGTCATCATCGTTTGCTTACTCCCAGCATGCCACCAAGAGGTACTTCAGAGATGTGGGACAGAAGAAGGGGCATTTTATTTATTTTTTTTCAAAGATTTTATTTATTTATTTGACAGACAGAGATCACAAGTAGGCAGAGAGGCAGGCAGAGAGACGGTGGGAGAAGCAGGCTCCCTGCTTAGCAGAGAGCTGGATGTGGGGCTCGATCCCAGGACCCTGAGATCATGACCTGAGCTGAAGGCAGAGGCTTTAACCCACTGAGCCACCCAGGCGCCCCAAGAAGGGGCATTTTATTTCAGTCCAGAAAAAGTCTGCACATTGAAACCCCTTAGATTCTACCTCTTGCTTCCTTGGGCAGTTATTTATTTCCTATTTTTAAGAAATGTGGGGAAGATGGCATAGAATGGTGCACGATAGGCAGCAGAAGAGTAGTTCAGTTTGTGAAAGCATGCCTTACACTGTCGTGTGCTATGCAGAATATACAAGGCGGTGGTACAGTGCACGCTGCTGGCCAGATGGCTGTCATGGACGGTTTCATTTTAAAGTGGAGTCAGCTCTTGTCCTTTCATTAGTCTGTCCTCAGAATCCCTTCCACGGCACTCTAGCTCCCGCAAGTCTTTCCTTTCTGAGAACTCTGGGAGCAGCTGCTTATTTGGCTCTGTATGTGAAATAAAAGCAACTTGAATAGCCCAGGACACATACTAAGTATATAAATTATCTGAATTTTTATAAAATATTCATATTCCTGAGAGAATTGTCACCTGTTTTAATATTAGTAACATTTCTTTAATTCCACATACCCAGATTGAGTTAACTGCCTGCAAGTCCCAACTTTTTCCTAGCTCTAAGTCATACATTTTCACTCATGTGCTAAGTGCTGCTTTGCTCAACCAGAGAAGCTTTTATGCACACAGCCCTAAGTGAAGATAATAGAACAAAACTTGAGGAAAAAAAAAATTAAGAATCCAAATTAATTAGATGGAAAACGAGCAATTTCGTACTTCCCTTTTCAAATGTATCTACACCAGAATTTTAAAGTATTCCAGTTGACACCAAAAATGCTTTGTGCCTTTTTCATTATTTTGTAAATGAGAAAGTTTTTATTTTATTTCATTGACCACTCAAGAACTGTAAGAAATGGTAAGTTACATATAAAACTAATTGCATGTTGTTTATTCATTAAGGATAAATTTTAAATATGAAAGCCTTAGGTTATGGGAGACATAGCATATATACAGTGGCATTTGTAATTTCTCTGCAACAGAATAACTGGAATTTCTTTGCTTGTTGTTGAACTCTGATCAGCCTAAGCACTGACCACCAGTGCACGAGAGACTAACAAGGAGTAGGAGTTCTGCAGAAACTACTCTTCAATGTTTGCTATCTTTTCTAAGACTCTACATAAGTCATTTGATCAGCATGTCCTGTATCAGTGTCTCAGTTGGGCATTACTGATTTTTAAATTAGCTGAGCCTTTGCTGGTAAAAAGGAAACTAAATTAGGAAGTAGTATATTCTTCTTTGTTTCTAGCTCCTTATTTCAGTTAAAAAACAAAATCCATACATTCTAAAAGGAGCATTTAAGATACAACACTGGCCTTCACACCCACCATTCCCCTTCCTGGCTCTCCCCCAGAGGCAGTCACTGTTCTGGGTTTTGTTTTGCTTTGTTTTGTTTTACCACAGGTTAGTTTTGTGTGTTCTAGAACTTCACATAAATGGAATCATGTTGTATATTCTTCATCCACTTAATGGTTTTCAGATTTATCCGTGGTGTTACAAACTTCTCTTGTTACTGCTGCATCGTATGCCATTGTCAGAATATATGTCTATCGATAGACACCTAGGCCTTTTTCCAGTTTGTGGCTATTAAGAATAAAGCTTCTATGCATAGCCCTACTTTCCAGGACATGTTTTTATTTTCTTGGGAAAATATCTAGGAAAGTAATTGTTGGATCATAGAGGAGGTCGGTGTTTAATCTCCAATAAACTGCCAGACATTTTTCTACAGTAGATACGGCATTTGTACTTCCAACAATATGTGAGGGTTTTTTCCTTTACCTCCTCACCAGTGTTTTGTGTTATCCATGTGTTTAATTTTAGCTATTCTTATGGATGTATAGTGTGTAATTTTTTAAGATATAGGCAAATTTTCAGAATTATAAGGTTAATTTGAATGCTATGAATTATTCTAAGTTATGCTTACATATTCTAATTAGAAAATGTGGACTCTTTCCAGAATTGCACAGACATTTTTGTAGATTGGTTTGAATTGAGAAATTTAACAATTTAAGATAATAGATAGTGATTGAGGATTAGGTAAAAGATAATAAAAGCTAACAAGATAATTACGAGCTTTCATCACATTTAATGTGAAAACTTATGTTTTTAATAGGTTGGTTTGTTCACTAGCTAAGTCATTTATTCATTGATTGACTCATTCACAAATACTTTTTTTTTTTATCAGAATTGTCTAACAGCGCTGTCCAGTAGAGTTTTCCATGTTGATAGACATGGTCATTCTGTGCTATTCAGAATGACTATCCACTAGCAACGTATGGCTATTGAGCACTTGAAATGCTACTACTGCTACTAAGCAATGGATTTTTCCAGTTTATCTTAATTATGGCTAGTGGCTACTTACTGGAGAGTGCATGGCCATATAAATATATTCAGGTGTTGTCTGGTCTTGTATTTACATTGTAAAATATAGAGGATGTCTGTCTCCGTTATATACTAAAAGTACAAGTCTGGCTGTAATCATTGCCTTTAATTCACTTGAATTTTTGATATTTGGAATTTTATTTTGTGTTTTTATTACCTTTTGGTTAGTTTTTTTGAGATAATTTTAGATATATATATGCAGTTGTAAAACTTAATAAAGATCCCATGTGTCGTTTACCCAGCTCCCCCCCCCCACCACCAGAAACATTTTGGAAAACTATAGTACAGTATCACAACCAGAACACTGATATAGATGCAGATACAGAATTCCCAGTATGTGGAGTTAAATTTTCTGGATACTTGATCCAGTGCTTAGATTTAGCGTAATAGCCACTTATAAAATATTCATTCTACCGGTCAGTTGTTTCTATGCATAAAATGAAACGGGCGACTGAATCAGACCCCCTTCCATTTATGGTGTTAGAATCTTTCTCATCTGTTCCATTTATGTTATAGACACATGTGCTTTTTTAATTGGTTAGATCATTACTGAGCAGATTGAAGTCATAAAGACAATGAATCATTAAAAACAATCCCGTTTTCTTAAGAATAAAGTCATTCGGTTTCAATGATTATGTGATTATGAAAGGTATAATGTCTTGGTGTGAAGAAAGAAAACAAATAAAAGATTCTAATTAGACAGCATTCTATTTTACTACTGAACATAAAAGGAGAAAATAAAATATTACTTGTTTCTGGTTTTTTTTTCCAGTCTAGAATCTTTTATAGGAATAAAAGGCATTCTTAAGGATAACTGTGAATACTGCTTTTTTTGGGTCAATTCCCAGAAATGTGGTAACATTGTAAGTGTGGCTGGAGCACAGTTAAATCAGTTGACAGTAAAAATATTACTGTTGTCATTCAAAATAATCTTTTAAAATAATCAATGTTAAGTAAATGCAAGTTTTGATAACTGATTTTGATAAAGGATGTGAGTTCAATAAGATATTTTGTGACCTTCCTAAGCTCATTCTAGATCTGCTGGTCCAATCTTAGAACCTAACTACATTCTTTTTCCCCTTTATTCCCTCTTTCACTCCTATTAAAGGTCTCTCTGTTTCAAGCAAAGTATTAATTTGAACAAAATTAACCTCTGTTTTCTGTGCTTGCTGTATTTCTGGATGAAATGGGTTGATTCTGAAGTAAAAATGTAACTTTTCTAGCTCCTGTCAGGTTGCAGTTTACATGTGTCCTAAGTTTTATGGAGAGGAAAAGGACAACATGGGCTGCTCCTGTTAAATCCCCATCAGGATGCATCTGTTGATGCTTTATGCACATGCCTCTGCTGGGAGATATGGTGCAGTGAAGATGAATTTGTAAGACTATTGTCTTTATTGAGCTTAGTTCTAATAGAGGAGGATAGACACGTGTTAGTGCCAATAGTGATGGTATAAGAAAGAGCCCTCCCATCTCGGTGTGTGGGGGTGCTGCTATTTGGGCATGGCCTTAGAAGGTCAGCAGGATTTGTGGTAAGCAAAGATGGTGAGAGTAGGCATTCTAGTTGGAGGGAATGACGTGGACCACAAACATTTATGTGTTTACTCTTCAGAGTAGAGAGTACATACAGGGAATTAGCATGGGGATAGAAGGGAATTAGGTGCTACAGATGAGCCTTATTGTGATGGTTCCCAGTCAAGGCTGTGACTTTTGGACATTTTTGGAGACAATGTTTATTGTCATATTTAAATGTACTTGTCCGGTATATTCAGTTTTCTTAATTTTTCTACAGAGTTTTGCTTCAGAATTTTTCTTCTCATTATATCAGTATATCTTAAATATTAGTTTGGGTTCAGAAAAGATGCTCTTACACCATATCTTAAAGGGAAATTTCCATTCTGTGAAATGTCCAAAATCAGGTAAAAATTAGTGACCCTTCTCCTGTTTTATCTTTTATATTAATTTTTAATTTTTTATGAATATATTTAAATTTTTTAATGTTTCATAGTTTTGTCAGTATTTAAATAATGCAAGAGTGCTTACTTAGTCATTTGATTAACAGTTACAAAACAACATTTTTTTTACATCAATGAGGAACTCCGAAAGGAATTCTTGACCTAGAATGAAGGTAGAGGTACTATAGTATTGGATTAAAATTTAGATTATCAACAGTTAAAGTATTGGATTAAATTGCAATAGAACACAGGATAAAGGGCTATTCTGTGAGGAAGTGGGTGGTGAGATGCTTAAAATGTTTTGGACAATTTAAATCCTGTATTGTCAGAAACAGCAATGCACAGGTTGTCTGTATATGGGAAACATGAGGTGGTTGTATATATGATATAGAGGAAATCCCTTGGGACTACCACTCAGGACTTAATCAAATTTATGGCATGTAATTGAAGATTAATACTGAGTGCTGATTATGTCCCTAGTACTGTGCCAAGTATTTGTCTCCATTAACCCTCAGAACCGTCTCCATTTTACAGGTGAGAAAACTGTGACTCAAGGCAGTACATATTTAATTCAAATTCACTCATGGTTTAGTAAGACACTGTGATTTGAACCAAGCTCTGTTTTGAGCTGGTGCTTGTAACCACGGGTAATTTTGCTGGATCAGTTTTTGAAGGCATATGCAAGTACCTAGGAGAACACGCAAGACAGCCAAACCCCCCATTTGGGGAAAGCGTACATGGAGAAGAGGGACTTTGAGTACTGAAGGCTACCTCCATGACCTGGCACGGAAGCTGGACCCTGTTCCCTAGAGAGTGTTGTGCTCCACACAGAGACTCAGTTAGGGGCAACCAGCATGTGTTGGTAGGAGGAATTTTATAACAATGACTCCTGAAAAATCTGAAATGGTGATCTCTAACAGGTAAATCACCAAATTGACATCTTACACCATTAAAAGCAGTGAGATAGCATGACATGTCTTCCTTTCTCCTTGCCTCTCAAATGAATTGAGTGTGTAGACCAGACTCTGACTAGTTTATGGCAGACACAGAAAACCTTCACATGGAACACAAATTTCTCAGAATGAAGAGGAATATCACTTGGGATTATAGGAAAGTAACTTAAATGTCAGCATTTTAGGTGAATATGTATTGTCATTAAGGCATTTCTGATCAGTAATGAATTAGAGGAAGGAACAACACACGCACACTTAACCAGCCTCAGAATCCGTAAACTTATCCATGAGATAGCATAGGAAGAGTTCCCAAGCAATCTCTGTCTCTAGATTTCCAAAATGTTCACAGCATGATCTGATGAAATGGTATTTTACCAATAAATTCTGATGCAGGGACTGGTCTGAGGACTACCATAACAAAATTATTCTCCTAGTGAGGAAACCATTCTAAATGAATGGTTACAAATTGACTCAGGGGTTTTTGTTTTGTTTTGTTTTATTTTTAGAACTGTTTATATCTAGTTTGGTCTTCTCTACACTATCGATATTACCTATGAAAAATATGCATGATGTACTGTATTTGTTGAACAAGGGTTTAAATTTTTACTCATTATAATTCCAAGTTAAATTTTAAAAAAATGCCTTCCATGAGTTCAAGGGTTCTTATTTTGAGATTTTTCAAGGTCTAACCATGAAGTTAATTGTTAACCTTCTTTCATATCGTGCATTTTTTCAGTATATATTTTAGTGTTCTATATAGCTATATCTCAATAGTATCTCTGTATCCCCTTTACCTGGTATAGCCCTAATGTCCAGAAGCCAGTGAGTATACTTTGAATTGCTTATTTAAAAGAGTATATAGGGATGCCTGGGTGGCTCAGTCAGTTAAGCCGCTGCCTTCCGCTCAGGTCATGGTCCCAGGGTCCTGGGATCGAGTTCCGAATCAGGCTTCTTGCTCACCAGGAAGCCTGCTTCTCTCTCCGCCTCTGCCTGCCACTCTGCCTGCTTGTGCGTTCACTCTCTCTCTCTCTCTCACGTGCTCTCTCTCTCTCTCTCTGATAACTAACTAAATAAATAAATAAATCTTTTTTAAAAATAAGAGTATATAAAATAGATACATTCTAAAAGGCTATCAAATCCAGTTTTTCTATAGACTTTAACCTATCGCCTTAGTGTTATGACTGGTTTCGTTGCCCAGTATCTGGCAAGAGCCCTGAGTAGTCCAAAGACCTGTGAGAGCTGTATTTGGGAACCAGTCAAGAACTCAGCTGTTTGAGTTTTTAAAAGACCTTACCAAGTTCTCTGTGTTCTGATCCTTCCACCTTCATTCAGACCACAACCTGAGAGAAACCTCATACTGTGGCCACCAACCTGGAAGGGATTACTATGGACTCTAATGGTGGTTGGACAGGGAACTAGTATATATATAGAGATATATATATCTCTCTCTATATATATATATGTTTTTATATGTAGCACTTTTCTTTCCAACTTTATCAGCCAACATAGCAAAATGTCTAAAATATTAGAGTTTCCTCTTTTAGATCTTTTAAAAATGTGTGTCGTAGGGTTTTAGCAGTATCCCCATGGTATTTTGTATTTGTCTTCTTAAAGTATGATTATATAAAGCAACAAATATTTACTGCATGTTACTATATACCAGCTAGCATTTCAGCTGAGGACCCAGGAGAGGTAAGTCTAGAACCAGAATAATAATTTCTTACAGGGAATATCAGGATGACTGCTAATTTGATGTGCATATTGTGGTTTACCCTTCGTATGCTATAAATGACATCCAGAGAGTGGTAGTAGAGTATGTTAAGGACCTAAAGAAGACAGACTTAGGCTACTCCAAATAAAAGAAACACATTACTAGGAATAAATACTACAAAGCAACGTTGAGAATGGCAACGAAACCATAGTGTTTGCTCAGTGGGAAATTTGATGTTTTGAAAAATTTTAAGAAACTAAAGAAAAAGTAACTAAACATCACTGATAATAATGAAAATGTTGAAGAAAAGGCAGCTGAGCACATTTGCTTCACTATATGTAAATACGAGTAAGAACTAAATTAAAAAGTTTGTAGATAAGAATTGGTTTCATTGGCTAATGTTCAGCAACACCCAGAAATATTGATAGTAATAGGAAAAGATATGAAAGCTTTGTCAAACCCCAAAAGTAAGATCAATAAAAATAATAGATAACAAAAAATAGAGTACAAAGCAGTCCTCTAAGATAGTTTTCATCCCTGAAAACATAAGACCAGAGACATTTTTGGCAAATACTGTATCATAAAGCCGAACTCAGGATAGTGTCCATATTTTTTTCATATATGAAAGTATAGAAATTCTTGACATAAAGACTTAATGGGAAACCTTGCTTACAATTGTTTTAAAAAAATTTGAAGACATAATGTAGTTATAGGTTTATGATTAGTTGGTGGGGGAAATATAACCAAAATGGAAGAGAACATGGTGTTTTTGGTCTTTAAGTAATGTGATCATTTTAATTTAAAAAATGAAATGAGAGGTCAATCTAGAAAGCTGATTTGTTATATGCACCATCCTTGCAATAAAAATGCTGATTTACTTGATATGGTTTTAAGTAGAAAAGTGCTAAATACAGGCAGGCTTGTATACAAGTTTGAATGGAAGGAAATAAATAATATAGAGGTAAAAAGATCATATTGCTCATTCTAATAGGTTATTATATATCAAAAATGAAAATATTTTGCATGTGTAGAGCAGAGAAGATGACCATCCTCTCTTAAAACTGACAAACATCAAAGGTTTCAAAATATTGTGCTTTGACAGTGTGAGTGCAAGAAAAAGTACCGGAAGTCATAATAAACTAGAACCTGTCAAAGAGATTTGAAATCAGGAATTGGTGTTTATAGGGTGGATATGTTCCAAGTTCATATGTGACAACAGCCAAGCAATTATTTGCATTAGAAGGACATTGGCCATTTCAGGAATATATTTATTCAGGAAAATATGGAATAAATATTTGAGCTTATTTTCTTCAAGTTCATATAAAAAGTTTTAATAAAGTTGTTTTTCACTAGGCCCAGATGGTGAATGGTGTAACTATTTGACCTGGTATATTAATTATCTGTTGCCGTATAACAAATTATCCCAAACTTAGTGGCTTGATGCAACACTTATTATATCACATTTTCTTTTGTAGATCAGGGATCCAATAGTAACTTAGCAAGGTCCTTTGCTTTAGAGTCTGTTATAGGCTAAATTGTATCTGCTCTACATTTGTATGTTGAAGTCCTAACTTTGTACTTCAGAATGTGACTGTATTTGAAGCTAAGGCCTTTAGAGAGGTAATTAAATTGAAATGAAGCAGTTAGGGTGGGTCCTAGTGCAATATGACTGATGTCTTTTAAGAAGAGATAATTTGCACACATGCATCACATACATGTATATGGACTGAGGAAAGACCATGTGAAGATTCAGAGATAAGGCAGCTATTTGCAAGCCAAGCAGAGAGGCCTTAGAAGAAACCACACCTGCCCACATCTTGATATCCTATTTCCAGCCTCCAGAATTGTGAGAAAATAAATGTCTGTTGTTTAAGCCATCCAGTCTGTGATATTTTGTAATGGCAGCCCTAGCAAACTAAGGCAGGGTCTCATAGGCTGCACCCATCTTAAGATTGGGTGAGGGAAGGATTTGGGCCAAGCACACTCATGTGGTTGTTGGCAGAATTCAGTGCTCTGCTGGCTTCTCAACTGGGGGCTCAGTTGCCCCATTCACTACTATTCTGAGGCCATGTGGGGCTCTCCATAGAGCAGTTTGCTTACAACATGACAACTCACTTTATCAGAGCAAGAAATCAAGAAAGAAAGACAAAGGAGGGAGGGAATCTGAAAGTCTTGGTCTTCTACAGTCTAATCTCCAAAGTGAACTCTCATCATGTTTGCTGTATTCCATGGTTAGAATGGAGTTTCTAGGTCCAGCCTAGTGCTCAAGGGGGAAGGATTATAAAAGGTTTGAATTCTGGGAAGTAGGGCTCATTAGGGGTCATTTTAGAGACCACTCAGTACACCTGCTTATAGAGTCTTTTTAAGTATATCCTTGCCCTGAAGTTTATTTGTTTAACAGAAAAATATCAGAGCATGCGTGGAGACTCCTCATTCAGTAATGATTATATGTAATTTGTAAACTATCTCTTTTCTTCGTGGTGGTTTGTGAGTTATTTTGATATTTTTTTTAAATGCTGTAATAGGATTATATAACTTTTAAAGTACAAAACAAACCTGCATACAGTTTTAACTTGTGCAACTGAAGGAAGTTTGAGGCGTATTAAGGCCAATGAATGCCAGTAGGTATTGATCATTTAAAAACTTTCTTTTTTAAAATTATGTATTAGAGAGAGAGAGAGAGAGAGAGAGAACATGCACAAGCAGGGGGAGCAAGAGAGGATGAGAGAGAAGCAAGCTCTCCTCTGAGCAGGCAGCCTGATGCGGGGCTTGATGCCAGGACTCTAGGATTGTGACCTGAGCTGAAGGCAGACGCTTAACCGACTGAGTCACCTAGGCACTCCTATAAACTTTTTTTATGAAGAATATCCAAAGTATTGAAAGTCAAGAGAAGCGTATAATGCACAGTAATCACTGAGGTTTAACAATTGTTGACTTTCATATTTATATCATCTTTTGGGGGGCTATAATATTTAAAGCATGATTACAGACATCATTGTTTTTCATCTCAATATTTCGGTGCTCTTCTCTGAAAAAAGGTATATTTTGCCACATAATACTGTCATAGTGATACACACTAAAATTAATTATTATATACCCAGTTCATATTTAAATTTCCGTTGGTTGTCTTAAAAATGCTGTTGATAGTTGACTTGTTGAACCCAACATCCTATCAAGAACCTTATATCCCACTTGTCTTTTATGTCTTATAAGTTTCTTTTTGTATATTAGATTCTCTATGCCACCCTCATTTCTTTTTCCTGTACATCACCTTATTAAAGAGTGGGACATATTTTAAATTGGTGCATTTTTCTTTTCCCCAAACATTCATTTAGCACTCAAGTTATTTATTCACACCCAAGTCTTGTCCTGGAAGCCTAGGATGTTAAGTAGACGGCATGAAACAGATACAATAGAGATACCTGTTCTGATTTCGGCAGGGCTAAGAGACCTGTCTCCACAATCTGCACCCAACTCCCAGTCACCTTCCTGGCTGAACCCCTGTGTCTGGCACAATTTGAAGCTACTGTTTTAAATTGTAGATTACTGAGACTAAAAGAGTAGAAAGGGGAAAAAGAAAAAAAAAAGGAGCAGATAGAATGAACAAGAGAGAAAAAGTGAACTAGCTGGGCAGGATTCAAATCTTAGAACCTTTTGTATGCCAGTGCAACTGGCCGATGCCCAGGAACCATGTGCTGAATGGAGGGGTGAGGACAAGTTGGCTGAGGGGCCATTCATTGGCATTTATGCCATAAGCCAACCTCTTTCTGGTTATCCTCCTAGAATGATAGCTCCACGTGGCCAGGGCCTAGGACAATGCCTGGCACTTACACGTGCTCAGTTAATACTGGCTGAATAAATATAAGTATGAATGAATAATGAATGAACTAGCATTTACAGATCACCTATGTTATATGTTACGCTTTGTGCTGTTCACATAATTTGTAAGGGATTCATGTGCTAGTAGATCCTTATGAGGTAGGTTATTACTGACTCCATCTTGCATATAATGAAAACGAGTTACAGAGAAGTTCAAATTTGCCTAAAACTATTCAAACCAAGGTCCAGCAAACTCTAAAATACATATTACTGGTTTTAGTGGAACTAGAAATAGCCATGAGAGCTGAATTTTAATTTTAATTTCAGCTCTTCTACATGCTATTTACAGACTGTACTGCTTCATTTTATGTGCTTCAGTCCCCTTTATGAAAAATGTTGGTAATTAAATATGTTTTCCTGAATCACTTATGAAGGTAAATTTGATGTAAGTAAGCAAAAGTGTGTTGGAAAAACTTCAGGCTCAAGCTCAATACCCCAAGGTATTACCTACTATCTACTATAATGTTTAGCATGTAGTTGGCTATTTTTAATTTTCTGTCTGACATTAATAGCTTCTAAGTGATCGTTTTCACATGTTATTTTGTACATGCTATGTTCCTGTAGGGCTTTATAACCAAAACGATTATACACTTTTCCCAAAGGTTCTATGTATAACTAATATTTACAATACACACCCAAGGAATTGTATGGAATATTTTATACTAGAATTTAGTCGAATATAATAATGAACCTAAATGAAAATAGTATGGTACCTGATTATTTTATCACATAGTTTTTCTTTTAATGGTATTTGCCTTAATAGAATCTGAATTTTTTAAGCATAGTAATTTTATAGGAAAACTTTGACAGTTTAAGTTGGCAATTCCAAATCAGCCCACTCATTGTGTTCACTAAAGTGTTCTTCCAAAAATAAATGAGTAGGCTGGCATTGTGTTTTAAACATCAAGCTAATTTTGGTTAATTATATAAATCTAAAAGCCATGGGCAAGGCAGCAATTCAGTCTTACTAGATGATGATCAGTGAAATTGTAAGACAGCTTGCTGAATGATGCACATCAAGCTAATAACCTGAATGCATTGTGTCCAAAAGGACAGTGCCTGGCAGAGCATCAGATAGGAAGCCTTCCCAGTGCTTTAATAAGGGGCTTGTGAAAGCTTGCAAAAGAGGGTACAAAGTTAGAAACAGTAGTAATGGCTCTGATCAGAATTCAAAAACATTAGAGGAAAAAATGGTTACCGTGCATAGCTAATAATTCTCTGTTAAATAATGGAAAGCTGGGTTGAGCAGCCTCATGGGCCATCCCTTACTTGCTCCTTATCGCTAGTTTTTGTTTAAATAGAATGAGAGTGCCACATTATGTGGGGCTTTCATTTAAATTAGTTGAAATTAGCATTCTGCCTCAAGCAAGCAGGAAATACAGATGCAGAATAAGAATGTGGTGCGGGCAGGAGAGTTTAGAGCACTTGACTCCCTAACCACTTCCCCATTCAGAGAAGAATCATGACTCCCTTTGTACTTGATTGTAAAGTAATAATGGGCAGAAGTTGTGCTAGGAGATTTTTGCTGTAACTGAGTTCAGTTGGATTTATGTTGCTGTCTGTTAAGTATGCTGAATTTCTTCAAATGCTTCCGCAACTGGACATGGATTTCTTTAACCCTGTATTCCATATCATGCCTAGAAAAAGAGCTGAGTACAACTCTTGAGAAAACATTTCTGCACTTGACAGTTGCATAATTTCCTTATCTTGGTTGAACAATCTGTGGTTGTTTCTTGGGTTTATTCAGGAGAGAGGTTCATCCCTCCTTCATCCACATTCCACTGAATGAGCCAAGAATGACTATTCAGGCTATTATTTTATTTCATAAAATAACAAATTTGACTGAACTTTCTCTTTTCAGTGACCATATGGTCATCCTGAAGATCCATGCCATTATTTGTGGAAGTGAATCACAGAGAATTTCTGTTGCTCTAGAATCCAAAGGATTGATCATCTATAATCAGATTATTTTCCCTCAGCTCTGTACGACCTGATTTTTACTGACCTGTACATTCAAGACGAGCTGGTTGAAAGTACCCCCAAAAGACAACAGAGACGCTTAAAAGCCACTCATAGTAGCCACGTCTTTTAAAGTGATTGCTGGTTCACTCTGTTACTATTATCAACTGGCTTTAAAATACTATAATCTTAACAGTTCAGCATCCCCTAGCCCAAAATTGTATTTCTGTTCATCGTGGTCTTTTATCAATTTTGAACGCTGACAGAAATTTAAATAACAGAATTCTTTGTGCCAAACACACACCAAGGCTTGTCCGGCAATGTTACTTAAGATGAAGAAAAATTTCTCCAATGATTCTTATTTAACACATTGCTTTGCAGCTCTTCTAGTCACATGTTAATTAGAAAACAAATGATGCATAAAATTTCTTCTGTTTTTAATCATCTGTTTAAATACACATTGTAAAATCATTCTTTGAATTAAACTAACATGTTGATATTTTCCTCTAGATTAAATTCTGTGAGAAATAAACGTGTTTTATAACATAGTATGTTTTAAATTGATAGAAATTATACAAGAAACCATCACACTTTTTAAGGTAACAGTATATTTGACTTGTCCTGTCTCCACGTGGGAGAGACAGAGAAGCAGCTGCAATATCTGCCCGTGGAGGGAGGAGGATTTTAATTTCAAAAGATAAAGTATGTATGCTTCCTCTCCTGCCTTTTCTATAAACCAGGCTTCTTGTTTCTCTTATTGGTACCATTAGACTCTGTATAACTTCACTGTCATTCTTCAGAAGAGTTGGTTTTTCTTTGTCTTCCATAATGCAAGTTACAGATTAGAAGGCCCTGAGCTCTTTTTTTTTTTAATTTAATTTTATTTTTTCAGTGTTCCAAGATTCATTGTTTATGCACCACACCCAGTGCTCCATGCAATACGTGCCCTCCTTATTACCCACCACCAGGCTCATCCATCCCCCCACCCCCCTCCCTTCCAAAACCTGAGCACTTCTTTATGTATTCATCCCATGAGAAAGGCTGCAACGAGGCAGAAATCACTTCTTTTTTGCAGAAAACGTTCTGGCCCTTGGTCTCTTCTGACATTGTCAGTTCATTTTTTGGCGTGATGTATTCCCATGACACTTCTAGAGTAGGAGTCTCAGAGCTGCTATAGCTCACATCAAGGGAGCTAGGCTCTGGAAATGAACCACGTGTTGTATAATCCTGAGAGCTAGAACGGGAATTGGCTTTTGAGTTTTATGAACCCAGGTTCAAGTCTACCTCTGCCAGGTACCTGCTCTGTAACCAGAGGTAGTTCTGTTTTGCTTCTCCTGGGCCTGAGTTTTTCATCCATGGAATGAGAACAATAACCAATAGCAGGAAGACTTGTTTGTAGAATTAAATAAAAGAATGCATGTAAAGCCTCTGACCCCTCAGTGCTCTTGGGTTCAGCACATTTTAAACTTCCTTCCTCCTGCCCTTGAAGGTCAGGTTTGGATAGTGGCTTGGGATTATAGTGCTATGGGCCAATGTGCCATCTGATGGCAGAAGGCACTAATTGGAGCCCTGCATGTCAGTGTAAAATAAAAGCTTGGCCCACAAGGTAGAAAATCATGGATCCTTTCACCTTCCTTGCTGGTCAGAAGGCTGTACCAGTAAGTATCCTTGACTATAAAATAGATCAGCAGGAATCCTTATTAGTAAACAACCTGAATGTATTTATTTGCTTACCTGATTTGTTGCAAAAAGAAACAACTCTGTGATTCTTCTAGGTAAAAGTAAAGATCACTGAATCAGTACCTAGACTTGATTCTGCCTTGACCGATCTGTGAAAACTCAGACACATTCATTTGTCCTTTGGTTCATTTATTCATGCATTTATGTTTGCAAATGTGTATTGAGTATTAATTTATGTCACATCTTTTGCTCGGGACCCAAAGATTAGAAGGCCAGTCTCTACTTTCAAGGAGTTCATGGGCTTATGGGGGATGTATATGTATGCAAAGAGGAGCTGGGAATAAATACTGGTAGACATATATCCACAGGAGCCCTCCTTGGTGCTCCTTTAGTGCCCAGACTCTTCATTACTGCCTTGTCCCATTCTTCTTTACAGGCTTCTCTCTCATGTGGTCGAAGGTCAATAAAGTATTCCCTAAAGTGAATTTAATTGGCATGGAAGTACCTTGGAAGTAGTAATTACTCCCATGGTTAGAGATGGCCTGGTAACTGTCCTCATCCTCACTTGTCCCCTGTGTGACTCAAAAAGGTTCATGTCCTTTTGAATTTCTATCGTCACTACTGTTAAAGATCGAATAATGATTTACCAGAAATTGATGTAATCAAATATGAATTAATGAACTAAGTCATTTGTTTTCTAAGCAGCAGTTATGAATTAACCAAGAATTGAATTATAAGTTTTTTTTTATTGTATGGATTGCATAATTTTTAGCATTTTTCTTGCTGTATTCTGGAAATAGAAAAATTTTGAGTGCCTTCTGCCAGTTGGATTACAGAAAGAGGTAGATAGGAACTGAATATAAAACTGTAAATGCAATTCAGCTGAAAAACAGCACTCAACTGAATTTGAGGTAGTTAATACTTAAATTTCTTGATAGTCTTTTAAGATTAAGATACTTGTCAGAAGCAATCACAATGGGAAGAACACTGAGAGTTATTATGGTTATTGTCACTCTTGGGTTTCTCTTATCAGTGGATTCTTTACGAAAAGATCTCTTAGCATGAAGGAAACCCTATTTATAAACCCTAAGCGTTATATGCCTGATATCATTTATTTAAAAATTTAATGTTCCTTTGAAAAAAACTCATCATTTTTTCAATGTTATAATTTCTATAGAAGTAAGACTGTGACTTGACGGTGCTTATATTTTTCTGTTCCTTTCAGTATGGCTAAAACCGGTTTACCTGACCATAGTCTTAAGAAAGTTACTTAATTTTTAA
Source organism: Martes martes (assembly GCF_963455335.1). Lineage (NCBI taxonomy): Eukaryota > Metazoa > Chordata > Mammalia > Carnivora > Mustelidae > Martes > Martes martes. Next base: position 65,193,451 of record NC_137889.1, on the reverse strand, counting down.
TTGCTAAAAGTTATCTCCTTCCTTCACATGCTGCTTATCTCTAAAATGACCCAATTATTCTTTTTAATGTTTACTTCTTTCAAGTGCTAGATGTTTTTACTTGTAGCACATAGGGCACTTAAAGGCATTTTTCCTTGTAGTTCGCTAGGTATGGTGGTTTTATTTCCTCAAATATGTGTTTCCTTCCTTTTCCTTCTAGCCTCATCTCTCACTTTTTTGTTGTTTTCTTTTCCTCAGATTCCCTACAAAGTCCCTCAGCTCTTGGCCTTCTAGGCCATCCCCTTTGTTTCTCTCCTTAGTCTTGTCAATCCTCTTTTTCCTATACCACCGTGTTCCACCTGTGTCCATCTTGTATCCCTTCTTTGCTTCTCTTTTTACCTACCCCCGTCTCTCCTGGACGTGATTTTCCCTCCCTCATTACCACCCTTGAATTCTTTAGACTACTCTTGCCAAATGAGTTTTAGGCAGTTTTCTGGTATTTCTTCCCTTTGGGTATCTACACCCACACATGTGCATACTGACTTTAATTTGGGACTTTCTTCTTTGTTTCCTTGCTCCTTCCCAGCAAGGACTTTGTTACCCTCCTCTCTGCATTCTACTGACATGCTCAGTGAGTGAGTGTGGAAGAAATAGCCTACTTGACATTTTTACTTTTATCCCTACTGCATGTACTCTTATGCTGTAAGATATTTAAGGCTTGCCTGCAGTATTTATCTTGAACAAATTTCCTTTTAATTGTGCTTCTATAGAAAATAGTTCTATTTTTAATTGTTGTCTGAGCCTACCATATTGTAAACAAATAATCTGTAGGATACCTGGGTGGTTCATTCTTTTAAATGGCTGACTCTTGATTTTTGTCCCAGATCATGATCTCAGAGCCATGAGGTGGAGCCCCACATCAGGCTCCACTCTGGGCCAGGGCCTGTTAAAGATTCTCTGTTTCCCTCTCTCTCTGTCCCTCCTACCACCCCCACCCCCACCGTGGCTCACATACCTGCTCTGTCCCTTTCTGAAAAAAAAAAAAATAAATAATAATAATAATAATCTAAAAGGGATATTCAGAAACATTAATGAAAACTTTAACGTGTTAAAATGTTACCTATACTTCAAGGCCCACCTTAAGTTTTACTGCTTAAAATGAATTAATATCTTCCTATTCTATTCTCATGTTACCATTTTTCTCTATATATTATAACATTAATAAATATTATATATGTCTATCTGTACATGTATCTGTGCTTCCTTCTTAGTTCCTTGAAAGGACAGGAATCATCTTTATATTTCCCAAAGCATTTAGCATGATATCCCACATAGCACAGATACTTGTTGAATGTTTGTTATACTGAATTGAGAGGTGGAAAGAATATTAAAAAGTGAAAATCCCAAGAATGTTGATACTGAACACATCTTTTCATAAGGCATAAGAAACAAACCTAAAGCAAAGAGTTGGGCTTAAAGTGAAAAAGCACAAGGTATAGGACATATCTCAGAAAACACTGATTTTTAAAGCTTTAAAATATGTAATGAGTATTTGAATGTTTTACAGCTAAATTTTCATAACTGAGAAAGAGAAAATGTAAATAAAAATATTTGGTAATGACTGAAAGTGTTTAAGTGCACATAAAGTGCTCATTTTTTTTAATTAAGAAAAGACACAGAGTAATTACAATAATATGTAAAACTGTAGAATGTGTTTAATCATGTTTGAATTGAAACTTTTGTTTCAATTAAATATAATTTACTACAGTTCACATAGTTATTCCTGCATTTGCATATAACCACAGGCACTAGTTTTATGGTGGAAAATAAAAAATGCCTTCTCTCATCTTTTACACGCTTTTTTCTCATGGGGTTAACTGGCTAGTGTCACAGACTGTTTCCTTTCATTTTGGGATTGTAATTAAACAAAGGGATAAAAGAGAAAACAAGGGGAGGTCAAAACCATGACAGCTTGATTTTAGAGAGCTGGGGAATAAGAAAAAGTGAAGTATCACTGGGAGATGAAGGGAGAGACAGTCACAGTGGAATTCTCAAGGAAATGGTTCAAGCAGGTGCCTGCAGTTCTGACCCAGGGAGCACAGATAGCCTGGGACTCAGAGAGTTTCTCCTTCAGCTCATTGTTTTTCCCCACTAGCCTTCACCCCTTCTCTCAAACACATTTTAACAATGAAAAATTAGCATGAAAGGGGAATTTGTGCACATATGAGTCTGTTTCTCCTGCCGTAATATGAGGAAATTACCAGAGGAGCTCTCCTATACGTGCTCTAAAACAATTAATTCGGTGACTTGTTATACAAGGCTTTTCGGCCCAATATATCTGAAAGCCTTATCCCATGCTTGTTACAGGCAGACCTCAGTGATATTGTGCACGTTCGGTTCCAGACCACCGCAACAAAGCAAATATTGCAATAAAGCAAGTCAAGTGAATTTTTGGTTTCCCAGTTCATATAAAAGTTATGTTTACACAATACCTCAGCCTATGAAGTGTCCAGTAGCATCATGTCTTAAACAAACTACATACCTTAAGTAAAAAAATACTTTCTTGGTAAGAAAAGAAAATGCTAACCATCATCTGAGCTTTCGGTGAGTCCTAATCTTTTTGCTGGTGGAAGGCCTTGCCTCCCTGTTGATGCCTGTTGACTAATCAGGGTCGTGGCTACTGAAAGTTGGGGTGGCTCTGGCAATTTCTTAAAATGAGACATGAGATTTGTCCCATTCATTGCCTCTTCCCTTCGCAAATGTAGCACGCAATGCCGTGATGTCCTTTTACTCACAGTAGAACGTCATTCGGAACTGGAGTCTGTCCTCTCAAACCCTGCTGCTGCTCTCCCAGCTGAGTTTATGGAATATTCTAAGTCCTTTGTTGTCATTTCAACAATCTTCACCGCAGGAGATTTCATCTCAAAAACCCATTTTCATTGCTCATCCATCAGAAACCATTCCTCATCTGTTAGTTTTATCATGAGATGGCAGAAATTCAGTCCCAGCTTCAGGCTCCACTTCCAGTTCTCTTGGCATTTCCACTGCATCTGCGGTTGCTTCCTCCACTGAAGTCTTGAACCTTCAGTTTGTAAGAAGCACAATATCTGCAAAACGCAATAAAGCAGAGTGCACTAGAACAAGGTATGCCTACATTTCCAAGTACATTAGAGTTTTCTTCATGTAATTGACATCCTTTTTGGTATTACTCATAACTTTCTTTCCATGTTAACTCTCCTAAGAGAACAGGTAACTGTGTTTATAAACTGAAAAAATGCAGAACGAGTTACTTTTATTTCTCCAGGGACTAGGATCGTGTTAACTCTGATAGTAGTTAGTAAAAAGTGCACTTCAGAAAAATTGTGAGGATATATTATGCCTTAAAATCTCTTTGAACAGTTGGTGAAAACTAGATTTATTCTCCCATAGGAACTCAGTGGAATTCTGTTAAAGGATAAGTTTATCTGCTGTTATTAAGTTTTTATTTTTCCTGATGTAAACAGATTATTTTAAGGTAAAAATAAGATATTTTTATCAGTTTGAAGCCAGCTAAAATTACTGCTTTACAAAGTGTTGTAAAGAATGAATGCAATGCTTGATTTGATTCAAGTTAAATTCTTAGTTTGTCCTACATCAAGGATAATAGGTACATATTATATACAAATTTGTCAACATATGCATTGCTTTTCTGAAAAGACTCTGAACCCTTCTGGCTAATAGAGCTGAAAGACTTAGTTTTGCTTTGCTCATATTTTATTTTTGAATTGTTAGTCATGAATTTTTAGAGTGTATTTTCTCTTTATATAAGTCTTGCATAAAATGCATATTTTTGATAGTTACAGCATTCCCAATAACAGGAAGAAAAGGAATTAAAAATTATGCTCATTTAATGTTCTGCTCTCCACCAAATTTGTCTAATTTAATCACTTATTATTTTGCTTTAGAATAACAATTTCTGAAAATTTTCTTCAGTCGTTAGGGTGAGATTTAGCTATTTCATAAGGCAAGGAATCAGTCTTGAATTTTGTTTTCCCTTTGGCAGTTCTTGGGCTCAAAATTCAAGATTGGTTTCTTAAACTGGAAAGTTTAAAAAAAAATGAGTAGTTCTTATTTTAGTTAAAGAATACATACTTTGTCTCTTTAAGTAGCAGTGTGAGGTGAGATATAGTAGTCTACATATGTTATGTTCGTGTTTATACATGTATTTTAAGTTTAAAAATTCAGTGCATTTCTTACCAGATAAAGATTCTTTTTTTTTCCTTTTTTAAAAATTTTTATTAACATATATAATTTGCCCCAGGGGTACAGGTCTGTGACTCGTCAGGCTTACACACTGCACAGCACTCACCATAGCACATATCCTCCCCAATGTCCTTAACCCAGCCACCCTCTCCATACTCCCCCTCCCCCAGCTATTTCCCTGACAGAGTCTTAAGAAAAATTGGGCTTTCTTGAGAGGTGAAAAGTTTGGGGTGTAAGTAGGGAGAACCAGGCATTATACAAAACTTTTAAAAATATGTTGTTATATATATGGTTATCAGTTCATATTTAGTCTTCCCAAGTTATTTGCAATCAGATTAGGGTCCTCTGAAAATCTTACACATCATTTAGCCAATCTGAATGCAAGCTGTCTTCAACTTAAAAAATAAGTTGTATTTCAAAACTTGATTCTGTAACTCCTGTGAAACATTTCCTGAAAGATAGTTTCTTAACTAAATAATGTTATTCATAGCAGGGTTCCATCTCTGGATGCTGGGAATCTGTTTTCCTTTCCTTTTAGAAAACACACTTTGGCTCCCAGGAAGGTAATTCATATGGAGACCAAATTTGTACGTTTTCCTTTCATGAGGTCCTATAGGCGTAGAGCTCTCTGTCTCCTGCCTTCCAAGTCTTGGCCTTGGCAGTTGGCCTTGGGTGCTGATGACTAGTGTAGCTGCTGCCACAAAGCTAGCAGGATTTCTGGCATGAGTGCTGGGGTGGGGTAGAGGTAATGGGAGCAGCCTTCCGGAGGTTGTGGATTATTTTAAATTTGGACACCATTTGTAAAACTTTTATTTCCTGTTATTCACTTGAATTTCGCAGCGCAAATAAAAGAACACATATAATTTTGATGTAGATTAATTTGTTAGAGATTTGGATACTGTATTATAATATTTAAAATCATGTAATACTTCATATGCCTGTGAGGATGACCCATAGCCATGAGGATTCCAAGGCGTATTATTTTCTATACAGTGATGATTCATATCGTTCTAATAGTCCTTAAATGTCCCCTTTGGGTACTCATTATCTTGCTTAATATTACAAAGTAAGAGACTTGAATTATTTTTTTAGAGCTGAAATTTAAGCTTTTATTAGAAAATCCCATCTTGTAGGATTTTATGCTAATATTTATCAAAAAAAATTAGGTGATGCTGATCTTCAAGTTGCTACCATAGATTTGGCTTCCCTAAAAGGTTTGACTTTTAACATATGTTACAGAAGATATCATTTATGATATTTTGATTCCCTTTATAAATGGCATTTATCAAGTCACTGAACACACAGTAGGTTGAGTCTCAACTGTACTTGTAATAGTACACAAACAAATGTAATCAATTATTTTAACTAGAGTAAAAGACAGCTGTCAATACTCTTGAAACTATTTCTGTAAAAGAGAAATTTATCACTAGGTTATGGAATTACTGTTATAAATTGTTTCAGTAGTGTGAAAGAAAAAGAGTAAAACTGTTGCCTTCCCTTATACCTCTGTGAAGTGTTACCCCAAGTTTCTCTTGAACAAACAGTAGGAAGTTGTGGTACACTTTTAAGAATGACTAAAATGTGTTTCTCAGGAAGAGACAATTGCTATTGGGATTGTGGGAAAGGGAGGGTGCCCATACCCATCTACGCTCATCCAGCTCCGCTTGAGAAACATACACCTTAATGGAACTGTTGTTACCAGACTCTAGTCCTTTATCTAGTTTTGGGTATGTCTTGCTGGGACTCTGCCTGTCATTAGGAAGAAGAAGTCCCTGTCTCAGTAATACTGCCTTTATTTCTTTAACTCTTACACAAAGTCTTTTAACTTTGTGCAACTGAGTAATAAGAGTAAACTCTGCCATCTTTGGTCTTTCATTACTATGTTCTGGGTCTACCCCAAGATCTATAAAATGCACACAAGACCCATTACATCAGACTCGTATTTAAAAACGCTCCAAAACCACAGTTAAATATATACAAATTAGTCAGAACCTGCACTTACTAATTTGTATGCAGAATTCAAGGAGTTAATAGGGAATCGTCAGCAAAATAGCATCTCACTCAAGAAATATTCTTGGGTCAAACATATTAAGGCTGCCTTAAAATGTTCACAGTGAGGGGGCGCCTGAGTGGCTCAGTGGGTTAAGGCCTCTGCCTTCGGCTCAGGTCATGATCTCAGGGTCCTGAGAGCGAGCCCCGCATCAGGCTCTCTGCTCAGCGGGGAGCCTGCTTCCCCCCACTCCTCTCTCTGCCTACTTGTGATCTCTCTCTCTCTGTCAAATTTAAAAAAAAAAAAATGTTCACAGTGAGGATCCTAAGGCTCTGAGGTGAAAATCTTCCATTAGATTCACTGTATTCTGTATGTTTTAGAATGATTTTAATACTAGTTTTAAGGGGGAAAAGGGACTTATGAGTAAAAATCAAGTAGTAGCACAAAATTTCATAGGACAAATTATCTCATTTTTATTGCAATCATTTTATATTGATCATAGTTAATATGCTCATTTAAATAAGCCTATGATGGACTATTTTTCCCTACTTCAGGAATTACAGATTGAATTAGAAATTTGTTCAGAGTTGTTTGGTATCTGTTGACTCTTGGAAACTCCAGATTTTTTTTCTATTAGTTGTGTGAATGGCATATGGCAATATCAATTATTTTCACTTTATCTCAAATTTTTAATTGGTTTATAAAAAGATTAGCTTTATACTTTATTAAAAAATAGAATTTCTCATCAACTCTTTTTTATTTAAATTTTGAAAATAAAAGTAAGCAAAACTTTCTAGCTTACTTTTAAATCTCAACAGATTATTTTCCGACCCTGCAAGTATACAGTAGAAAATTCCTTCTCCTGTCCTAACAAATCCTTTCCCTACCTTTAATTTCTCACACTTATCATTTTCTAATGATCTTTCCGGTTAGCAAGGCTGTAATTATTTCAACTAATAAATAGTCTTCTCTGCTCAGAAAATAAACCATGAACTTAAATGCATACTTCAGAACCATATTCCCTCTGTCACAAATTTATTTTTACCATTATTTTCCCATTTCTTTCTTGGAAATGCCTGCCATTTTTAGGCAACTTTTCTGACTAAGCTTGTATATATCCACCTTTCTAGGACTCCAATAAATTGCCGTTTGTCTCCTTGAACACCATCTGTTCTCAACAGCAGTTCCCTTGAAACACTTACCATATTCGGAAAGTTTATGCTGTTTCCAGCTACCTAGTTTTTTTGAAAGGTTTATTTTTCTCCCTTTCCTTTCTCACCTGCGTTAACTTTACTTTTTTCCCACAAACTGGCTTTCTGTTATCTGTATTGAACATGTTGGCCGGTTTTTCTCTGCACCTGATGGGGTCTGGGCTGAGCCACTCCCAAGCCTAGAGTTAGGTTTCAGTGTCCCTGGACAAGCCAGGGGGCCTCCCTGGGTGAGAAGAGCTTCCAGGTTTATCTGCCCCCTCAGTGACCCAGCCAAAGCCAGTTACCTGTCTCTTGCTCTGGAGCTTGGCCCTCTGCCTCTGCCCAGATGGCCGTGATTCTGCTACCTGTTTTCCAAGGGTCTCACTGAATTGAAACATTTCTGTTTCAAGCGTCTCTGCCCTTACTGGCCCCAGCTGGTTGCCCAGTGCTTTCCTAGCATGCCTCCTCTGCCTCTCGTTCTTCTCTTTTGGCTTCCTGACCATCTTCCTGTCTCAGCGCCTTCTCAGTACTGTATTTAAAAAAGTTATACTGCTGACCATATTCTTTAAAGTATCGTGAAATTTGCCTAGGCAGAAGTACATGTACATACACACATTTGCATTATGTTGTGTGTGGAAATATTTTATATTAATCTCTCTCTGCTGGAGAGTGCATATAGTATATATGTACTGTTTCAAACACTAGAAAGAGAATATTGGTGTAGATTTCAAAATTTGTATAGCAGGGGCACGTGGGTGGCTCAGTAGATTATGCATCTACCTTTGGCTCAGATCATGGCCCCCCGGGTCCTCAGAGGAGCCCCGCGTCAGGCTCCCTGTTCAGGGGGAGTCTGCTTCTCCCTCTTCCTCTGCCCTCCCCCCTCACCACTTGTGCTCACTCTCACTCACTCTTTCTCCCAAATAAATAAAATCTTTATTAAATAGTTTATATTGCAAGCAAGGGTTGATTGTATAGTTTTAATTGAGGACATATGTAGTGTCCTTGAAATCACGTCCGGACATCTAGCAGTCCTAGTTCTGAGACACTGAAATTAAACATAGGAATTTATCAGGTTGGTATCTGTTAACTATCCCGTTTCTCATCTGGCAGCAGTACAAGGCAGGAAGACATTTTTGAAACTAGGTAGATCTAAATGACTTCTATACCCCTTCTTGCCTTGTCAGTTACAACTGAAGAAATGCCCTTCCTTCCTCAACTTCTTCACCATCTTTCATCACTATTTATAGGTACACTGAAATCTTTTTTCCCCCACAAACTCCATTGGAACTACTTCTGACCACTAAACAATGTCCTATTTGCTTTGATATCTATGCCATTTGCCTTGTTTTAAAAGCCTTTTTCATCTCTTCTCAGATCTTTTCCAAAAGGGAAAGCCTAACTTATAAAACTTTTAAGAAAAGCTTCTGTAATTGCTTTTATGAACATCACGGAAATTTTGATGTTAACAGTTGTCTTTAATAAGTACAGCTTTTGCACCCTTGGAAGACAAAAAATTGAGCGTAAAGCCAGTAGTAAATATGAGTAGCTTTTTCATTTGAAGGACTACCACATCTCACTGAAAGCAAGCAAAGAGTGGTATGTTTACTTAAATAATGCCATGGGTATTTACACACACACACACACACACACACACACACACACCCCCAGGACTTAGCAATAGAAGTATGTATCTAAATCCTGTTTATGATTCAGTACTCTTGGGAGTACTTTTTTGAATCTCTGTGATTCCCATCTCATTTGTGAGACATAGAAGTGACATCTAGTTAACTGAATCTAGAACTGTCATTTAGTTTTTCTTGCCTTGAGAAGGGGTATTTTAAGAGACTTCATCTATTTTTTAAGGGAGGAAAATAATATGAAACTATTTCAGAAGTTAATACACACACACACATATATATTAACATCTGTGTATTTTCCAGTGGAGATTTGTCTGCACCACCAGGCCTTCCACCTCCATTCTGGCACAAGAATATGACCTCCAAATGTCAGGGATTTTAGTGTATTTTGTTAGCTGGTATGTGTCAAAGGCAGAACAGTGTCTGGTATGTGCTAGGTACTCAGTAATGGAGTTGAATAAATGAAAAGAGGGGGAGAAACAAGCTTGGAGAGATGCTTGAAGGTAACGATCCCTATTCCTCAGTACCGGAAGAGCCCTGGAGATAGGGTGAAGGAGGAGGTCCAAGTGAGCCTAACTAGAACAGTGGGCTCTAACTAGTTCTTCTGTCTTCTGCTCCCAACTACTGGCCCTTTTAATTGAAATTAAATATTTAAATAATGTTAATATCTGCTCTAATAAGGACCAGATATACCCGCATCCCTGATTTTAGTTGTAGCTTCTTTTTCTCAAAACCAAAGTATGCGTGAGAGTAGAGTTGAGACAAGAGGAAGGGGGACAGAGATAGGAAGAGGAAGAGGTAGAGAAAAGGTGGAAGAGGCAGAATATTTGGGGGATTTTTTTTTCCTTGATTTTTCCTTAAGTGTAGGGTAGGGTGCAAGATATCTGGGAAAGGTGGTAGCCCATGAAATAAACACAGCATTTTTATGTACCCCTTGTGTTGGCCACATAGAATGGCAATAATTCAGTGGCTGTGTGTTAGCACATATGTGTGCAAACAATCTTAGCTAACCAAAGAATAGCCAGACTGCAACGTTAGGCTTCAAATATTTTTGGAGGGAGGAAATCAAAGAAACAGCCCCAAACTTCAAACCCTAAGAAAAACAAAGACCCAAAGAAAGCAGTCAGGATTCTGTCATTGTTCTATTCACGCCAAGTCAGGAAATTAGCATATAGTTTGGTTTATTAAAGTTATTTAAAAAACAGCATTTTCATGTAAAAGTAAAAGTAATCAAATTGATTAGAAAAAAATGAAGAAAAATATAGAACAACAGATTTTTAAATCTTAGCCAAAATTGGTAGAAGGGAGAATATAGTGGCAGAAAGGAAAGCAGGCTGGGGTGGGGATGACCGGTATTTAACTTCACCCCAGTACTTCCATGTGTTACTTTGAAGGCCTAGAGCCGCCATACTGAGTAGAGTCCTATTACCCACGTAATAGTAAATGATCATTTTACTGAGTTTCAAAGGCTATTCTATTCTATTCTATTCTGTGGTTTTATTATTAAAGCCAGAGGCTTTACATGGTTCCATTACGTGGAACCATAACAAAATCCTGATTTTTCAGGTCAAAAATGGTTGAAAAACACCTATTTCATATGACTGAATCCTACAAATTGTGCTCGAATGGGAGAATTTTTCAAAGGGAGTTACTTCTATGGGGAATATGGGCAACTGTTGGAATAGAACAGCATTGATTCGTCCGTCCTGAAGGGCATGGGGACAAGGTAGAAAAGGTGTCTCTGAATTTCTCTGCAGATTCAGTCATCTAAACCTTCTGACTAGTGCTCTGTGGTTTCTCCTACCTAAAGCCTCTGCCATTTTCTTTTCTTTTTTTTTTTTTAAGATTTTATTTATTTATTTGACAGAGATCACAAGTAGGCAGAGAGCCAGGCGGAGAGGGGGGTAGGGGGAAGCAGGCTCCCTGCTAAGCAGGGAGCCCAACACGGGGCTCGATCCCAGGACCCTGAGATCATGACCTGAGCCAAAGGCAGAGGCTTTAACCCACTGAGGCACCCAGGTGCCCCCCCCCTTTTTTAAAGATTTTATTTATTTATTTGAGACAGAAAGAGTGAGAGAGAGAGCACAAGCATGGGGAGGGGTGCAGAGGGAGAGAGAGAAGCAGACTCCCTACTGAGCAGGGAGCCCAACATGGAGCTCAATTCCAGGATCCCAGGATCATGACCTGAGCTGAAGCAGATGCTTAACCAACTGAGCCACCCAGGCGCCCCACCTCTGCTATTTTCTTCCCAGAAAATTCTTAATGAAAAATACCTGAACAGCAGCACATAGCGACGCTGCAGAAGATTTTTGCATGTGTGTGTATATGTGTCTCCTCTTCTGTGTGTGTGTGTGTGTGTGTGTGTGTGTGTGTGTGTACACGTTATTTTCAGAGCTTACCAGTGAGGCTGGTCTGTCCCCTGGGTAGCATTTTGCAATGCTGACTGAATCAGTCCTTTTGATGCCTGCCAACAGGATCCAGGTACAAGTCATGCTGCCTTTTAGCACAATAAGGACAAAGTTACTTTTTTTCTGTGTGTGGTTATACTGTAGGCTTCCATAAAGAAAATCCCTGACAACTAGAAAAGTTCATTAGTGTTTTGAAAAGGATGTATTTTTTTATATGTTATAAGCTAATGTGTGTATAAGAAAGATTTTTTTTTTTCTGATAGAATCCTTCTATTTTTACTGAAAGATCCATCTCAGAGTATTAAGCTGACCTGGAAGCAATAATGTTATTTCAGAATTATAGAGTGAACCCTAAGAAAGTAAGTTTATTACTCAGAAACTTTTTTCCAATTTTTTCTCTCAATTGATTTCTCACTGATTATTGAAAACTGAAATGTTAAAGAATGAATTTATTTAATTCCATTAATTATAACCACTCTTTAGGACTTTGATATCTATCATATGAAGCTGCTAATTTTAATATTTTGAGGGGTGCCAACTCTGCTCAAAGTCAGATATTGAGTAGATTTAAAGTAAATATGGCAGGATGTCATGTCAGCAAAAATACCGTCACATTGTCATTTATAGATTTTTGAGTGAGCTTCTATAAACCTATCACATGTACATTCATGAAATAATGAGGGATATCCCTTTATCCTATGTGAAAAAATTTAGGATGAGGCAGGTAGAATAGGAGGTTGCAAGTTCTTACAAAAGCCCCTGTAATCTCATGTCCAATTCTTGAATAGCACCAGTGCAGTGGAATTGAGTTGGTGAATCAGAAGGTGATACCAGTGGCAAGGAAAATTATAATTTCCGGGATGTAAGAAAAAACACTCAGGGAAAAAGCAGTTTGGAGTTTTGACTCATTAATTAAATTTATAGAAAGACACCGCATTCTACTGCACAGAAAGGCCATGGTGAAGCATGTTTTGCATCAACTTTTTTGAAAACGTGGTAAACAGAACACACTTTGATCAGTCATTTCTAAATAACTCAGGTTCAAGGTCCATAGCTAGGTTCAGTACCCATTAGTACTCAGTGTCTTGTGCCATCTGTATCAGCATCTAAGCCTGCATCTTAACATAAGGATAGTTAACATTCAGGGTAAAAAGTTAAATCATGTGTACTATATATAGTATGTTTCAAAAGCAAAGTTACTGTAATTAAAAACACTCAAGCAAGGGTTTTGCAGTAATCTCTTTAAAACACGCTTTATATGCTCAAGCATGCATTTAGAAATAATCTCCTTAAAACATACTTCATAAAATACTGACCCACAGTTGATGTGATAAGTTTATTATTTCTTTCCAGAGGATTCTAGATAACTAACTTATGATGTATAATACACTCACATATGCCAGTGATCACAGAAGCAAAATTAAATATGTAAGCACATTTTTTAGCCCATGTCTTAGCAGCCAGTGATTGACATATACATGCTTAACAAATATTTCTGGATATAATTTGATGTTAGGTCTTTTTAGAGACTCTGCATATGCTCAAGTGTATTGTACTACCAGGTATAGTTTTATAAGAAGGGGATTTCCCTGAATTTAGAAACTTCTTAATAGAAATCTGTGGAATGCTTTTCACATCATTATGGCTTATATATGTGTTTTATGTATGCATAAAAATAATCATTCCTAAAGTCAGTGTTGTCAACCATGACGACATCCCAGGGGTCAACCTTAAGTCTTATTATCTTGATGGCATTTGATGCTGTTGACCTTCCATTGAAGCGCTCCTCCCTTTCTTGCTAAGTCTGGGTTATCTTGCCTTTCTGCCCCCCTCCCCACTCCCTGGGTTCCCCCCACCCCAGGTTTATTTATTGAGTTTGACTGACTAACCAGAAATGTTTGTTTTCTGTAGATTTCCACTTGTGATCTTTTCTCCTCATTTCAACTTCTCCCTGGGTGAATTCATTCATTGTTCTGTGAATAAAATCTAGAGTCCTTGCTGTCCAAGAATAATTTTGGGGCAACTGGGTGGCTCAGTGGGTTAAGCATCTGCCTTCAGCTCAGGTCATGATCTCAGAGTCCTGGAATCAAGCCTCATGTTGGGCTCCCTGCTCAACGGGTTCCCTCTGCTGTTGCCCTGCTTGTGCTCCGTGCTCACTCGCTCTCTGTCAAATAAATCTTTCAAGTTATGTTCCACCCTTGCTTTTTGTGCTTGTACTATCTATTGGTTCTTACTTTTCTTCCAGTTCATCCGGTCTTTTTGCTTTCATTGTCTGTATTGTATACATTGAACATCATAAGTCACTTTTATTATGACCTTTAACATGGTAGATTTTTGTATCCACCTCCATTTTCCAAGCCACATTTTCAGTTGGCTACCAGATATTTCAACTCAGTGTCCTACAGTCATCTCTAACTACTTAATCTAGTGTGAGAGACCCTCCATGATTTGGGCCATTTTTCACACTTATCTCTAGAATGTGTTCCTTGAGTTTGGAGCCTAGTATATTTTGCCATTGTCTGGACGTTTTACTTGGTGCAGCTCATTTTTGAATTTGGATTTATTTTTAAGCCATGGATGACTCTTATCATGTAATGACTAATATTTACCAATCTCTAGGTCTTATCTACCCTACTCAATTTTAAACTTATTGAGAGTAGAAGCCATTTGTAATCTTTATATTCTCAGAAGGATTTTCACATAGCTTGTATTTAGTAAAATCATTTGATTAAAATGATTCATTAATAATACGGTGGCCTATAATTACATTTGACTGTTTGCTTTGTTAAAAAATACATTTTAATCTAGATTTAAATATTTTTGTCTATTTTCCAAAAATACGTTTTGTATATTTTGATGAAATGCTAATTTGTCTAGTTATAGTTTAAGGAGAAAAAGTTACTCAAATGCCCTCCAATATAGATCCTTATTTCTAAAATGAAGTTCCACACATAGTAGTGTGGGCTTCAGTTTGCTGTGATCAAAATACTTCTACCTTTTTTTCTTTTTGACCTATGTCAAGATATTTTTCTGCTCTGATGAAGCTATGCTTTCTTAATTATGATTTTAAGTCTTTTGTGGGCAAATTTCCTTCATTTAAATGAAATTTAGAGTGTAGAAAATACATATCTCATTAAACAGAGCCACTCTAATATTATTAATGGTATAAACTATTGTGAAAACAAACAAAAAAGTCAATTGGAAAAGACTGATCAACCGTAGCTGTGCTTTAAATGTTCATTTTCCAAGCTAATTATATCCTTGAATTTTCTGTGTTGAGTAACTTTATAACCTTCACACAGAGATTATAAGATATGATACCAATTTTTTAAATTCCTATCCGTGGCACACCATGAATTGTGACTTAGGAGGATGAACCCTGTTTAGTGATGAATTACCCCCTCCAAAATTAATGATGCATTTATCATCAAAGATAACACTGTAAAGGAAAATAAACCACAAGAATCACTCCCAAATATTCCCCCTAGATAATGAAGAAACTAGAATGAGATACCTTAAGTTAAATATCATGATTCAAAATGTGTGCTTATCAAAGCAAGAAGAAATAGCAAAAAAGGTTTTGTGTTGGGTTTTGTTTTTTTGTTTGATTTTTTTTTTTCGGTATATTTTATGTGTGGGTGAAAATAGCATTTTAGTAAACCAGTTGTTAAAAGTTGATTTATCTTCTTGAAAGGTTTTTTTTTTTTTAAGTGTTCTCCAGAAACTTATGTTTCTTAGATTCAGTGTTCTTTATATAAAAATATATTTGAATCTCTGATGTTTATTCTAATAATCTAATGTGGCTGTTCCCAACTTGCACATCACAGACATGAGAGGAACGAGAATGCTTACAAGAAATACTTAAATCCATATGCACACAAGTTCATTTTCGCTTTTGTTTCCTTCGCCTTTGGAGACGTATCTTGAAAGAAGTTGCTGTGGCTGATATCAAAGAGGTTACTGCCTATGTTCTCCTTGAGGATTCTGATGGATTCCTGTCTCACGTTGAGGTCTTTTATCCATTTCGAGTTTATCTTTGTGTACGGTGTAAGAGAATGGTCAAGTTTCATTCTTCTACATATGGCTGTCCAGTTTTCCCAGCACCGTTTATTGAAGAGACTGTCTTTTTTCCACTGGATATTTTTTCCTGTTTTGTCGAAGACTATTTGACCATAGAGTTGAGGGTCCATATCTGGGCTCTCTACTCTGTTCCACTGGTCCATGTGTCTGTTTTTATGCCAGTACCATGCTGTCTTGGTGATCACAGCTTTGTAGTAAAGCTTGAAATCAGGTAACGTGATGCCGCCAGTTTTATTTTTGTTTTTCAACATTTCCTTAGCAATTCGGGGTCTCTTCTGATTCCATACAAATTTTAGGATTATTTGCTCCAGCTCTTTGAAAAATACTGGTGGAATTTTGATTGGAATGGCATTAAAAGTATAGATTGCTCTGGGCAGTATAGACATTTTAACGATGTTTATTCTTCTGATCCAAGAGCATGGAATGGTCTTCCATCTTTTTGTGTCTTCTTCAATTTCTTTTAGGAGTGTTCTGTAGTTCCTCGAGTACAGATCTTTAACCTCTTTGGTTAGGTTTATTCCAAGGTATCTTATGGTTCTTGGTGCTATACTAAATGGAATCGATTCTCTAATTTGCCTTTCTGTATTTTCATTATTAGTGTATAAGAAAGCCACTGATTTCTGGACATTGACTTTGTATCCTGCCACATTACTGAATTGCTGTATGAGTTCTAGTAGTTTGGGGGTGGAGTCTTTCGGGTTTTCCATATAAAGAATCATGTCATCTGTGAAGAGAGAGAGTTTGACTTCTTCCTTGCCAATTTGGATACCTTTTATTTCTCTTTGTTGTCTGATTGCTGTTGCTAGGACTTCTAATACAATGTTGAACAAGAGTGGTGAGAGTGGGCATCCTTGTCGTGTTCCTGATCTCAACGGGAAGGCTGCAAGCTTTTTCCCATTGAGGATGATATTTGCTGTGGCTTTGATATCAGCCACAGCAACTTCTTTCAAGATATGTCTCCAAAGGCGAAGGAAACAAAAGCGAAAATGAACTTTTGGGACTTCATCAAGATCAAAAGCTTCTGCACAGCAAAAGAAACAGTCAACAAAACAAAGAGGCAACCCACGGAATGGGAGAAGATATTTGCAAATGACAGTACAGACAAAAGGTTGATATCCAGGATCTATAAAGAACTCCTCAAACTCAACACACACAAAACAGACAATCGTATTAAAAAATGGGCAGAAGATATGAACAGACACTTCTCCAATGAAGACATACAAATGGCTACCAGACACATGAAAAAATGTTCATCATCACTAGCCATCAGGGAGATTCAAATCAAAACCACATTGAGATACCACCTTACACCAGTTAGAATGGCCAAACTTAGCAAGACAGGAAACAACGTGTGTTGGAGAGGATGTGGAGAAAGGGGAACCCTCTTACACTGTTAGTGGGAATGCAAACTGGTGCAGCCACTTTGGAGAACAGTGTGGAGATTCCTCAGGAAATTAAAAATAGAGCTTCCCTATGACCCTGCAATTGCACTACTGGGTATTTACCCCAAAGATACAGATGTAGTGAAAAGAAGGGCCATCTGTACCCCAATGTTTATAGCAGCAATGGCCACAGTCGCCAAACTGTGGAAAGAACCAAGATGCCCTTCAACGGATGAATGGATAAGGAAGATGTGGTCCATATATACTATGGAGTATTATGCCTCCATCAGAAAGGACGAATACCCAACTTTTGTAGCAACATGGACAGGACTGGAAGAGATTATGCTGAGTGAAATAAGTCAAACAGAGAGAGTCAAGTATCATATGGTTTCACTTATTTGTGGAGCATAACAAATAATATAGAGGACAAGGGGAGATGGAGAGGAGAAGGGAGTTGAGGGAAATTGGAAGGGGAGGTGAACCATGAGAGACTACAGACTCTGAAAAACAACCTGAGGGTTTTGAAGGGGCGGGGGGTGGGAGGTTGGGGGAACCAGGTGGTGGGTATTAGGGAGGGCACAGATTGCATGGAGCACTGGGTGTGGTGAAAAAACAATGAATACTGTTATGCTGAAAAAAAAAATCCATATGCACACAAAACGCTGCTTATGCATACACAATATGTCTATTGTAGTACCACTATTTTATAGTATACTTTTAAAAACCTTTTCTTTTGCTGCTTCCCAATGTTATACCTGCTTATATAAATTAAAATCAGTACAGAAAAATATAATAGAGAAAAGTGGAATTATCTGTAATTTAACTGTTATGGCAATCAGTTACAGATTGTAGATCCTACAGTAACACTGACTAATCATCACCAGAATTTAAATAACACTGAAAATATGTTTCTGTTCTTAGAGCTCTTACATATATTGAGTAATATAAGGTAGAAGCTTTGTTATCATACTTTATGGATGAAGACACTGGCCTGGAAAGGTTAAGTAAGACTGATATAGATCACTCCCCATTTATCCTGAGTAAACTATCATTTAATTAATTGTTATTACATTATTTACAAAAATAGAATATAACGTACCAATTTTATCCTACCTCTGGGATCCAAAACAAACTCCCTACCCTCCCACTTGCCCTTCATCCCTATCTTATATATTAATAGCATGGCCATCCAATTATTCTGCAAATCTGTCAGTACTATCTACTTAAAAAAAAAAAAAAAAAAAAGAGAGAGAAAGACAGAGAGTCCTTTTTCACTGTCTTTACTACTTTAAGCTTGATCTGTGGAACCCAGTATCCTGCCCTGGCTGGGGCATTACTGGAGTCTCCTTTGCTGTCCTCCCTGATTTAAAAACCACCCACTCCTCTGGTCCATTCTCCACGCAATAGCCGCAGTAAGGTGTTTAAGTGTCAATCAGATCTTGTTCCTCTCTTGCTTAAAACATATCAGTATTTACATCACTGCCGATGGCACTCAGGACAGTGTTCTCACTCCTTCCCATAGCCTTTGAGGCCCACGTGGTCCTTCTCTGCCCTCTTTTTGGGCCTTACATCCCATCTCCCATCGCCTCTTCCTCCTTGTTGCCTGCCCTTCAGCCACAATGCCCTCCTTTCTGTCTGTGGAAAATGTCACATTCATTCCTGTCTCGGGGACTTTGCACTTAATTGGCCTGTTGTTTGGCATCATTCCCATAGCTGGCCACTTTGTCATTTCAGTGTCCCCAAAGACGTCTTCTCAGACTACCTTTCTAAAGAATCCTGTGCTCAACCATAAGAGACTCTTAATCTCAGTAAACAAATGGAGGGTTGCTGCGTGTGGGGACGGAGGGATAGGGTGGCTCATGATGGACATTGGGGAGGGTATGTGCTGTGGTGAGTGCTGTGAATTCTGTAAGCCTGATGATTCACAGACCTGTACCCCTGAGGCTAATAATACATTATGTGTTAATTAAAAAAAAAAAAAAAAAGAATCCTATGCTCCACCACCCCATCCAATCTCAATCTGTCATTTTCTTTATAGCACTTATCACTATCTGCAATTGTTCGTTTACCTCCGTATTTTTTCTCTTATTACAGTAGAAACTCCACAGCGATAGGAACCTTCTCTCTTGTCACAATGGTGCCTATGGTAGGCCTTCCGTGGAGCGCTTAATTACCGAGTGATTTAAACACACCAGCATGTTCAGATACAAGGATGCTTATTGAATGTTTTTTTGTTCCTGAAAATTGTCACCCCGCTCAAGGTAGCTGACTGAACACTAGAGTTGATTACATGTGGAAAAGTTCTTTTTAGCAGCTAGTGGTGCTGGTGGAAGCATAGATCTGATTAAGTGACAGTATAAAAGATAGGTTTTTTAATCCACATTGAATCCTTTTAAGAAACAAGACAGTATTTTCATATGAAGAAATTTCAGTATACTGAATAGTGGATTAATCACTACTGTGTTGTCCTCTAATTATTATAAAGGTGGGGAAAGATAGTTTTACATATGGTAAATTTTACATTTGGTAAAAATTTGGTAAAAATTTACATATGGTAATTCTCAGTGAGCTGGTTTCTCCAGTCATGTTTTTTTGTTTTGTTTTGTTTTGTTTTTCAGTCATGTTTTGATCACTAAAAATCATATTTTCTTACATAGATTCTTACTGCTTCTTCCTAAACATCCCACCATTTCAGGGACTGTTTTTGATGATTGGCTTGTGACCCTTCCAAATGTCACCAAAATCGGCATGCATCTTGAACCTTTGATTATTGTCTTTAATCTCTTCACTGGGTCATTAGAATTACTATTTTTGATACTAAAATAGCTGCATCTTACTTGTATTTCCCTGAAAGAGACACTGTCTTTACAAATGGATATATAATGTTCATAGATTTTTGCTTTATAGTATTTTAACATTTGTATGAATTCCTATGAACTAACTCCCTTTGTCTGTTGATTATGAACTTCTTTTTGTGAACAATGTTTCTTTGATTACCAAGACCAAAAAATTATCAGTTTGGGTAGTTTTTCCCAACTTGTCAATATTAAAATGGCTTTTAGGGGGTAGAGTACCATCGTAATGCATGCATTTATAAAGGAATTTTAACCAAAATCAGCAGAGATACAATCATGTAGATGTAAGAGACTTTTAAGTGCCATGTGATTAGCTGTTCTAGAAAGAGTCCATTTTTACATGGAGTCTCCATTTTTACATGGAGATGTTTTTATGCTTGATCTAGAGCAAATGATGGTTATTTGTGGTGCATAATACATTGTCTTTAATTGGAGCTTCAATCTGATTTGTATAAAACTTGATCAAGACAGGCTGTCACATTTATCATTTGTATCCACCTTTGTCTTAAAAGAATATCTTGGAAAGAATCTTAGAGATTCCCTGTTTAACTTATTATGATGAGAATTATGGTCCAAAGAGGAGAGGTGGTTTTGCTCAGGTTTGACCGGGGAACATCTGGGTGAGAACTGGAGCCTGAGCCTCCCCACCTTTGCCCCGCATATTTGGCCCTGCAGTCTGAGTCTCACAGCCACTGCAGCTGCCCAGGAAATAGACTGTGCTATCAAGTAGAATTCTGACCGACACATTCACTCAAGCTTTGTATTTTGATAACACTCAGTGTCAAAGTGAGTTCACGGTCTGCCCCTCTGTCCTTCTCTTCCTGCTTTCTCTCCCCTTTTCTTTCTCTACCTACCCCCTTCTAAAATGTACTGATGTGTTGCTTGAAACTACATATATAACTCCCCCAAATGTGCCATGTTTCAGGTTCAAAGATAACTGCATGATAAAGTGTCAGTAGAAACCAGTGTTTTCCTGACCCATCCACTCTATGTGGCCTGTCTTCTGTGTTAATAATGCATATGTTTGTGAGACAGCTGGCTGAGCTTTTGAGAGTAGTCTGTGTCCCTGGATGTTTTTCCCCCTCTTTTTCTCTGTGCAAAGCTAAATGAACCGCATGGGAATTGAACCTATAACCTTGGCCTCATTAATTTACCTTCTGTACGATCGCCTCTTGGAAATTTATGTTCTACTGGAATGAGAGGAGGAGTGCGATTTCATTCATTCAATAAATAGTAGCACCCCCACACTAATGGCAGCAGAGAGCACAGAGATGTACAGGGCAAGGTTTTTGCCCTCCAGGGGTTAGGATAAGTGCACAAGTCACTAATGTAAGGCCAGAAATGAGGACTGCAATGGTGGGGGGTGGGGGGAGTCAGCCAAGTGCTGAGTGACTCAGGAGGAGGGCGAGGGGTGCTTGCAACTGGGAGAACACCAAGGTCCCGGAAGGATGGATGCATTGCCAGGAGTGGGAGCACGGGAGGAAAGCTGGGTTGTGCAAGTGCAGGTGTGCACACCAGGAGGGGTGTCAGCATGTGGCCGGCACAAGGCTGGGCACATGAGAGGGCCTGCAGGGAAGGTTGGGAGGAGGAAGAGGACTTAGCTGTCCTACTGAGGTCATCATTCACTGTGTGGGGGATGGGGGATGGAAGTCATACAATCAGAACTGTCCAACAGGAAAATTCATTTCTCCACTACTGGAGGAGGAGTTGGAGGGAGGAGACGCCGGCGTCAGGGAGGAACCCTTCAAAAGTGAGTGACAGGGGCCTGGTACCCTGTTCACCGCAGGCGGTGAGGCCAAGGAACAGCCATGGTAACTGTTAGATCTGACAATTAGAGAGGTTTGCCCCGGCAGGTCGCCGATGGCAGGACCCTTCCAGAAACTCATAGAATGCAGAGGCAGAGATGTTAAGTAAAGGAAGTAAAAATAGGCAGTTGGACATGGAGGAGCGGCTAGAGCCAGATATGAAGATTTGGGAAGTCATTCACCAAGAGAGCTGTGGGAGCCAGGAGAGTGAATGAGATCATTAAGGGATAAAGTACAGAAATAAGAAAAAAAGATGGCCAAAGGTCAAGCTCCGAAGAAACGCTGCATTGATGATCTAGAAAATGAGGAGTCTGAAAAATAGAGGAGGCGTGTTAAGGAGAATGGGCTCAGTACAGTGTGACAGAAACCCAGGAGGCAGAGGGATGCAAGAGGTGTGCAGAGGCAAATTTGCTCTTGTGTCATTGAAAGATGGTGGTGAATAGGAGGGAAATATAATTCATGTTTGCTTTAATTTTATAATTAAAATTGTTTTAATTTGGATTTCATGGTGTTTCTTTTTAATGCTAGACTTTCAACTTCTCTTAATTTGGTTCCACTGTATACTTTGCTCTCTCAAGACCGTTAAAAACAAATCTCATTCCTTTATATAAGGAGTGTAGTAGGACTTTGGAGTTGATAATATGGTGGGGTTTATGATACCTGTTGTGACAGTGCCAGTTATTCGAAATCACTCATTTATTCAAGTGCTGACGGGGGACCGGCTCTGCGCCAGCCACTGTTCCAGGCACTGGGGACACAATGGTAAACAGCAGAAGAAAATCCCAGCTACTCTTGAGTTTACTTTCTTGTGTGGATTCGGAAGACAATAAACAGAATACAGAAGTAAAGTGGACAGTGTATGAGACGGTGATATGTTCTAGGAAGAAAAATAAAGCAGATAGGGGATAGAGGGTTCTGAGGAAGGGGGCATTTTCAGTAGCATAGTCAGAGAAGGCTGGACTGAGAAGGTGACATTTGGATGAAGCCCTGAAGGAGGTAAGGGAGGGGACTCTGTCGATATCTAGGTGAAGAGGAGGCAGAAAGCTCAAAGGCCCTGAGGTGGGAGCACACATGGTGGGCTTGGGGGCTAGTGGGGAGGCCCGTGTCGTTGGAGTGGTGTAGGCAAGCAGGAGAGGTCAGAGAAGTCTGGGAGGCCAGATTCTGGCCCTGTGGTCACATGGGTAACTGAGTTTTCCTTTGAGTGTGAGGGAAAGGGCCCAGATGGGTTTGAGCAAAGGAGTGAATAAGGATCATTCTGGATACAGGGGAAGGAAGGGGCCAAGGAGAAACAGGAAGATCAGCTAGAAGTCTTCTGCAAATGCTGAGGAGGAACTGTTGATGGCTTGGGCTAGTGGTCCCAGAGGAGGCATGGGAAGTGAGGGGAACCCAAAGGCAAAGTGAATAGAATTTAACAGATTGGAGAGAAAGTAGAGTCAGGGATGAGTCCAAGTTGCTGCATTAGTTTGCCCCAGGGCTGCAGCAACAGAGGACCACAGCCTTAAACAGCAGAAATGTATTGTCTCAGGGGTCTGAGGGCCCAAAGTCCGAGATGAGCGTGTCGGCAGGGTTGTTCCTTTCTGAAGGGTGTGAGCAAGAACCTGCCCCATACCTGTCTTCGAGCTTCTGGTGGTTTTCTGGCAATCTTTGGTGTTATTTGGCTTGTAAAGGCATCGCTGCCTTTATTTTCGCATGGCATTTTCCATGTGTGTGTGCGCGCGCGCGCGCACACACACACATGCTCACATGCTGGTTTCCGCTTTTTAACAAGAACACCAATCCTATTGGATAAGGGGCCCACCCTGCTC
The DNA here is from genome assembly GCF_963455335.1 of Martes martes. Taxonomy (NCBI): domain Eukaryota; kingdom Metazoa; phylum Chordata; class Mammalia; order Carnivora; family Mustelidae; genus Martes; species Martes martes. The sequence continues at coordinate 65,170,078 of NC_137889.1, read as the reverse complement.
CAGAATGCGCTCATCTTAACTAATTGTATCAGCTATGACCCTATTCCCAAGAAAAGGTCACACTCTGAGGTCCTAGGGGCGAGGACTTCAACACAGGAGTTTTGGAGATGACACAGTTCAGCCCAAACAGTTGCCATTAACTGAAAGGACAAAGTCTGTCTGTAGGGGGAGCGGGGAGAAGGTCAGCAAACTTAAGGACGTGTTAAGTTTGAGGTATACGTCAGACACTCGGATGGACACGTCAGGCAGTTAGATAAATGGGTCGGAAATTCCAGGGAGGTGTCTGGGCTGGAGATAAATATTTGGAAGTCCTGGTCATATGGATGATATTTAAAGCCAAGAAACTAGGCGAGATCGCAGAGAAAGTAAATTTGGATAGAAGAGAGTTACAAAGACTGAAGTCAACAGATTATGAAGTTTGGGGACCAAGACAAGCCCCATGAATGATAGCAGTTGTGAAAAAGCAGTTACATGTTAATGATGATTGTAAGTTACATTCTAATTGTTTAAGGAGTCGAGGTATTTCCCTGTGAAGTGTAAGACAGAGTGTGGATTGAGTTTCACTGGCTAACATGCCGGAAGAAGTTCCTGATGCTGAAATGGAATGTTTTGAATGCCATAAAGAAGTCAAAGGACACTAATAAAAATAACAAAGAGCACTCTTCTCAGAAGGAGAAACAATTTTGGAGAACATTGTTTCAGTCCTTGATTTAAGAAGTCCTTTTCTAGAAAGTCAGTCATGCTGTAGTTCTCCAACAGCTGAGTATTTTGTTTCTTCTCCTGTTTTTTGGTGAGAGCACAGTTAAAATAGTTCAAACCTTTTTTTTTTTTTTAATTACCAGGTCAGAACTATTATTATACTTTAGCTAATTGGGAAAACAGAAAAAGCATCAGTGTAATGTAACCATTCTAGGCTTTTACTATGTTTTCTTTGAGTCTTTTTTTTTTTTTTTAAGATTTTATTTATTTACCCGATAGAGAAAGAGAGATCGTAGGTAGGCAGAGAGAGAGGGGGAAGCAGGCTCCCCGCCTAGCAGAGAGCCCGCCATGGGACTCAAACCCAGGACCCTGGGATCATGACCGGAGCCGAAGGCAGAGGCCCAATCCCCTGAGCCACCCAGGCGCCCCTTTCTTTGAGTCTTTTTCCCACATGCCTGTTATTTCACATGGAGACAGATGTGGCAGCAAGGTGATGGTGGTTACATACAAGAAGTCTGTTCAGCTTTCCGAACAGGTCCAGCTGGCATTTCTCCAAGCCGTTGCCCTTTCTGCTTCCCCTGCCCCTTTTCTTGGTCCGGCTCTCATCCAGTTCTTCCAAATTCAGTTCAGTGGTCACCTTTCAGGAACCGTTCCCCAACTGGCATTTTCCTCCCCTTCCCAGTCTGTGCCACCGTACTACCCTGCACTGTAGCACTCACCATAATAGTTCGTGTCCCCACTAACTGAAGGACAGAGACTAGGTTGGGTATTTATTTCCTCATTACCTTGCATGGGACCTGCAAGTAGGTATTCGATAAATGCATGAGGACGAGGAATGAGTAACATCACCTTCTTTGCCGGCTCACAGCACATCTGTTGCTGAACTGGAATTCATTAAAACAGTTTTGTTTAAACTGTGCCATTAGCTAGCAGTGTATTATATTTCATAATATATATGAGAAGACTCCCCTTCAGAAGTATTCATATAGATTTTTGCTTAAAGGTTTCAATTTGTCCCTAAAAACTGATACCCAAAACCCTTCAGCTTCTTACCAGAAAGATATCTGAGATATTTACTGTATATGGCTTTTTTTTTTTTTGAAGTATTGACTGTGTCCCTTCAAATTAGTAAGCAGAATGTAGTGATTGGAACATAAGGTAAGATGAAAAAATGCAGAAGCTTGATGGGATAAAATTGTTGGCAGTTGAGGCAAGAATTTTTAAATTTTAATTAGTAGATTGTCTTAGAAATGGGAGAGGTTTTTTTTGTTTGTTTGGTTGGTTTTGTTGTTGTTGTTGTTGTTGTTGTTGTTTTTAAATCTGGCATAACTGAGATATACAATCTGAGTCTGGGTGAAAAGAGTAAAGTACTGTATTAGTTCTTTGATACCAAAAATACTTCCTGATGACTCGGCTCTCGATTCTTCTCTTCCCTGCCACCTAGAATGCAAATAATGTTTTCTGATCAATTTTCCCAAAAATAGGGGGAGGGGCCCCCGGGCACTTGGTGGCTCAGTGGGTTAAGTGTCTGCCCTCAGTTCCACTCATGATCTCAGGGTCCTGGGATTGAGTCCCACCTAGGGCTTTCTGCTCAGCAGGGAGCTTGCTTCTCCCTCTGCCCCTCTCCCTGCTTGTGCTCTCTCTTTCTCTGTCTCTGTCTCTCTGTCTCTGTCAAATAAATAAATAAAATCTTTAAAAAATTATAATAATAACTGTCAGTTCTCCTGAACCTTAAAAAAAAAGTAGGGGGAAATATGTACATGTGGTTTTTATTTCTTGGTACCGAGGAAAGGTTTTGCTTTGCTATACAGAATTCTGGATAACATTCCTCCACAGATAGGGTTCTACCTTCATTTTCTAAGTCACATGTGTGACCAGTAAATCCCGAATTCATTTATGGAACCGTGAGTATTGACAAATTTTGAGCTAAGCTATACAGCCTATCAAATGTGCTCCTACAGTGTATTTATTTAAATCTTGATTTCTTTCCTCAGCTCTACTTTGCGAAGTGTTTCTACTGGATCTTCACGACCTTCCAAAATATGTTTGGTGTGTGGGGATGAGGCTTCAGGATGTCATTATGGGGTAGTAACCTGTGGCAGCTGCAAAGTGTTCTTCAAAAGAGCAGTGGAAGGTAAATGTTCATGTGGGTGTTCCTTTTACACATTTCCTTTCCTACTGTGTCATTTACTTACATAGCTAAGTCTAAATCGTTATTGGGAAATAATTCCAAAACGTTTTTGAGGCAGTCTGTCCGTGATAAATAGTCGTGATATCTAACCTTAACACCAAAAGGAGATTTTCCAATGAGCACTATTTAATGGGCAGAATTTGACATGGAGAACTGCAATTAATCAAAAAGGAGTTTTTGTTTTTGTTTATTTGTCTTTGTTTTTCAGTGAGCCTTAGAAATATAATTCTCCATAAATTTAATTTGCATGCTGTGCAGGAGCATTTTACTAGGCACACACAGAATGCATCATGTCTTTTCTGTGTTTCTGTATCAAATACATGTGTTTGTGGCAAATTAAAACATTAATCGCAGAATCATGTCTGTAATTTAAGTTGTGTTCCGTATGGAATAATTTCATTTAGCAGCTGCTTCGGATTCCAGGTCCCTGCTAAAGTCCTACCTTTGTTCTAACTGAAGGTTTTCCAAACCAGGAAGTTAAGTGAAACATCCCGTAGGTGTATTGAGACTAGCTTTTGCTTCTGTCCAAGGAGTTGTACTTCCTCTTTTAGTTTGTTTTTGCCTCCCTCCATCCTCACTTATATGCAATTAATTAACATCAGACTTAGTCCAGATGGTTTTGTTCGTGTTGACTACATGACTGGCTGAACTGTAGAATTTTTGCTCGTCGGAGCAGCGTTATCAGCGTGATCAACACTGATTTTACCAAGGAGCTCAGCATTAAGACTCCTGTAGATTTATTTCTCAGGACCGTTTTCTGGGGGACATATCAGTGCTTCAGAGACCTAAGGGTTAAGGACTTGAATGTTTCATCTTTGTTTTGCTGGTCACTGCGAGGAAACGTCTTCAATTTCGGATGCAAAAGCTGACCAAGTAGTTATTTCTGTGCTTCTAGGATTGATTTTGTGTTATTTAATTAATATTACATGATTTTACATTATTTACGCTATTAATTATTGAACAGTCCCCAAATCCAGCGTTGAATTGGTGATAGTTCTGTATTTCTTTTGCAAAACATGGGCTCTTAGTTACAGGTGACAGAAAATTCAACACGAACTGGCTTAAGCACCAGTGGAAATGCATTGACTCACATAACTCTAAAGCCCTAGTGTAGGCTTGGCTTCCGACAAGACGTGGTCTTAAGCCAGGTTGTTAGAACTCAATCCCATTCCTTCTTCCCCTTAACTTTGCTCTGGCTCTCTTCTCGTCCAGTCCAGGCTCTCTCATGGTGATGAGACAGCCACCAGGCCCTCATGAAAAAGAGGTTCTCTGTTCGCAATTGTTCTTATAAAACCCCCCAGTTAAATCTCCTAAGATTGCACTTGGCTCCGTGTTCCCCTCTGAACCAATCCCAGTGCCTGGGAATCTGACAGTGCAGGGATCTGACAGGCTCCTTCTGGCTGGAGTCAGCCAACCTAAGCTACCTAGACCAACAGTGGGGAAGAATATTTCCCGTAGGGAAAAATCGATCCTGTTACCAGGAAACTGATCCCTAGAAAATAAATTTGTACAAAACTGCAGTCAATTTATTTTTGTCACACTTTCCTCCTCAGCTATCCCCTTTTCTCTTTCCTTAACTCTATGATTAGCCCAGTAGAAGATAAATAGGAAAAATTGCCTCTGATTCCTTCCTAATGCCACTTTGCACCTTCCAATATAAGGACTCCTTTCCGCCCCCCACTTCCCCGATCACTGATTACTGAACGGAAGTAAGGAGATATGTAAAAATAAAGCAGTGTGGAGAAGGGTGTTTAGAGAGGGACTCTCTGTGTTGCCCTACATCTGGGTCATCAGGACCCAGGTTTCGGCTGGTTACAGAACCTGCGCTTCTCTGCTTCTGAAGCAAAAGGTTTTCCCAAGCTCTTGCTTAGTTTTTGTTTTAAATAATTTCTATGGAAGTAACTGAGGAAATAACTGTTTTTGTAACTAAGGTATAAATAAATAAGGAAAAGCCTTGATATCTATACATCTTCTTTCATTGGAAAGCTAATCAATAATGGATAATGAAACTTAATAAGTGCCTTTTAAAATTTCTATTAACGTAGTCCCTATTTTGGGGGGAAATTACAATTTTAGAGCTCACCTACATGAAAAAAGGCTATAAATTACGAATATAAACTTCGTGAGAGTGAGGACTTGTTTTTATTTTGTACTTGTATTTCTTAACTGTTTTATCGTGTATGAGAGAGAGAATATATGAGAAATTAGATTATCTTTGTATCAGAACTTTTTGATTTAATAAATTATTTTTATAATATTTTATATAGTTTGAGGCACTAGTTATCAAATTATGGTATATAGATTTCTTTTTTATTCCCCTTTTATAGATGAAGATGATTAGAACCAGACCTAGTCTACCAACCTATTCAAAATCATAAGGCCAAAAACTCGGACCCCATAGCAAAGTCTTAGGACTCCATACTAGACCCAACCTAACATCCCACGACTCTAAATCTCACAATCTATTTCTTTCGTTTTCTGTAATTCTCAAGTTCATGGACATTCCACCCTATGTCATTTGTTCACGCCTACCTGCTGATAACGAAGGGAGTGATACAAGCATTGAGAAGACATAATCTGGCACCCTTGGTATGTGTGCCTGTGTGTGGGTAACTGTGGGTTTATCTTCATACACATATGCAAAAGTGTGTGTGTTTTTAAATTTGAGTATTTACTAAGTTTGTTTTCTGGCTTTCCCTGATAACCTTAAGCTCCTCCTTAGAATACAAAAGCAGAGAATTCCAAGCTGCAGTGGATAGAGGGAGCTGGGATGAGGGGAGTCAGTTAAGCTGAAACCACCAATTACCAAAAGAACGGGAAGTGACCACTAGAGTGGAGACTGGAGGAAGAATGTAGCAATCTGAGTCCTGAGCTTACTGGTTTAAGGCTTTATGCCCCAGAGCACTCCACTCTAAAGGCTGGTATAATAGTGTAGTTGTAAGTGTGTAGGGAGACTGAAATCATTTTTTAAAAGTATAAATTATGTTCTTTGTGTTCTGGTTAATAGGATGTATATATGTGCTTATTTTTTTTCATCTTAAACATCTAATATAAAAATCCATAGACGTTTCATCCAGAACACCTTATTTTCCAATAATGTCAGTTAAGAGCCATATTATTAGACCTTACAAGTGGAAGTTTATAATTTCGTTTTTAAATTTGAATTGCTTTTTTGCCTTGAAGGTTTGTCAGGACCTTCCCATCTTGAAAAAGGATAAGCGTTTATATATTTATATTTCTTAGGTAGGGCTCTCCATTGGGTAGAAACTAGACTGGACTGGTTTTAGGGTCAGAAGATTTAGTTTTAATTTCTGCCACTCAGTAGATGTGAGATTAAGGCAAGTTATTTAATTTGCCTGGATCTCGGCTTCTTTATATCTAAATAGGAAAAGTAGTATTGTCCTACCTACTAAGAAAAATTAAATGAAAACAAAATGTTTTTGCCAATTTTATAAATCAAAGTACATAAAAATATTAGATCTTTATTTTAATATTCAATTCCCTAGGATCAAATGCTACAGTTCTCTGTTTAATATATTTGCAGAGAGATATGTTAACAATACAATAATGTGGCACTGTTAGGCTTTTGTTTTTTCTTCATTAGATCTTCATTTTTTGTATAATACGTTATTTTCTTCATAGAGCTGCCCTTGGAGGTTGTAAGATCCTTCTAGATGAGCAGTTCTCAAAAGTCCTCAAAGGGCATGTGGGGAAAGTGGGAATAACAGAGGGTCTGCCAAAATTTTCTAGAGAGGCGGTCTCACATATTCCAATATAGCCTGAACTGTTGAGATTTACTCTCCTAATGACCCTTTGTCACTGATGGGGGTGGTCTCATGTTTGGAAGTTGCATAGTAAAGAAAATATTAAGAGCCATCAACTGGACTTTGAGCTCCTCTGTTAGATGTCTTTAGGGAAGGACAGAGCCTTATCTAGAGAACCTCACAAGACTCTAGATATTTAGCTACCAAATAAATGTTTGAAGATACACATGAATGTAAACATGTTGCATGAGAGTAGCTGAGGTTAAATGACTTCCCACCAAATTAGTAAATTAGCAGTGCAACCGGCCCAAGAGTTTATGCAGGCCTTTGGCATTCTAATCTGCAACTTCTGATTCTAGTCTGAGTTTTTACTCTCTCAGTCTCTTTCCAACTGTAAATTGCCATTAGTTTCATCTCATGTGTATTTTATTTTGTGATTCCCTCAGTGAACAGAGCCAACTACATTCAGTACACTATTTTATAACCTAATTTCCTTTTTGGATACTCAGTATACAAGCAGTGTCTGGTAGACACAGCTACCACAAATCACTGAAGAGTTACAAGGTTGTAAAAAAAAAAAAAAGAGAGAGAGAGAGAGAGAGAGAGGGAGGGAGAGTTCATTATTATGTAAAGTCAACTGGATTTATACTTTTGTAAGCAGACCTATTAGGCTAAAGAGTCCATATTTTGATAAGGTCAGCCAAATCATGTGATGTCGGTTTCCATACTCAGACATTTCCTTTTAAGAGACTTACAAATATATTTCCTGAAATGAAATTGCTTTAAGAGCTATAATTGTACATTAATCAAAGGATTCCTCAAAAATGCAGAATTTTAAGGTAACCAAGCCTATGAACTTATACCGCAGTCCTTTCAGATATAGTTCACAGCATATAGATTAAAAATTCTCTAAATTTATAGATTATTCTTTGGGGAAAACTGTTCTTAAGGAAATGTGGTGATTGGTTAATAGTTAATTTCTTTTGCTTTTCTGAAATTAATGATTAAACTGAACAAGTCCAGAGGAAAACATGTCTTACTGTGTCATACCCATGTTTGCCCTATCAATGCTATATGAACAAGTTGGAGGTGTAGGGGTGTGGGGGATGGGCATTATACAATTGTGCCCCAAAATAGAGAGCTTGAATTTAGTAGGCACAAACTAATTAGGATGGTATTATATAATAATTTAAATATAGCCATTCCCTTATAACTGGCAATATAAAATTAAGGAAATGATAATGCAAGGAAATAATGTATATTTATTAGATGTCTTCAGTTCATGATATGATATAGCCCTCAGTGTCCCCATGAGCCATGTACAGGAGGCTAAAGAAAATTAAAGTCCATGTCACTTTTACAGAACTTCTGAGACAGAATAGGAAACCAAGGATTGTTCTGGCTTACAGTTTTCTCATAAAATTCTTTAAAGATTTTTTCTTTCCTTTACTACATATTAGGAACCAAGTAGCCTGGTTCTTTTTAATTACTTATTTTAAGAGCTTAAATAAATACCTACCCAGTAGATCATATTTTTGGTTTTTATGAACACTCCTTTCCTCCTTAAATAAACATAAGGCTTTAGTTAGTGTTAATTGCAAATGTTTGCCTAGATTTTTTATATCCCTTCAGTTAGTTGCTATGGGAACATGCAAAGCCATGACATTTTGGCCAACTTGGAAGGTCAGGGAAGTCTTCTTAAAGAATTGACCCCAGACTAAATCTTGAAAGATTAGAATCGGCAATGGTGAGGAAGGATGAGGATAGGCTATCTGCACAGCACCAAAAGCAATTTTCCATTAGCCACTTCAAAAATTTGAGGCGTGGGGTAATAGAAGGTGAAAGTAAATGTGCAGATTGGGTCCAGGTCTTGGACCATCAGGAGGGACCTGAACTTATCCTTGGGCCAAACAGAATCTCTGATGTTTTCTGCAACAGAATGGCAGGCTCAGTTTTATATTTAATATCTGGCTTCAGGACAGTATGCCTATTTAAATAGGGACAGTTCCAGTGGCTGTTTTTAATCATTTTGATAAGAGATGTCCAGGGAAAGAACTAGCCCATCAGTGTTAGGCATTGAGAGGAGGGGTAGTTAATGAGACTATCTGGGAAGGAACGTTGGCAGTTCTCTACTGGACGTAAAGAAGCAAAGATCTAGGATGATTCCCCAGGCTCATTTGCTGATATTAGAAAAATTGGAGAGGGAGTAGCTTTGGGGGCATGGGAGGAAAGGTTCATTAACTGGGCAAATATTTATTTAATACCAACCAAATGCCAGACACTATTCTAGGCATACCTAGGTACATCTGGAATGAAGATCAGGTGAACAAAGATCCCTACCCTGGTGGAGTGTACATTCTAGCGAGGGGTGATGGAGAGATCAGACAAACATAAGAAAGGAGCCATTTATGGAGCACATGGGAAAAGGCAGTGGTGGGGGCCAGCATTGTCAGGACAAAGAAGACTGGAATGAGGTTTGGTTTAGGACCATGAGTTTGAAATGTCTAGAAGACATTCAGGTGTGCCTAACAGGATGTTGATTGTGAGATTTTGAAGCGTGGGGGAAATAAGGCAAGATTGAAAACAAAGATTTTTGGAATCATCATCCATGAAAATAGACACATTTGCCCAAGAAATGGGTACTTAAAGAATGTACCATGGTTAGAACCTTTGAGAACATAAATCTGGAAGAGTGTGTGTGTGTGTGTGTGTGTGTGTGTGTGTGTGTGTGTGTGTTATGCATGTGTGAATAATTTTCCTCTTCTCCAAGTTGTACACAGAAAGTCCTTGTGTGTGTGTGTGTGTGTGTGTGTGTGTGTGTGTGTGTGTTTGTCTTATGCATGTGTGAATAATTTTTATCTCTTCTCCAAGTTGTACACAGAAAGTCCTAGTTACCTTGGTCTCTGGTTATTCCAAGTTTAGCTAGACTTAAGACATTACTGCATATGTGGAATTTTCAATCCCAGTTTTTGTTTTTATTCATCATTAAGCCTTAATTATTACTGAATCTTAGTCCAGGGCCCACAACTAAACATGCTATAAAGGAGACTTGATTTGCTGATCAATGCAAAGATAATGCTAAACGTGTGCAATATTTGTTGATTGATTGTCTGTTGACTATTTATATATGGCATTCACCCTTGTTTCTGTCACTGTTTCTCTGAAGTAGAAAATATGTTGAAGTGATTTATTAGAAAATGATTTGAGGGGCACCTGGGTGGCTCAGTGGGTTAAAGCCTCTGCCTTCAGCTCGGGTCATGTGTCCAGGGTCCTATGATCGAGCCCTGCGTTGGGCTCACTGCTCAGTGGGGAGCCTGCTTCCCTTCCTCTCTCTCTGCCTGCCTCTCTGCCTACATGTGATCTCTGTCAAATAAATAAATAAAGTCTTAAAAAAAAAAAAAGAAAAAGAAAATGATTTGAAGTAGGGACAGGTAAGCCAAGAGTAATTTGGCATTTATCCAAGGAGAACTTCTTGTAGCTTAAAATTTTAAATTAAGGTGCACTTCACTTAGCAAATTTGTAAAGTATAAATCAGAAGCCCAGTAATTTTCAAATGCTTATGTGTTTGTTTGCTACCCATCTCATTCCAGAAAAAAACATACAAAGAAACTGACAACTTTACATAAGTTAAAATGAAATCTGAAATTAGTGAAAAAAAAAAAAAAACAAAACAGGACAAAGGGAAGGTGAGAGCAAGAAAGAGAAAAATAGAGCCAGGAATGGGGATGATATAGAGAATATATACCCTGAGACTTTTGCAGAGACTGGCCACTCACTCCTTTGGCTGTTGTCTTTCCAACAGTCAACTCAAAGACCTATGATGTTCTTAAAAACTAGTGTAGAGGATTGCCTATTGATAAGAAAATTTTCATGATCATTGGTTTTCATGTGTCTCTTCCTTCCATGCGAATTGTAAAGTAACTTTTTTTGCTGTTAATGGAATATCTGAGTTTATCTTAAGGAGTAGTTCTTTTAAAAAAAAAAATACTTTGTTCTGTCAACCACCTGCTCCTATAATAACAGCTACCACTTATTGAGCAGTTACTGCATGCCACACACTGCCCAGTCCTCCGTGTTTCATCTCACTCTTTCCTCATGACAGTCTTCCTACAGCTGTAAGGTTTGTGAGTTTTGAATCTTTAAATCTAAACTCTCTATGCAGTTGTTGTTATAAGGAAAACATTGACTTTTTTTTTATTAACACATAATGTATTATTTGCTTCAGGGGTACAGGTCTGTGAATCATCTTACACAATTCACAGCACTCACCATAGTACATACCCTCCCCAATGTCCATCACTCAGCCACCCCATCCCTCCCACCCCACCCTCCAGCGACCCTCAGTTTGTTTCCTGAGATTAAAGTCTCTTATGGTTTGTCTCCCTCCCATTCCCATCTTGTTTCATTTTCCCCTCCCGACCCTGACAACCCCCCACCCTGACTCAAATTCCTCATATCCTCTCATGATAGAGATATCATATAATTGCCCTTCTCTGACTTATTTTGCTTAGCATAATACCCTCTAGTTCCATCCATGTCAGTGCAAATGGCAAGATTTCATTTTTGATGGCTGCATAGTATTCTATTGTGTATGTATGTATTATATATATATATATATACACATACATACCACATCTTCTTTATCCATTCATCTGTTGATGGACATCTAGGCTTTTTCCATAGTTTGGCTGTTGTGGACATTGCTGCTATAAACATTCAGGTACATGTGCCCCTTCGGATCACTACATTTGTATCTTTAGGGTAAATACCCAGTAGTGTGATTGCTGGGTCATAGGGTAGCTCTGTTTTTAACTTTTTGAGGAAACTTCATACTGTTTTCCAGAGTGGCTGAAACATTGACTATTTTTTAACAAGCCTTTATGCTATGATCCTTCAACTCTTGAAGTTAATAGCAATAATAGTAAATATTTGAGTACTTATTTTGTGCTCATCATTGCTAAGAACCTTATTCTATATGCTCATTTTAATCCTCCTAATAATCCTATGAAATAGGAATGATTATTATCTGTCTGCATATGAGAGATCTGTCATCAGAGGCATGTGAGAGGTGAGTAGTTGAAGATCCCTCAGTTTGAAGAAAGTGGGATTTGAACTCAGGAAGCCCAAGCATTCTGACTCTTTGTGCTTAACACATAAGCTATACTGCCTCTCACAGAGTTACAAAGATCCCAACTATTTTTACCCACCAAAAAGTAGGGCAACATCTCTGGCTTCAGAACACTTATGAAGAGCACATTATAATTTAACAGTTATCTCGCTATACTCTAAATAATTAACTCCTAGCCATTCCAAGTTGAAATTCTAATTTGAATTTCTGTTGCCCTAATGGGAAAGAAATTGAGTAGTCTCTTTTTTTTTTTTTCTTAAGGCATCATCTTCATATTTTTAAAAAATTACCATTACCATCCTGAAGTACTCTTTAACATCTTGATATTAATCTAAAGCTTTATTTAAAAATTTTATCTTCCTGTGTTTCATTTCCTGTGTGTGATAAAAATTAGATGTAGTCTATCAGGTTCAGAGAACCATCGTGAGAATGGCCCCCCTCATCCAAAGCTGAAAGCTGCTAACTCCTCAGCTCTTGTTGTCTGCTTTATACCGTGTGGCTTAGAAACGGACCCAGGAGCCATAGGACACAAAGCTGCTCTCACAGACCTTGCATTCATGGTGTAATTAGGATTGGACAATTTACATGACTTGATACTTTGTTACTGAAAATGAAAATTGCTAAATTGACCACAGTCAAATGCCAAAATAGGGTCCTGGAAAGATGGGGAGGATCAGGAGGAGAAAATGGAGAAGGAATGGAAAGCTAGAGCCTGAACCTGAGCCCACTTGCTTGAGCAAGCCCTGGTCAGTGACAGCCTGGCCAGAGAAGGCCCATGCCCAGATGTGCAGGTTGGCAACTGAACAAAGACATGAGGGCCAGCTTATGTAAGGCCCTCATACTAGAATGAGAAATTGCAGCCCTTCTCTTAAATATGTCAGGTCTTTTTATAAAGTTCTTTACAGTGGAAAAAATCACACAGTGGCTTAGGTGGTTTTGTCTCTTGGTGTGGAATGGTGAGTGACTCGTGACAGGTGCCACCTAGAGGAGGAGATGACTACTGAGATAGGACTGTAGAGAGGAGAAAGGACCTAATTTGGGATGGCATTGTTGCCACTCAGTGGAAGGCCTGACTTGAGCGGTGAGAGGGAAGAATTGGAAAGACCCCATGGTAGTTTCGTTTGGGAGAAGGAAGTCTCTGGTAGAGACTGAGGAAGGAAGAACTCTAAGAATAGAGATGATGGAAAAGTGGAGTTTAGAACCGGTTAGGCTGTGGCAGTCAGTTCTCCAAAACGGAAAAAACAGTCCAGGTAAGTAGAAAAGGAAAAGCAGAGACAAAATTCAGAAAAAGTTCACTTTCTACCTGGAAATAGTTTCTTGAAAATTTTAAAATAAACTGCGTCATTCAGTAGTCAGCATTTTGGCAGATGGGCTTAGTTTTAGGCAATAGCTGTCAGTGGTTCCTCTGGCTCTTTGTTGTGGTGTGTGGGAAGCTACACAATGAAACTGAAAGCCTGGCGAAGGTGTCGGGCCTACAGCACCAGTGGAACAGGCCTGCTGCCTGTAGTGATCATTGCGGGGACTTGGGCTGTTATTACTTCTCCTATTAGAGGTACCAAATGATGATTTCACCAGCTTATGACCCCATAGGGAGCCACAACAGGAAGCTATTTATGGTTGAGAAGACAGAAAAATTCCATACCAAGTAAAAAGATGCCAGTGTTTCAAGCCCCTAAAATTTGCCCTGTAACGTTTTGCTTTTTAAGGACAGACATGTCCAGTGTAGTGTAGTGATTTTTTTTTTCCTTTTAACCTTCCTTGTGGTATCTGTGTTCACTACTCATCCTGACTTTTTAGATAGGAAACAGAGAGAGGTTGATAATGATGTTTCTAGAGATAAGCAGATACATGCAGCACGTACACACTTCCAGAGCTCTGCCTCACCTCACTCGATCACCCGGTGATGGCTGTTCTGGGGCTAAGGAGCAGGGAAAGCCTCACGAGTCAGGAAGACGTTTATTATCATAAAGCCCTCTGCGCACCCATACACGCTCTCTCACACTCACACACCTCCCTCCGCATCATAGACAGAATCCGCACCTAGAGAAGAGCAGACTGACAGCGAGGAGTGAAGCTCACAACTCTCATAAGCAATGTAGATTTTTTCCATTTTGCCCCAGGTTGGCCCTATTTGGAGCTCTTCAGTAAATGCTGGCTCTTGGAATTTGTTGGCTATAAGGTCACATTTACAAAAGCATCATCTTCCTGTATGTGCTGGGATGCTAACTAACAGGGAACTTTTATACTCCAGAGAGCAAAGAACAATCCCTAAGGAAGAGTGAGAAATATATTTTCTCTCCACAGGTAGAAGACCAAAGGCTCCATTAAACTGCTGGCATCAAACAGCCTAATATATAGTTACAAAAATGTTTTGTTTACTTTTCTAATGGTAAAACATGAAATAAAGCGAATGAAACAAACCAATAGATTAGAGGATCTAAATCTAGAAGGACATCATAATTGTCAAGAAGAACTGTGAAGAGTCACTTATAGCAAATTAGCCAAGGAGTAGACAGGATGAGGTTTTTAGGAAGTTTAACATACATTTCAAAGTACATGTATCACTGTAGGATAGCTCAGACTCATTAAGTTATATTCTTCGATTTCAGTGGATTCAAAATTATATAATTTGAAAACTACAAGGCAGATGCCTCCTCCTCCCTCCTAATCCCTTCTTATATTTTATTTTCTTCTCCAGTTCAGCAGAAAGAACCAGGGCTTGAGTTTCCAAATTCATACCTCCCTCTTGTAAGCCATACTGATCACTTACTAATTTTTTAGTGAAAGGCTACTTAAATATTACCTGTCAGTTTGCACACTTTACTGTGGGAGCCCTCCAGTAAGAAGCTGTATAAGAAAACATTACCAAAATAGGCTTTAAACTCCTTTTTAGGGGTGCCTGGGTGGTTAAGCATCTGCCTTGGGCTCAAGTCATGATCCCAGGGTTCTGGGATGGAGTCCCGCATCGGACTCCTTGTTCCGCGGGAAGCCTGCCACACGCTCTGCCTCTATCTGCCACTCCCACTGCTGTGTGTTCTCTCTGTCAAATAAATGAATACAGTCTTTAAAATATATAAATAAATAAAAAATAAACTCCTTTTTATGGGCGCTTCAATGGCCCAGTCAGTTAAGCATCTGCCTTCAGGTGAGGTCATGATCTCAGGGTCCTGGGATCAAGCCCCACATCAGGCTCTCTGCTGAGCAGGGGGTCTGCTTCTCCCTCTGCCTCTGTGATCTCTCTTACTCTTGCTGTTTCTCAAATAAATAAAATCTTTAAAAATAATAAAGTCCTTTTTATGTAGAATGATGGTAGAGTAGAATGAGAGTTGGCTTTGGGTCAGACAACGTGGGCTTCAGTCTATAGTGCTGCTCACTCTGATGCTTTGAGCAAATAATTGAATGTCTGTTACCTCTTCTAGAAACCAGAAAAAATAAATATTGAAGTATCAGCCCCTACCCATCCCTCAGAGTTAGGAAGATATAAAAGAGTTTATATATGTTTAAACTCCTTTAAAAGCAGTAATGGCTTGCTTTACAAACATTACATTTAAAAAAGAACTTTCCCCTTCTTAGGAAGTAATTTAATCAATATACGTTGGTTCTCAATAAAGTGTGGAATATTTAAACTGTAGCTATTTTATGTACAGTTAAATATTTGGTTTGAAGGGAAAACCAATAAAACTTTAAGGAAAGCATGTATTACTTTAGGCACGACTTGGAGTTTTGACCTCTTTGTCATCAGTTTAGGCAGATCTATATTGTTCGTGAGTATTGTGCCAAGGGGGCACGGTGGGGAAACCTTTGAATTTAAGGTCAGATTTAAATTTAATCCACCTAAATACAGAGACAGATAAAGAACAAAGACCATTTTCACACACTTACAACATCTTCACCATTTGCAAGTTCACAACTGCTTTTTACTATCTTTTTTTTAAATTAACTGTACCATGATTTCTAAAACATACTGTATTCTCTTACCCTCCCACTCTTGTTGAACCACTTAATTGGAAAACCAGTGCAGAATGAGTCTAGGTTGATTATTTCTCATCTGGCCCACACCATAGCATTTTCCCAGTTGGACCAGGCTCAGCAATTTGATATTGCTAACGTTACATAAGTACTAATTGTTTTGTTTTGTTTCGTTTTTCACTACCTAATATGAACTAGAGTTGCATTCAGAAAAAGAATTGGAGTGGAGTACTGGTAGCCATTAATTAGAAGTCCTTTAAAAATTATTGTTTTTTTATTTAAAAAAATTATTTCAATTCCAACATAATTAATATAGAGTATTGTATTAGTTTCAGATGTACAATGTGGCGATTCAACATAAAAATTACTGGTTTTAAAAGAATGGGTGAAGAAATTTTCCAGAAATGCCATTATTAAATGATGTTAGACCAAAAAATTCCTGCAAACAACCTTCCCTTTCACTTTTTAAAAGCAAATGTGGGACTGACACATCTTCTTAAGATTTAGATTTATTTGAGGAGCTTTAGTTCCTCTAATTGGTGGTACTTAAAATTCAAAATATTTATGTTCCATCTCCTAAATACTGAAATAGCTGACCTTTGCCTGATTAATTTAACCAGCATCTCAAAGAACAGAGCTGTAATAGTGACTAAGGTCAGATCTCACTGAAACATGGAAAGCCAGGTCCAGAGCCTGGAGAGCACATGTTTGAGAGGACAGGTGAAGAGGCAGGGACATAACAGGACTGTGGCCAGTGAGGGAAAGCAGTCATTGAAAATGGAGAGGAAAACGCCCCAGGTGCACCCCAGTGTAGAACCACACAGCAGCCCAGATACCTTCTTGCAGTTTGGCCAACTCCTGAGTGCTTACTACACACAAGGCCCTGGGAGTGTGCTGCCATTCCCATTAATGAAAAGGCATGCCAATCCCAGACACCACTCCTTACTTCCTTCTAAGCAGTGTGGGTTTTTTTTATTTCCCCTAAAATACATCTAGTATATTTTGAAAGTTACCTATAAAGCAAAATAATCATATTGAGCATTAGGAAGTAACTTTGTCTTTTCCAGTAAAGCAGTACAAATTGTGTAAAAGTCTAATGGAGCCAGGAAAGATTTAAAAAAAAAAAAAAAGATTCTCACTGTTGAACTTCCTTTACTAAACAGAAAATTGCAGAATTTTCAAGTCCTGGTAGCTATTTATGAGACTGAGTAAGTTGTCATTTATAGTCCTGACCCACAAGGAGGGGATGAGAACAAAAAAGAAATTATTTTAGTATCAAAAATTAATCTTTCCTGGGCCATTAGTACATCTTTTGTAAGAAACAAATGAGAAGATTAAAGCAATTTTTAAATTATTTTTAAAAATCAAGCAAATTATCTCTTATAGTCAGGGGAACAAGTGAGAAGTGTAACATAAAATATGGGTTTTCATTTATGTGGGAAAATGGAGTAGGCTTTCCTGTTTTGTCTTTACCATGACTTACTATTACATAAGTAGTAACTGTGCTTTTTTTTTTTTTTTACTATCCAATATGACTTGATATTACAATTTAAAAAGGAATAGTAATTTTAAAAGAGTATTAATAGGCATTAATAAGAGTCACTGTTTTTAAAGAGAATAGATTAATTGTAGAAATACCATTATTAAATGACTTTAGATATAAAATTACTGTAACTTTCCCTTTAAATTTTTTAAATTAAATGTACTCAACAAGGGATTCCTGGGTGGCTCAGTTGGTTGAGTGTCTGCCTTCAGCTCAGGTCATGATCCCACTCAGGTCCTGGGATCCACTCTCCCAGTGGGCTCCTTGTTAAGTGCGTCTCCCTCTGCCTGCTGCTCCCCCTGCTTGTGCATGCACACACGCTCTCTCTCTAACTCTGACAAGTAAATAAATAAAATCTTTAAAATAAATAAATGTGCTCAACATATCTGATTATGGTTTTTTGGAGGACCTCAGTTGTTGACTGGACTGCAAGAAGAGTATCATTTTGGATAGTTGTGACTGGTACTTTCAATAAAGAATTTTTTTAAATCCACCCTGTATGAAACAGTTTTTTTGGTTACTGAAATATGTTTAAGATTTAAGTTGAAACATTAGCAAACATCTTTCACTGTGTAGTTTTTCCTTTAATAATTGCATTATGATATCATTCTACTATGCATTATAGGTGATTTGCTTTGGGAAAAACCATTTCTAAAAGGAACATCTTTATGTAGAGAGGGGTGTACCTGTGATGCATTATGCTGCCTACTGTAGACCAGTATCTCTCTCTCTCTTTTTTATTTTAGAGAGCGTGCGCACATCAGCAGGGGGTGGAACAGAGCGAGAGGGAGAATTTCAAGCAGGTTCCACACCTAGCATGGAGCCCAATACGGGGCTCGATATAACAAACCTGAGATCATGACCTGAGTGAAAATCAAGAGTTGGACACCCAACTGACTAAGCCACCCACATGCACCTATACCAGTCTTTTAAAATAGAAATTGCTATATATAGAATCATAGGAAGAGCGTCTGTTCTCTTTCATATATTCTAACAAGGGGACACCAAACATTTTCTTATATTCAGGTTTCTAGAACACATTGCATGTACCCACTTATTGAAGGACTAATTAAGAATCCATTCTATATCAATGCCAGGCAGTGATTTTTTTATATTACACAGGTAAATCATAGGATAAATATTGTTTAGGATCATATAATAAAGTACTTTTGCTGTCACATGGAAAATATGTCATGATTCCACTTACTAAAACATAGTTTCCATCTAAGTATATTCAGATTCAGTCTAATAAAGCTCAGTGTTTATATTTGTTTGTTTTAGTTTTTATTATAACATTATATATTACATATAAATACATATACATACATTTTACATCTTACCATTTTTTTAAAGATTTTATTTATTTATTTGACAGACAGAGATCACAAGTAGGCAGAGAGGCAGGCAGAGAGAGGAAGGGAAGCAGGCTCCCTGCTGAGCAGAGAGCCCAGTGCGGGGCTCGATCCCAGGACCCTGGGACCATGACCCAAGCCGAAGGCAGAAACTTTAACCCACTGAACCACCCAGGTGCCCCTACAACTTACCATTTTAAATGTATAGTTCAGTGGTATTAACTACATCCGTGTCACTGTGCAATTACCACCATCCATCTCCATAACTCTTTCCATCTTGTAAGACTGAAACTCTCTGCCTATTAAATAAGAACTATATACTTTCCCCTTCCCCTGGCCCTCAGCAGCCACCATTATGCTTTCTGTCTTGGTTTTTAATTTTAATCATAACTGAAACTAGATGATAAGATCTCATTTTTTACATTCAGTTGAGATGTGCCATGTTCTTCCACAATAGTAACCTTTGGAGCCTGTGTTCAGAGTCTAGGGTGACTGTACAGGCTGTTCATCACTGTGAACATCTGTTAACTGCCATGATGAGCAAGGCACTGAAATGGAGATTCTGCGGTTTTATTTTGGTATGGTTTCTGTAAACGGTAAGTGGTGTTCTGTGTCCACAGTCGCCCAGCGAATGTCAGGGGCAGGAGTACATGCAGGTCTTTGTGACACCAAGCTCTCTTTTGTTTGGTTTTACATGTTGTATTACTGGGGCAAGTTATTAGTCGCTCCTGGATTCCCAGCTGTAGAATGAAGACCAAGTAATACCTCATTCAGCATGGTGTTTTGGCAGTTGGAGATGATGTATGCCAATCACTGGTTTGTTATAGTTGTTCGGTAAATGATAGCTGTTCACGTTGTTGTTACTTGCCAGACTGGACATACACCACAGATTATGCAAAACTCTCTAAGTGGATACTTGGTGGAATAGCGTATGAAATGTCAGAGGAACAATAATTTTGTGTATCACATTGTAAACACCTTCCCCTCAGGTACTAAATATAAAATGTGTTTCTAAAACCAGTAAGGAGCTTCTTTGAATCCTAGTGAGAATGAATACCATTGAAATCAGATGCAGACCTGGGTTAAGCAGCCTTCTCAGTTGTTAAAATAGCTATGTTCTGTTATCAAATAGGGTAATGGGTGACATTAAAAGCTATAATACTATTTAATACTATTTTGTAGAAGAGATTCACTGCGTGATATTAGGTATGGGCACAGATCAAAAGTCCTAAACTGTAATTTTTCTAAAAAGAGTAGTTTAAATTCTTACTTGAAACAAAATTTTACTACAGTTTTGCCTACATAGTCCTAATACGGAAGTATTTTTTAAAAAACATTTAGAAGAAAGAGAAGGAAAAGCAATAATGGGCTAAAAAAATATGTATCTCTGCATTAGTCAGTTTGTCTCCTTTCAAGACCAAGTCTACAGAAACCAAAATATGCTGGTAGGTTAAGTTAAGACGCTGTGGGCTTGCTCCTAGGAAGAAATACACAGCAAAGCTCACTTCCATATCTTTCTGTACCATTATGATCACAACAGCTTTATGTTTGCATGTGTCTTCAGACTAGTAAACACTTGCAGCTGAGTGTCTGAGGCTCACACAGCTGGTGAATGACAAAGCTTGGACTCAGTCTGAACCTGACTCCATAAGGTCCTGACAAAGGAGCTAACCCTTAGGGTCTGACTTATTGGAGAAAAGTGGAGAGTGTGCCATTGGTTAAAAATTTTAACCAGGAGTTGATTTACAGTGTCCAAAAATATATTCTTTAACTTGTAATGGTTTTCCCTGGGAATGCCTGGGATGCCCACCTTACTCATCCCAAAACCTATGGCTGACCCTCTAGAAGCGAATACATGCATTAGACGAAGAGGGTGCTGTTCACTGGGGATGGCTGTTGTGTCACTGGCGTTTTAAACCAAGGAAGTCAATAAATGTCTCCGGCTCGGACTATAGGCTCCATCTGTCAAGCTGGTGATTTGGTCAGTAGTTAACGGGCAGTCCCACCTATATATATGGCTAACCCTGTTGGTACATATTAGCCAGGACTTACTGTAACACAAACTCATTCTCTTACATAAATGACTATCCCTCAAACCTACCCATTTTAATAACTTTGCATAGTGCCCATTGTAAAGATCTAACTACAGGAAACTTTTCCGCCGCAGAAATTACAGCAGGAATCACACAGCACTTTTCTTCAATAAACTGGTCCCAAGGTCATACTTGGTGCATTGTTAAAATCAACAGATGATTCTCTTTCCAAGACTTCAGATGCTCTATACCTTCATAAGACATTGGTATGGCTTCATATTTTCGATTTGCAAATATCTCATTTAGCTTTTCTTTGACGTATTTAGGGCACAGGGAGCTAGCCATGAGCACTACTGAGAGCCGTTCACGTGTGCCTCATTTAAAGGAGGCCCGTCCCTAATGAAGTCTGTATTTGTTGAAATAAAAATGCTAAAAACGAGTCTTCCCATGGCACATCTTATTCTTGTGCATCAGGAGGTGCCATGGAACCCTTGAAATCCAGGAAAGCAGGTCTAGTCTTACACAGAACTCAGAACGGAAACTCAGGGGATACTGGAAACCCTTTTTAAAATGAATCACTAGGGCAATTAAATGAAAGAAAATTAGCTTTTTTCTCTGAGTTATTTTTCATAATAGTCATCAGCTCCTTAGTGATAGTTGAATTCCTATTTATCATGGGATCATCTTTCCCAGAGTTAAAAAAATGCCTTTACAGCCAACTACCTATCTTATTTAAAGAGGAAAAAAAAATCTAGAGAAATCCTTCTACCTAAAATGGTAAACTTGCAACCAATTAATGTTCCTACTTTTGTTAGAATCATTTTTCTTTTTTTTTTTTAAGATTTTATTTATTCATTTGACAGAGATAACAAGTAGGCAGAGAGGCAGGCAGAGAGAGAGAGGAGGAAGCAGGCTCCCTGCTGCAGAGAAGCCCGACTCGGGGCTTGATCCCAGAACCCTGAGATCATGACCTGAGCCAAAAGCAGAGGCTTTAACCCACTGAGCCACCCAGGCGCCCCCTTGTTAGAATCATTTTGATAGTGTTTCCTTAGAGCCTTAACTTTGTCTCCCTGAGTAGATATAAAAGTTTTGATTTGCATCATGTTTCAGGAAATGTTTGAGGCTTAATGTGATTCATTCATATGCCTTGGTTTCTTTTTTTTTTTTTTTTTTAAAGATTTTATTTATTTATTTATTTGACAGAGAGAGAGACAGAGAGCACAAGCAGGCAGAGAGGCAGGCAGAAGCAGAGAGAGAAGCAGGCTCCCCACTGAACAAGGAGCCCGATGCGGGGCTCGATCCCAGGACCCTGAGATCATGACCTGAGCCAAAAGCAGAGGCTTTAACCCACTGAGCCACCCAGGCGCCCCCTTGTTAGAATCATTTTGATAGTGTTTCCTTAGAGCCTTAACTTTGTCTCCCTGAGTAGATATAAAAGTTTTGATTTGCATCATGTTTCAGGAAATGTTTGAGGCTTAATGTGATTCATTCATATGCCTTGGTTTCTTTTTTTTTTTTTTTTAAAGATTTTATTTATTTATTTATTTGACAGAGAGAGAGACAGAGAGCACAAGCAGGCAGAGAGGCAGGCAGAAGCAGAGAGAGAAGCAGGCTCCCCACTGAACAAGGAGCCCGATGCGGGGCTCGATCCCAGGACCCTGAGATCATGACCTGAGCCGAAGGCAGAGGCTTAACCCACTGAGCCACCCAGGCGCCCCCTTGTTAGAATCATTTTGATAGTGTTTCCTTAGAGCCTTAACTTTGTCTCCCTGAGTAGATATAAAAGTTTTGATTTGCATCATGTTTCAGGAAATGTTTGAGGCTTAATGTGATTCATTCATATGCCTTGGTTTCTTATACATAAGAACTATACATAAGTTCTTATACATAGGAACTAGTTCTCTTTGTAGTAGACTTTAAAACTTCTAACCTGGGGGATAGTTGATTTGATGATTAAATTGCATCATTTGGCCAGCTTTTTAATAAGTAGTCTTTTCCCCTGTTATATAAGAAAATGTTTTCTGTGAAATTTTAGAAAACAAGAATGAAGACCGAATAAATATCTGTCCTTTGAGCATAGCAGGGAATTATATGAGAGCCAGTTGGTGTTGTGATGTTTGCTTTACTCGTCCAGTAAATGCAGGGCCCACAGGAGTACAAAAATATATGTGCAATGGGCTCTTCCCACACGGAGGGAGAATGCTTCCAAGAAGATTTTTCCTGTACACATCATTATATTTAGTACCTCTGATAGATTTCCAGACTAAAATTTCTGAATCACATGAAGATTTTGATTTTTAAGAGGTTGTTGCCAGATTGCTTTCCAAAGGTTACAGTAATTTATATTTTGACCAGTAGCTATTTCCAGCCTTACCTGCAGTGGGTATTACCATGCTTTTTACTTTATGCTAGTTTGACAGGTATCTGTATCATTGTGACCTTTTTAAAAACTGTGAGAAAATACACCTAACGTAAAATTTACCATCCTAACTGCTGCCGGAGCGTGTTGAGTGACACTAAGTGCATTCACAGGGTCATGCAGCCCTCACCGCCGTCCTTCTCCATTCATTCCCCAGCTGAAACTCAGTACCCATCAAACCATGACTCACCTTTGTCCCTCTCCCCTGCTCCTGGTAACCTCTACTTTTCTTTCTGTCTTTGTGGATTTAACTACTGCAAGTGCCTCCTGTACGTGAATCAGGTGTTTGTCTTTTTTTGACTAGCTTTTGGTCACTTAGCATAATGTCAATGAAAAGATACTTTTTATGATGAAAGTAAACTGCCCAAGAAAGGCTTTGCCCTGGTAGTTACTGATAAAAAATATGTATTTGAATGACATTCATTTATTCCTGGAGTGATGAAAAATTTGAGCATCTCCTGGGTGTCAGATGCTGTTTGAGGCACACGGTGCAGAACAACACTACTGCCAACAGAGACAGTACAGCTTAGAGGGGAAGACCAGCAATTTACAAATAACCAAATAGGTAAAATAAAGGAGGGTGAAGAATTCCCAGAGTATCTAGGATGCAGGGAAATGGTTATGTTAGACAGTGTGGTCCCTCCAAGCTCCGTGGAGAGGTAACTGGGACTTAAAGTTTGAAGTGGAAATAAGAGCCCTAAATTTGTCCTGGGCACAGTGCAAAGGTCCCAGAGCAGAAGGGAGACTAGAATGGAAGAGGAATAGGCAGTGGCCCATGTGGCTGGAAAGTGGGAAGAGGGGAGATGAAATGAAGGAAATGATAGAGTGAGGGCACAGAGGTGAGACCGGATCTTGTAGGATCTCAAAGACCATGGTTAGGAGGTTGGAATTTATCTGTGTAAAGGCATTTGGAACCAAGACGTAGAATGGTTAGCACCCTTCACAGTTCCAGAGAGGTGCATCATTTCATCCTTAACAGTAAGTCCCGGAGGAAGTGAGAGAAGTTACAAAGGACCCACTCTGTCAGATATAACACTTAGCATCTAGAAATGTTTCCCATTTTATTTTATTTTATTTTTAATTTGTTCCCATTGTATAGGTGAGGTAAAAGAAACCGAAGACTTGCTTCCCAGTGGCTCCGTGCAGCAAAGAAGAGCCAGACCTTTGTCCCCAGACCTTTAGTCTTTAAAAAACATTTTAAAAGTGAAACAAGATGGGACCAGGGAGAGAGACAAACCATAAGAGACTCTTAATCTTAGGAAACAAACTGAGAATTGCTGGGGGTGGGGGATAGGGTGGCTAGGTTATGGACATTGGGGAGGATATATACTATGGTGAGTGCTGTGAATTGTGTAAGACTGATGGTTCTCAGACCTGTACCTCTGGGGCAAATAATACATTATATGTCAATAAAAATAATTTTTTTAAAAAACCATTTTAAGATACGATTGACATGTAAAAAGCTGTACCCAGACCTTCAGTCATAAATAATAGAAGTGAATGGAAAAGGTGTTTTGGAAAACAGAGCTTAACAGAGTTTACATCCAGAATAGCTCTGGTCCTCTAAGAGGGAGTTGGTAGATGTTACATAAGTCGATCACCTGTGCAGCATCACTACACCCCTGAGCCAGCCACTGTCACTCTGCATTTCCACTGCCCCTGGGCAGTTTGTCAAGAGCCCAGTGAAACTACCATCTCCTGGCAGTGAGAGCCTCCCCCTAATCCCAGGCTAGCTACTTCTACCTTGAGAAATGTCTCTATCTTCTCATGGGCTTATGGTTTGTTGCAGATGGAAGGTTTAGTAAAAATACTCTGAACTTGAATTATACAGTATGGTAGACACCAGCCCCATGTGGGTTTTGAACACTGGAAATGTGGCTAGTCCTAACTGAGATGTGTTGTAAATGTAAAATACATACCAGATTTTGAAAACTTAATAGGAAAAAAATATGAAATACCTCTCGTAATTTTTATAAGACTATTGAATTATCATCTTGGTGAAATTGGGTTAAGTAAAAGCACTAAAATTAATTTCACCTGTTTATTTTTACTTTTTAATATGGCGACCAGGAAATTTCAAATACTGACCTCAGTGCCCTTCTCCTTTAACTGTTGTTTGCCTCCTCCTCCCGCACACGCATGCACATGCATGCGCCCATGCAGGACCTCACGCAGTGCTCTGACCATCAGACTGTCCTTTGTGTACTAACTAAACACCATCCTGGTGAGAAAAGAGGGGAACAACACCAGATCTCACATACGGTGTCTCTGGAGCGTCTAGGGTTTGATCACAGAGGAGGAAAAAAAAAAAAACTTGAACATCTGTCCACAGAACTTTGAAAGGTCCCACATTCTTCTAAACAATGGAGAGTTTCTTCTTACACTTCAGTTCTTACTTGTTTTATCTCCCCAATATATTAAAAAAAACAAAAAACAAAAAACCTGATAAGATGTCTTTAGAGAACTGTGGGCCCCGTACAGCTTCTGACAGCCAGGTGTATGGGACGTCTTAGCAGGTGTTAAGAACTATGCCTTCCGGTGCTTTGTGACAACTAGCCAAGTGCATGTCCTCTGCCTCTTTGTAGTTGTCCTCATACTTGTCACAGATTAGGAACCTGGAGAGCCCGGAAGACACACTCCCCCCTCCCTGTGGCATCACTCTCAGTAGTCTAAACCAGAGGCAGACTCGGATGCCCCGGAGGGACATCCGGAGGGCAGCTGGGGAAAGGGGAGGACAGATGGGAGCCCGAGTTGAACTGCAGACCCCGTGCCTGGCCGAAGGCCTGCAGGCACCACATGTCATGAACCGTGTTGACACAACTCCCCTTGCCTTCTGCAAGCCTGGCCTCCATCAGAAGGCACACAACAGTACGGATGCCGAGGCCCCACTCTGAATCCGTGTATGCGGCGAGGGTGGTGCGGGTGAGCGTGTGATAGAGAGCAAGTGAGGCCACCCCCAGCATTCACTCTTCTCCTCTGCTTTGCTTTTCAGGGTTCCTCAGCATTCTGTATGAGCTCTGGAACCTGCCTACCGCTCCAGCTTTATTGCTTTCCAGTCAAGCCTCAGCTTGACTGGAGTGAAGCTGCACTTCACTTACGAAAGTGTCTGTCCCTCCCATGTGTCTGTCTGGCTGCCCATCCCACCCAGGGGCTTTGCACATGCAGTCCCCTGTTTGATCACTCACTCTTTCCTCCCCCCTCTCTGTGCTGTGCCAGCCAGCTCCCCCTTAGAGCTTCAGTTCTCATTTTAGAGGTGGCTTCCTCCAGGAAGCTCCCTTGACTCCTGTGTGTCCCGTGACACCTGAGCTTGCTCACCACAGGTCTTAACAAGCTCTATTAAAATGGCCCGTTTATGTCTTCTACTGGACTGCTAAGAGCAGGGACCATGCCTTGTTTAGTCTTTTATTCCTGCAAGTTACACGGTACCTAGTAAATGGTAGGGGAATGAATGAATGAACTATAAATCCGGATTTCCAGAGTCTCTTCAGGGTCATAGGTAGTTGCTGAGTGTCTGTCTCGTATCAGATCTTGGGAAATACAATATTAAAAATTTTAACTATAGGAGAAAATGGAAGATTATTACCTTTGAATTGGGTGTCTGCGGTGCACTGTAATTCAATGCTTAATGATGGTCTTTGGATGCAATTTATATCTATTACTATTTTTAAATTGTTCTCAACACTTTTGATAGCTTACTTCAGTTCCTTTTCTGTGTTGGTTTTTCTGACCTCTCCTTTGTCTGCCAAAATGACTCTTTTTGTTAAGGGTGTTAGTCATAGTGATTTGCTCAAATTTCTCACATTGTTACGGATGACATTAAGAAACTCAAGTCATTTTTGACATACAGGATCAATGCAATGGTAAATTTCAGCTGAGGGAAAACATTGTTTTGGGCAACAGATATCAAAGGTAAATTTGAATGTCCTTTATTTCCATGTGTGACTGCATACACAGTCTTTCCTGTTAAGGCACTTCTCAAGTGGCTATGTGTTACCTCATCTCTCCTCTAGATTCAGATACTGAACACGCCAAGTGGCCATGCCTGAAAATAGAGACTTTTGCAAATAGCAGTTGGTAATTTTAAATAAAAATACAAAATAGTACGAGCAGATATTGTAGTGATTGCTTAGGGAAAGGGAAGAATATTTGATGGTGTCCTCAGATGGTTTGCTCTAAATACTAGTATAGGGGCGCCTGGGTGGCTCAGCTGATTGAACCACCCGCTCTTGATTTCAGCTCAGGTCGTGACCTCAGGGTGGTGGGGTGGAGCCTCGCCTTGGGCTCCATGCTCAGAGTGGAGTCTGCTTGAGATCTTCTTACATAAATGGAACAAGCTGTCAGAACCCATATTGAAGCTGGTATCATCTTAATACCAGAGTGTCTAAATGAATGATGCTAATCGTTTTAGAAGTTCATTCAGAAATAATTTTAGCCTGTGTTTTGCTTGTTTCTTGAGAGGGAAACTCACATTGTTATTAGTCACCCATTGTAACCATTTTAGCTTCACAAAAGAAGCATATCACATAACTCTGTATCATGTTTCAACTTTATGCATTAGTACTCTTGACTTGATTTCTTAATGCCATGTATTTTATTCTGTAATTTACTTTTTAAATGTAAATCATTTTGACTTCTGCATAAAAAGCAACAAGAAAAAAATCCCCATTTCATTTTTGGGCAGTGCTCCAACTTATAAAGTTACTGGAGTGCTGCAGAATGTAAATTCATTTAGTCGGACTAATAAGTTCATAAAATTGGGCCACACTTCATTATAATCTCTTTACCAGAGGAGAAAATCCTTTTGGTTTATAAATTCCAGCTGTTTTTAATTTTTTAGTTTGATTTGGGTTTTAACGTTCATAGACATAAATGCTGCTGAGAATGTTAATTATGGCATTTTTAGTGTGAGGAGACCTTAAAAGAAATCGAAATGCTATTTAAATTCTAGAACTATCCAAATGATAAAAATAGTTGTGGGGAGCACCACCAGGGTCATTCTTTTTCTCTATTTTGGATTTCTAATTTAAGTGCACACTCTGAGTCTCAAAATTGTCATTGGTATTTTATAGTGCTAGTGGTTTTTGGCAATATATTTCTTAAACAATTTAATGATCTAGTTGGGAAATGAATGTGTCTTCCCTAGAATTGGATGTTGTTTTCAGACTTTTACAATTGGGTGAAAAAATAATTTCTACAGTTGGGTGATTTTCATAATTTTTGTTTGATAAATTGTAATGTTTTCCTATACTCAGTATAGTTCATTCACATCTGTAATTCATTGACATATAAGTATAAAGGGATAAGGATTTTAATGGTATAAAGGTAAAATATCAGAGTTCAAAGGATGAGATTTAAAAAGAGATCCCTTTTAGTTTCTCCCGTACTGTTGGCTACAGCTTTCCAAAGAATTTTGAGAATAACCATTGTAGAGATTTCACTATAGACCCCAAAGAATTGGGAATTATAGCTAAGTCCCATTGATCTAAAATGTTTTTTGCATTGACATGTAACTAGAGCAATCATGTGACCCAGTTTGCCTGGGATAGTTTTGGCTTTTCCTGTTATCCTGGTGCAGTTTTTAATAGCACCTCCTTTCACACGTATAAGTGTTTGGATAATAAACCAGTTACTCTGTGTTTGATGCATGATTAATTGTGATCATGAGTGCCCAGGTATATGCAACACTTCCCCAGAAGCATGGATTTTTTTTTCTAAATACTCCAAACAGTGAGATTTGAGTATTATGAGTGATTATAAAATCATAATATTTTATTTGTGGTATTTATAAACCTTCCAACAAAAGTCTTCTACGCTTTCTTTTTTTAAAGTAAGGGATATCGGTTGCAAATTGTATATATTAATGGCAAGTGTCCAAAATGAATTATTCTAATATTAAGTTATTTTTCACCCATATGAAAAGCCTATAGGATTCCATTATTCTTTTTCAGCTGAGACTGGAAATTTGAAAATGAAAGCACACATGCCAATTCCTATGGGTGCCACTGAAGTAATATAGAGGATTTATATAGAAATAAATACCGGGAGCCATTGTTAGCTGGATGGTAACTTAGCTCTAGCCTCTAGGCCTGGCTAGAGGTGGTGGTGCAGTAGCAGCAAAATTGGTTTACCTGATAGCACCGTGCTGTGCAGGCCTACTCTAGTGTATTCAGTTTTGTTTTGGTTTTTTTCATTTCCTGAGAAGTGGGAAAGATAGATTATATTCTGCTCTTCCTAAGGGGGCCTGGAATGGGGGGTGGGAACCATCCCCGGGGCTGCCCTGAACTAGCTGTAGAAACACAGAAGAGCCAATTCAGATCTCGAGTTTGCCCGCTGCTGCTGGTGTGGCCGTCTGCCAATGGAGAAGTTACATGGAAAAGGAGGGGAAATGTGTGTTTCTTCATCATAACTTGGCAAGGAGAAAATATGTCCATAAAGATAGAGGGGGAAAAAAGATGGCTTCAGTCTCAAAAACTAGTTGCTGATAAATATTGGGTTGGTTTTTTTTTTTTTTGGATTACTGATATTTCAAGAAGAGAAAAAGAGGCATATTTCTAAAGCATAGCTAAGCTGTTACGATAACCATTGTTGAGTAGAACTTTGTTTCACGATAGCAAAAAATTAAAAATACTCCCAAATGAAAAAAAATTCTCTTGGCTTAAAATTAAAAATCATTGTTCTGATAGTTCTACAATGAAATAAACTAACTAAAAATCAATAAACTGTACATTTACAATGGGTGAATTGTAGGGGTGTAAATTATATTTCAGTAAAGCAATTGAAATTTAAAAAAAATAAAATCCTATTTCAGAGTGGTTTTGTTTATCCTTAAGCTGAAAAAGAAAAGCCAGTCTGCTTTTCATTCCAATTATAAAATAAACACTTTTTACTTTATTTTGGAGAATTTTACATTAAAAATACATAAAATTGTATAATGAATCCTCATGTATTCATCACTCAGATTCCACAATTATCAATATATCCCCTTTTCTGCCTTACTGGGTTATGTTTCAATCATGTCCATCCTTCATAAATTCTTTAATATGTATCTTAAGAGATAAGTCTCTTTAAAAAAATGTAACTAAAATTGCCACTTAAAAGTGTTAAATAGAATTATTACTAAGAGTAATCATTGAAATTTTCTTTAGTATCATATTGCAAATATCTTTTTATAATTTATAATATCTTTTTATAATTTGTTCAAATCAGGAACGAAGCAAGCTAGGACATTAAGCAAGAGCTTAATGTCCTAAATAGCATATAACTAGGATCCTGGGGGATAGGAGTTGTAATTTTAAATATGATTTATTAACCGTACCAAACGTCTTGTAAATATTTTCATGATACCATAAAACAGCAGATGTGGTTTAGCCCAAATATCCTGTGAAAATATTTTCATGTGGAGCAAATCTTTCTAGTTTGTTTTAAAAGTCGTTGATGATTATGTCACCTTTCCAGAATCTAAGGTGGAAAGCCATACACATTGCTAGTGTTATTTAGTAGGCAGAATACTTTAGGACCTTGACTGTACATGGCAGTAACCAAACTTGCATGTAGAGATTGCGTTTTGGCGATTGCTTGGGGGTAATGTTCAACCTCGTAATTATTCAGTAAGTGTGGGCCATTTATTTCAAGTGATTTATAGGTAGGTTGTTTTGTCCCAACAATGAATATATGAATATTTGTTCATAGCTGTGGCAAGTCTTGTTTATGTTTTGCTTTTTAGAGCAAAGGAGCTGAATTTTTAAAGTTTCAATTAGTTATGCAAAATTATTGTTTATCTGACCCTAGAATTTAGCTCTTCACTCGCAGTAGAGATTATGTCTTCTAGAACGTGGTACTTCCAGTTGTCACATTAGAGCGCTATGCTTTTAACAGAATAGTCTTTGAGATGATTAATTTGTCATAGGAATTGGAATACTCACCAATGGATGAAAATTACCTTGACGAATAGGATCTAAGACATCCTTTAGATGATACTAAGAAGAAAAATCCATCTTATTTGTTAGGCCATGTGATTATCACACATGCACATTTTTAAAATTCAGTTTTTTAAAGATTGTATTTATTTATTTGACAGAGAGCACAAGAAGGGGAAGCAGTATGCAGAGAGAGAGGGAGAAACAGGCTCCCTGATGAGCAAGGAGCCCGATGGTCTCGATCCCAGGATCCCAGGATCCGAGGATCATGACGTGAGCCAAAGGCAGACTCCTAACCAACTGAGCCACCCAGGCATCCTTAGAATTCTAGAGTTTATATTAGAATTCTAGAGTTTATCTTAGAATTTTGAGTTTATATTACAAGAGCTTTTTTAGTAACTAATACTTAAATTTTGAAAATTTGCTGACACATCCTTCTCATTCTTTGGCTGTTGCTGAACTTTGGTGAGATATGAAAAAACCACATATTCTGCTGAATTCAGGATTGAGACTTAAAGCATAATTACATTTTTCCATCTTTCATGGAACGTGAATTGTGCTTACTCTTACTTCCTCCTACTACACGGTTAGAACTGAACACCAAGCTTAAATGCAATGTAGGAAGAAATTAGTTAGCTAAGGCAAAGGTATTGGATGTTAAGTAGGATATTCTGTCACTTAGGATGCTTTTGGCTGTAATTGATTTTCAGAAATCCAATGCACATAGACTTCAATAATAAAAACTATTACTGGCTCACATACTGAAAATCCAGAGGGAAAGCAGGTGTCAGGATTGGCTAATACAGGAGAATAACAATATCAAGATCCAGGTTCTTTTCTTCTCTCTGTTCTCTCCTCTGAGTGCCCATTTTACTCCAAGGCTGGCTTCCAGAAGTGACTAGAGCTATGCTTTCTCATTTATGCACAGGCAAGGAGAGAATTCTCATTTAAAAAAAAAAAAAATAAGAGAGCTTTGTTTTTCCAGACGTCCTCAGCAAACCTTTGGCCTTAGAGTTACGTGGTGGCTTGTGAGAGCTGTTGACAAAGGGATTGGTATTACCCCATAGGATTAAGAATTTCCCTTGGGCTGAGATTGGAGTTAGCACCCTTCAAGTAGATAAACTGTGTGGGAAGAGGTGGAAAGGGGGCGTATTTCGAGTTCTTTGGGGAAGGGAGAAGGAGGAAATGGGCCACAGCTGAGCTAAAATAAGGCCCACTACAAGGTCTCTTTAATTTTAAGCAGCTCATGAAAAAATAAACTTTCTTCTTACTTTCAAGTGGCATCTTTGGCCAGAGGTCGCCCTGGTGAATTTCATTTTGGTGTCTCTTTTCTTTGCTGTAGCAGATCTCAGAACTAGAAGACCTGAGTGTCACAGGAGTTTCTATGACCTATCGTGACAGGCATCTGTGAGCTACGGACATCATTATTCTGCAGCCATATCTCATCCCTTTCTGCCAGGAAAGCCACAGCCAGACAGCCTTGGTTTCTTTAGAGTCAGGCTCTTGAGACCCTTTCCAGTCCCAGAACTGGCCATGTACACTGGTCTCACTTGCTTCGGTCTGCTTTCAGCAAAAAAAAAAAAAAAGCTAAGAGAGAGCTTCTCACCCTGTATCCGTTCTCTTTGCTCAGTAGCCTTTCTCATGGTGTCTGGACCAAGTGTGTCTCTTAGTCCTTCCATCTCTCACATGACTGTTCATCTCGTCCACGCCTCCCGGCTCGTTTATCTGCATGATACAGAAGTTTGGACGAGGTGCTCGCCTTTCTGTCCTGCCAGCAATCTGGCTGCAGTGAAAAGATACTTTCTGTTTCTCTGATGCTACTGTAATAGGCTTGAATAGTTGCCTAAACTGTATATTTACAGTTTGCATATGTGAGCTATTTTTAAAAATAAATAACTCTTATTCAGTAACTCTTGAAACTTTTTAAAGCCTTTTTCTGCCTTCTTTTCATCAAAAGTTTGAACTTCATCAACATTTTAAACTCTGTTCATCAAATGATACCATGAAGAAAATACAGTGGGAAGTACAGAATGAAGAAAATATTTATAAGGTACATCTTACACATCTGACCAATGGCTTATTTCCATGACATAGAGTGAATACATTTAATAGGCGTAGATTGCTCTTAAGAAAAACACAGATCACCCAGTAAAAATAAAAAATTGCTGTAGCTTAGTTTGTTATTACAGAATTTTGGAAACAACCTAAATACGCATACATAGGAGAATGATTAAATCAACGGTGGGCTGATCCGTCCATCCATGGAGTACGGTACAGCTTTATGAAAGAATGAGAAAGATCTCAGAATTAATATAGAGGACATTTTATTAAAAGGAAAAAGCAGATTGCAAAAGTGTATCTATATAATGCTACTGTTAATTCAAGATAGGTGAAAATACAATATCTAATATACATATATATGCATATGCATATTTATGTTTATTTGTACAGGAAGGATAAACCAGAAACTAATGAGTTTGGTTCTAAGTGAGGAATGAACCCTGTGGGATTGGATTGGAATAAGAAATAGGATTATCAACTCATGATTCTTAATCAGTATATACATACATAGTACAGAAATAGGTTTATATGTTTGTTTATATATCTATATGTATGCATGTGGGTGTGTATTCACACACATATATGTATCACACACACCACAAACACTTCTTGTTCTGTCTCTGAGAATGTCCAGAAACAGTGATAGCCAGTAGTGTTAAGCCCACCTAGCTCTAGATCTTGATTTCTAGTAAATAACAAACAAAAAGGTCAGGATATTTGGAGAAATGGTCCCATTCACTTCTGGGGCCAGGAACATATGCTATGATCTTGGAACAACTTATGGAACCAGAAAATAAGGTGGTCTTCCAAAAATAAAAGAGGGGGGCATGTCAGAAGTGCCCAAGAGCCAAGCTGAAGGAGCTCCCAATAGCCAATCTGGGACAGCTTAAATAACAAAATAAGTGGATGGTAGTCATGGTTTATAACCCATAGTATAAATTAAACATCCATAACTCCATATACAATAAATACATAGATGAGGGAAAAGGAATAATTACTCCTTATAGTACAATTCCATTAGTAAATGTGAAAGAAATGAGGGAACTAGAAAACCAGTACTTGGCCAACACCATGGTAAAAATTGTTACAAGTAAGAATGATTAGTGGATGCTAAATTAGTGAGTGAAAGTAGAAGAATCGGGATATTTACGTTGTCTCAAAGGATCTCTCCACAAGATATTTATTAATAACAGAAAAATAACAGCACTGTAGGGGAGAAACCTGTGAGAAACCCAAGTGGTCAAAGTTAACAAAGCCAATAACAAGAAATGTCAACATCGCACAGCACCTGCTGTGATGCCCTGAGAAGGGTACAGCATTGCTTTCTTCTCTTGCCAAAAATGCCTAACCTGAAGGTAAATATAAGGCTGTATCAGACAATTCAATCTAAGAAACATTCTACCTAATAACTGACCAGTAGTCTTCAAAAGTGTCAAGGTCATGAACAACAAAAACTGAGCGACTGTCTCAGATTGGAGGAAGGAAACTGAGTGGACATGACAACCAAATGCACTGCGGAATCCTGGATTGGATCCCAAAGAAAAAGAGCTAAGTGGGTTAATTGGTGAAATAGAAGTGAGGTCTGTGGATGAGTTAACAGCACTGTAGCATAATTCAGTGGTCATTGCGTGAGGCTTATGTGAGATGCCAACATTTGGAGAAGCTGAGTGAAGGGCATACGGGAGTTCTTGGGACTTTTTTTTTTTTTTTTTTAGCTATTTTCTAATTCTGACATTATTTCAAAATTAAAAGTTAGAGATGTTAGCAGAAAAACTTGAACACACACTTTCCAAAAGATGCTCGCCAATAGCACATGAAAAGATGTTCGCCAATAGCACATGAAAAGATGTTAAGAACATTGTCAGAAAGAACACAAATTTCAAATTAAAACTGCATAGGGACTATTTTACAGCTGCGGAATTTGATGATAAAGATGGACATCACCAAATAGCAGCAAGTGTGTGTATTCGCTGGCACTCTTAGAATTTGCTGGTGGGAATATCAAATGGTACAGCTGCCTTGAAAAAGAATTTCACAGTTTCCTATAATGTTTGTATGTGCCCTCTGCCTATCTAATATATACCTAGCCTCCAGCCCAGAGGTTCTGTTTCCTGGTATTTATCCGTAAAGGTAAAAACATATATCCCACAAATATGTGTACATGAATATCAACAGCATCAGTATTCATAACATAAACTCCGTATATTTATACAAGAGGATAGTACTGAGCAATGGGAGAAAAAATGAACTACTGATACATACAACTGGATGAATCTTAAAAGTCAATATTGAACAGAAGAGGTCAGAGACAAAAGAGAGCCGCCTGTGCCATTCCATTCATATGAAATTCAAGAAAGGCAAAAACAAACAAACAAAACTCAGGCTGTAGAGATAGGAAATCACAGTA
Organism: Martes martes; assembly: GCF_963455335.1. Taxonomy (NCBI): domain Eukaryota; kingdom Metazoa; phylum Chordata; class Mammalia; order Carnivora; family Mustelidae; genus Martes; species Martes martes. The sequence goes on along the minus strand of NC_137889.1, from coordinate 65,134,596 downwards.
GTGATTGTCCAGTGGTATGTGGGGATTGGCTGGAAGGAGGGTGATGGAAATAGTCTGTATCTGGATTTGATGGGTATGTGTCTTTATCCCAACATGTTGAATTAGACAGTAAACTTTTTCTCACTTAAATGCAAGGCCCAAAATGGAGCAGACTGCCTGGCATTGAATACGCTCTAAGTAGAATTTTGAAGGACTTGTAACTTAAGCAAGAACGGCGTGTATAAAACTGGAAACTTAAGTTAATATTTATGTATATAAAGCTTTCACTAACAGTCTGTGGTAGGTGTCTTCAGGAAATTTTACGATATATTGTTTTTTCAATGTGTTATTTTAATAAGACATATCTTAGGAAAGCATATTGCCATTTCATCTAAGTTTAATATATTTTGTACTATAGATTGCAGACATCTGAGAATATTTACTCTTACTTCGGTAAATTTCTGTATAAAGCTAGAACATTTATTACTAAGTCATAAACATCCTTTCTGAAAGGGAGAAAAGGACCCAATGAGTAATAAATAGAGTTAGAATGCCAGATGTTTGAGAGCAGCTTAAGGCAGAGTGTAAAAATACTAGGATTATAATCTTCTGGATGAGTCTGCCACTAAATACCTTGCATTTATTTCCTCAGAACATTGGTTTTTGTTAATGAAAATGTTTCTCATGTGTGGATTTTTTTTTTTGTAACTTTTTTTAGAACTGAGTTAAATCTGTTAGTGGTATAGAAATGATACTGAAATTTTCTTTTCAAGAGAACTCTAATTTGTTTCAAAGTTAGTCAAGTTTTAATTTCACAAATTATATGTAATTCATTAGGAAATGATAGAATGACTAATTTCTAAATGAATATTTGTGTCAGTTTCAGCAGAGAAAAATTAAACTAGAGAATTCATAAAATTATGTATAAACTTTTGGAAACAAAGTTCTGGAGATAAGAGAATTTATGTTCTTATATCTGTCTTTCAAGGCATTATTTTATGTTGTTTCATAATGAATTGTATTGGCAAACTTGAACTCATATTACCTGATACAGGATAACTTTTCTAGAAACTCACACAGCATTTTTTAGACTAGTTTTACTGATCATTCAACAGAAGGTTTCTGTCAGGTGTCAAGCCTCACCAGAACTCTCTGGACTTGGGACAGGATCCTCTAGAATCTTGTGTCAGCTGGGGTGGAGGTTGAAGAGAGTCCAGTTAGAAGAGAAAAATAATCAGGGACGCCTGGGTGGCTCAGTGGGTTAAAGCCTCTGCCTTCGGCTTGGGTCATGATCCCAGGGTCCTGGGATTGAGCCCCGCATCGGGCTCTCTGCTCAGCAGGGAGCCTGCTTCCCTTCCTCTTTCTCTCTCTCTGCCTACTTGTGATCTCTGTCTGTCAAATAAATAAATAAAATCTTTAAAAAAAAAAAAAAAAGAAGAGAAAAATAATCAGTGTTTCATCAGCCATATACATTTTTATGGCTTCTAGTGGGCTCAATGAAGATTTAAAACTCCAGTTTTCTAGATGATACCCCTATTTAAATTTTAGTTTTCAATACTTAATTCCTAATAATACATCCCTCTTTGTTCATCAGTTTCTCCTTGCTTCAGCAGGAAGAGGAGATACTTGATTAAAATGGAAATAAGAGCTGCAATCTCAGTGCTGGAAGGTTTTTTCTGAAGGTAGTTTCTCTGAAATAAGAGGGGAAATGAACTATTTTCTCCGAGTCAGGCCTTCTCACTGTATGTCTTACTCCTCATAACGATCCTGTTAGATACCGTTACTACCATTTTTAAGTAAGGACATGGAAACTGTTACTTCCAGAAGCTTCAGAGTTTTAAAGCAAATGGCCAAGTTGGGATTCTAACCCATCTTGTTCACTTCCAAAGCCCAAACACTTTCCCACATGTCACATAATCTCTTGAAATTTAGAATCTGTTGAAATCCATAAAAAGCAAAAAAAACTTTGAAATGATCACCAGCTATGGAATGGACTCACTGTACACAGGACTCACCGTGGGATTGAGAGTCTCATTTTCGGTTGTCTGTGTAATCCACAGTGTAATGCTACCTCAGTGTTTTCAAGTTAGAAACATTTTGCACATTCACGTGACAAACATTTATTCACTATTTGCTTTGAGCTTTACCAGGAGGGCTGAAGAGGTAAAAGAGATAAAATCATTGTGCTTTGAATGTCATTCTAATATATTCCATTTTGATGTGTGTGTGGGGGGGGATATAGTCCTTTATGAAATATTTAGACTAAAAGTCAGTATGTCCCCTAATCATAAAATTCTTGACTATCCAGCTCATGAAATTTATTGCAAGATAACCTACTTCTTCCTAAGTTTAGGCAGTTCTGTACTGTCTCTGCTAGTTTACTTTTTTTTTTTTTTTTTTTTTTTTTTTGGTCCTTTCTTTCTCTCATTCATGTTCTTCCCACCTAAGTTGAGGTTCTTGACTCTCTGGTGTTTTCCTTTCTTGGCTTAATCCCTTCGGTATATTCAGTCAACATAGGTTTGTGAACATCTCCAAGTCAACAAATTCAGCTTCAGTTCTCAGTCATGTTTTGTCTGTTCGTTTGTTTCTACAGTCTGTCTACGCATAGATTTTGTAGATGCCTAAGACATAACAAGACGAAAATTTAACTTCCCAGCCTCCCATAAACTTGGCAGTTCCTTCCAACTTCTGCATTACTATTAATGATAACACCATTATTATTTCGCACTAAGGTTTATAACCCTAAAGTCATTTGGATTTATCTCTTATCTTTGTTCCTTTCATAGAGTCAGTCTCTAACTCTTATTAACTTTTCCTTCAGAGTATCTCTGCCTTCCCTCCTCCTGTTTAATCAGGTACTGATTTTCTTTCAATTGGCAGACTCTTTCCTATCCCTAAACTAACCATGCTGTTGCTCAGCCGGTATTTCCCCAATGCTTATTTCTTTGTGCCTCTCTTGAATAAGAGCTTACCATAGCTCAGTAACAGTCTGACTTTGCTCTTAAATCAGATTCTACCTTAATCAACTACCAAATATTTATTGAAAGCCTGCCAGGCACTGTGGAGAATACACAGATTTGTATAACACACAGTCCATGTGCTCAAGCAGTTTATGGTCTAGTTAGGGAATTAAAACATATGTGTGAAAACAACACTAACAATACATGGTCGTGCTTAATGAGGACCAAGTGAGTGCTTCCTTATGGGTCTTAAGCTGCATCTTGGAGAATACTAAGTTACAGAAGCAGAGAGGAGGAATGCATTTGAGACTGGGGGAAAAGAATGAGTGGAGATTTGAAGGAGACATAGGAAATATTTGGAGCTTAATGTATAGCTCTAAAATATTGCCGGAGGGCCTCGGTTGCTCAGTTGGTCAGGTGGTGGACTCTTGGTTTCAGCTCAGGTCACGATCTCAGGGTCATTAGATTGAGCCCTGCATTGGGCTTTGTGCTCAGCTCAGAGTCTGCTGGTCTCTGTTCCTCCCTGCTCCCCCACCCCTCACCTGCTTGCTCACATGTTCTCTCTCTCTCTCTCTCTCTCTCTCTCAAATAAATAAGTAAAATCTTTTTTAAAAAAATAAAAAATAAGTATTGCTGAAGGTGAGTGCCAGTATAGGGCAGATGGATGGATAAGGTTGAAAAGTGGGGAGGGAACCAGAATATCTTTTACTTCTCTAGCTATTCAATTTCTAGCCTCTTTAATATTCTTCCTAATGTATTTCTAAAGAACTCTAGTTCACAGTTTCCTTTTACCCAATTGCCTATATTATCTTTACCACATATTTTTACCCTTGATTCCTTTCCCCTTTCTCTCCCACACACTTGTGTATTAGATCCTGTCACATTCAACCTATGCTGTGAAGTCCCAAGGGCACAAAATGTTACCTGAAATGTCTTTGTATTCCCATAGTGTCTAAGAAGTTGGTGGACACATAGTACATGATCAATAAAAACTTATTTTATTGAAATTGCTATGAAATAAATAGCAGACTTCTACCTTCTCTTCTCCTTCCTAGTGAACATTTCACATGCAAGCTATAAAATTATCTGAATTAAATGAGGAATCTTTTTGTTTGTTTGTTTTTAAAGATTTTATTTATTTATTTGACAGACAGAGATCACAAGTAGGCAGAGAGGTGGGGGGGGCGGGGGGGGGGAGCAGGCCCCCTGCTGAGCAGAGAGACCGATGCAGGGCTCGATCTCAGGACCCTGAGAACATGACCTGAGCCGAAGGCAGAGGCTTAACCCACTGAGCCACCCAGGTGCCCCTGAATTAAATGAGGAATCTTAAGCAGAGTGTATAACCCATGTTTTAAATTATGTCATTTTTATTATATTTCGTTAATTTCCTAAATGCTACCACTTGTAATAAAATATACTGAAAATTTTCAGTTGTTGAATGGCAGAGTTGCTGTTGAAAAAAATATGAATTTGTCTAGCTTTTCCTTAGTAGTATTAGATAACTAAGGCGAACTTCTTTCAGGCAAACATTGTTAGGTAAAGTGGGCTTTGGGCTCATCAACTAAATCAACAGGCTTTTGCATACTTAACACCTGGCCCCCTAAGAAATTGATATCTATTGAGGAATTTTAATTGTTTATGCCTCCCTATTCCCATTATTGCAAATAATGGAAAAGTCATTTCAGATGGTGCTTTATGACTCTTCCTAAGGTATGTTCTAATTCCAACGATGTTTCATTTAATTTTTAGATAATATAATGATGTCATTCCATAGATTAAACAGACAAAAGTATCAGTGAGTTTTGGTATCAGTGAGAGGTTTTTTTGCATCAATAACAATCAATAATAATAATAATAGCTAACCCTTACTGATTGCTTACTCTTGAGTAAGCAAATAAGTTGAGTGGTTGGCAGACATAGTTAGCTTTTTGTGGATTGTATTCATTTAATACACGCATACATACACACCCAAATCTATGCTATGTTATTATAATTATTCCATATTAGAATATTAAGATTATAGTACTATTTCTAAACTGACTCTGAAATGTAATAAGGATGTGTTTTACTTTTGATTTAAATCTTCTTATTATAGAAGGTTTTGTTCATTTCTAGTCTCAATAAATAGAAAAAAGATAAGTAAACTTTAATCAGTTTGTTTTGAAGAAGCTTATCTAACTTATTCGATTATTTCCTCTTCCAATTTCTATCATCCATTTTCTTTTTCATTTGTAGTAGTTCATGACATATTATGACTGGTAATTAAACAGATAGTCCCCTTCAAACTGCAGGATGTCTGAGAATATATTAGAGTGATTGAGAAAGAATTACTCTATGAATTGTACATCTTCTTCATATGACTTTTTAGTGTAATGACTGTGGAAATCTTGTTTGAGATTTGGCATATGTATTCCAAAGAAAATGATTGGTAGGTTTACATAATAATAAGGATTTAGAATTTACCTTTCAAACCCTCGGCCACTCTGTTCTGACAAGTGTCCCAGGAGGTAGATGGTCAGCTTACCATTGGAATAACGTCATCCCAGAGGCCATCTGTTCTAGACTTACATAATGCATAGAGTTTAACATGTTTCAACAGTAATCTAATCAGAAATTTGGTCTCACCTTCAGATACTCTTTGTACATATTTTCATATTTGCTAGCATCTTTTACTCCTCAGCGTGTGATGGCAAAGACCTCAAAGCCTTCAAAAATGTTTGTTGGATCTGAAGAAGCAGACGTTAAAAACCTGGGATTAATTGGAGTCCACCCTGTGTATTCTTTTACATCAACACCGTGCTCTCTCTCCATGCTCCCCCATCCCTCCCACCCCAGTCCAGATGAGGAGCTGAGATCCCTGCCACGGAGCCCTGCCCAGGAGTGCGCTCCACCTCTCCATGTCTGAGCCACTTTCTTGTTGGTTGCACCTCGAACTGGCTTCCACAAGGACGTTTTCCTTTGATTATAGATTTTGTTTGCTGGACTCTGACATGTGAAAATGCTTTCTGGTGACCTCTGTAATCACAAGTCACTCCAGTATTTTCTTTCTTTTTTTTTTTTTTTCTAAGATTTCATTTATTTATTTGACAGGCAGAGATCACAAGTAGGCAGAGAGGCAGGCAAAGAGAGAGGGAGAAGCAGGCTCCCTGCCGAGCAGAGAGCCCGATGTAGGGCTCAATCAGAGGACGCTGGGATCATGACCTGAGCCGAAGGCAGAGGCTCAACCCACTGAGCCACCCAGGCGCCCCACTCCAGTGTTTTCTTAACTTGTGTGTTCTCTACATCAGTGGTTCTCAAGGCTTTGGTTGCAGGATTCCTTGACACACTTAAAAATATTGAAGATGCCAAAAACTCTCTATGTGAGTTACACCTATCTATATTTTTTATGTTAGAAATTAGAAGAGACATTTAAAATTATTTATTAATTTCTTTAAGGATAACAATAAACTCTTTACATGTTAACATAAATTATATACTTTATGAAAAATAACTGTTTTCTGAAAAAAAAGCAGAAGAATGGCACTGGTGTATATTTTTGCAAATCTCTTTAATATCTTGTTTAATGGAGGACAGCTGGATTCTCGTTTTGTTTGAAGTATGTGAAGAAAATATGGCTTTACACAGATAAATAGTTGAAAAGGGGGAAGAGTATTTTAAGAACCTTTTCAGATAATTGTTGATACTTCTAGTCTCTGGAAAACTCCACTGTATACCCATGAAAAAATGAGAAGTGCAAAAACTGCCTTGGTATCATTATGACAATATTTATGACTTCTTGGCCTCTCTAAAACAGTCCTATAAACCCTACTTTACAGTTTGAGAGCTCCTATTCTAACTCATTGATTGAAAGTTGAGAGTTCCATCCAAAGTTAAATACTAGTTGGGCACATGGCATCTAGAATATATAAAGAACCCCTAGAACCCAGTAATACGATGACAGACAACTCTTTTAAAAATGAACAAAAAAATTTGAATAGACATACACCAAAGAAGATACACAAATAGCTAACAATTCCATGAAAATATGTTTAGCACCAATAATCATTAAGGAAATGAAAGTGGAAGCCATAGGGAGATTCCACTTCAAACTCACTGGAATGGCTGTAATAAAAATATAAAATAAAACAGGTAAAATTAAGTGTTAGGATGTTCTCACACATTGGCAGTGGACATGTAAAATGATACAGCTAGTTTGAAAAACAATTTGGCAGTTTCTTAAAAAAAAAACTAAACTTACCAGGGTGCCTGGGTGGCTCAGTCAGTGAAGTGTCCGACTCTTGATTTTGGCTCAGGTCGTGATCTCAGTTCTGGGATCAAGCCCCGCATTGGGCTCCTTGCTCAGAGGGGAGTCTTTCTGCTTGAGATTCTCTGTCTTTCCCTCCACCCCTTCCCCTGTTCACGTGCTCACTCGCTCTGTCTCTCTAATAAATAAATAAATCTTTTAAAAAGAAAATTAAACTTAAGACCCAGAAATTCCACTCCTAGGTGTCCACTCGAGAAAAATGAAAGTACATACCCACCCAAAGATTTATAAACAAATGTCCACATTAACATTTTTGGGTATAACAGTAATGTAGAAAGCCTCCCACGTCTGTCATTTGGTGAAGGACTAAACAATGTGGTATATCCACATAATGGAATATTCTTCAGTGATAAAGAACTGACCACTAGTAACGTGCCACATGGATGAGCTTCAAAAGCATTGTGCCAAGTGGAACACACCAGAAGCAGAATCTTACGTATTACATATTATTTTTCCATTTATATGAAATGTCTAGTAAGGCGAATCTAAAGAGACAGAAAACCGGTTAATGGTTGAGCAGGTGAAGAAGATAAGTGCATGTGAGCATAATGCATCTTTTAGGGGTGATGGGAATGTTCTAAAACTGGACTGTGATGATGATTCCACAGGTATGTAAAATAACTAATAATCACTGAGTTGTACACTTAAAATGGGTGAGAAAATAGATATTTCTGTGTTTTAAAAAATGGACACCTGAAAAATAAGACAAGGGAAATACACCAAAATATTAACCAAAACGAAACAAAACCATGACACTAATATTGGATGCTTGTTATCTATGAGGGAGTGGGTGGCTTTATCCTAGAGCCTTTTAGATCTCTTAGAACATAGCACTTCCCAAGATTCTGCACAATCCTGCATCATTTGTATGATGGACGATTCAATCATTACACATATTTTTGCTTGAGTATCTCTTTGGGGCACACTCTCATAAGTATTATTTTGTTTTTGCCATTCTAATATATATATATATATTTATATATATATTTCTAATATATACATATACATATATATCTATGTGTATATATGTATGTATGTGTGTGTGTGTGTATATATATACACACATATGTAAGTGTGTGTGTGTATATATACACACATATATGTGTGTGTGTATATATATCCAGACACATATACACACACATATATACATATATATACACATATACATATATATGTGTGTGTGTATATATATATCCCTAATGGTATCCATACATTCTTGTTACTAAAACCTTCTCTTACTTTCATTTTTTTCATTTTTTCTCATTAAGGTAATACTTATCAATTACAACTATAACACTTACTCTTGTTCTTGTACTTAAGCTTGTAGCAAATTCATAATCTTAACATCCTCTAGACACTGGCTCCAAGTGTCTTAAAAAGTTAAGATCAAATGTTGGTGACTTTTTCTTTTGTACTGCTCTGCCAGAGTTACAGGGTACCCCTGAAAAAATTAAAACAAGACAACAACACTATTTTATCTGACTGAGTCAACCTCCCAGCAAGGAAAAGGCATGTAGCTTCAGTAGATTTGCCAGGGTTTTGGGAGGTTTTCATTGTCTTTTATATTCAAATGTGCCATTGTTGAAGTTTCCTACTAGTGGCAAAGATGTTTGTTACAAGGGCTACCGTTCATTATCTACACATTCTGTCTGCCCCTTTCAATACACAGTTCTCCATATCTGTCTTCTCCTTTCATAGCTCCAACCTTCTTGAGTACTTGATAACAGCAAGCACTCAGTCCCAGCGAAAGTGAAAACCTATAGAGTAGCCTGGGTCACAGGGCCGTGACCCACATGTGGTGTCAGAGGCAAGTAGATAAAAGGAAAGAAAGGTTGGCTAGTGGCAAGTATATCAGCATGGGTCATCAAAAAGAAAAGGTGGAAAGAGGCAGAAACTCTGTTTGCAAGGGTCAAGTCATAGTATGAGAGTGGATGTGCCCCAGGAAGACATCAGTAGGGACAGTCATATCATTCAAGTGAGTGCCATATAATCTGTTGCACTAATGACCTCTGACAAGGAGAAATTCAGGAAGACATGACTGCCCCTGTCCCCAGGTTGAAAATCTCTGAGGGTGTAAAGGTTGGACCCTCGGGACCGTGACACATTTATCCCGTGCATGTCCTAGAACAGTCCATTATTTTTGTTCTAAGGTAGAAGCACATTCTCTGGGCAGATTGCTGCCATTGGGTTAAATCTAGCAGGGGAAATCACAGGGGCTTCTTAGGGTGAGTTTTTCTCAGGCAGAGACTTAATTACTTCCCAGAGCTATAAGGGAGAATCCTGACCACTGGGAATCCATTGCAGTCATGCAAATAAATGCTTTGCCCCAAATCAGGATGACTTATCTATGCTTGCCCTGTTTAAATGTATTTAAAGTTCTTAGGTGATTTGTATTGCCTTTTCTAGCTGTCTTGCCCCTTTTTGTTCTTGGTATGGTTTAGGCATGCAGCTTTAGTTCAACTTTGGCTCATCCCCAGTTCTGTGGCAGTAGTTTTGAGCAAATATGGCTTTGGTAATAAGACTCTGGGCACCATCTGGGACTTAGCTTCTCGTGAGCCTGATCTGTAATTTGATTCTTTTAAAGAATTTGCCTATGATTATGAGCATGAGCTAAGTAACAGGTCCAAATAGCAGAGTGGTTTACATTCAGGATATGAAAGCTTTTTATTAGGAGGACCACGTCTGATAGTCTTTGTTCCCACAGAGGCTCTAAGCATAGAGTAGATCCTTGTTTTACTCCAGAACTAGTGGGAAATTGGTTTGTTTTTGTTTTTGTTTTTGTTTTTTTTACATCCAGATGCCTGGGTCCCATGTCCAGTGATTCTGATTTGGTAAACTGAGGCAGGGGCCAGATTTGGGTATCTGTATTTTTGAAAAGTCTCCAGTAAGGTTCTGATGCCTAGCCAGAGTCAAAAACCATGATGTGCATGTGTGGCCCTCAGCATGGAGCCCACAGCCTTATGCTTGGGTTCAAATCCCGGCTTCTCACTTCCTATCTGTATACACTAGACAAGTCTCAGCATTCTCATATGTAAAATGGAGATAAAAAGAGTATTTCATAGGTTTGTTGTCCTAGTTAAATGAATTATGGTAATTGACCAGGAAATTCTGTTTCCTTTTGTTTGTTTGTCTGGATGAGGGGCCAGATCTAGCCCACCGACTCTTTTTTGTGGTCTTTCAGCTAAGAATGGATGGGAAAAATCAAAAGGAAAATAATAGTTTATGATGCATGGGGGAAAAAATACATGAAATTTACATTTCAGTGTCTACAAATAAAGTTTTATTGGAATACAGCCATACTCATTCATTTACATATTTTCTGTGGTTGCATTCACACTACAATGGCATAATTGAGTAGTTGTAACAGAAACTATATGTCCCACAAAGCCTAAAATATTTACAGTTTGGCCCATCTACAGAAAATTTGTTTACCCTGGCTCTAGATAGGTCCTTGCAGTACTCAGAGCTTGGCAGGGTAATCATACCTTCTCTCAAATAGGATATGGAGTGAGGAAACCTTTTTGCCTTAATATTCTTGTTCTTGATGCCCAGTGTTACTTACCAGGTTATTTAAAAGAAGCTTAAATTTAATGGCTGTTTTAATCCTGATGCTACCAGTGCATCCCTTTGGTCATGTGTGGCATTACTGTAATTCGAGTTAATAAATGACCTCCACTTTCTCCATATTGTTTATCCACAGCATTTGCTTCCTCGCAAGGAAGGCCTGGATCAGCTTCTGTAAGCTTGCTGAGTACAGTCTCCACCGGCATACAGCAAGTTCGTGGCTAAACGCCTCAAGGGCATTTAATAACATTTGCAGCTTAGTGAACTGGAATGGTTTTCCAGAGAGCTGCGAGTCGATTTGAATGTTTTTCCCAATACTCTGTGAAACACCAGAGGCATATAGCAGTGAATCCCAAGGACATAAGGGTAACGAAAATCAGGGACATGCCTCCGTTCTAGATGCCCTCTTTTCCTTCTCGTACCCCGAACGGGGTTTATATGATCCGTCCTGATGCCAGTTTCCAGGATTTGTTGTGAGTTCTTAGACGTCGAAGTACAAATTAAAATACAGAAGTCCACATGCTCCCGAGAGCAGCGCTGTGTTTGCTCCTCACTCCCAGCCCCCTCCGGTTACTGAGGCCGGCCCCGGCCCCGGCCCCCGCCACACCTGGGTGCTCTTGTCCCCGGGAGGGTCTTCGCTCACTTCCCCCAGACTGAAATCCAGCTTGTGAGGTGTTTCATTTGGTCCGTACCATTTTTCTTTTTGTATTTGCGAATGAACTGCCAGCACTTAGGCATTGGGAGGCTTCACACAAAACCTGGACGCCCAGCTTCTCCTGAAGCCGTGGAAGATCCGGCACCGCCGCCCCCGCCGGCGTTCCCCATGCCAGCATTTGGCAAGCCCCACGGAGCAGCTGGAGCAGCTGCTCGAGTCCCGAGCCAGGGCCTGCGGTCTCCTGCTGCTGCACGCGGCGCGGCGTCGCGCGGCCCCAGCCGGTCGCAGCCTCCCGGCCCCCCTCCGCCTGGCCGGGGCTGCAGCAGCCCCTCGCAGTACTGTCTGCTCTCTCCGCCGCGTCCTCACTTCCCGCCGATTTTCACCTGTCCATCCCAAACGCAAAATGGTCCCAAAGCCAAACGCATTCATTGTGACCTAGCCCGTGACTTCGGAAATCTCTCTGTTCTGTCTTACTTCGTTTCTAGGGTTGAAAAGCAACTCAGATTATAGAAAGTGGGTACATGGTTATTCTATTCGTCTGTGGTTTTCAGTGTGTGTGTGTTTAAAGCAGAGTGTAATAAAAACAGCCCAAACAGGATGGTGGGCTGACAGCCGGGCATCTTTTTTGGTTCCGGGCTCAACTTTACAGTCCATGTTAAAAACAAAGCTACTTACATACCAATCCTGCTAAACACTGTACTTCACACCTTAAATATGGGGTTTTCCCCCCGTCCTTTACAATCTTCTAGCCGATCACACAGGTTATATTTTTACAGATGTACAGATGAAGAAAGTAAACCCTAAGGAGTAGAGTAACCTGCCCCCCATTCACACAGCTAGTGACTAGATGAGTTTGATTGCAAACCCAGCTCTTCTGATTTAAAGTCTAACATCTCTCTGTTATCTCCATAACCTTGGTTAACCCCTGGGTGGGGATGAACTCTTTTCCTCCAGCTCTAAAATTATATGATTTTCTAAAATAAACAAAAGAAACAAAATTCTCAATTCAGTCACTAAAGGTAGCATTCAGACTTTTAGGAGAAGCATTCGTACCATTTCCCCCTGTCTTTTTAGAGTTCAAGCAAGAACAAGAGGGCTGTGTAAGTTGAAAAGTACTCCACAGACAGCCATGGTGACTGCACTTTCATGGCATATTCATTATATGGTTTTACTGGATGAAACAGAATCAGATTACAAAGATCTCATTTGCAAAAGTTCTAAGGAACCTTGCATGCCCTATTGAAGACGATTTTATTTTAACTTTAATCAGAATTCAATTTAAATAATTTAGAGTGTTTTTAGGCAGAATGGCTGTCTGAGATGTAATGTCTTCGTTTCTTAAGCGATTAGATTGTATTGACTTAAAGGTTGAGTACACGTGAAAGACCGTATCCTTTGGAAATGCTGCCTGGTAATACTCAGCTTTAATTTCATACGAGATAAACATACTCAGTTCAGAATACTATAAATATTAAAGCAGAAAACTGATTCTTTAGTAAGTTATCATGTAACTCCAAACCTACCTAAACATTCTCTCAGTTTCTCACCTCTTGTTTGACATTTTGTGGACTTTGGAATCATGGCTATTGATTTCTGTTTTTCCTTGGGTTTGGTGATAAGATTGTCTTTACTAATATTTTTTTGCTGTCTTTGTTATACTGATTTTAAAATTAATTCCATGACTTCATTGAATTTTACCATACTGCTATTCAACCAAACTGTTCTGAGTCCCATGTGGAAGGCGCTGAGTGTGCTCTGGGACCATGTTATGGCAGCTATAGCCCCACAGGGGCAGGTATGGTCTCAAGGGAAAGAAAGCATCAGTGTCCTTCCCTCTCCTTCTCAGCGTGGAGAAATTGCATTTCTCTTTTGAGATCCAGATAAAGATGACCTCTTCATCAAGCCTCTCTAATACCACTTGCTATCTCTCCTTCTTCCTTCATTAATTTTCTCCTCCTCTGTGATCTCATAACACTTTTTCCCCCAGATTTATTGAAGTGGAATTGACAAATACAATTATAACACACCTAATGTATATAATGTGATGATTTGATGTACATATACCTTGTGAAAGAATTCCCACTGTTGAATTAACAAATACATTACCTCACATATTTATCTCTTTTTTATTATTTTCTTTTTCTTTTTGGTGAGAACACTTAAGTTCCACTGTCTTTGCAAATTTCATTTATACAACATGGTATCATTACCTTTGGTCACCATATTATATGTGAGATCTTTAGATCTTATTCATCTTTATAACTGAGAGGTTGTGCCCTTTTATCAGTCCCTCCCTATTTTCCCACCTCCTAGCCTCTGGCAATCACCATTCTACTCTGTTTCTATGAGTTTGATATTTTTCTTTTTTAAAGATTCAACATACAAGTGATACATACCATGCAGTATTCATCTTTCTCTGTCTGGCTCATTTTATTTTGCATAATTCCCAACAGTCTCATCCATGTTGTAGCAAGGAGACTTTCTTTAGGATAACTAATATTACATTGTGTGTGCGTGTATCACATTTTCTTTATCCATTCATCTATCAGCAGTCACTTAGGTTGTTTCTGTACCTTGGTTCGTGAATAAAGCTGCAATGAACATGGAAGTATAGATAACTCTTGGAGATAATGTTCTTAATTCCTTCGGATATATACCTAGAAATGGGATTGCTAGATCACATGGTAGTTTTATTTGTAATCTCTTGAATAACTATTTTCCATAGTGGCTTTTACCAGTTTACAATCCTGCCAAAGGCAAGGGTTTCATTTTTTTCCGCATCCTCACTAACACTTGTTATTTCTTGTCGTTTTAGTAACAGCCATCCTAACAGGCATGAAGTTCCTAACACTTTTTATACCTGTAAATAGTTCTGTATGTAGTTCTGTGAACAACTTTGTAGCTTCTTTTCTTATATCTGCCATATGTCAATAAACACAATGCCTGTCACACAGTAGGTGAGTATAAAGGGACAGAAGCTGAAGCCATATACTTAGAAAACACTTGTTTTATCACAAATCATTTTTTAATTTTTTATTTTTTAATTAACATATATTATTAGCCCAGGGGTACAGGACAAATCATTTTGTATCATAAAACTAAACTTTGGTTAAATGAGAATCTGTTATTCAAAATCTTGTTGCAGACCACTAAAGATCTCCAAAATGTACTTTTCGTCTAAATTTTCATTTCATTCAAATGAAGTTCTCTTTCACTTTCAGATATTTTTTTGGCCCCCTGTGTATATTTATTTTATTATATGGTGATACAATAATTATTGACTCCTCTGGTGCAAGACCTTAAGTGTTAACTCCTACGACTCTGCCAGCCAGGGCATTGAGAAGTTTGGGAGGAAACTGCCATTATTAGCCCAGGGCTGGTGCACCAGCTGAGAAGACAGAGCCTCCCTGCCCCGGGCAGTGGCCTGGTGTTAAACCAGAGCACCGCACTCTTTTCTTTTGAGAATGGTATAAATACATATTTCACACTTACCAGGTGATACACACCATGGGGCTTTATTGATACATAAGACATTCTTCCTCCCTTGAAAGTATTCTGATATAGATATGAAAAAATGGCTCACAAACACCCACTCTTCACGTAGGGAAGAAAGCAATAATTGCCAGGGAGAATTTGCCAGAGCAATAAGAACACCATGAAGTGGGAGTAATTGTAATAGTGTATGGTGTTCTTACAAATCTTAATTAAAATAATGCAGCACTGTGGGGCCCAACTCATAATAGTTCTTAGATAATCTAAGCTAGATCCCTGAGGTTTAAGTAAAGTGTGAGGGTGTTTACGGGAGAGAAGGTGTATGTGTCCAAGGTCAGTTAAGTTTGAAGAGAGCGTTGAGGTTTAGTCAAGACTTTAGTTAGACATGTGTAGAAAGACCTTGGTCTCTGAGAAGGGAGGAAGAATGGACTGATGATAATGTCCAAAACCTCCATTATGTAAGAATTTACACAAATTCTATTAATTGTTGCTTGATTATTTTTATGGGTAAGAAAATTTAAGTCCCCCAGAGAATTAAATCAGTCCAGCTATATATGCACTGCGGGTATCTGATGGATGCCATCCACCTTATTCTGACAGATGGAATTCAGAGCTGGGAAAAACTAGGCTATTTTTGGCCTACAAGCTGTATTATGTTTATCACCATCCTGCTTCATACAGGCATATTATCTCACGTTACTTGATCTTAGGTGTTAACCACAGAGTACCTCTTTCCTTAATTCTCTTCCTGGGAAGCCACAGCTTCTCCACTGTAATAATCTCTGATTTCTCTTTGACTTACAGTATGACTTCTAGACTTTTTCCCCAGCATGTTTTATCAATTTTATAATTGCAGCGTAAAGATAAATACATAAACAAGTAGCCTCCTTAAAAACTTGTAGGAGTGAGCATGGAAAATGTGGAGGGGGTCAAAACCTATTTCTGCATTTTTTAAAAATCTTGGAATACCTAGTGAAAATTTCCCAGTGGAAAAAAGAATTTTTTTTACATAACACATCTTCAGGATTGTAATGTGATTGCTTTTTAACTTTCAGCAGTGTTACAGTTCTTTAAGATGTAGGTATGCATAGATATCTGTACACATACATTCAGTCTTATGATTTTGTTAGTTTCTCTCCTGGAGTACTTTCTTTGGAAGTTATTTTCAAAAAAGTAATTTCTGTTATCTTTGCCTTTCTCACCAAGGGCCATAGTGACTGCTTTTGAATTCTTTTAACTAATTTGCAATTCTAAGACTCTTGTGTGGGATAAGGACAGTGATTACAGCTCCCTCTCCTGTCTTTAGCAATTTGCTCTTAGTTTGGCTTTGCCAATTACACTGTGTATTTACACGGGCCACAGGGTAAGGCTACATTGCCCTATTTACTGCCCGTTCATTCTAATGATGACTTTGTATCTTTCCCTCAATCGTTCCTCTTTTCAGGACCATAAAAGCAAAGAGACAGAGCCACAGAGACAGTGGAGACAATCCCATCTCTCCATTTTACAGTTAAGAGAAGGGATTTAGGAAGGCTACAGCTTAACCAGGATGACCAGCTAGTTAGGGATTTATAAAGGTTACTCAGGAACTTATATATAAAATTATTTAACTTGGGGTGCCTGGGTGGCTCAGTAGGTTAAAGTCTCTGCCTTCGGCTCAGGTCATGATTCCAGGGTTCTGGAATTGAGCCTGCATTGGGCTCTCTGTTCAGTGGGGAGCCTGCTTCCTACCCCACCCACCTTGCTTCCCTCTCTGCCTGCTTGTGATCTCTGTCTGTCAAATAAATAAATAAAATCTTTAAAAAATAAATAAAAATTAAAAATACAATTATTTAACTTATTAAAGTAATAATTTATTGGCTTTATGGCTAGAAAAAGCTTAAAAACCACATTATGGTTGCTTTACATTTGCTATGTCTCAGGATTTCTTCATTCTCACAGCATGGTACTGTACCTACAACATATCTTGGGACAAATAGGAATAAAGTCGAGAGTCCAAGGGGCACTGCCATTCCGAGCTGCAGTCCGAGCATATGGCAGGTAGGAGGCCTCGGGGATCACGTAGCTGATGACAGGGTGTAGGACTAAGAATCCAGGCAGACAGTTGGCATGTTAAAGTCTTACCTGTGGTTTGTGGAGCTTAAACCATACAGTAGAGTAGAGCAACAAAGGGTCGGGACGGTAAGGACACAGCAGCAGTGTCAGGCAGGGACCTGGAAAAGTAGCTTGGATGGGGCACCAAGTCTAAGGCCCAACCCTACCTTAAATCCCAGGTCTTTTTCTCTCTTTAGGGTGTGTATAAGGAACACCAACAAGTAGGGAAGCAAATTACCTTGTTCTAGGGCACTGTGCTTGGGTCTAAACCCCACAGGAGAGGGTATTAGAAACTCAGGCATCACACCAAAGCAGGCCTCTGTCTGCCCACTTTCATTCTCTATTAACAAAAAGTGGTTATCCTCTAGAAGCTGCCCCTTCAAGGAGAAGAGGACATTGCACGGAAGTGCTGACTTACAACCTGGGGTCCAGTAGGGAGATTTAGGCCTGGAAAACTCTTGTGCAGTGAGAGCACATTATGCAGCAGTGCAGCTCTGAGCAAACGTAGGAGGCTAGCATCATGAATGGGAAATAGGAGTAGAGAAGGGCTGGAATGTTCTGTGAATTTCTGACCCAAAGCAGTATCAACCCCGGACCCATGGCTAGATGAGGCCTGAAGAGGGGAGACTTGGAAGAGCAGGAGAAGGCCCAGACCAGTAGGAGCTGGGAACAACCATCCCAGGCCTATTGAGATTGTCTGGATGAGCTAAAAATCATCAGGCCATTTTCCAGTTACAGCAGCCACTAAGGTGAATGTGTCTCTCTAATTTAAAAGTGACCACAATGATCCGTAGGCAATCAATTTGTAAATCTGTGTACTTTCTTAATGATCTAGTCACACAAGTTTTATATGTTCCTCATGACAAACTCTTGCTTTTCGAGAGGGGGAGAAACATAGTACAGTTGTAAATAAGCTAAATAGCTTGTTTCTCTGTGTGTCTCATCTCTTCTGTGTAAAAGAAATGACAAGAATTAGGGAAAGAAAATACATCTTTGTAGAATAAGTAATGATGGGGCAACCTGGAAAGGCCTGGTGGATGAAACCAGACCTGCTCACCCATATGGGACAATAACTGGAGAATGGACACTCAGGCCGGAAGAACAGAATTCTGAGGGCAGAGCACGGAAGCCCCTGTGGTCTGGGCAGGGCATCATGACAGTCTCTGAGCACAAGAGCGGCCGGGTGGGCTCTCGAGAAACAAGTGTCACAGCCTCAGTCTGGGAGCTGGACTTCAGGGAATGCCAGGGTTTTAGCAAGTTTGTCCAATAAGAATTCGGGGGTGCTGCTATGCAAGCTACAAAACAGACAGTGGGACACAGGGGAATGAGGCACAAGCCCAGTTAACAAAAAGTGAACCCAGAATATAAGCATAATTAGATTATACTGGACTTAATACAGAGATCCCAGGTTTAGAATAGAGGGACTTTTTCCTTCCTGCTCAAAGTCAAGATTAGCCTAGACAGGGCTACGCTAAGGGAGTGGTACTATTACTCTCCCCACTTTATAGATGGGATATGAAGGCTTCATGAGGCCTGCTAACCAGCTCTCACAGTCAGGGTGTGGTGAAACGAGGTGGGAGCCAGAGGCATTCGGCTCCAGGAACAGTGCTCCTCTCCCTGATCTTAAGTTCAAGTATGTGACCTTGGGGGAGAAACCTGCCTCCCCCATGAGGTAAGTTTGGTTACTCTGACTTTGTGGGTGAGAAAATATATTGCAATTGCAAGGTTTGCTCAGTATTACGTAGCTGATAAGTGGTAGAGTCTGGATATAACCCACATGTGTCTGAGCCCAAAGACATCACTACCTTAGGAACTACATTAGGAACTTTGTCTTGTTCTGAGTTTCAGCTATAAATAAGGACTATGCTATTTTCTAAAAGGGAAGTTGTTTGATTTTAAGCAATTTAGTCAAATGATCAAATGTGCAAGGTTAAAATGTGTAAGTTCAAAGCTTTCTTAGAAAGCAAGAATAGATAGCGTGCGCATTAAGATTTTAGGACTGCTCCTGAGTCACTCGCCAGGTGACCTTGGGCTTTATCAGATCTGGCTTCAAATCCTGATATCACCACTGGCCATGAGAAGCACCGTGGACAGCTGCTTAACTTATTTTCTTGTCCAGAACACGAGGATAATATTATCTATAAACACTGAATATGATGAGAATATAACTTTTCCAGCCTGGTAGCTGAGAGCACTGTAGCTACTCACCAAACATTAGTCCTCTGCCTTTCTAGCTTGTTCTGTCTGTCATCTTCTCATGACGGTTCCACACACTTAAGATCTGCTCTCTCATCTGCCCCTGCGCTTCTCCTTCTCAGCCAACAGCTCATCTTATTTCACAGGACAGTTTCCCACGGTTCCTCCACCATGTCTCCTCTGATTGTAATCTTAACTCCAAGTGGTAAAATAATCTTACACAAAGTCCTAATGTATGCAGATCTACATCCTGTACCACTTTTTCCTCATCAGCACAAGAATTTTGGTTCAAAGAGCCTAAAATTTGTGAGTAATTTCTATTGGGAGTAATTGGATAAAGGGGAACTTCCCAATTTAGAATGCTAAAAAAGAAAATATCTACTCTGCTTTGGCAAGGTAAGAAGGTAACTCAAAGGCTAGCATTTTTACCTCAAGCATACACAGTATCTGCTTCTTTGAGACCATGAGACCGTGGAGGCAGAAGTCAACAACTTTGGGTTATGAAATCAGAAAGATGTAGAATATTTGCATGGAGGACCAAAAAGAAGTAATTTAGGATGGTTTCAACTGTTCTCCCTTGAATAATAAGTGGATGTTGAAGCAAGTAAGATATAGAAAAACACATTTGGAGCTAGGGAGTAATAGAGATTAGGATTACTACTTGGAAATTAGGTCTCCTAACCACCCTCTTAAAGACTCATGTGAATTCTGAGCTTAACCAGTCCCTTTGCCATTACTCTGAGTATTTCCAACTGAGCTGCCCCTGTGAACTTCCTAAAACACAAATTAGACCTGGATTTGGCTTCCCCATTGCCTAAAGATCCATAGCAAGTCTGTGTAGCATGGCACGGCAAGTCCTTGCAGTCTTACTTTTTACGCCCTCCATATACGCTCTCTATGCTCCAGCCACACCAGGCTCTCCCATCCTTATGAAGGATACCCTTTGCCAGCATCTACTTTTTAATATGTTGTTTCTCTACTTAGAATACTTCTCTCCTGGGGCGCCTGGGTGGCTCAGTGGGTTAAAGCCTCTGCCTTCGGCTCAGGTCATGATCCCAGGGTCCTGGGATCCAGCCCCGCATCGGGCTCTCTGCTCAGCAGGGAGCCTGCTTCCCTTCCTCTCTCTCTCTCTCTCTCTGCCCGCCTCTCTGCCTACTTGTGATCTCTGCCTGTCAAATAAATAAATAAAATTTAAAAAAAAAAAAAAGAAAAAGAAAACTTCTCTCCCTTTCCATCAAATGAACATTCCTCAAGAAGCTGGCCTAGTGTTGCTTTTTTCCAAGGGGGCGTTTTCTGACTTCTGAAACAACAGTCCTTCCTCTTCCGCGTTCCTCTAGTGCTCTGCCCACAGGTTCTTGCTCCGGGGCTCGATTTGCTTAGCACCCTGTCTCCCACACTGGGCCATGTATGAGTCCCTCAAAGACAGGGATCTTCCCTTATTTATCTCTCAGCCCCTGTGCTGATCACAATAACTGGCACGAGATAACCACCCAATAACTATTTATTGAGTTAATTAGTAAAATAACAAAGAGACATACTGAATTAATAGTGCTTAACTCAACAAACAGAACATATTCACTGTGCTTAAAAGACATGTGTCGTAGAAAACCTTTGGAATGCTACAAAGACATTGATAACAATGGTTGTCACTGGGGAAGGGAACTGGGTGGCCGGAAGATAGTGGAGACAGAGAGAACCTTTATGTCATATGACCCGTAATACTGCTTTAATTCTGTACCATGCACATGCCATTATATCATTATATACGCAAATTAGTCTAATTTATGTGTGTATGTGTGAGCAGAACAACCTCGTATCAAAAAGTTTCATAATTTCTTTTCTAGTAAAAATTTAGATTGTCAGTATAAGTTTATGATACGGTCTTTCTCTGTTACCAAAAGAGCTCTCATCTGAGTTTCATTTGGGTTTAGAACTAGAAGGGCGTTTAGAAACCAGGTTATGCCTCGTATGGCAAATAAGGACCCACTGAGCTGTGTTGAGACCTTCAAATCTTAACAAATAGTTTGAGGCCAGGGTGGCTGAACAAGACCCGTTCTCTCTGCCAGGCCTCATTTCTCCTTTTAAGATCTTGGGGAATTTGCTAGTTGGGCAAAAACAAATGAGATCTGATCATTAAGAACACAGCACACAGGATTCAGTTCTGCAAGACTGTGAATATGTTTGCTTCAGGTTCCAGGGTTTACAGGTATATTTGGACCAGGGAAAAGTGGTAGATTGGGCAGTATGGGAGTTTGCCATCCTGCGTAACATCAGTTGAGGCTTAGACTTGAAGACAGGCCTCAATTCATGCCATTTCTCTTCTCAAGTGTCAGAGTAGTTAATACTTTAGTATACAAGTTATTCCTATATGGTAGCCTGAATGTCTTTTCATGAGAATATCCTCCTTCTGTTCCATTTTACCCCCTGAGTGTAAATATCTTAAGGATATTTCTACTATTTATGGAACCACAGAAAGAGAAAATGCTGTGATGAAAGAGCACCAGGGAGAAATCCCAGCTAAGCCCGCCACACGATTTAACCTCTCTGTGTGGCTTCATTGACAAAATGGAGAACATATGACCAGTCTCAGAGAATTCATTCCCACATCCCATAGGATTTTTAAATTAAGGATTAAATTATATGATTTGTAAAGCACCTGTCACATAATAGGAATTCAACAAATGTTAATTCCCTGCCCAGTGCCCTGAATAACTTATTTAAAAGAAAGTTTATCTAGATAACAGATGTTTTGGCATAGTGAAGTACAACTATGTTAAATTCCTACTACTGAATATGTGTAGGATGTAAGTCATTCCTAAAAAAACATTCCTTGTTCCTTGTCAATAACGTATTTGTCTTTTCTTATTGCACATCATAATACATGTTTCTCGAGGTTAAAAGCTTATTGTGCTTGGCTTGTGTCATGTATTTTATTTGATTATCTTTCACCAAAATATACTGAGTGCCTAAAATTTAAGTTACGATAATTAGAAGTTTTATATATATATATATATATATATTTTTTTTTTTTTTAATGAAAAACTAACACCTTCCACACCAAGAAGAATGTTTATCTGGGAATTTCATGCTTACCCACATGAGAAGAACTCTTGAAACACTACAGGGAAAAAATTAAGTCTAATCTGACTTCTAAATTAAAATCTTAGACTCCTTAAAACATAACTTTGAAGGATTGGTGTTTAAAGGGGGCAGAGGCAACCTATACTTCTCAAGAGAGTCCCCCTTCCCACCCCACCCCTAGCATTTTAAAGCATGTTAATCCAGGCTCACTCATAAACCCCAGCAGCAGGGGATCATTGTTCATTGGTTTATTATGGGCAGACTGGACTGGTTTAAACTGAGCAGAGGAAGTTAATTATCAAATGTTTTAGCTGGCTCTAACAATGAATAACCAGTTCTTGTCGGACACCGTCTTATTCACCGTGCAACTTTTTAAGAAGGGGGTGGGGGGTTGGGAAATCACCCATCAGAATCTGCAATGAGGGAATTTTCTGGGACTGCCCTAATCTGTTTCCCAGGTTGTTCAAACCAGTTCAAGAGCAGTTAAACAAGGTTATGTAAGTGACATGTGATGTAGCCCAAAATAGTGACTGCAAACACAGGCTGCTGTTGCTGGGCAGTTGTCAACTGCTTTAAAAAAAAAAAAAAATCCTCCAGCAGGATAACAAATGGACCTTTAAAAATCAGAAAGAAATTTAAGCCAAAAGTTAATTCTAAAAGGGATCTGGTGAAATGGCCTTTCTGAAAATGTGTGCCTTTTTCAGAAAAAAGGAAACTACAGTGTACATAAAGCCTAGAAATTCTTAAGAGTATCCATCAGGGGTAGTTAAGTTAAAGAGGACTCAAAAAGTTTGGTTTTCTGCTAAAGCACAGAGTTTTCAAGTTTTAATAACAGTAACAGCAACAAAACCTTCAGATTCATTAATGGCTTTGGGCATATAAGAAATTATTGAGCAATATATCTTTCAGATAGTGATAAATATTAAACTGTTATTCATTTCTGCCCCCTTTTAGTTAAACTCTCTTGTAGTTTCAAGGCGTGAAAAAGAAAATTGCATTTCACATAGCATGGAAAGCGTGAAAATAAAATTTTTAAGGAAAATGAGAATCTTTGGTGAAATCTCTTTGATAGATTATTTTTTAAAAGGAAAATGAAAACAATCATAGCAGAGGATCTAGAATATGTCTTAACTGTCATCAAGAGGTTTGCACCCTGACATTTGGATTCTCACATTTCCATAAAGTCTCTGGGTTCCCTGCCTTCAAGCATGTTGCAGATCTGGGGAGTCAGGAATTGGGGAGCAGGTTTCCATGGAAGTAGGTGGAGAAGGACTATAGGATCTTTGTCACAGGATTCACATTGGGGGAGCCACCTGGTATTTTTTTTTAATTTTTGTATTTCCCTATTTTGTATTTTGTATTTCCCTATTTTTGAGATCTGAGTCTCAGGGACACTGGTGTGGGCTTCTGTCTTTATCTCTAAGAAACCTAGATCTAGTACCACGTTTCCCTACCTGAATGGTGAACAAATTAAGAAATAAAGCAGTAGCTGGTGGTAAATAAAATATCAACCTGGGGGAGGGGCAAGTGGTAGATAAGTTGAAGGATGTGAATTAGTGGTAAGAGCAAAAAAGGGGGATATGGCTTAGCTCCCTGATGGAATAAGAGAGGATGGTGTATTTTTCCAGATGCAGAGAAGCAGAACATTGCTGGGGAATTGAAGAAGGTGTGTGTATCCCTAGATATCACTGAATATGAAAGTAGTTGAGCCAGAGCAAAGCAGAAATCCTTCCTAAGGTCAAAGCAAAGAAGTAATGGGGAAGATGTACCACAGGTACGGCCACAGTCCTAAGATGGAACATGAGCCAGGGTCCGACAAGCAGGGATGCTCACTGCACCCTGCGCTGCCCACCTGCAATTTTAGGATGTCTCTAAGGATGGTTTGTAATTCTGGACTGATCTTCTCAATTTTTCCATTTTGTTAAAATAAGTCACCAGACACAGTGTCTTTCATTCCCATTGTAATAGCAATCAAATGACAATAAAAACACCATAACTAAAACGCCAGTAGAAAAAAACAGTCCAGTGTTACAGTATCAAATGCCTCTGATCCCAGCTTTGCTTACTTTTCCTGAAATAGCAGTAAGTTTTGCTGAGCACATCTTTGAGCTCTGCCTGCCAGCCTGCCTCCCCTCTTTGTGCCCCAGTGGCTCAGTGTCGCTTTGAATAAGATACAGAAGAGTTTGGACTTGGAAGTTTAGGTAGTGAAGGGCCCTTGAAGGCCTTTAAGCAGAAGGATGAAATGATCAGATTTGTGATTCCTAAGGATCACTGCACAGCTCTCTGGAAGGTGGAGGCTCACGGTTCTGAATGTGTGCTCAGAGGAGCCCTAGGTTTGCAGCACAGTGCTTTCTGGATTACTGGCAGGTGCAGAATGGGGAGCAGCACCAGGGAGGGTCCTCATGGGCATTTCAATCAGGGTAGCTCTTCACTCTGTGTTCTTAGATACTATGGGCTATGTTAGAGTTCATTTCTTTTAGACAGCTTTCATATTAAAATTTAATCGTCATTTGATTTAGAAGCAAGGACATGGTAGAGGCAAGGTAGACTAGTTACAATCATAATAATATGTGATAATATATTATATGTATATGTAATAATATTATGTAATATGTAATAATATTATGATAGCTACCATTCACCGGATCCTTACCAGATGCCAGGGATGATTCTAAGTACTTTATGTGGTGTATTCATCTTCCCAGTAATTCACGAGATAGGCATGTTGATAATTCCTGTTTAACAAATGAGGAGACTGATACATGGAAAGGTGAAGTAACTTGTTTCAGGTCACACAGACAGTAAACAAGGATTCAAACTGTAACTCAGAAATATAACCAAGAGAGCCTAAAATCAAGAGCAAAAGTACTGGCGGATGTAGACAGGATTCAGGAGAAACTCAGGGCAGAGAATCATCAGGACCTCATAGCCTCAGGACCTCACTGAATATTGAAGATTGTGGGAGTTTGTGGGGAGGTGGGCAAGATATAAATCAAGGATGACCCCAAAGCTTCTAGTTCTAATAACTGGCTATAGCTTTAAGGCTAGGGGACTATGGGAGGCTGGAAGAGGGCTATCTGTGGGGTGAACACATTACACTTGATTTGTGAACATGGAGGATTTGACGGGTCAGAGACCTTCAGGTGGGGACACCCACTGAGTCATGTGGATGAGCGCATCTAAAACCCGGAAGACACCCACTGAGTCAGGTGGATGAGCGCATCTAAAACCCGGAAGAGAGGGCTTGGGAGCCCTCATAGTGTTGACAGCTCCCTGGATGTCCTCTGGTCACCAGAATGTGTAGATACAGCTTGTTCCTTCTCTGTTCCCCTGTCTTCCTGGGCCTCAACTGGCCAGACCAGTTGCTCACCACACATTTAACCATGTCCCTGCTGTTCTCTGCTCCGGTCCTTTGCCTGGGATGCCTGTGTGCTTGTTCTCTCCATGTTTCAAATCCACAGCATTCTTTGAGGCTTACCTCAGATGCTTGTTCTCTGCGCAAAGCCTTCCTCATCCGTCTCTTCCCAGTGTAATCACTTCCTTCTTTAAAGTCATACCACATCGACCTCATGTGATTTATCTTACCACATTTCCCCAGCCTCATCCACCTTCTAGAAAGATCATGGAGGGAATGGACTGTGTTTTGCCTTTAAAATGTGTGCCTACTTACTTTGAAGAGTTTTGGTATTAAGTAACAGTGGAAAAGAGAGAAAGCAGAGAGGGAGCAACTGTGCAAGGAAGCTGTAACCTTCCAGAGTCTTATACCCTCTTACGGTCTTGGGCCCTCATCTGGAATTCTTAGCTGAGCTACAGACAGATCTGAGTCCCAGCTTTCTGTCCCGTGTTTACCCTAAGGATGTTGTTCCCCACTCTCATATCTTTGCTGGCTTGTTGAAAAAGTTAAGACTTGAAGATGAGATCAGAGCTGTATAGTATTTCTCTCATCTCAGGTGGGCTCTTTTTATCTACAGGTGTTCCTCACTCAGTGGTGATATTCTCTTCCCACAGGAAGTTCCTCACTGACATATTTAATTAAGAGTAGGCTGTGTTTGTTCTTTGGATTTTCTCATTCTACTTTTTTTTTTTAAGGCCGAGATAACAACAACAACCAAAAAAAAGTGATATCACTAGCACCATCTTTTTTTTTTTTTCCCCTAGTTCTTACCTTAGGCCTGGCTTTGTGCTTCTTGTTGTATATATATCAATTTGAATCCATTCGACAACATACAAAGCAGGCATTACTATGTCCATTTTATAGATCAGGAAGCTGAGGCTCTGAACAAGTTAAGCAACTTGGCCAAGCATCTCACAGCTCCCTATTGACTGAGGTAGGGTTGGGACCCAGGTGTGTCTGGTGACAAAGATGTGCCCTTCCCACTATGTCTCCTCCCTGCTGCCTTCCATGTTTCCACTCTTTCCATTCTAGCATTATTGATGCTTTAAGGCAAGACCCATATGTCATCCAATCTGTATTTTCTCATTTGGGCCCAGCCCAAGTACAACAAAAACTTGGTTCTTGATTTCAAAGTAATTGAAAATTTTAAAAGATAATTTTTCTTGAGTTCAGTAACTTTTAAAACAATGATGTTAATTTTTAGACACTTTCTGAATTATTTTCCACTTAAAAGCAATACCACAGTTGAGAACAATAGGGCAAAAATGATACTGTTGATTCATTTTTTAAATATTTGAGCTCAGCTTTGTTAAAGTCCATGGGCACTTTCCATTTGATTTGAGTACTTCTGGTTAGTCTGTAAACCCATGAATTTATATTACATATGTACTAACTAAGCTTCCTGGTGCCCCATCCAGATTTGCTCTAACCTTGGCGGCTTTCTGTTTTCGGAAATGACTGCCTTTTCTCCAAAAAGCTGCCACTTCCTCAGGCAGGAGGTACATTGAACTAGTACACACAGATGGATGAGTGACTAAAGTTCCCTGAGCTCCACCGAACAGATTTTCATTCTTAAAACAAGATGCTCTTACAGGCAAGTGGCTCCATAATGGATACCTAGCCAACTTCAGTGGAGCACCATGTGGGCTTCATGGGGAAATTACTGAGGACCTAGGACACCAGGAAGGCACACTCATCCACTGTGGGATTCTGACCCTGGTTTAAGCTCTGCCTTTCACAGAACTCTCTGCTGCTTCCTTGTAAATCCTGAGAGCTCTTTTTCCATTCTTGTGTGCATGTAGGAGAATCTGAAAGGTCTGATGCTGGAGATAAGCAGAAAGAATTTGTATGCAAGGATCTTTTGTGAAAGTCAATTACCTAGGAGTCAGTGGGACTCCTGTGAACATTCATTACTGTAGGTTTGTCTATATACAACATACTGTATGAACATTTAAGTTCTGTATGTTGTACACAATTGAATTTATCAGTATGTTTATATTCATTCTTTTATTCAGTAGCAGGTATGGACCAGGAAGTATACTGTTTGTGCTGTATTGTTCTTCGTAGTGCCTAATAGAGTGTCATAGATGGATGTTCAGCAATTTTGTACAAAAGCTTTTACTTCAAAGTAATATTTTGGAATCTTCAAAGCATCTTATTTACTTTAAGCTTTTATTTCCCTCCATGTTGTGGAAATGAACATTCTTTTCTTTGGAGTATCTATTACAGTGCTTGTTACCAACTAGCCAGATGGAACTTTCTCTAAATTTTTATGAAGAAAAATAATTATAATCTATTTGAAAATTGTGGGACATTTGCATTTCCCCTATAAGCTTTTAATTTATTTAGTTTTTTTTTTTTTCCTTTTTGGTACAAATTCTGAATACATGTACATGTTAGTATACTACCATTGATAAAATAGGCTGGGGTTTTGGGACTTGGGGGCAGTCAATGGATTACATTCTTTATTAAAATAGTCCATTGGTGTTTGTTTTCTTTTAAATGGAAATGTATTACACACTAGTAGCTTCCCATTAACATTTTGAAAAGTTCAGCTATTTATGGAAAGAGCTCTCAGCATTATCTATTAAAATCAATTCATTAAAAAAAAAGCAATAATGTAAATCTTCTAATACTTTGAGAAGAACTAATATAGGGGCTGAATTTTATGTTTTCATTTACCCTTCATGGAGGTAGTCTTCAGCGAGTTTCCTCATATATTTCCAGCTCTTTGTATTCTGGGCACAAGGTAGGATTCCAATTCCCGCCTTCCTTGTGGTTGGGTGGGTTTATTGGATTAGATCTGAGCAATGAATAGTGAATTGTCCTTTCTGGGCTGGAGCATTGGATTTCCTAAGTAGATTCACCAGCCTCTGTGCCATGAGACTCACAGCATTCGCTGTGGTGGCTGCTCCATCAGCCCAGGGCTGGAGGTGAGAAGACATGGAGCGGAATTTGCAGCCTGTCTGCTGTTGCCTAATTACTTAGGCTTTATGAAGAACTACTTTTTGGTTTTTTGGTTTTTCTCTGTTGCTTGTATTTTTCTTTATTGATTTCATTATTTCGTTGATTTCTATACTGTATTTCATTCCTTCTATTTGCTTTGAGATTAGTTTCTATTTTTTTCTAGCATCTCTTAAGATAGAATCCTAGATCATCAACTTTAAACCTTTCATTTTTCTAATATAAGTATATAAAGCTAAAAATTCTTTTGTAAGTACTGCTTTAGCTTTATCCAAAAATTTTGATAAGTTGAGTTTTCATTATCATTCAGTTTGAAATATTCAGTATTTCCATTTTGATCTCTTTTTTGGCCCAAAAATTATTTTAGATGGGTGTTACTTTTCAGGTAGATGTAGCTTTTTAACCTATATTGGTATGGATTTCTAACTCAGTTCCTTTGTGGTGAGAAAACACACTATTCGTGATTTCAGTCCTTTTAGAATTTGATACTTGCTTTTATAGCTCAAGATGTGCTCTATTTCAATGAATGTTCCATGAGCAGTTGAGCATGTATATTGTGTAATTATGTAACCTAAATGTTAATTGGGTCAAGGTGTTTGATAATATTGTTCAAATCGTCTATATCTTAACTGTTTCTCTAGATAGATAGTGATTGTTCTGAGAAATTGTTGCTGAGAGAAGGGTTCTTGAATCTCCAACTGTGATTTTGGATTTATATTTTTTCCTTTTAGTTCTGTCAATTTTTGCTTGATGTATGTTGAAGCTCTGCTCTGAGATGCATTTTATACTTAGGATTGTTATCTGTCTTTATAATCATCATGAAATGACATTGTTTCTTTGGTGATACTCTTTGTTTTGAAGTCTTCTTTGTCTGATTTTAATATAGCTGCATCACCTTTCTTACATTACATTTTACATTGTGTATGTTTTCCCATCATTTAACCTTCAACCTGTCTGTGCCTATATATTTAAAATACACCTTAACACATATATAAGTCTTGCTTCTTTTTAGCTGGTCTACCATCTTTGACTTCTAATTAAAGTGTTTAAACCATTTACATTTAATGTAATTATTGCTATATTAGACTTATATCTGTTACTTTGGTGTTTGTTTCCTTTTGTTCCCTCTGCTATTTGTTCCCTTGTTTTTCCTTCTCTGTATGTTTTGGATTAAGTACATCTTAGAATGCCATTTTAAATCTCTTCTGTCTCTTCAGCTACACTTCTTAGTGTTATTATTCTAGTGGCTGCTCAGGCAGTCTCTCAAACATTAATTTGTGTCAGAATCACCTGAAGGGCTATATAAAACACAGATTTCTAGGTCCCACCCTTGAGTTCCTGGTTAATATGTCTGGAGTTGGACCTGTAAATTTAAATTTCTGATAAGTTCTTATGTGATGTTGATGTTGCTTGTCCAGGGACCATACTTTGAGAACCATTGTTCTAGGAATCACAGGATGTACTCTTAATTTATCACTGTCTACCTTCAATTAATTTCAAGGATACCATTTTAATTAAAATGTAATAAACTTACAGCAATAGAATTTCATTTCTATCCCTTCTTTTTGCTTTGTTCTCAGATATTTCACTCACATATGTTTTATAAATCCCATTATACATTTTAATTCTTTTTTCTATAAAAAATCATTTTACTTTTAAATAATTTTTAGAAAGAAAATTTCTTTTACATTTTACCATCTATCATTTCCAATTCTTGCTTTTCTTTTCAGTACCTCCAGACTTCTATCTAGTATCATTTTCCTTCAGCAAAGAGAACTTCCTTTTCCATATCTTATAATGTGATTCTACTAGCAACAAATTCTCTTAACTTTAGTTTATCCAAAAATGTCTTTATTTCACCTTCATTTTGAGAAATATTTTCATTGGTTATTCTGGGTTGATGGTTTTTCAAGATATTATATGTTGTCTTCTGGGCCTCAGTGCTTTGATATGAAATCAAATATTGCTCTTTTCTTTGTTCCCTTATATGTAATTTTTTTGGCTCTGGCTGCTTGTAATTATTTTTATATCTGTTTTTCAGCAACCTAACTATATTGTGCTATAGTGCTTTTCTTTGTGTATATCCTTTAAGGGGGCATTTGCTAAGCTTTCTAGATTTTCAAGTTGCTGCTTTAATCAAATTTATAAATTTTCACATAGTTTTCTGACCTATTTTCTCTCTGTTTCTGGAACTCCAACTGCACACATATTAAATTACTTAAAGCTATCCTACAGGCTATTAGTACCTTGTTCGTTTACACTTAAATTTTTTCTTTGTGCTTTAGTTTGGGTGATTTCTACTTATATTTATTTAATTTCAATAGCCCATTTTTATTTAGTGCCCAGTATGTTGTTAATTCTAACCAATAAATATTTTATTTTAGATACTATATTTTTCAGTTCTTGGATATCCATTTGGTTTTGTTTATTTTGTTTCTATAGTTTCCACACCTCTTCTGACAGTTCACAATTCATAACTCCTATTAATCATATTTACTTATACAGTCTAACATACCAGTTTTTAAATCCTTATCTGTTAATGTCAACCTCTGGATCTGTTTCTACTGATAAATTTTTATATTGACTTTATTCGGATTTTTCTGTTTTTAAATATTTCTAATGATTATTATTGTATTCTAGACTTTCTGGAATATCCAGATTCTGTTATAATTCTCCAAAGAGTATTGAGTTTTGTTCTAGTAGTCAGTTATATTTCTGACAGATCACTTTGAAATTGTCAAGCCTTTGCTTTAAACTTTTTTAAAGATAGGTCTATTTTGGTTAAGATAAACGCCATAGGCTGAATGTCTCAGTCCTGGAATACCGTATTTCCTCCTAAGGTAGGGAACCTTCCAATATTAAAATGGAAAGCCTGAGGTATTTAAGGAGTCCTTCTGATTTAGTGGGATTCAAACTTTTTGTGATGGGCAGCAGCTGAAATAATTTGCCCAGCCCTTTTATTTTAAATTGTTTTACCCCTAGACTCTTTGAAATTTCATGTTCAGTTTAGGGGTCAGCCAAGAATTTGAGGGGAGTTAATATGTACATTTTATCTACCTCCATCCCCCTATGACACTCTTCTTTCCAGAATATCCTTCAATTTCTAGCTACTCTGACAGTCCCCAAGTCTGTTCTCTGTCTTCTGAAGTTAGTAAGACTGAGGATTTTGCTTGTTTTCTATCAACCCTGCACTGAGTGGAATATAGGCCCTCAAGGAGAGACCGGTTCAAAGGTGAATCTTGTCTGGGGTGATTGTCTTTTTTCAAGAGTCCATTTTCTTCCAGTTTCTTCCTGCTTTTTGTTACTCCCCAGTGCCTTCAAATCTTTCTCTCCTTTTGTGGACAGTTTATAATTGTTATCCGTAGGAGGTTTATCTGATTCAAGCTGTTCTGCCACTACCAGAACTGGAATTCTCCCCATAATGGACATGTAATTTGAATGAGAAATCTTTGTTTCCTTTACCACCAAGATTCTTTTTAACTACAGGATTATTTCTGTTGCTATATAGTCTGACAAATATATAGCTACTAATTTGCATAGAGGCCATCTTTGAGAACTTTCAAGTAGACTGTTAATAGTGTTCCCTATTTCCGTTCTATCTACTTGGTATATCAACTTAAGATTCATGTCTCTAAAACACAGCTCTGAACTCAACATATTGCAAGCAAGAATCTTCAGTGATATCCCATCACCTGCTGAATAAAATCTGAGTGCTTTAGTTTGTCATCCAAAGCTTCCACTGTCTGGTCCCCAGCATTCTGGTTGTCTGCCCTACATTAGCATCATAGAAAATCGTTCACCTGAAAATGCCTGGGATTTGACTTACTCAGGATTAGCAATCTTAATACCAGGAGAACACAATGTTTAAGTAAGACATATTAAAGTTTTTTAGATCTTCTAGATGCATTCTCTTGTTTTCATTGCGGGTTTTGTTGTTGTTGCTTTGGTGTTTTAATATAGATTGAGGGATGGGACATACATTACTTACTAGTGTAAGGTACAATTTAAAACTTTAATGTTTGCACAACTAAAAATATACATGATGGAAAACTGTGTGAAAACTCTTAGACCATTGCTGCAGCAGTCCCTTACAATGCTCCCATCCTATTTTTGGAAAATGAATTGGTGGCTGCAACCACACTGGTTGGTAGAAACCAGGTATACAATTTCAAATATTGCTGCAGGAAGGAAATTATCCTGTAACCATTATAGTAACATGGATTTTTAAGGTATCTTCATTTTTTAAGAATCCTTACAGATTCTTATTTTCTTATTTCATATTCTGTTTTTGAATACCCAAAGAAGAAAATCTTCTAGTGTGTACGGAAGACAGTGGTCATTTCTTATGCATTCTTGTATGCCTGCAATCTAAGAGACTTAGTCACATTTTACTGCACATTGGCAGAAGTGGAAAAGAACCTTAGATTACCCCAGCCCCTTATGCAAATGTTTGGCAGCCTTGCACACATAGTAGGTTCCCAGTGAATACTTGCTGAATTAAAACCAATTAAAATTACATTTAGTTTTCTCTTTGGACTTTAAAGTTTGTTCAGTTCAGTGTGAGTTGTAGATAAATCTATGGTTTTGTGTTCAATTTCACACCACGCAAAAGTCACATAATGCTGGTTGTCACTGGATATACTGACGGATAGAATGTTCCTCATTCAAATAGTGTTCCTTTGCTTCTTGGTTCCAAAGAGCACTTTTAGCCTCCCTTTGGACCACCAGTAACTCATATTGCAAGTTGATGTTTAAGACTCTGGCCCTTAATGCACACTGATACTGTCAGCCTTCCTGAATTTTTCCAGTTCCACCATTTGGGGAAGTCACTTTACCAGTGCTTGCATGAGTTTTTTCTTGTGAGCAAATAGCAGTAATAATATTGGCCTTCTATATCATAGGGTTGTTGTGAGGCTTGAATAAGATAGTGCTGTAATAGGATCTTAAAATTTTATTTTAAAGGTGATAATCAATTACTTAAGATACTGTACAGCATCATGAAATGTTATATGAATCAGTTATGGTCTTTACCATGCGTATTGATTGCCTTTGTGTAATTATCTATACTTAACTTATATCTACTAAGAGCCTCCGATTTTTTAAAAAGTCATTAGATTATTATAATGGTAGGTTTTCTTTTCTTTACTTTGATAGATTTCCCTATTCTAGTACTGTTTATTGTTATTATTACTAAGATTTACCATAATGTTACTGAGAATGTGCTCTAGATTAAATTATTTCAATTACATTAAGCAATACACATTATTTTTATTGAGTATTTACTGTAATTTACTTAGTAAGTCTCAACCAAGGGAGCATGATAGTCCTAAGCTGAAGGGAGTGCTTTAGATCCTGTTCACTGCTTTATAGCAATCGATGAAATTCCCTCTCTCCTTTGTCTGCATGTTTTCAATGACCCATGACTCAGTCCTCAGACCTCTTCTCTTTCCAGTCTGTGCTCACTCTCCATATGATCTCATCCAGTCTCATGGCTTAAAATAATGACTGCACACTATTATACCTCCAGCCCAGACCTCTCCCTGACTCTAGACCTGTGTATCTAACTGCCAGCTTGGCACATCCGCTTAGAAACTTCTCAAGCATCTCAAACTTAACATGTCCAGAACTGAATTAGGGTAGTTTCCCATAAACCACATGCTACTGTCTTCCCCATTTCAATTTATGGCAGTTCCATTTTTCTTAAGGGTTCAACCCAAGACTCTTAATGCCTCTACCTCCCCTTTTTGTTCTGATCTATCAGCAAATGCTAGCAGTTCTACCTCTAAAATGCATCTGACCACTTCTCACCACTGTCAGTGCTACCACACTGACCTGACCCACGATCATCTCTCCCCTGGGTTGTAGTGATAGCCTCCTACCCCTGTTCTTCCTGCATCTGTCTCCATCCATTGAGTCCGTTTTCAACATAACAGCCAGAGTGATCATGCTAAATGTAAATCACATCAAGTCATTTCTCTGCTCAAAGCTTCCCATTGCACTCAAACTAAAAGTCCGAGTCTTAAATATGATCTTTACTGTGGCCCGGTATGATCTAACTCACATTAACTCTTTTTCCTTATCTCTTACTTTCCACTCGTTCTTTCTGTTCTTTCATACTTGTCTGTTCCTTAAACATGCCAGGTATCCTCCCCAGCCCTGCCCCTACCTTATTTACTTTTCCCTCTGTGTAGTATATTTTTCTCCCCAAGATGTCCACATAGTGCCTTCCTTCCTTCAGACCTCTATTTAAAGCATCTTTGAGTAAGGCCTTCCATACTCTTTTTAAAATGCCAGCATCCTCCCACACCTCCACCATGTTATGTGCCCCTTCCCTAGCACTTACAGCTGTCCAGCATTTGTATATTTTACCTAATTACCTTGTCTGTTGACTGCTTCCTCCCAGTTGAATGAAAGTTAATGATAGCAGGGACTTCTGACCGTCTCATTCATTGCTCGTATTCATTGCTATGTGCGGTACCTAGTGGATGTTCTATAAATGTTTTGAAATAAATAAATTAATAATAGCGCTAGGCTACAATTTCACATTTTGCTAGTAGATGCCTCTCTCTGAGTATAGTCCCACATCTGAATATTTTAAATTACAGTTTGGTCTACAGTTAAACATTTAACTGTTACAGTTAAAGTTACAGTTAAATATTGTTAAATATTTATTTATTAATATATAATAAATATTTATTAAATATTGTTAACGGTTACAGTTAAACATTTACAGTTATATAATCTGTAAGTCTTCCCACTGAAATCACCTGTGTGTAAATGGTGGGCAGCATAGCAACTCCAGCAACTGCAGGAGAGCCTTCAAACAATCCACTCTGTTGCTGCTGTGATGTGTAAATGAAAATTGCACCATTGCCTGAGAGGGATTGGGCAGCTACCAATAATTTCAGTGTGGGGGAGCGTCGCTCCACGTATATGAAAGTCAGTTGGAAATAAATGCAGTATTAATCTTATCTGTAATCTAAAATCTCACCTGTGTTAAACTGGCCATGCCCATACCTATATTACCTGTAAATCTTATTCCTCTTCTATTTTTCTGAAGAAGAAATTTCAAGGCAGGGAAAATGAAGTTTCATATTCTGATTATACTTATTAGTACTTTATATTAGTGCAGTAGTCTTTATTTTGACAGTTTTGGTTTTTGTGTTTTTTTTTGTTGTTGTTATTCAGGGCAACACAACTATTTATGTGCTGGAAGAAATGATTGTATCATTGATAAGATTCGACGGAAGAATTGTCCTGCCTGCAGACTTCAGAAATGTCTTCAAGCTGGAATGAATTTAGGAGGTAAGTTTTGTGTTTTTAGTTCAATAAAAATTGTTAATATGTAACATAACACTGCTAAGGTCTGTATACTCCCAAAATCTAAGATAAAACTAACATGGAGCAAAGATTTCTAAAAATCTAATAAGCTTGTGATAAATCATTTTAGTATTTCTTTCTTAGCAGGAGTTTAAAAGAAGTATGTTATGTGGCTATGGTCCTAGTGAAGTTTTCAACCTTGAGTTTGCTAAGTTTTCAAGAACTCAGAACAGGGGGTGCCTGGGTGGCTCAGTGGGTTAAAGCCTCTGCCTTCAGCTCAGGTCATGATCCCAGGGTCCTGGGATTGAGCCCCCGCATCTGGCTCTCTGCTCAGCGGGGAGCCTGCTTCCTCCTCTCTCTGCCTGCCTCTCTGCCTACTTGTGATCTCTCTCTGTCAAATAAATAAATAAAATCTTTAAGAAAAAAAAAAAACTCAGAACAGGACCAAAACCAAAACAAAGATGAATGACTTTTTATATGAAACCATAACTAACAGTTTTTATTACAGTGTCTGTTTAGAAATAAGCCCTAACATGTGATAATATTAGCCAGATAGGAATACGTTCTAAGAATAAACGTAATAAATGAAGACCTATATGAAAAAACTTAAAAATGTCACAGTAGCCCACCCAAAGATGGGGTTGGAGGGGGGCAGGCTGGTGAGGGGATGGTTAAAAGACTTGAACCAAACACGAAAGTATATGATGTCCATGGATGGGAAGATTCAGCCTGCTAAAGGTATCCATTTTCTCTGAATTAATTTATAAATATAACACAATCCTAACAAAATTACCAATTGATGATTCTAAGTTCCTAAAGAACAGCCAGCAAAATTCTGGAAAGATAAATAATGAGGTCGACTACCTCTACCAGATAGTAAAACATATGATACAACTACAATAATTAAAATGATATGTTTATTGATTGATTATAAGACAATAACAGAAATTCAAAGAAATAAATAATATGAGAATTTTGTATATAATAAAGTTGTCATTCCAGATCAGTGGTAAAAGGATAGATTATTCAACAGAAATTATTGTGACTACTGGGAAACCATCTGGAAAACAAGAAAATTGAGTGCAATCTCATACTACCCACCCAAATAAATTGTAATCTTTCAAAGTTTTAAACTTGGAAATAAAACCATAGAAGTACTAAAAGAAAAGAAGGATTTTTTTTTTAATACTCTCCAAGTGGAGAATACCCTTCTAAGTATAAAACTCAGAAGCTATGAAAGAAGAGAATTAAGGAAATCAACACTATTTACAAATCAAATATTACTACAAAGGCAAATAATAAGAAACTGGGGAAAGTACTGGCAACTTATAGATAATGGGTTTGTTTTTTGCATAAAAATCTCCTATAATTCCATAGGAAAAAGAAACCAACTTATTATAAAAATGAGATTGAGGGGTGCTTGGGTGGCTCAGTTGGTTAAGGATCTAGCTCTTGATTTCGGCTCAGGTCATGATCTCAGGGTGGTGAGATCAAGCCCCGCATCAGGCTCTGTGCTGGGTGTTGAAACTACCTAAGATTTTCTCTCTCCCTCTCCCCCTCTTCCCCTCTTTCTGTCCCCTTCTCGGAAAAAAACAAAAAACAAACAAACAAAAACAGTGAGATTGAACAAAACAAGAATATGAACAGAACATTTTAGACAAAAGAAATATAATTGGTTCCTGAAACACATGAAGAGATTCTCAATCTAATCGTAACAGAAATGCAAATTAAAACTATGAGTTAAATTTCTTATAAATGCCAAAAATAAAACATTTTTATGATATATTGTTTAATGATATAGAAATAAAGTAAAATTCAATGGTGATCTCATGCATTTTAGGTAGAAGTATAAGGTAATACAATCCGTATAGAGAGTGATTCAGTTATTTCAGTAACATGGTAAAGGACACATATCCGTTGACTTAATGAGTCCTAAGTATATTTTTGCAATATAAGAAATGAGACATTCATAAGATATCATAATATTGCTGACCATCAGAAATACGTTAAATATTCATATGTTCAGGATTGGTTAAATAAATTACAGATCCTCTTCAGACCATAAAGGAAGTTCTGTATGGATTGATCTCCAAAATATTGTTTAGTGAAAAAAATAAGATTGTAGTATAGGATGTTTTGCCTACTACAAGTGATTTAACTCTTTTAGAAAAAGAATATATATTGTATAGAACATTTCTGAATAGTTTATAAGAAATAAGTAATGTTGGTTGTCTCAGTAGAAAGGAGTGGATAGCTAAGAGACAAGGACAGGAAGGAGAATTATCATCACTCTATTATCCTCCATGACTTTGAATTTTTTATTGTGTTTAATACGAATAAAATAAAATAATTTGAAAAAGAAATGAGACTTCATTCTTTTTTGCTTTGGTAAATGCAACTGGCCACTAGTCAGGACTTGGGAGTAAACATGGCGGCACACAGAGCAGAGCGACTCTTAGAAATCAGGAGGAGTATGGGCTGTGGCCAGTTGAGGCTGCTCATGTCAAAGTGGGGCCAGAAGATGTTACATAACAGTTCAGCCAGAGAGACTCATGCTGGTTAAGAGGATGGGCTCTGGAGCCAGACTGCCTGGGTAGGAACCCCCTTGCCCTACCACTTCCTGACCTTATAACCTCAAGCAAGTTACCACCTTTCCATGCAGTGTTTCCTTCTCTTCAGCTTGCAGTAATTGGCGTGCTTACCTCATAGGCTGTGATGCGGGTTGACTGAGTCAGTGTGCAGTGAAAAGAAAGTGATCACTCAGTACATGTCAGTGGTTCGGTGGGTGGTGGCAGTGCTCATTGTGATTTCCATAGCGCTTTCACACATGATCTGAAAGACGTTTTTGCTCCACGTTTTGCTGATAGTAAATCTCAGCCCAGACTGGCTAAGTGACTTGCCCAAAAATGCCACAGCCAGTGACATGATGAACATAGGTCTTCTAGCTCTGGATTCTTGGTCTGGTGCTTCTAGTATACCACACTGTTCCCTTGTTCTGTTGTCTGAATCAGTGCAAATGTGGCACAAAGATCACCTCCTTAAGCATGTGAGTGAGAACTGGAGAAATTATGCATTTAAGATCTAGATGGCACAAGGGTACAGCCATTGGTTATGAAATAAATTTTAAATCAATTTTGTAAATTCCAAAATCAGAAATTAAATATACTTGCACACTACTGAGGTATCTTTTAAAGTGCCTGTATGTATATTTTGTACTTTATAAATACCATAAAACTTTAATACATAAATATCATATAAATGTCATGTAATTATACTCTATAAAATAGAAGTACTGTTAGTTATTATAAAATAACAAAATAACCATATTTATAATTCCTACCTTGTAGGGTTTTGTTAAGGGTTAACCAAGCCCATCCATAACCTGTAAAACAGGGTTTCTCAACATCTGCACTGTTTGACATTTTGGGTCATTTGTGTATCAGCATCCCTGGTCTATACCTACCAAATGCCGACAGCAGTCCCTTCACCCCAGGTGTGACAACCGAGAATGTTTCCAGACTTTGGTAAATGTACCCTGGGTAGCATTAAGACCCACTGGTTTAGCTATAAGAGTAAATTATTGTAAGCACTATGCAATGAGATATTTTCTGCTAAGATATAAACTCCAGCAGGGAAAGAAGTTTTGTCTCTTGTCTTCATTGCCTTTTCCCCAGTGACTAGAACAGTGCCTGGCACAAAGTAGGTGTTCAGGAGCTATTTGTCAAATGAATGAATGAATGAATGAATGGCATTTTTGAGGGCTTTTGTGTTCCTAAGCATTTTGCTAGGCCTTTTATAGGTGTCATCCTTTTTAAGCCACACATTACAATATGCCATACATACTGTTAAATCTGTCCATTTTGGAAATGAGTTCACAGAGGCACAGAGAGGTTAAGGAACTGGGCCTAAGGCCACAGAACCGGGGAACTCAGCTCTCGTTCCTGGCATCAAAACCTGTGTCGAGCATCACTGTGGTTCAACATAGGTCCGCTATTTGTAGATTGGACCTTCTAAAATGGCCCAGATTGTCTATTAATGGCAGCGCAGCATCCTGCTGTTTCATTTGTGTCTGTAATGACCTGTGAGTGGGGTTTGGCACAGGACCTGGTCTAGAATTCACATCGTTTGTCGTTGGTTTCTGTATATACGGCATAGGTTCTGTGGGTTTTGGTAAAACATTTTACTAGAGAGAAAGCGTGCTGTGAATCTTTGTCATTGAAAGTACTGAGTCAAAAATGGGCAGAGTAGAAATTAATATTTATGAAGATACTGTTTTCTTTAGGCTCAAGTTCTAACTTAACCACTTCTGGCTCATAGATTACATCCTTAACTTCTACTAATTATCCAGTTGCAGTGACATACACTGGAATTTTTTTTCTTTTTCTTCTGTAATTTATTTTGAAGGTTTGCTCTTGGTTTCAATGTGGGCAATAAGAAATGCAAGCATTTTTATTATATTCAAAAAAACATGAATTTTCACCTTTTACCTTGAAGCAGTTTTGTAAATTAAAAATGTGAGTTAAATTACAAGCCTGTATCTATACAAGTCCCAGTCTCACCCATGTTCTTAACAGAGCAGGGCTGTCCGGTTTCTTTTGATCCACTCTTCTTCCCTCCTGTCTCTCTTGGGGGATAAGGCAGCTGCCAACCCCGTGTAATATTTGGAAGGCATTTTCTGTTGGTGAGTGATCATGACTCTGGGAACAAAATTAGCCTTCCCGTCCTAAAGGCTTCAGGAATCCAAAATACTTTAGAATAATTTTTTTTCCTATCTTATCAGCTGGTTGGCGTGTAATTTTAACCATTGTCCCCATGCTGGCCTCTACCCTAGAGAGTGGGAGGACGGAAGAAGAGCAAGTAGATTTTTAGTTCTCAAAAATTAAAGCCACAAAATGTGCCTCTTCCCTTTTCTCTAGATCCACTCCCTCCTTCCTACCACAAGTACTATTCCTTTTCTTTAAAATCCTGCTGAGCTTTAGGCTGCATGCAAAGGAAAATATAGCAGAAGATGTGAGAATGTCAACAGAGAAATTGAAAGGAAAATAACAGCTTTCCTGGCCCCAAGCTGGGCCTGCCACTCTTGCTGTAGCCCCTATCAGTAGATCTAAAAAAGTCGTGGTTCCATATGCATGAGAATTTACTGCTTTGCATAGCTTTCTCCAAAGAAATTAATCACTTTTACTTGCCAGTGTTCTGAAGAGGATGATCTATACAGGTCTTTTAGAGCTTCTCCAAAACTAGATAAAACATAGCATTAAAGCCAAGTGGCCCTCAGACCAAGAATGAGTGTGTGGGGAGGGGGAAGGTATTTCCAGTTGACTGTACTCTGGCCATAGAACACAGAGGGGGTCTTCAAGATTTTTCTGTTCTACTCCTCCCATTTACAGATGAGGAATTTGGAATCCAAGATCATATCATCAGAGACTTAAAAAATGCAACGTAAGGATTCTAATTCTGTTGTCTTTCTCTCTTCCAAAGCACACCCCCCCCCGTTTCATTTTTCATTAACTAATCTTAAGTCCACTTTCACATTCCTTTAATGAAGACTCTAAAATATTAAAATGTTCCTTCCTGTAGCTTTAGAAATTAAACTTTACAAACCACAGGCTATTCCTAACTTGGGTTCCAGTTTACTTCCAGAGCGTATCGGCAGCTTTCCTGAATGCCACCCATCACTTTCACTCAGTTCAGCAGGAGCCTTCCTTTGAAGGGTAGCCCTGTCAGGCAAGTCTACTTTTTCCTCTTGGAATGGACCATGCCCCATGCAAAGAGAGGATGTCAGGCACAGGAAGCAA
Organism: Martes martes; assembly: GCF_963455335.1. Lineage (NCBI taxonomy): Eukaryota > Metazoa > Chordata > Mammalia > Carnivora > Mustelidae > Martes > Martes martes. The sequence goes on along the minus strand of NC_137889.1, from coordinate 65,092,799 downwards.
CAGTAGACATCCAAGTTGCTTTCTGGAGACAGAGCCAAGGCAAGTCGGTAACAAACGGAACAAAACATAACTCTAATGCTAGCAGCATTCAAAGAAACAGAGAACTCTTGTATAGGACTGATGAGAATGGAACCAAAGAGAGGAAAATCTGTAAATTAAAATTCATCCACATAATGCAATATTAATAAGCCAATAAAATGGCAATGAAAATACATAACAACACAGAAATTTTCTTAAAAAAAGTAATAATGAAAACTTGGTATGCAAAATTATTTAAGTTACTTATTTCATGATTACAGCTCTATAGGAAAAGACTTGCAGGAGTCGAGAGGTTGCTGGGAGATCACAGAGTACCAAACATGGCTGGGTTTGTGAGTACAGTGGGTGTAGGAATATAGTGGATATATGAATGGGTATAGTCCAAGTTTTTCTTTTGCCTTTCCAGTTTTTTAATAATATGAGCATGTTTTATAATAAAACTTAAAATAGAAGTCACAGTTTTGAACTAAAAAAGAAGGGACACGTGAAAATAATACTGCTATTGAGCAGAAGACATAGAGAATCAGATATACAGATAACCAAAGGAGTTGTCCCTGGACAGGAAGGAGGAAGAAGGAGAAGAGAGATTAAAGACCTCAGTAAATCAATCTCCTGCTGTGAAATGCTTTAAAAACCAAAATGGAGAAGTGAGTGAAAAACAAAAGACCCAGAGATGGGAATATGACAGAGTCATAACTGCTGCACCAAGCCCAAGGAGAGGGATCTGTTTACTTGAGGGAAATTGGCTTTACCTGCCAGCGACTTGCTGCAACTAGTTGGCATGGTCACCTGCAAAACTCACATGCACTGTGGGTCTGGTGAGAGAAATTACAGGATCAACGCCAGTGAAGAGTAGGTTTAATATCTGAAATCCAATAAGAAAAACAATTTTTATATCTTTAAGGGTCTCCCGAGGCAGGATATGCAGTAGTCTGTAAAAGTTTAGAAAGCCCAAGTGTACTGAGTTTTATGAAGAAATACCATTCCTCGGATTTTTTTTTTTCTTTCCAATTCCTCTTGCTTGTAGACAATAAGAATTTCAGTGGGACTGTTGAACAGTAAACTGGTGGGGAAAATAACACTTTTTTATAAATCAGTGAAAGTATGTTTCTTTTTAATCTTCATGTATAAGTTAAGCCATATTAATTGTCTCAGTAATATAACTTGAATTGAATAACTGGCATTTTTACCCTGCAAAATTTCATGGAGGAAAGTTCAGGATTGATCCCAAAGCAGGCAGAATTTAAAGATTTACTGTATTTCTTCAATTCCAAGGCATTTTTCTTCTTTTCAGATTTTAGCTATTATGATTATATAATTTGCAGTCGATATGTGCATTTAATTTTTGTTAGTTTCACAATACTCTTAATTATATTGGGGTCTTATTTTGTGACTGATAATACCTTAGAAGTAGTAGAGGCATTCAATTCAAAGGTTCATCTGTCCCAAGGATATACACATTTGTAGGGACATACTTGGGCCTTGGCAAGCTTACTAAAGTAGGCTGCTTCCCTTCTGTCTTTTTAAATATATAACCCAGAGATGTTGGAAAAATTCTGTTTGGTATGCAGAGGCCCATTGTTACGTCCATGTTTCCTTTAACTTTTTCTTTTTCTTTTCTTTTCTTCTTTTTTTTTTTTTTTTTTTTTTCATTTGTGGTCTCTCCTTGTAGGTTGTCACTACCTCTTATTTAAAGGGTGGGAGAGCTTAGTCTTGACCTCTTGGGGCCAGGCTAGCTTGTCACTGGCCACAGTGATCTCCAGAGACCCAGCGTCAGACCTGGCCCTTTGTCCTGCACAGTGCCTCATGTGTACAGTCTCTCTTTAGGCTGGACTACAGCAGCCTTTCATACACTCACTGACATTTTCTGCAATATACACTTGTTTTCCAGCTCTTTGATAAACTATGGGGAGTTTTGGTTTCAGTTTTGTTTTGTTCCTGGAGCTTCATATTGTTACACTCTTTGAAGTTACCTCAGGTGATAGAGTTTTATTTTAAGAAAATTGCTGGTTTCACAATTAGTCTTTGGGAAATCCTGGGATATTCTTTGGACACGTCAAGTTTTCAATTTCTAGGGCTTTCTCTTTAATTTTTTTCCCTCTTTTTATGGCTTGTTTTTTCAAGGAAGAAGTTCTTTTCTCCGTCACTAGGTGCTTTTGCTTACTCGTGGTTTTCACTACACTTGTCTCTATGTACTGCCTTCTTTGTCTCTCAGCTTCATTGTCACCTAAGTATCCTGTATTCAAACTTCCCAAGAAAGGATCTGGGCCAATTGGTTGATCCCTACCAGAATGGACCTTCTGGTTGGGTAGAGTCCTCCAGAGGTTATAGACAAATAGCTGTCTTTGCCTCTGCTGCCCCTACCTTACCCAGGTTGGTGTGGCAGGTTATAGACCCCTGGGGCACAACACTTGATGATTTTTGACAAGAAACGTTGTGATCCCATATTTCAGAAAGGAATTGGAAGTATGGATAGCAATCATAGTGTAATAGATTCAGTACAAACTCATAACAATTACAGTCATCTGTTAATTGTAGAGAATCCCTTAAACCAGTTAATTTTTTCAACTCTGATTTTTATTCACGTGTTATAAGTTATCCATACATTTAAAAGTAAAAAAACATTTGTTTTTAGTTAGCAAACTGATACAGGAAAATAACTTCTCATGCTTCTTGGAACACAACTACTAAGGCTTTATTTTGGAGTTCAAGAGTTTTTGACATAGCTACTTTGAAAATACACAAACAAACAAAAAAAAAGCACACACATACACACATAAAAAATCTTAACTAAAAAAAAAATCAATGTGTAAACTATATATTCTCTTGTAGAACATCTCTATACTCCAATTGTTCTCTGTCCCTAAATGCCAGGCTCTAGGAGAGAGGATGAGCTCTGGGGTTAAGGAAAGGTAGGGAATAAGGGCGAAGGAAATATTAGAGAAGATGAAACCACTTAAAATCAAGCATCCCAGGTTTACCATACTCAATCAACTTAGAAAGTGGTGGACAGTCTTTCTAGGTAAAGTCCCCACCTGTTCTGTAGGATTCACTTTACTACCTCAAACACTGGTTTCACGAAGTTAAAATTACTGAACCCATTTACTCAATTAACAGGTATGTCCACTAAGGCATATGACTTAATCTTTTTCCATTTGAAAACCTAGAGACTAATGGTCATCTGTTTGTTGGCTTTCTGAATAAGTATCTTCTCCCCATATTCATAGTAAAGTGTTACGAGTGGGAAGATGGGGAGCAGAAACTATTTATGTTACAATAAAGTCCTCTGTCCTCACCTCTAGAATATACAAAAAACCATCCAGCTAACTTGCCAACAGTTCTTCAGCCTTTGGTAGTAATATGTATATTTAATATCATTAGTATCTTTTAAGATGATGATTTTTCTGGGACAGATAACATACCTTTTAAAGGCTAACCCAATTCTAACAGATTTTTAAAATATTTTTATTGATTTATTGAATTATAAAATACATACTACAGTGATTAATAAAGTAATAGTTCTCTTTAATATATTGAGAGAATAAAGATGGACGTTTGCTGAGCACTTTATTTACTGATTAAAAAATAATGATTTACATTTTGATGAGAGGCTCTTAAAAGCTGAACTAGCAAAGCTAACAAAAATGGTTTCTTCAGAATGTGCTGCTTCATTATTTTGAAAAGAAGATCTATCAACAACAATATAAAGGCAGTTGCTGAGTTAGGTCATAAAAATAAGAAACTCCAAAATGTAATTGTTGTATATTTCTCCCTTAGTGTTTTGTACAGTATTTGTTTTGAGAGGATAATAATATGAAATATGTTTAATAGTGATAAAGATAAGCAGTTACTCTGTTACCATATACTTATCTTTTTATATTACGATGAATCTGATTTGTATAGTAGAGAATCATACTCTCTATAAAAGGGCCTCTCTGCTGCATCTGTTCATTGATTTGTTCAGCAAATTTGTATCACGTGAATCTGAAATTCCGATATCCCCCCATGATGTCTCCAGTGTGGCATGAGAAGGCAGGCACTGGCCTTGCTTTCAAAGACCTAATCTTTAAGAATGAAGAATTTATTATGGGCCAGATGAGCATTAAGAATTGCAGCAGGGCACTTAAGAGCACCATTAGTGTTGACGGTGGCACAGATCCCTAGAGTTCTTTGTCATTGCCTTGGAGTGGTATTATCCACTAACTTCTTGATTCGTATTTATCAATTGACGTGGCGGCCCCTCAAGATGGCTTCCCATGACTCTGTCCCTTGATATGTGGTGCATCCTGGTTGCTTTCTTTGTGCATTGATCCCACCAAATGGCTTTATGGCAGTTTCCCATCCTTGTGTGGGACGTTGTCTGGAAAGGAGCAGCTCTGCATCGTGAAGCCTTAAAAAAGGACCACACAGCCCCTTCCCACTGCACACCACCCCGTTTCCAACTTCAGCACCTGTCTTCACTTGATGCTGCTCCCTGAACTCAAATTATGAGGTTAGGCCCTTCACATTCTTGCCAAAAAATTAAACTGACTTTATCGTGAAGATTTATGGCCATCTTTAGAGGATTTTCCATCATTTCTAGTTTGAGGACAACTGAGGCAGCTCTGGTTAGTCTCCTGAGAACACATTCCATGTCTATCTCTTTTGTAGCTCTTGTAACATGAGAGGAAACGTCTGTAGAGAAAGGCCGGAACTTTGGGAGCCACTTTCTAGAAGCTAACCTTCTGCCCACCCCCTTCAGTTCCTGAACCACCCTAGCATGTTACTGATTCCCCAGAAACTTCAGAACCCACCTTCAACAACTGCCAGAGAAGTCAGGAGACAAACTGTTATGAAGAACTTTTTTTGTAATGTTTTTAATTCTTTAAGATTTCTTTTCTCACACAGTTTTCTTAATTTAGAAATAGCCAAATCAAGCCATTCTTTCTTTCTTTCTTTCTTTTAATATTTTATTCATTCGAGAAAAAGAGAGAGAGTAAGCTGGAGGGAGAGGGAGAGAGAATCTGAAGCAGACCATGATGCAGGGCTCCGTCCCATGACCGCAAGATCCTCAAGATCGTAACCTGGGCCACTTAACCTACTGAGCCACCCAGATACCTCTAGCCATTCTTGATTCTAAAACTGGAGTAGTTCACCAGTGAAAACTCAGTTTCACCTTCATTTGGCAGTTCATGATAATTACTTAGAAACATTTGCATATGATAATTAGCTCCTTTATTATTTTTTTTTGATGGGTGGGTGGGGATGGAGGATTAGAGGTAAAGGGAGAGAGAGAACCTTAAGCAGTCTCCATGCCCACTGTGGAGCCTGACGTGGGGCTGGACCTCACAACCCTGAGATCATGACCTGGGCCAAAATCAAGTCATGCGATTAACTGATTGACCCACTCAGGCACCCCAACTCACTTTTTTGTCTTTTTCTTTTAAATCCTATAGAATAAAAACAACTTCCCATTCTGTATATATTCATATATTTAGATAAGCTAAGTTGAGTGAGGTTAGAAATTTTAAGCCACATTCAAAAGATTATGCAGAAGAAAAAAGGGAAGCCCAGGAGGACTCTGCAATTAAGGGATATTTTAGGGTGGTCGTTCTTGGTTCTGGCTGCATATCAGATTCACACTTACCCTTGCCCTGCTCCCAGAAGCCCTCATGCAGTAAATCTTAAGGAGCATGGGCATCTTTACTTTGAATAAAACTACATTGTGCATCAGTTCACTAGAGCTGAAAACAACTGTTCTAGGGGTTACTAGAACATTGGTAGCAGTTTTCTTAGCATAAGAAAACCCTTTCATTGTTTGGTTTTTTAAAGCACCTTAGTTTTTTTTTTTTTTTTTTTTCTATTTAGTGTTACTTTTCTTTTTTGCAAGTAAATCATTAAGCAGTTAGAAAATATTTCTTTATTGGGGGAAGTCCCCTAAAAATGATATTTTAAGTTAACATATTTGTATTTTCCTTGTTAACCCTAACACAGACTTACAGAGGGCTATGTTAGCTTTTAGTCCACTGACTTTGGTGGTCCGTGCTTTTCAAAGCAGTACTTTGTAAATTATACACTTAAATGCTACAAATAATGGGGGGCAGAGTGTTCAAAATGCAAAGAATGAATGTTGGTTTCTTATCCTGAGAGAGGACAAGTCTGAAACAAGGGCCCTAGACTTGTCTTCTGGGGAGCCATGTGTGGAGGAGATGAGGAGGCAGAGAATAATCTCGGGAAGAACGCTAAGGGGGGAAAGAAGGGGATGTGGACAGGACTGTGATTTGTTGTAAGAGAGGAAACTGATTTAGAAACGCCATCCTCAGTGTCACGTCACTTTTCTTTGTTCGCTCCCACCTCATACCCTGGGCATGTGTGGACATTTGCACCCCTGAAGAGAGCTGGGAGGAGACCAAAGGGAGCAAGTTTCCATCTTCCCACACACACAGTGCCACCACCCCTGCCGCAGTGCTCCTCTCTCAGCAAGTCATCACGGGCCTGAAGATGTCTGTGTGCGTTCCGTCTTCCAGGCCCTCAAGTGGGTCTGTTCCCCACACAGTTGTTCTTCAGAGTAAAGGACCTTCTGACCCGCTTCTCCATCCTGGCTCAGTAGAGATGGTTTGGGCCACATCATTAAACTTTTCAGATAATAGTGGTGACACATTTCCAGTTATTTCATGGTTAAACAAAACTCCTTATCAGGCTTAAAATATATAAGGGCTTTGATTAAAATGCCCTGGATTAAAAAAACAGATTCAAAATAAAACTTAAAAGACTTAGTTCTATTTGATTTATTTACTGTAAGGTTCACTAACTGCCCTGTTCCCAGCAGGCTTTCCTATCCAATAGGTCGATTTTTTTCAAAATGTTTGACTCATTTTCTCCTTTAATAAAGAAACTCTGAAGCCTCCCCTTAGGTTATTTGAAATAAAATAAATGGGATCCTGTGACTGAACATAAAGCCGTGAATACAATGCTGGTCTGTTTTCAGCCTGCACACATCCCTTTCACCTCCACCTGCTCTCCCGGGTCCCGGAAAGGGTCTGTACCGCTCCTAGGCACCGGCCAGTGCGACTGGTCCTGCCAGCCACTCCGCTGTGCCCTCCACACAGTTGGTGACTTCCCCCACCCCGCAGCTCCCTCTGCTTCGGTGCTGTGGGGAAGTTCCTGCCAAGTCAGCCTCACTGCTGTGAGTGACGGGGTCCCTTTGTCAGGCACAGCAAGGGCCTCTCATTTGCAGCAGACACAGGCAGGCCAAGGAAGCCGCCTATATTCCTAAGTGTATGAGTTTCCTATCAGTGCTATAAAAAGTACCATAGGATTAGAACAACACACATTTGTCATCTCACAATTCTAGAGGTCAGAAATCCAAAAGGGGTCTCACTGAGTTAAAATAATCAATGTGTCAGGAGGCTGTGATCCTAGGTAGAGGCTCAAAGAGAAAATTCATTTCTTTACCTTTTCCAGCTTCTGAAGGCTGCCCACATTCTTTGGCTTGTGACCTGCTTCCATCTTCATAGCCAGATTAAATGCATCTCCCCTACTTTAATGTCATTAAATCCGCAGAGTCCCTTTTGCCCTGGAGGGTAACACATTCACGGGTTCTGGAGACTGGGAGGTAGATGTCTTTGGGGAACCATTCTTTTGCCATCACACTATTAACCATCTGTATCCAATAAAACACAGTTGCCAGTCTGGGATTTCTGGATGGCTTCCTGATTTGGGTCCTGTCCATACTTACCCAGCTCATCTGCCTCTCTCCTTACCCCCTGACACCACCCCATCTTTCCCTAAAGCCACGCTGATTTCTTGTTCACAACCTTCTGGCTGTGCCTTTGTCCACACAGTTCTGAAATGGCCTACATACTCCTCCCCTATGCTGACAAGTCTCTAACCCACTCCACTCCTCCTTCTTAAAACTCATCACCTCCACATTGAGGACAACCCTCACAGATGAGTCTTTCGCACAGTGGGGAGAACTTCCATTCCTTTTTAGACAGTTTCAGGATATTATGTATGTATATAATTTATTAAGACTTCTTGTATAAAGCTTTCTATGACTTCCTCAGATGAAGTTAATTAGTACCTCCTCTGTAACTCCAAAGCCTTTGTTGGAGCACTTCTCAGATTTGACTACAATTATTTGTTTATAGGTTTTTCTTGTCAAATAGTCTTTGAATTTCTCAGGAACAGAGCTCTCCCTTTGTCTTTATATCTAGAGCACTTAAACAAATCAGTGTGTAATAAATGCTCATGGGATAAGTGAGTGAATGAATGAGCATGCATTAAACTTTGCACAAATATAACTAAGCTGACCATAGCAAAAAATTCTAAGTTTGGTTAGACAGTTATTTAAGGCACAGTATTCTCATTTTGAAACCAGTCCCATAACAAAGACTCCGAGGATGATATTTTAAGAAAGTTCTACTATAAATATTATTGTTTCCATCCCCTTACCAAGAAGGTACAGTTTCCAAAAAACTTATGAAAAGTCTTGATCATAATGTTGACTTATATAGTATAACTGGCAACTTCTTAAATGATAATATATTGCAAAAAAGCTTTTGTGTATCTCTTTGTTCGTTGATGGGGGATTTTATGTGATGTTTGAACTTCTTAATTATGCTTATCTAACCACAATTTTTGTCACCAGCGTGGGAGGATGGAATTTTGGGGTAGCTGTTGTAGCTGTCAAGGTGGAAATTCTAGCCCTGGTCTGATGATTGGTAGTAAAGCTTTAAGTTCAAGGTCTAGAGAGGCTCCTTTGAGTTGGCCCAGAGTGAAAGGACTGGAGAAATGAGCCTTCAAAATAAATGTAAAAAAAAACAGGGTTACAAGGTAATGGAAAGAAAAGAAAAGAAAAGAAAAAAATACAGGAGTGCGGAAGACCTGAGATGAGTAGGTTAAGACGGAGATTTGGTGAAGCAGCTTAGTGGGATCCCAAGTCCCTAGGTTCATTAATTACATCGGTGGAATCTACGGTCTCCAGAACAGTTGTATCCAAGGTCAAAGTCAGGCATATATGCTGATTTCAGGTGAGAAAAGAAACCATCTTCCCAAGAACTTCACCAAGATTGACGGAAGTGCTCAGCCCATGTTTGGGCAGACATTTGAGTGAACAGATATAAGCAATGCTGTGTTCGTGACCATAAATGTGAAGACGGTGTTCTGGTCCCATTTCTGGGAAGTAGAGAAGCCTGCCAGCCGAAGAAGGAGCGTGTTATCACGGAGGACCTATAAGGCTCTCATCCATGAGAAAAATGTGAATCTACCGAGCTGAACGGTGTAAAACTACACTCTTGATTGAAGCAGCTCTGTGCAGGTTATATCTGGAAATTCCTTTACGTTATAGTCATGCTTAATTGTATGCTTCATTTGGCTGCGTGCAGGGCTACCATTCATGGGATGGGGGGAAAGGTGCAACTTCCGAAGAAGTAGGCTATAAACCTATGGGTGTGGACCTTTTTACCTCCAGGTGGTGTCAGCAGGAAGTTGACCATGGGGAGCAGTGCCAGGAACACAGCTGAAGGAAGACTGCTTTGTTTCATTGCAGGAACAAATATTCTTTTAATGGATGGTTAGTAAGGAAGCTTATTGTATAAAACCCAGCTTGAAGTTTAATGTGAGAATGTTGAAGTCAGTCAGTCATTACTCATTTTTTATGAGTGTAATAACATGCAGGATATGCACTTGTCAGTCAGTACACACACGCTTTGAGCATGGTAGGGTACTTGGCCGTGGCTTTTGAATTGCTAACCTGACGCTGGGATTACACTAAGCTGCGGGAACTCCTCTAGTGTGCCGGTGTGTGTGCCCATGTTGCTGGTAAATTATGTTTGCCGTGTAGCCCAGATAATAAGATTAGGATTTTTAGAAGGCTAAACGTGAATTTTAAGTTTATGGGTAGGTCCTAATCTTTTAAAACACTACCAATGCATATAGGGAATTTTGTACAGAATTAACCTGTCTATGAAGCACAGGAGAAGACCTCCAGTGCTCTGTCTGAGGGAAGTAGCCAGCTCTCAGCTCCAAGCATTCGTTGCCATGGGGGAAAATACGCAGATCTTGTTAGAATTTAAGATTTCTTTTTGAGATATCAGAATTATAAAATTTCTGGTGAAATATGCCAAAGTCTGAAAGATGAAAACGAAGTTTTTAAATTTTACTTAGTTCACTTTCCAGTTTATGACTTCTGCGATCACGGAAACTAACTTTAGGAGCATAATAAATTAGTATGCTGCTTATTTCAGTTCTCATTTGATTGTTTTTTATATAGTCTAAGAATTTAATTATCTTTCTAGCTCACTGTTACTGTTTTTATCAACTTCCATAGTGTAAACCAGTGGTTCTCAATCAGGGGCAATTATATCCCCAGGGGGCTATTAGGCAAAGTCTGGAAATATGTTTCGTTGTCACAGCTTGGAGTGGGAGGATGCTACTGGCATTTAGGGAGTAGAGGGCCAGGGATGTAGCTATTTAAATAGTCTACACTGCATAGGACAGAACCCAACAACAAAGAGTTATCTGGCCTAAAATGTCGGTAGTGATAAGACTGAGAAACCCTGCTGTAGCCCGTGTTTTAATTTCTGTGTCTTGCTCCTTCCCTTCCTTTTTTTTTTTTTTTTTTAAGAACCTTTTCCTAGGTCCTCTGTTTCTCCTCCCTTCTGTAATCTCACTCAGAACCTTTAGGGTGGTGGTTCTCAATTTCAAAATGCAAGAAAAAAATCACATGGGAGTTCCTAAAAACTGAAGACCCTCAGCCCCCACTTGTAGATATTCTGACCTGTAGATCTGGGATGGCCCAAGATTCTGCATCTTGAAAAGCCTCCAGGTGATCCTGAGGAAGACCATGCGTAGACCACAGTTAGAGTGGTAGGATTATGTTTGTTTTCGGAGTGTCTGCTTTTCTTCATTTGTTTAGATCCTCTAATTGTTGAACTTCTCAATTATGTTGTTACTTTTATTAAGCCCTTAAAATATACATAGCTTTTAATAATTATTTATACTTTGGGATTATAAAATGTATCTATGGACAAGTCAACCAAGTAGCTGGATAATATAGCTTATAGATTTCTTCCCAAAATTTCTGGTCTCTTTTCCCTACTTTTTTTGTAATATACCTTATGTCTTCTCACTGGTTGAGAGCGGTTCCTTGAAAATACAAAATTGAAAGCTTGTTTTTTAAATGTATGAACCAAGACAAAAAAAAAAAAAAAAAAGAGCATGGACTATAAGAGCTGAAAATATTAGAAATAATCCGTGTAAGTGATTCCTTAGCCAAACTGATGCATATGAAATGTTACAAAAAAATTAACTTCCTGGAGTTGGTAGTTTATGCCACGTACCTGTTCCATGGAGGCAGAAAGGTGAGGGCAGTTGTAGGTACATAAGACCCATTTCTCCAAATCCTGCCTGACACTTAGGAAAACGGCCTGTTTATGCAGATACCTGCCTTCAGGGGCTTCGACTCATGCCTGGCATTCTCTGCATCATAACAGCTAAGTGCAAATCACAGGGCTTTGAGAGGTCTACAGCAGTTATTCAGTGGCTTGAAATTTATCATTAGAGTGATACATGGCAATTATTGGGTCACTAATAAGGCATATCCTCTGAGATGTCATTACCAAAACAGATGTCCTATACACAAATAAGACAACTTAGGATCATGCAAACAGTGTTAGTCTACTAACCAGCTTGCCACCAAGAGTCATGAGTAAAAAAAATTTTTTTTAATCATGAAAAAAACTGTATTTAGATTTGGCCAGCTGGACTCAGTTTACACGATCCCAATTTTGTTGGCAACATCCAAAGCATCATAGTCAGGGGCCAGTCGAACATATGCCTTCTTCTCTCCACCAGGCCTGATCAAGGTGTTGACCTAGGCCACATCAGTGTCATAGAGCTTCTTCACAGCCTGTTTGATCTGCTGCTTGTTGGCCTTGACATCCACAATGAACACAAGCATGTTGTTGTCTTCTATTTTCTTCATGGCTGGCTTGGTAGTCAGGGGGACCTTGATGATGGCATAGTGATGAATCTTGTTTCTCCTGGGGGCACTCTTTCGAGGGTATTTGGGCTGCCTTCGGAGACGCAGAGTCTTGGGTCATCCGAACATAGGTGATGTGTGGATCTTCTTTTTTTTGTGGCTGTGGACGCCTTTCAGCACCGCTTTCTTGGCCTTCAAAGACTTTGCTTTGGCTTCGGCTTTGGGAGGGGCAGGGGCTTCCTTCTTAGCTTTCGGTGCCATCTTCGTAAAAGGGATTTCCAAAGAGTCATAACTTTTTATCCAACTTTGACCACTTTCTCATAATAATCCTGAAGAAACTATTTTTAAGAAAACCAGAATCCTGTTTGGTTGACTTCATGTTCATGCCAAATGAGAAGATATTAAAGTAGTTATCGGATGGCCAGAAAAGGTTTTCAGCGTCTCCCTCATAATTTTCATCAAATGCCTTCCAACGTCCTATAAATAAATACAGATAAATGTTTTACTGAGCCGCTCCTCTATAAAAATTGCTGCTAACACTGCTAATAGGCTACTGAACTTGAAATGATGAGGCTGAATGTATCTTTCACCTTAACCACCTGGAATCTCAACAAATTCAACTCTCCGGAACTTTATTTCCTCTGATTTAAGATGAGGAGATTAGACTGTTTTGTGATGTCCCTTCTGGTTCTAAAAGGCTATGATTCTGTTAGAGTGCCCACAATTTGGATATCAAGTGTTGAATTGGTGAGTCATTTGGGGCAGGAGAAGACCACAGCATTTCCCTGCATCCTACGCTCTTCCCCAAGGATGGGTCAGGGTTAAGGGCAGAATCATTTCCCATCATTGTGCCCACAAAAAGGAACCCATGCTGCTGTGTCTAACTCGGTGATACTAATTGGGCCCTAAGATTAGGAATGTTGAGTACCTCTTTCCTGGATTTTGTCTCTAGATGGAATAGTTCTTCTATGAGGTTAAAGAGGTAAAAAACTTACTTTTGGCTTTTCCCTTTATCGTCTCTCATTAGACTCTCTGAAGGTTAGAACCAGCAGGGCTGCCTGCCCTCCACTACTGTACTTGACTTTCTTCTTCTTGGAGGACACCTGACCTGCCTTTGTGATCAAACTAAGGCTGGGTTGAGCCTTGGCTAGAGCTGTTTTCTGAATAGACTGGCCTAGCTCACTGGGCTTTGGGACAAAACCTAACATATTGTTTTCCTCAAGAACTTTGTTAGAGAATGGTGACTGTAGTCATCACATTAAGAAATGCGACTGGTTATAGAATATCAGCAAAGCATTCATTCATTTTCACTTTTTCCTCTTTGTTCAGTAAGCACTTATTTAATACCTGCTGTGTGCTTTGATAAGTTCTAAGCATGAGAATATAGAACTCAAACAAATGAGTATAGACTATATCCTTATGTTGGGCATGTCTCATGATCTTTATTCTCTATTCTTACCTATAAAGGGAGAATAGTTGAATCTAAGAAAGAATTTTGAATCCTAACTCTGGGCCCAAAGAAATTCCCATGAAAGCTTACAAATTCTCGAATGGGAATGTTATAGACTTGTGTCTTCCCCCATTCAATTATGGAAGTTAAAAATTATTATGGGCACTAAAAGTGGTGTTTTACATTGTATGTGCCTTAGAACCACATTGTCCATTTGAAAATCATAGCATGAAATTGGCCCCAACCCAAATCAGCAATGAAGAATTGACTCCTAGCCAAGACCTGTGCTCTGGGATTGACAGCCGTGGGCCACCCCGTGACGCTAGAAGAGGCTTGTTCAAGCACCAGCAAAGCCATTAGTGCAGTTTATCATCAAAGGCACCATCCATTCTTCAGAGCTACATAGAGGGGTGTTAAAAATCACAACAGCCTAGCAGACTGTGTTTTAAATGAAGGGAAACCCATCTTTGGAATATGAGCAGAATACTAATGGGAAAATGGCAGGCAGTTTATGAGAAGAAACCCTAACTGTTTTTGTTTAATCTCCTTATTGCAAATGTGACGTTACTTTAAAAATTACTTACAGTGTCATGAATCTGAATTATAGCCTGAAAGAAAAATTTTCAGAATGGCCCAATTATCCTTCCTGTGCTAATAAACTGGTCTCCAGAAGACCTCCTCAGGGCAGCTCATCTTCCAGCTTTGATGGAGAAGGGTTGGCTTATTTTCATCTAAATCTATAGTTCAATCTCCTATGTGAAGGAAAAATAGATTATAAGGAATCATGGAATATAAAAGGGGATTTAACATTTACTTCTCCTAAAAGTTTCTTTTTATGGGCTAGGATCATATTTATTAAGAACTTTCTTGAGTTCTTTCCGCCCACGGGTCCTGTCCCTGTGCTTTAATCAAACCACCTTTTTTGCCCTAAAAAAACACAAACAAACAACAAAAAAAAAACTTCCTGAAATTCTTTCTTGGACCTTTTTTTTTTTTTAATGTAGCTAAATGATATAAATTTGAAGACTACTTTTGAAACTTAAATGGAAAGCATATTCTTTTAAAGATGCTTTTGTCCCGCTTGCTGTGCTGAATTAGGTTTTGAGAGAGCCACCAAAGCTCTGGAATTTACACTGTGGCAGAATACCAGAAGAAAAAAATAGCTGTTCGTCTTCTAAACAGAGCAGAGAGGTCAGGCATGGGAGTCCACCCCCACCCTGGCATGGCTCTGCTCACCACCAGGCAGCTAAGAAGGCTCCTCCTCAGCTGTGACCTGAGACCTACCAACACAGACATCATCAGAGTGCCTCAGAATGTTCTAGCGCTAACCCTGTGTGCAGAGAAAAGCTGGAATGAAAACACGAGAAGCAAATGCAAGAGAATCACTTATTCAAAAAAGGCCATTTGGTTTGGCTCAGCTTTATCTGGGAGTTTCCAGACCAATTCAGCCTGTATCCTGAAGAGATCCCAGCCTAGAAAAATAATTTTTTTTCAAGTACATGCATCATTGGCTACTATTAATTCTTAATTTAGACTTATTCTGATAATGTCAGTGGAATAAAATGTAGAGTAATATTTATTTAAAATGCATGAAAGCTACAAATATTGACATTTGTTTTCTGTTTCCTCAGGGCTATTTAATTTCCCCCCCGACTTGATGTCATCCTGTTAACTTGTTAACGTGTTTACTTATCCTTTTTTTCTATTAGCATTAGCTTCTAATATGAAGATTTTTTAAAAATTCTGCTTTGCTTCTTTGTCTTGCATTTTTTTAATGTTGAAATACTAAAGTGATCATATTCAGAAATGCAGAGTGTTTTCTGTGTTATGCCAGTTGTTAAAAATACATGTTTATATCAATTCATGGGATTATTATTCTGTGTTTGGTTATCTAGTTCACCAATTCTTTTTCTTGCTAAGAAGTTTTAATAATTTTTAATCATCCAGTTATAATCTCCACATCAGTAGTCTCAACTAAAACCTCTTCAGTTTACTTTTCATGTAAGGAATGTAAAGCATTACTTATAATTTGATTAAAATTGAGATGACTTTATATAAATATGCTGTTAAGTAACAGTCCTTAAAAATAATTAAAACTATAATGATGTGGCTCTAAGTAATTATTTTACAGAAAGAATATTGAGCCATAAAATCTTTTGAAGAAAACTGGTATTGGAGATAAAACTATCCTCCTAGTCTGCATATTTTTGCATTCCACTCCATAGCTTTTCTTTCTTAGGTGCACAAATAGTAGTCATTAAAAAAAAAATCTGAAATTGAATTTAGGCCTCGTTGCATTCGAATTCTTGAATACTTGCGAGTTGTAAGGTCACTGGGTACAATGAAAGGGACCAAGAGGAAGAAGCCACTGCACTAAAGTAGGAGCAAATGCTAAGAGGGAAAAACAGAACAATCGAAACATGCCTAAAAAGTGATGTGCAGGCAAATGTTAAAGCATTGTATTTTAAGTGTTCTCTTAGAGCTTATTTATAGACTCTTTTGCCGAAAATGTTATAAAGAAAAATGCCATTCATCAAGAATAAATAACCTAATGTATCTATTGGATAAGCTTTTGTTTATATATTTATAAATCTAAATAAATAAACAAACGTGTGTGTGTGTGTGTGTGTGTGTGTGTGTGTGTATAATATACTACTTAAGGTAGATCCCACTTAGCCAGCTTGCTGGTTTGAGAAGGTACGCATGGGGCCCTTTCTGTGGATTTTTTGCCCAGCATGTGTCCTAGCATCTGACCAGTTCTTTTTGGCCTGAGCCAATGGAAGATCACGCTAGGGTGCAGGAAAGCACAGTAAATTAAGCTGGGCACTGTAGTCTGTTTCCAGGTCACTGACTTCTGCCTCTTTCTCATACCTTGTTCACCCTTTGACCTTGTTAGAACAGTAATGTTTCTTCATAAAACATTCTTAATGAGACTATTTACCTTGCATACCCAATGAGATCATGCTTCATGTTATAAATTCTGTGCTCAAACATATGCCAAGAAGGCAACCCTTGCAGCTGTTAAAGAATTAACTTTTTAACTGAGGGAGGGACCTTTTGCTTGGCAGCCACAGCCAGCATGGCACTGTTTTTCTTATTTTGAGTATATTATAAAGCTAGATGGAGGTTTTTATTCTCCTTTTTTTCCCCTTTTTGCTTATTTGTTTGTGTTTTGTTTTACGCCCACAGATATATCGATCTTGAGCATAGCATAGTTATTCCTAAAGAATGTGAATTTACAAAGCAGATGAATAATATGTATTTTTTTTTTCAAGAATGTTCATCTGATTTCAAAGATCTATTTGACCAAAGAACTCAACTCTCAGTCGCAGTGGAGCTTAGGACCTTTATCTTTGATCAGAAGTAGTGAGTTCTTCTGCCCCAATATATACTATTTTTTTACACAGACCAGTCTGAATTCTGCATCTTTTGGTACCTTCTTCCATCAGAATGAAGGTGCCCTCACCTGAGCAAATGCATAAAGCCCGGGACACCTGCTACAGCAGTAGCAGCCCAAGAGTATACCAAAGTTGGCCCTTCTGCCCAGGGAATGAGGAGAGAAAATATCTTGTGAATCAGTACATGTCATAATATGCCTTCTACTGAAAAGATTAATCTCTTCAATAGAGGCAGCCTTTGGTAACCTTGCTGAACTTGTAAAAGTCATTGGAGGGCCAGGCCTTTTTTCACCCCCCTTTGACCTCCTGATTTGATGTCACTTGCACACGTAATGGGGCTTCTGTCTTCTGTTTTTCCATTGTCATTACAGTAGTTCACTGCCTACTTCCTCTGCCACAGTCCCATCAGTGCCATCCTTGTGACCCTGTGCATACCGCCGTACCCATCTGAGTGGTGGTGATGACAAGCAGTACTGACCTCACAAGGTCCTTCTGAGGAGTCAATTGAGATCTTTTTACAAGAAAATATTGGCAATAATCCATTTTTACAAGAAAATATTGGAAATAATGCCATCCTAGCACTTAACATACAGATTCTCAGTGAATGGCAGCTCTTCACCATCACTATTTCCCCCACTAATAAAATTAGTTTAAGGTAGTCCCAGCCTGGCCACACCTGGAAGATTTGCTGGGTTACCTTCAAAACTCTGGCCCAAAATGGAACCCTCTCCATACATAGCCTCATCGTACACACATTCCTGAGTCTGACTGGCATTGAAAGAAAAAAGGGAGGGGAAAAAATGTTGCTATTAGAGGAAAAAATTTCATATACATATATAAAATAAAATATAAGTGCCATAAAAACAATCATATTAATCATCTGTC
The DNA here is from genome assembly GCF_963455335.1 of Martes martes. Classification (NCBI taxonomy): domain Eukaryota; kingdom Metazoa; phylum Chordata; class Mammalia; order Carnivora; family Mustelidae; genus Martes; species Martes martes. The sequence continues at coordinate 65,075,065 of NC_137889.1, read as the reverse complement.
TAGCCCTAGAAGCACCTTGTAGGCAGATGCTTGCTTTGCACCTTTCCCACCTCCTGTCTCCAGCTGGGAAAGTATCAGAATATGTCATTGGGGATTATCTTCTAGAACCTTGTTGCTATCTCTGCAAAATTAGTAGACCCCCTATTCTGGCTGCCTCAGATTCCCTTAAGTCTGTCTGATGAGATTTGGCTTCTGGTCTTTGGGACTCTCCTCTTAGAGGAGTCAGTGGGGCTTAACTTTGGGTGATCCTCATAGAGGGAGGTGGCTGGCCCACGTGGGTCTTCAGTGTAATCTGAATCACACCGGAAGCAAACCAGAGCATGGTGGGAATTAATGCAGAGGGATACAGGAAAATGTGACCTCCCAGAGAAAGATAAAACAACTTCTCCCTCCCATCGTCCAACTCTCCTAAGTATCTTGTCAGTACCACTGATCCCACACTTATCATGGTCTGCTTTACAAGCCTAAATACTTTCTTGTGTATTGATCCAACTTCCTTCCCCAAGATTCTGATCTCTTGTCAAGGCTCAGATCTTGTTATTCAACACTGCACCACACACAGAACAAGACACCTTCTATGCAGTGGTTAGATACTGGTCATTGGCTAAGTAGTGAAGAAACGAGTTCTCTAACAGCAACAAAATTATGTCTATTACAGATGTAAGGATATCTGTGGGTATATTTGTACACACATTAAAATTTAATATGTGGAGATCCACTGATTTGGAACATCTTTTTTCCCCAGGTTTATCAAGGTTATGATTAACAAAAGATTATTTAATGTGTACTATGTGGTATTGTGATATAAATATACCTCTGTAGTGATTGCCACAAGCTACTATATATCCATCACCTCATACGGTTACCATTTTGTGTGTGTGTGTGTAATGCTTTTTAAAATGGTCAGAAGTTGGGTTTGAGTTTGCCATGGCATGTTTCCTGTGTTGCTAATATAAACAATGCCTGTTAATTTATTAAGTTATGTACATTAACATGAGAATGTTTAGAGATAATTTTTAAAACACCCTGTTTTCAAGTTCTTCAACCACTCAAGGAGTATTTATAAACAATTGAAATGCCACTTGTTTATTATCAATTGAGAAGCTAATCATTTAGTCATAAATGAGGGTGCTGGACACTCACCCCAGCATCCAGCCTAGTGAATACTAGATGCTCTTTTTCCTGTTAGTACCAATGAGAGAGGTTTTGCTGCAAAACCAATGAAACCTTTAGAAAGATGACATTCCCCCATTTGCTTTTACAACACAGAGATATTTGGTTGTTCTCCCAGCTCCTGAGTGTGCCTTCTCTGGCAGTAGAAAGGCAAAGAGCAGCCATGCAAATAGAGAGGATGAGGAGGGTAGGAAAACATGACCAATGAGAGGGTGACAAGAGAAATGGTCTGTTAAAGGAGGGATGACGGGATGGGTACTGTTATTGTCCTGTGGGTTCAATCTAGAAGTTATATTTGGCCTGTGAACAGAAAATCCATGTTTTCACATAACCTGAGTATATCCTCTCTAATATTTCCTGCCGAGACCTAGAATTTCAAGACATAGCATGGAGCTTCTCTAAAATGACAGAATTCTCACTTTAAATTTTTCCAGTGAAATGTTGTGATTGAAAAAAATCCCACCCCAGTCTTTTATTCTACTCCAGAAGAAGAATAAGGAAAGGAAAAAAAAAAAAAAGCTGTGCTAATTACCCATTTCTAGGGTAATTAGTACTTGAGAAAGATCACGATGAAAGTACTATGAGAACCTTGTTTATCCCTTCATTTTGCTGTGAGATATAAGAATGACAGAAATCCTAGCTGGCCATCATACTACTCCCCCAAAAGTTTGTCAAAAAGGTATCTTACAGGTTCTGTCAGCCTCAGAAGAGAGGGTAAACCGAAAAGGAAATCTTACCATGCCACGTTTAAGGCCTTTGTGAATCCTTAGAACTCATTGGGAGTTTTTCACACTTTTTAGAAAGTCCAGCCAGATGCTCCCTGCTTGCTTCTGCATATTGGTCAGGATGGGAAGCAGGGCCTCCCCATTGCACAGCTCCTGGGGGAGCAATTCATGGAGAATCTATAGAGTTCTGTCTCCCAGCAGTGCCAGGAAAAAGTGGCTGCCAAGATGCTGTTAGTAATTAAGGACTTGGCAGCTGAGGGCCGCCTGTAAGCACATCCTAGTTACTGTAACTTCCAGGTAGAACAAGAGAATCTCCTTTAGGCCTAAGTGGGACTGGGACATGTACACAGTCACGTTACTGCACCTCCCCCAACACCATGCACGTGCGCACACCCACCCGCAGCTGTCGTTGGCACTCAAGAAATGAAGTAGGGCTCTGGCCACCTGGACGCATGCGTTCCCAAGCCCTATGCCCATTAGCTCCACGGTAATTTAGTAAGGTGGTTGGTAAGCAGTGTTAAGACCCCAAATTTATGTTCACTGATGCTTTGGATAATGGAAACATGCTTATTAAGGATCTTTAGCAAAAGATTTTCCTGTGTAATTAGCAAACATCTTAATTATACACTTGGACTTGAAGCTTGTGCTAATCTTAAAGTATAAAAATGATGCAAATTAGACAAAGAGAAAAGGATTAGAAGGGAAGCTGCGTAATATAACTCCATTACTAAAGTATAATAACTTATCCAAGTTTATTAAAATTTGAGTTTGAAATAATTCAACATTTATTGAGTACCCATAAGCATCATCGAGAGGATGTTACAGGAACACATAAGACACTATTACCAACTTTTAGGAGCTTTCATTTTAGAATACAGCATGTATTAGAAGAACAGCATAAAATTTTCAAGTGTTTTAGAAAGGCTACTTTGAGTAATAAAAGTGTAATTTATTATGTAGCTCCCTGTACTTTTAGAAAAGATATTGGACGAATACACATGGCTGCAAAATCTGCACACTGAAAATATTACCCTGAGCTATTTAAATAAATACAGAGTATTACTCGATTCCAAGTGTGTCCCACATATATTCACAAAATCACAGGGTAAAGTTAAATGTACCTGAAATACCAAACAGAATGTTGATAATCTGCTCACTAGCTTATGCTACAGGACATAGTCTTGTGGATAAGTGCTAGAGAAAACGTTAAGCTCTCTTCTTTTTGATATTTCATGGCATTGACCTTAAATCAGCCAGGAGAATAAACACAGCATGATAGACCTAAGGCCTAAAACAAATATGAGTTTTATAATTAATTTTCAAGCAAATATCACTTTTAATAAAAGTTGAAAATATAACCCTTGTCTATTCCTAGTCAATCAAATTATGGTTATCATCAGATGTAGTCTTACAATGAATGAGGACATTTTAATGAACCAGAATATTTTAAATATTTGCAAAATTTTGGGAAGAATGGCAGTACCATTGAAATATTATATCAAAAAGGTAAGAAAAATATTATTTCAGATGTTAGTAATAATTTCTAACATGGTTTTATTTTTCTTTCCCAAGTTAGCCCTCTGCGAGATAGGAGAGGGAAGCCCCATCGTCTCCATTTTTCAGATGAACCAGTTGAGGCTTAGAGAAAAGTTTACGTGACATAGGCCGTTTGAAATGTCTGATTCCCCAAATGATCACTATATGCTATTGGTGAGGCACTTGGCTGATTTCTTTTCTTAGTGGTCTCTCACTCATCCGTTCCTCAGAAGCATCTGAGTTCTCCACTGTAAGCTCAGCACCCCTGGGCAGAACTCGTTTGCAGCTTCCCATTTGCATATGTGAATATGATACATTTGCTTTTCATTGCAGCAATTCTGAAAAATCAGATTTTTCTGACACATATCTTTTATTGAAGGAGACAGTCTATAAAGAAATGAAATGATTTGAAATGACTGTTTTAAAATTGTTCTGCTAATTTTAAACTCCTTAAGGATAGGAATTTTATCTTTTAAGCCCAGTTCCACTATTTAATGGATGTGTGGCAGATAGATCTGTCATTGGCCAGTGACTTGTCTTATACCTAAATCATAAGTGTTTCTGTGATGAATGTGATCAATATTAATGGCCACAGTTGTAATCATGAATGGTTGTTTTTTTACAATCAAGTTAATTAGGGTGGCATATTTCTAGTTTACATTAAATTTGTATTCTAGAAGTCCCTTACATGTTAGAACTAAGTAGAAAGTAGCTGGTCTTTCAAGAATTTTAAAATAAAGTATTCAGTAAAATTGGAAACCTTGCATTTGCAAATAAGTTATCACCATAGCTCGAAGTTTAGTTTGGCGTTTCTAAGCTTTCTTTCCTTTTTATCCATTCAGTCATCCATCCATCTTTCTAGTTATCTTGTCCATCTCCCCATCCACCCCCATGCAGCTGCCGTCCACCCCCCAGTTCTCCCATCTGCCTTCCAGTCTCCCTTCCACCTCCCCAGTCTTTCATTTCTCATTGTCTGTTTTAAGAGCCCTTGAAGGAAATGAGAAAGAGAAACAGTTGTTATTAAACTTAATACTGACCCTTTGGTTTTCATTAAAATGACCACATTATATTCATTTTCCAAAATTTGGCACTCCTAAGAGTAAACAGGGTGCTTCTGGTAGTCATGCTGAGAAAACCAGCATAAACCAGGACTGTTCTCAGCAAATCAGAACATAAGGTCACTTGTACATAGTATGTTCTCCTAAAAATCTAAAGTAGGATTCCATTATAGTATTATATTTTTTTATTTCTAGATTATATGATAAGTGAATTGTTTATATCAAAAATAGTGAGACAGGTTTTTAAAGATTTTATATGGGTGTATTGGTGTAACTTAAACCTGATTTTTTTGTAGCATTAATTCCTGCACATATAGTAGCTAGATCTCTCATTTGAAATCATCTAGATACTTAATTGATTCCCTTTTGTTGCCTTGCTTTAGGATTGATTGCTGTCCCATTAACTCTGGAAATCTGCACATCCCTATCTCCAGGTGCAGCATTTTCCCAGGGGCCAGAGGGCTGTAAACGAGGAGGGACACCCAGGCTTTGTGTTCCGGGGCTTCTTAGTATAGCTGGGGACATAGCCCCAGCAGCGTTTACACAAAATAAGTGCAGAAGCCAGCAATCGCACATGGACCAGAACAGGAAACGTGGTAGAGAGGCACCAAGAAGAACTAGTAAAGGGGCCAGGGAGAGCTAATTAGAGGGAGCAGAGACAGCACTGGAATAATAAGACCGATTCTGGCACTTGTTGACAATTCATGGGTGGGTAATAGAGGGAATTACTGGCTTCTGTAAGATTTAACTGAGGCATATGTAACTTACTGGCATACGAAATAATTTTCCTTCCTCAGAACTCCCATCTCTATCACGTGTTAGCTGTGTGATCTTAGATTTCTGAACCCTCTGGTCTGTTTCCTTATAGAATAAGAATCTTAATAGTACCTATTCATAAAATTGCTAAATTGCTTAATTGATAGGAAATAGGACTGTGCCTGGTATTAGAAAAATACTGACAAGGGACTATTTCTGTTAGTGTGGCAAGACATCTTTCAAAGAAAGTCATCAGTTTAAGTCAGTGTTTAATTGTAACTTACCTCGTGTGATGTATCCCAAACATAATCTTAATTTACCCTTATTGTTTATAATTTTTTACAGCGCGAAAGTCAAAGAAGTTGGGCAAGTTGAAAGGTATTCACGAGGAACAGTCCCAGCAGCAGCAACCCCCGCCCCCACCCCCCCAGAGCCCCGAGGAAGGGACGACGTACATCCCTCCCGCAAAAGAGCCCTCAGTCAACACAGCGCTGGTCCCTCAGCTCTCCACAATCTCACGAGCACTCACGCCTTCCCCTGTTATGATCCTTGAGAACATCGAGCCTGAGATTGTGTATGCAGGCTATGACAGCTCAAAACCAGACACCGCCGAGAACCTGCTCTCCACTCTAAACCGCTTAGCAGGCAAACAGATGATCCAAGTGGTGAAGTGGGCAAAGGTACTTCCAGGTAGGAACGTCTCTCCTGTCACATTCTGCATCCCGAACTAGAGAAGTCAGGGCAACAGATTTCGCCATCTCCAACAGTGCAGTTGGAGTTAGCTCCCCGTTTAATCCTCATACCATATTTTTCCATCAATATCAAATTAATCAAGTGTGTAGGGAAACTGTTGGTGTGCTCATTTCTCCTGAGATGTTAGGGCTATGGGTTCTGTTGTTAATATACATTTCTTGTGTTGATGATTGAAAGGGGACATTTCAGACCCAAAATATTCATAAAGTCAAATACATTCTGTTTGTGAGAATGCAGTGAGCCCATTATCAGCGTCGTATGACCAGGGTCAATATAAGCGCAGACAAGGAAACCAAGACCTACCGAGTAAGTTGTATGAGATCCTGAAAGATTGTTCTTTCTGAAAACGTCATCTTACCTCCAGCACCCTTTAAATTGTCCTTGAAATTCCTACTTTAGTCATTTTTTGTGCTCTAGAATTTTATTAATAAGGCCCCTATTAATCTACAGAAACATCATTTAGAATGGCTATCCCACTGTCCCAGTCCATTAATCAAAGCAGTTTCTTGGATTATCTGTGGTCAGCCAGGGCCCCAAGAGAAAAGACTGGGGAAGGCTCTGATAGTTGTTCCTTTGAAGAGGAGCTTGCCCAGGTAAAACTCTACAAATGGAAGAATACCATGATGCCCCTGGGAATACAGGCAATGAGAAAAGGAACAAAAGAAGAGTTATCAGAGGCCCACACCAGACTGTGGGAGAGGGCAGGACAGGTGCCAAGGATGCTCATTCTACTCCACAACTTTATCAGAGTCCAGTATTACCCCCAGAAGAAAAGGAACAAGGAATGATATTTTTTCAACCACCCCAAATTCACGAAAATTAAAATCTTCCACCATGATAGCGGATATGCAGGAGTTAACAATTATTAAAATATTCTTTAGTTTAATATTATTGTGAGTAGAATGAAGCAAGTTTTACAGGTTAAGATAAACTCCTCCAGTCTAACCACGGGTTTTAGACGTTACCCACAATGAAACTGCCGGAGTTCCCTGGTTTTATTTGTCCTGGCAGTTCACCCTCATTGAAAATTTAAGGTGCATTTAGAATGAAATGTTGAATAGGGTTATGCCCAGGGTGGGTGCTCCTTAAATGACTATTGAACTAAATTGAGTCTGTTAGAGACAGGTGACTGTTTAGGGTTGCCTTAAGAAGCTTCTTCCTGGAATGTACTTAAATGCTAAGTGTATTTCTGTGATTAATTGTTCTGTTCTTCAGGATTTAGAAACCTGCCTCTTGAGGACCAAATTACCCTAATCCAGTATTCTTGGATGTGTCTATCATCATTTGCCTTGAGCTGGAGATCGTACAAACATACAAACAGCCAATTTCTCTATTTTGCGCCAGACCTAGTCTTTAATGAGTAAGTACCTATTAATTAGCCTTCATAAAATAAACTGCAGAGTTATTTGTTATGCCTTTTTTACGATTTCTAAATATAAATCATATGTATATTTGTGAAAGAATCCACTGACACATAGCATTTTTAAGAGGAAAAAAATCCTATCATTTAAGGATTTAAAAATTCCTTTTTGCAGAATTACCATGCACATGTCTGAGTATATATAAATCAGTATATATAGATCTCATATAATAGTATGTGGGAATTGTCCCAAAAGAAAGATGATCCAGTTGGCTCTAAAAACTTGACTGGTACAACGCCACGATTAATAGAAAACAGTCTCTTCTGGTATCTACTCCATTTGAGAAGACTCTCTAGTTTCTAGGAAATGGGAACGTACGGAGTGCCAGTTTTAGCCACATTCATATAGTGGTTCTATTGTTAACAGTATACGGCTGCTCAATGTGTTTTCATGACACTCATAATTACCATTCTTTGAAATCATAAAAAAAAAAAGCCAAAAACGCTTCTCTGTAGTGAAACATCTTTGGTATTATGATGCATTTTAAAAGATCAAAAGAATTGTAAGAGAGATTTCTTTGGCCATGAATCCCTTCCTATGTTAAGTTTACATTAGCACATTTCATTTATGTTTATCTCCATCAGTGCTTCTTTGTAATTGTTGGGTCAAGAAACACCTAATATAAAAAAGGAACATTTGAATTACGATAGTAACCACAGCCATATTCTAACAGATGTCTCTCTCTAGATAGGGAAAATAGGGGTTTTCAGTAAGGAAGGAAGCAGATAAGAAATAGATTGATAATAAAAGACAGAAAAGCAATGCAAAAGATTAGAAGTGGACTCCTAGTGCCAAGATACCTAAATGGTACCGTAGCAATTTCCCTACAAAGTCCAGTTCACCCCAATACAGTAGGACACAAAGACTGTTTTATTCCAATATAAATTAGGAACATCAGTTGTTTGTTCTCAAGGTGACTCTTCTTTCGGCAATTAGTCAGAAAGAATAATTCTACTGCATAATTTTTCACCAAAAGCATGAAGTGAGGCCAAACAACTGACATGCACATTTTCATCTACTTGTTTTCCTCATTAATCAGCTGATATTATTAAATAGGAAGCCTGTTTTCAAATATGGTCTATAAACCAAAAGAAAAACATGTTCCTTGTTTTAAAAGTGTGGGTAAACAAGAATCTCTATTCCATGCCATCCAGCATGTCTCCATTTGATTTTAACTGGCGATTTAAATGATCTGTTTGGTCTTATTGAGTACATCTATTAAGTTTCCCATAAAATACATATAACATAAAACTTTTCCACTTGAGCCATTTTTGAGTGGATAGTTCAGTGGCATTCATCACATTCACACTGCTGTGCAACCTTCCCCACCACCCATCTCCCGGACTTCTTCATCGTCCCAGACAGAAACTTCGAACCCCTCAAACAAGAACTCCACAGTCTCCCCTCCCCCAAACACCTGATAACCTCTAACCCATGGCTTTGCCTGTTCTAGGTAATTCAACCAAGTAGAGTCATATGATATGTATCCTTTTGTGTCTGGCTTATTTCACTGAAGCATAAGGTTTTCAAGGCTCATTCTTACTGTACCGTGTATCAGAATTTCATTTTATGGCAGAATGATAGTCCAATGTATGTATCTAGGATCGATGCTCATCGTTTGCAGATTCTGTATTTGTGAATTGACCTGCTGGCTACATGTATTTGTAACCCCAGAGCGGACACACACAGCACTTCCATAGTCCTCCGCAGATGTGCCCAGAGAAGCAATACATTTGCGACGCCCAGTGTGTACATTTCAGCCGAGACTCTCTGCCGTCTTGTTCCGGCTCTCATACTGTGAACAAGTGGCCTTTTCATGGTCTATTTAGTACCAAGTTTTTTGCATTTTTGTGCTTTTTGTTGGTGATTTCACTGTTTAAAGTGACCTCTAAGCAGAGGGCTGAAGTGCTATCTGGTGTTCCTAAAGCAGGAAGTCTGACGTTCCTTAGGGGAAAAAAATTCAGGTCTTCGATAAGCATCGTTCAGGCATGAGTTATAGTGTTGTTGGCTGTAAGTTCAATGCTAATGAATCAGGTATATATCTATTAATAAGGTGCCCTTAAGCAGAAATAGACATACAACAGAATTATGTATATAGATCAGGCGATGAAAGTTATCAGTGGCTCTCGAGAACACAACCCTGTATTTCCCTTAGGAGGAAGAGTTCAGTATTCACGGATTCAGTGTTTGCTGCAACTTTATAAAATATAACTACCTTATTTATCTTTACCAAGTAAAGAGCTTTGACCACATTTTGTTTATTCATTCATCTGTCAATAGACACTTGGGTTATTTCCACCTCTGGCTATTGTAAATAACGTTGCTATAAACATTCGTATGCTAATATCTGTTTGAGTCCCAGCTTTCATTTCTTTTTGGTGTATATCTAGGAGTAGAATCTCTGAAGCATACTGTAATTCTGCGTTCAACTTTTGAGGAACCACCATACTCTTTTCCACAGGACTTGTGCTATTATTGTACATTCCCACCAGCAATGCAATAGTAGTTACAAGAGTTCAGTTTCACCACATCCTTGCTAACACTTATTTTCTGTTTAGGGCTTTTTCTTTTTTTTCTTTTTTTTTAATATTTATTTATTTATTTGACAGGGAGGGAGGGAGGGAGAGAAATAGGGGAGGGCCAGAGGGAAAGGGGGAGAGAGACTCTCAAGCAGACTCCCTGCTAAGCGCAGAGCCAGACACGGGGCTCCGTGCCAGCACCCTGAGATCTTGACCTGAGCCAAAATCAAGAGTCGGTTGCTTAACCAAATGAGCCACCCAGGAGCCCCTAGGTTTTTTGTTTTTTTGTTTTTTTGTTTTTAATAGCTACCCTAGTAAGTATAAAATGTTTGGGGATGGGTTTGTTTTTCTTTTTTTCTTTTCTTTTTTTCTTTTTTGGTTTTGAAATATATTTGATATATAATACTGTGTGAATTTAAGGTGTACACGTTGATTTGAGATATTTATATATTGTAATATGATTACCATTGTAGCTGGTACTTAGCACTCTGTCAAGTCCCATGATTGTCATTTATTTCTTCTGGTAAGAGTAATTAAGATCTAGTCCATTAGCAAGGTTGACGATTATAATAAAATATTTCATAAATTCCCTATACTGTATATTAAGTCTGCCGAACTTGTCGACTCGTTGCTAGTTTGTACCCTTAAAACCACACCTCTCCTTCCCCCTCCTTTCACCCTGTAGTAACCGCTGTTGTAATCTGTTTTTACCAGTTAGCCTTTTTGAGATTCCACATGTGAGTGGTATCATACAGCATCTGTCTTTCTCTGATTTATCTCTTAGGAGCTGTGAAGTCCTTTCTCATTGTGGTTTTGATTTGCATTTCCCTAATGACTAATGATGTATGTCCTCCATTCACGAGCTTATTGGCCATTTGTAGATCTTCTTCAGAGAAATGTCTGTTCAAGTCCTTTGATCATTTTTAATTGGATTGTTTGTCTTTTTGTTCTGGAGTTGTAGGAGTTCTTTATATACTCTGGATATTAAACCCTTATCAGAGATGTGTTTTGTATACTTTTCCCATTCTGTGTGCTGTCTTTTCACTCTTGATAGTATTCCTTGAGGCACTTAAAATTAGAGTTTTTTATTTTAATGAAGTGCAGTTTATTTTTTTTCTTTTGTTGCCTATGCTTTCAGTGTACTCTATTAGTTCTTAATTGTATGCACATATCCGAGTATATACATTCTCGAAACAGTACAAAATTGTTAGAATCCTTTTTAACAAATGAGATTTAGGAGAAAGCTTATATTTGAAGCCTAAATTAACGTGATTGAAAGGTTTGGGAAATAAATAAGAAACCAAAGATAGAAGAGGTCATATACACTTTGTGTACATTTTCGTATTGTAAAAAATACTAATACAGATAAAGCGGAAACACAGTAATGGCTTTCTAATGTTATAAATAGTTAAATGTTATGATATTATATATTATATAATTATTAGAATGAAAGTTTTGTCTTGTTCTTAAACCTTTGACCTTAACCTCACCCTAGAGTTCTGTAGGTTTCTCTCAACTAGAAAGAATAGGGCAGAGCTTGTTTTTTAAAGTTGAGAAAGAAGAGAACCTACTTCCAGAAAACACCTGGAAATAATGTAAAGCCTTTTGATCAGATCACACCGACAAAAAGAGCTTGATCAGTAGTTCTGTTATCAGATGCTGTCACAGACCCTGTATCTGTTAGGGAAACTACTAAGTTAGAGAGGATGGACTGCAGCTAGGGTCTGCACGCACATGCATGCTTCGTCCCGCATTTATTGAAGGAATATTTGCTAACTGTTGCCAGTGTTCTGAACAGTACCTTCAGAATAGGGGAAAAATGTATAGACAGTCCCTGGCTCATGGAACGTAAGGTCTAATCAGGGAGACAGATCTTGATCAGAGGATCCGAAAATTATGACTGTAAGTATTAAAAGAGCAAGCACTTTGGGGGCAGCTAATGGGAGGTATTAATCTAGTCGGGAAAGCTTCCCTGGTATTGCTTAAACTAGTGTCACCCAGGTGGAGGGAGTACAGGAGGAGGGATGCTGATGGAGGCTGACGGCCCAGCATGTGCAGACCCAGCAGCAGGAAGGAACTCCATGCAGAGCTGTGTAGTGATGGGACATGGAGAGAAATGCCAAGATGTCGAAAGGCGAAATCTACGGGAATTGCTGGTGGTCAGATTCAGGTAGAGAATGGAGAGGGGGGGAGAAGTGGGTGTCTAGGAAGACTTCAGGCCTCTGCCCTAAGTGCCAGGTAGGATGTGGTGTCACTGCCTGGGAAAAGGGAGCAGGGGTCGAGGACCAGCGTTCAGAAGGGAAGAGGAAGGGGTAGTGTGAGGCCAGTCTTACACATAAAATTGAATTGCTTTTCAAATATTAGTCAAGGAAAGATAGTAAATAAGCAGTTATTATCCACACCTGAAGCTTAGAAAGAGGTTCCAGCTGAAGATAACAAATTCTCAGCTCACTTAAGAAGCGGTAAAGGACCCAAGACAGGAGAGATCCCAAGGAAAGAGAGTTTTTTCAGAAAGTATGGCTACCAGCATTAAAAGCCATGTGAGCCCAGTGGGTGCTGAACCGGAAAGCGGGAAGGACGCCTCCCACTTGCCTGCCAACACCTTTCACATTCTTGTCTGCTCAACATGTCCCTGGACTTTCCCTCAGCCAGTACCCTTCCAAGGGTGCAAGGAAGTAACATACGCCGTTTGGCGGCAGGTAGATCCGCTCTTGCGGAATCCTCCCTTGCTCTCCCGCCAACCTCCACAGGCTCAGGCCACCTCTCACCTGCACCTGCAGTTCTTGGGTGTCTGTATCCCTACTTTGTTTCCCTGGTACCTCTTTGTTGAAATCACGAGCTCTGTCGTAATCAGTTTTTAATTTCCAGCACCTGGCATGGTGTCCAAGGCAAAGGAGGAACTCTAAATATTTGCCGAATGAATGAATTATTGACCAAATGAAGCAAACAATCTATTAATTAGGCTAGAAGATGCTTTCTACGTTATCATTGCTAATTATGAGGATGACGTTTATGATAAAGAAGTGTGATAGGGGATGCAGTTTTCATACCAAAGCTTTGCTATATTTAAAACCGTGACCAAAACTTTAATAGTTGATTCTTTGTGCCTTCTCCTGTGAAACACATCTGAAAGTTCCCAAAGATCTTATCCTTATACTGTGTACTGGCTTTATTGGAGTTGGAGGAAAGGTGGGGAGCAGGGAATAATTAAGGAAAACATTCTTTCCCATCTTTTTTTTATTAAACATTGGGGTGAAGATATGAGTTAATACTTTAAATTAGCATAGAACTTTTCTTATTATAAATGTGAAACTTTTCAAATATGTATTAAATGATTAATTATTCAATTGTACCTTGAAACAGCTTATCATATATTGCTACAGATCGCTGCAAGTATTCAAATTTCTTATCAATTCAGTACACATATTAAAACTGCCATTTAAGCCTGTAATGAAATTTCTTCCAATTTTTTTTTTTTTTAAATTTCTGAAAGGCAGGTTCCGTGTTACTACTCTCTTTTAAGTCTTGGCCAATATTTTAGAATCAAAAGTATATTTAAAAGCGTGTTTATATTGTACCAAGTGGTAGCCCAACAAAAAATGGTTCTTGAGTGATCTTGCACTGCCTCTGTGGTTCCTGAACCTTAATTTTATTTATTTATATTTTTGGTTCAGAGATGGTAGGAGGAAGAGTTTAAATCTTGGTGCCACTTTCTGAGCCCCTCTGAATGAGTGCTCTCAGTGTGTCTGCCCCGGACCTAGACTCCTTAACCTCAGCTTCTTAGTGATGGAAAGTGAACCCCTCCTCCCGGCCATTGACTGTGTGGTGGCAGCACCAGGAGGGAAGTATAGATTCAGTTAGCAGTCATTTCCTGTTTCATGGAGTGCTGTCTGTCCTTGTTGTAGCCCCAGTAGGGGATCACTGTGCTGCCATGGTCCAGTTGTCCTTAATGAGAGGCCCTCCCCAGGCCACAGTGCCCTTATGGACCCTCTTCACTTAAGGTCCTAAAGCTCTGAGAGGCCTGGCTCATACTCGGGCTGTGTATACCAAGGCTGTGTCACTGTTGTGCCAGCTGGGATCAGGGTGTCCCCACGAAGGCCAGGAGTGGATGGAGTTAGGACATGGCAAGCCTCCCCCACCCCTCCTAAGGCAGCATGGTTGGTACTCCAGAGGTGACTTCTGTACCTGGACCCTCGTTCCAGCAGGGTGAGAGCCAGTGATGGTGGGGGACAGGAGTTCTGATGAGAGGAGCCACGGAAGTAGGATGAGCCTGGGTCAACTTCCCCTTCCCTGGCTTCATTTACTTTTCTTCTCTATCCCCAGTGGCTCTTCCCCTCTTCTCTTCCCTCTCTGTGGCTTCCAGACAGGATTTCTTACTTCCCCTGTGCTCACTGGGACACTGTTCTGTGTAGTTTCCAGTATCTGACCTCCAACCTTTCCCACCACCTGCCCTTCTCCTCCTCCTGCTCCCCCTCCTTCCTTCCTCCCTCTCCATCTCTTTCTGTCTCTCTCTGTGTCTTACACACACACACACACACACACACACACACGTGCACACACACATACACACACATACCTACTCATACCTCCTGTCTTCTGAGATTTCTTCTCTTTTTTCCTCTGGGTCAGTATGAAGAGATAAACTGAAAGAACAAAAAGTCCCCCTTCTATGCCTTATCTTTCCACTGGACCCTATGAAACTGGGTCCTGTTCTACCAGCGAGAAAGCCAGAGTCTGCAGCAGAATGGTGTGGCCGTTTGTGAGTCGGACAGGAGCCACAGCTCCCCCTTTAGAGGGTGCACATGCTGCCCCTCTCCCCATGGTTCCCACTGCTGCCTGCTGTTTGAACCTGGCCCTTTTCCCTCATGCCCAGCCCCTGTAGACTATGGAGATCGACACTCATGAATGAAGAAAAACAATGGCACAAATTAGAAAATGGTCAGTCCTTGCCTGCAAGTGGCAGAAACATTGCAGAATGGCCTTTTTTCTGTTGCACAAAGGTAGGGTGTGGAAGACCTCTTGCTATCTGAAGGCAGAGGGATCTGTAAGCAACGCTACAATGAAACCTGAGGAGATTTTATAAGCTACAAAAGAGAAATAAGCATTCAGTTACATAGGAAAGCAGAGGAAAGGTAGGTGCAGAACTCCAAACAAAAGGTATTTCTTCTCTTCCTTTTTCTCCCATTCTTTGAAAACAGTATTTCTTCCCTTTAATCAGCTAGCATAGTGATAAGAAGTAGAGTCAGAGCAAAAAGTTACTTCTAGACATTTCCGGCAAAAGGTTTGAGAGGAGGGAAGGTCTTAATAAATGGGTAACTTGGCCGTGGGTGCTGCTTCTGGGTTCCTGCTCACATTAAGGGAAGTTCTTGAAATGAGCATGCAGGGGTCAGGCACTACCCTACCTGAGGAAGGCAAGAACACCCAAGAGAGGAGATTAAGACCAGGACTGCAGGTAAACCTTCTGACTCATTCCTCGACCTGTCTCCTTCTTCACCAAACCCAGCCTTCTCAGTTTGGACTGTTCTTAGGAGAAGGTGGTAAGTGATATTTATCCAGTCCATTCACTCAACAAATGTTTCTTGAGCAACTTCAGTAAACCAAGCACTGTTGTAGGCACTGGGAATACAACAGGGAGAAGACACGGGTCACGTGCTGGTGGTGGGGGGTGGGTGGGAGAGCAGAAGTGGAGGCAGCAAGGTGAAGAAGTCCTACCTGCTGTGTCTCCCAGGACCGTAGCTCAGGGAACATACCATCATCCTGGTGTACGACTACGACAAAGTGGTGTTTGAAATAATAAGGTGCAATTCGGTTCTCTCAGAAGATTTACGAGCGCCTTTGGTTAGCCATGTTGACCTCCTTACAGTACTTTGAAGGATCTAAGCTCATCCTTTTCTCAGACCCTTTCTGCCTGCTATTTGTTCTGTGCAGGAGGGTGGTCCTTTCTCCCCTTCTTGTCTCAGCTGGAAGTATTCCTTGTCCAGAAGCCCGAACGTCAGATCTAGAGAGACCCACCTGCCCAGTCCCTCCCCATCATATCGCACATTTCTGTTCTTTGTGGTAGGTCTCCTGCCACCGTAACGTAGACTCAGAGAAGGTTGGAACCTGGCCTGTCTGGTTTATCTTCGCAGACCCAGCACCTATAATACTGTCTGGCATTAGTAAGTGCTTGATGAACTAATTAATTTTGAAATGCTGTTTTCAGCATTATTTCCTGCTGCTTCTCTGCATAAACTCTGCACAAGCCAAATTAACCTTTCTCTTCCCTTAGTCCCGTCTTCCCACCGCTGTGCCTTTGCTCCTGACGTTTTCCTTTCCTCTCCCTCACCTACCCTGAAGGACTCCTCCTCTCTGGTGGCCTCTGTTATCTTCAAAATCAAGAGGGACTTTTTGCCCCCAAAACTGTGTTTTCTATATTACTTATTTCTGTATCAATTGTCTGCTGCTTTTTATGTTTTATACACATTTTCACTCCAGCTGTACTGTAAACTTCTAGAGCGTAGGAAGCATACTTGAAAAAAAACTTTCCTTAATGTTTAGCAAAATACTTTGTATATATTGGCACTCAGTGGCTTTTTGGGGTCTGTTAATGAGTGCTCTTTCTAGTACACATGTCAGATGCTAGATTCCTGATACGGGTTTACTCTACAATGCTTTTAAGGCACAGCATGTGAAATTAATGAAAAAGATTCATTTTTATAGCATTATTTCAAATTTTCCTTCAGGAACACTGCTACATGTTGCATCTTATAGCATACTTGAGAAATTTCCTTAGTTAATGAAGCCAGGTAATTGCCAGTATAGTATGAAATCGAAACAGAAAGGAGACTGTAAATGGAATGCACTGTTTAAGCTCTGTAGAACTATATAGAGGTTGCCCAGAGTAGTTTTTTAGGGGAAGGAGGTTGGGGGGTTGGGTTTCGGGAATTTTTCTGGTTTTGCTCTTGTTGTTTTGTTTTTTATAACCAGTCTTCTATTGAAGAAAGGCACTGGCTGTCTTTTTTTTTTTTTTTTTTAAGATTTATTTATTTATTTGAGAGAGAGAGGGAGAACCTGAACGGGGGAGGAGCAGAGGGAGAGGGAAAGAGAATCTTCAAGCAGATTCCACACCGATTGTGGAGACGCACAAAGGGCTCAATCTCATGACCCTGAGATAGTGATCTGAGCCAAAATAAAAAATCAGATGCTTAATCAGCTGAAACCCCCAGATGCCCCAAAATTGCACCAAGTAGTAATGATGCAAGAAAAATGTCCAAGCTTTATTCTGAATAACTAGAGGGAGCTATTTTTTTATTTTGATTAAAAGTCAAAACAAGTTTAAGGTCACATGTTATCTGTAAAAGGCTTAGTGTGGCTAATATTAACGTGTTGCTTTGTATTTCAGTTTTCACGCCGAAGACTTTGGTCCCTTGAGCTAAAAATACTCTTCCTTTCAATACAAGATAAAATCACTGTGATGAATTTCTTTTTTTTTTTAAATAATCAATAAACAGAGAAAAATTAATTTCGATGCAATGATTACATTCTAAGATTGGGGCAGGTGCTGAGGAATGTGTAAGTTTGTTACAAAACTGAGGAGAGTGCTAGGCTTCCTCCCTTGACACAGGTCATCACAGACACATAGATGCTGTCTTTGATCATCCTCCTCCAGAGTGAGGGAGGAGAACGCACTTGAATGTGTCTTGATATATAAACTATTCAGTTAATTTCATCTCTAGACACTTCTAAAGCCAAAATCACATGATTATCCATTTTTACTATATCATACATGAGAGATGATTTGGGTTTCAATCCCTCACGTCCACCCATGAAACCTAAGCAAAATAATAGATTTGTGTATCTGGAGGGCTCTGAAGAGGTTAATTTTTGAGCAGGGGCGGGAGGTTGGTTCTGGCATTGATACTTTTCTGAAAAAAATAAGTAGAGAAGGGAAAAAGGGGAAAAGGGGCCATATTTGGTGACCTACCTCCTACTTATTAAAGCTCATCTGTGGGATGCCTGGATAGCTCAGTTGGTTAAGCCTCCAGCTCTTGGGTCATGATCTCAGGGTCCTGGGATCCAGCCCCGTGTTGGGCTCTGCAGAGTCTGTTTAAGATTCTCAGTTTACCTCTCCCTCTGCTTCGCCCTTCCTGCCCCCCACGCTTGCACATGCACTCTCACTCTCTCTCAAAATAAATCTTCTAAAAAAAAAAATTAAAAAAAAAAGCTCTCTGTGTCTCTGCAGTAGGAATACTGCCCCAGTCAGGGTCCATATTTACAGAGGTGGCATCCTTTGTCTAATGGCCCCTCACCTGTGCTCCTCCACCTTGAGATAACCAGTGCCTCAGTAGAATCAATGGAACTAGGAGTTCATAAACTCTTAATTTCTTTTTTGCTGCAGGTATGATATCACTCTCTGTCTTAGTCACCTTGGGCTGCTATAACAGAATACCACAGGCTGGGTGGCTTAGACAGCAGACATTCATTCCTCACAGTTCTGGAGGCTGAAAATTGGATGTCAGGGTACCCGTATGGTTGTGTTCCAGGAGGGCCCTCTTCCTGACTTATAGGCAGCTGCCTTCTCACTGTGTCCTCATATGGGAAGACAGAAAGCTCTGGTGTCTCTGCTGCTGCTTCTTTTGTAAATCCCATCATGGGGGCTGTGCTCATGTTAACCTATTTACTCCCCAAAGCCTCACCTCCCATTGTTATCACCTTGGGGGTTAGGATTTCTACATATGAATTTTGGGGGACACAAACATTCAGTCTTTATCATCTTCACTTACATGGATAATAGGGTACAATCAAGTGCTTTAGAGGGGGAATTTGGTGGATGATGAGCTGGTGCTTTTAGAGCTTTTGTTTGTATTATTTATATTTATTTACCCATATAAGAAATTAAAACAAAATTTTAGAATATGGTCTTATCATTCGCTTTAAAACAACAAGTACATATTATATAAATAACATAAACAGCATAGCATAAATATTTTATGGAAAGTAACTTTTTTAACAAAAGTATTAATGGCACTCTTTTTGCTTTTTTATAAATCCTTTCAGTCTGACTTAAATGAAGACTGTTGTATTCCCTTGTCTGCTTCTCATATTTAGTCTGTGGTGATAGGTTGTTTTGGCTGAAGTATATGGAAAAAAAAAAAAAAAATCCTGTTTCAGCAGGTAGTTAGTTGGAAAAAGGAGTACCTTGTAGACTCCTGGAAAGGGTCTTGGGGATATCCCAGAGTCCCCAGACCACACTTTGAGAAACACTAGACAAGGTGATCGGTAAAACCCAACCCAGACTTGTTATTCTGCTTTGCTTTGGGGAAGCCTCACTTGTGGTCTGGATCTCTGTTTTCTCATTCAGGAAGGACTTAATCTCTTCTCAAGGTATCTGAGATTCGCACCTGAGTAGAATGTGGTCCTCATGCTTAAAGGGCTCTCGGTCTAGTATCAGAACATTTACAGAGCCTACTATGTGCCATTTTCTCTACTTGATGCTTTTATGTGTGCTGTCTTGTTTATATAGTGCTGTCTTCAGGCAGATACTATTATCACTGCTTTATAAATAATTCAGCTGCCTCAGGCAGAGAGAAGTTCGGTAGGGTTATCCAAGATCGCATAGCCGCTGAGAGGTGGCTCTCAGGTTTGAGCCCAGAATCTCCGTGGAAGTTCATGCTGTTCTCGTTATGCCCTATGTCTCCATGCCTCTATAAAGTAATGGAAATGGAAGGGTCTTAGGGTCTCTTCCAACCTCCTATAGTTTATGATTCTGTTTTACCAGCAAGATAACTTATAGCTATGAGGACTTGTGACTAAAATGAGGCCAATTAAAAGGGAGGAGGACATTATTATAAGTGAATATCCTAATTGCTTCCCCTAATGTGAAATTTATGTCTTCCTATTGTTCAGCTAAAAAAAAAAATTATGAACAATGGTTGCGTTTCACTGGTCATTAATAAATGATGAGAATATTTACAATATGCAAAGCAGCATGGTGGCTGTTGCAAGGAACCCAGTGTGAGAGACACAATTTCCATCCTTCAGAATTCTGTCGGGCGGTTGGTGAATTAAGACCAAGACACAAGAGTGGTGGCCCAACAGGATGGAGTCCACATGACAAGTGTGACAAATAAGTTTTATTTGAGATGGGGGCTCCAGGAATTTAAAGAGAAGGTGATTCCCTTGGGCTGAAAAGAGCAAAGAAAGTTGCCTGGCAGAATTATCTGACTTTAAAACTTGTGTTAGCCTCCAAAGGAGGGTTAGAATTCGGATGGGTACAGTGAACACGATGCTCTATGGTCCAGGCATGAGGAATTGTACCTGAGCGGCACAGGGGACGAGTCTCTGAATTTCAGTGTTGAAGCTATCGAACTGTGCATGGGGCATGAAGAACTGTGGGCTCACACTTCAGAATGGAAGGGGCTGTTTCTTTCCCACTCCCCTTTTCTTCTCACTAGTTCTGCTTTCCCTAACTTCCTTCCCGCCATAACTGACATTTATTTTTTCTTTCTTGTCTCAGCCCTCCCCTTCAGCTTGACTCTTTTTCTGGCTTTCTCTTTTCCTCTTTTTCTCCTCTGTCCTCTTCCCCCTGTGACTTGACAGCCCTACACTATCTCTCATTTATCAAATAAAAATGTCATATCCCATTGTCAGCTTAGCTTTTAAATTGAGACATAATTGACATGTAACATTGTATTAGTTGCAGGTATACAATATGATGATTCCATATTTGCACATATTGCAAAATGATTGCCACAGTAAGTCTAGTTAACATCTGTCACCATAGTTACAAACTTTTTTTCTCCCGATGAGAAGTTTTAAGATCTACTTTCTGAGCAACTTTCAAATAGGCGATACAGTGTTATTAACCAGCCACTATGCTGTACGCTATTGTCTTAGTTCTGAAATTAGGTGTAGTAAGGCTGTCCTGCACCTTTGCAGGGGAAGAAAAACAGTAAACACAAAAAGTTGCTTTTTGGCTTCAGTATGACCCCTTGTGCTCTTTTCTTTGGAGTCATAACCCGAAGTGGGAGACTTTTTCACTCAAGGTCCACCAGTCTTGGTCTTCAAATCATTGAAATTCTGTACCAGAAACTACTCAGAGGAGTGATTTTGCTTTTCTAATTTTTATTATATTTTATATCTTTCCTGACTGCTATTCTTTATACTTGTTGCAGAAAAACACTGCTGTCAACTGGCTACCGAACCACCCCCCAGTTCTTTGTGCCCAGCAGTACAGTGAGGGAGGGTCTCGACTCACACTCTTTTACCAGGGTGCGGGACCCAGTGCCCGGCTGGGGACTGAGGTCCTGCCTTTTCAAGAGATCACAGCAAGCTAACACTTTTTTTTTTTTTTTCAATATTTTATTTTGTTTGAGAGAGAGAGACAGAGAGTGCCAGCTGGGGGAAGAGCAGAGGAGAGAGACAAGCCAACTCCACACTGAGCACAGAGCCAGACAGATGCTGGGCTCAATCCTAAGAGTCCTCGATCGTGACCTGAGCCGAAATCCAAAGTCAGATACTTAACCAACTGAGCCACCCAGGCGCTCGGGGGCTAACGCTTTTGAAGCATTGGCCTTCAATGTGTGTTTCTTCTAGTGGATGAAAACAGAAACCCAAAGAATCATTTGTCTGTCCTTAAAGACCGCATGGCCATTCTGTTCTGATTAGAGAACATTCAGAAGGTCACAGAATTTCTGAGTAGAGAAGGTTAGGAACATCGGCTGTCCTCCTCAGCTGTATTGACTAGGTATTTTCTACACGTGGATAAAGAAGATGAGGAGCAGTTAGGCTACGCTTTGAATAAGCATGGCGTTCCCGCCACCTCATGTGCATGTGTAGTATGTGTCTGACCGGTGATGTTTTACGGGAAACAGATGTCACTGCTGGTGTAGTGACCTGGTACTATCATACTTACTTCACCCAGTCATGAATGATGCAGTTGTTCATCGTGTCCTGAACAAAATCTGCTTTGTGACAGATGTTCAGAATAATAAGAAAGGACAACATGGCTCATCTCTAATAGATTAATTGAGTTGAATATCATCTTTTTTTATTACTATTTAGGCTGATGACTTGTCAGCTTTTAGAAGGATTCACACGAACAAAATAAACTACCTTTCATACAAAGCGATGGCACCTGAGAATGTTTTCTAGGACCCAGGTTGATTAGTGAATGCAATAGTGTCTGTGATAACAGTCTCTAGAGGTTTAGCTATTTTCTTCTTCCAAAGAAAGGCACTGCGGATAGAAGAAGGAGTCTGTGATCCTGGAATGGGAGCACAGCTGCTCGCTACCTTCCACATCTCCACCCCAACCCATGCAACACACTGGGAAAGTCACCTCTGCAAGTGTGAGCCACGCTCCGCTCTTGCCTCGGAAGCATAACCACATACCTGGGCTTTATCAGAGTAAATGTCCGTCCTTATAACCTGT
Organism: Martes martes; assembly: GCF_963455335.1. Lineage (NCBI taxonomy): Eukaryota > Metazoa > Chordata > Mammalia > Carnivora > Mustelidae > Martes > Martes martes. Next base: position 65,052,713 of record NC_137889.1, on the reverse strand, counting down.
GCCAGGTCTGTTGCTAGAGGAATGTGCCTTTTGCTTCATGAAGAATACGACTCCATAAGTTGCAATTTAATACAAATCTTTTTTTGTACTAGGAAAAGTGATTTGCTGTCATCCTTTATGCCCATGACAGTCTAGCCATACTCCCGAATTCAGCAATTAACTTTGCTCGCATTCTTGAAGTTCACTAGTTATCAGGTAGGAATTTTACTGTTTTACGACTCCTTTTTTACAAGTGAGGAAACTGTGGTCGTTTATTGAAGTTAAGCAGTGTCTTTAAGTATATACCCAAAATGTCCTTGTTTGAAGCGATAAGAAGTCACGAAGGTTTTCTGTCTTCTATTGAAACGTCTGTGTTCTGCATACCATTAAATCTGCAGAAAGTTAGTATTAGAGTCTTTTGTAGGATATTAGCGTCTATATCCTACAAAAATGAGGCTTGGATAATTTTTTAAAAATTCTTTCACCAGAGAATATTGGGTGTTTGTATCCTTTCTGTGTGGAGAGAAATTCAGGTGTTAAGTCTTAACATGGTTTGGATTTTATGAAGTCCTCATAAGGTTGTAAGCATGCTGTTGGATATTTCCACCTTAATATAGCAGTTAAGAGGAAATTTTCACAGTGGGTTATGACTTCACGTTTTCTTTGCTCTACCAGAAACATGTGTCCTTGTATCCAAAAGAAATACTAACTATGTAAGTATATAAAAATCTAAGGTACCAAAGACTTTTTTTTTTTTTTTACAAAACACTATATATAAAATATATGGTTAAAAGAATTTTTTTGATGATTTCTAGGACTGTCAGTGGTAAATTATGGTTGCCATGTAACCAAGCCCCTTCTAAATTTTTAGATTGTCAAATACTGTTTAGATCTGCGTAACATCTACTACAGTCAGTGGCAACTGTGATTCTTAGATTCAAGGGCACTTCCACAAAAAAAAAACAAAAAAAAACAAAAAAAAAAAAAAAAAAAGGGCACTTCCCTTTTGGGGCACCAGTTAAGGTGACAAAACACTGAATTATCTTTTAACTCTTACTAGAGCTGACCATGTAAAATTATTAGAGAATCAGTGGATGTCACAGAGACCACTGGGATGCCACTCACGGGTACAATAAGGCAACCACAAAAAACGTTTTCCAGCAATTCCTAGACCAAAGTGGCTGAGTTCTGGCCTGGCTGTAAATAAATGACACAGGTGCTCTAACACATACCAGAACTGCAGCGAGCGTGAGGGGCCTTCTACAGATAGATCTTGTTTGTCAGTGAGGGGAAAATCTGGTAAGATTATGAAAAAAAAAATGTATACCATAAACTGGAATGATTTGAATGTTGAAATTGAGGTCATTTTTATTCTAATTAAGGTTTGAAAAAAAACCTGTTTCTGCACGTTATTTTTTTAGAAAAATAACATGCCTAAGACAAGGACCATCTGTTATACTGACCACTTAACAAGATGTCACATTGATTCAGACATGATGGTGTCCTTTGCAGCATCAGATGTAAGGTCTGGCCTCTCAGATTGGCTGTGATTGTACGTGTACCGTAGCACTCAAGTTATTTTACTCTGTGTTGTAAGATTGACACGGCTGCTGTGTGCATTCCAGCAATGTAATACACGCATGCCTTCCTAGGAGCAATTTACGGAAGTAGTAGCATGTTAGCAAACATGTTTTTGAAGGGCCTTCCTGAGATGCCAGGGGCTTCAAGGAGTCCAGCCCTGAATGAGCTTTGCTGTGTTTTGTTTATATATATAAATAATATATATATAGCTTATATATTTATATATATAATACATATATGTATATATTTATATAAAATATATATATTTTTTAAGATTTTAAGTCATCTCTACACCCAACATGGGGCTCGAACTCACAACCCTGAAATCAAGAATTACACGCTCCACCAACTGAGCCATCCAGGTGCCCCAATATATGTACATTTTAAGAGCATCTCAAGGTCTGTGAGATCCATTGGATTTATCTAATCTCAGGGGCTACCAGATATTTATTTAGTACTGGTGTCATTTGGGACCTGTGCACATAACAAAAATCAATCAGAGATGATTATTCAGGAGGAGGACATGGACCTGCAGAGTGATGGGAGTTGGTGATTGTTTAATCCGTGGGCTGATGAGACATGTTTCAGAAGTTTATTTTTGTAGTTCCTCACTAAATAAAGTGATGCTTTCCTTTCCTACAAGACATGCAGGTGACCACGGTACAGTTTAGTGCAATATTGCTAAAGGATCTTCAGTTAAGAAATGTCACTGTACCTTTCATAGGCTCCCATAGGTGGAAGAGCTGGGAACTTTTTTGCTTTGGCATTTATAAAATCAGCCAATGTGAAAGGATTATGTTTGTTAAATGTGAATTCTTAGAAAGAGAAAAGAGTGATAAAGGTAGTTCTATTTTCCCTTCTCCCTTAGGGTACCAAAATTACGACAGACAGGCCTTTTAGAAAGTGTTTCTGTGACTGACTTTATTGAAATTATGGTTTATTAAAAGAATTTTTACCCTTCCTGCTTTTAAAAAGCATTTAGCACAGCCTGCAGTAAAAGCACATACAGTGAAAGTCCATCAAGACACAAAAAGGCCAAAAGCAAGTAGTAAAAAGAGTGAAGAAAAGAGATACTTTATATATTATAAAAGAAGAAGAATGAATGAAAAGCCTGAACTCTAAGAGAAGTTACTTAATTAAACACAAACCCTCGTCTCTTAATCTCTATCAGAGTATAGCACATAGTCTCATGGGTTGCAGAGATTCTTTTTTGTTTCTAATTAAATTTTTTTTCAGTTGTGATAAAATACCCATAATGTAAAATGTACCAACTTGACCATTTCTAATTATGCAACTCAGTAATGCTGTGTGCATTCACAATGTTATGTAAATATGTGCTTCTTCCTCCCTTCCCCCAGCCCCTGGGAGTGGCCATTCCACTTCCTGTCTCTAGAAGTTTGACTACTCCAGGTACCTCATTTAAGTGGAATCTTACAGTATTTGACTTTTTGTAACTGGCTCATTTACTCAACAGAATATCATTTTGTGCGTTTGTATTGGCTCATGTGTCAGAATATCCTTTCTAAGGCTAAATAATATTCCATCAAATGTATATGCCACATTTTGTTTATCCATTCACCCATTGAAGGACACTTGGGTTGCTTCCACATTTTGGATATTGTGAGTAATGCTGCTATGAATATGTACGTACAGATGTCTCTCTGAGGCCCTGCTTTAAATTTTTGCAGAGTCTCTTTTAAGAAGTTCGTTTGCATCCTCCCTGTAGAAGCCAGAGCATGAGGACCCACAATAGGTGTTCAGGTTAATACTTAGAGCTCCTGAGTTCTGCAGATACCCATAGTTTGGAATGGTTTGTCATTTGGGCTTATCAGATATTTACTTCCAACAGAACAGAACATAAATATGATTCCAGGATTTCCTTAAATTTGGGTCAGTAATTTCCCAAATCAACTGCTTCCAGATGAGCCTCCAGGTAACCGAATGACGAAGCTTCTCAAATACATTTTGAGTAGTGTCTTGGTAAGCCAGTACTTGAATACCAAAACAGAAGTGTCCATTCTGACAGCCATTGACCCATAGTTCAGAAGACTAGCCTCATAAAGTCGAGCAACACTGGTAACGTAATAATGGCAAAGATGGCATGGGCCCTATAGGTACAAAAGTTGTTCAGTTCTTTAGTTAAATTAAAAGCTGGAAATTAGCATACAGATCATTTAAATTGTGAACTTCGTGGGGCATCTGGGCGGCTCAGTCAGGTAAGCTTCCAGTTCTTGATTTTGGCTCAGGTCATGATCTCAGGCTTGTGAGATGGAGCCCCACATTCAGTGGGGGGTCTGCTTGAGATTCTCTCTCTCCTTCTACCTCTTCCCCTCCCCCTGCTTGCTTGCCCTCCCTGTCCCCTCCAAATAAGTAAATAAATAACAAAAAATAAATTGGGAACATCCTTCCTACTCTGATTATAATAGGGCTTTTTCTCATTCCCACTGTTACCATGAAAATGAACTCCATTTTCAACCCCAAGTTCTCTCAAAGGCCAGGAAAAATATATTTTCCAACTCTTCAATTATTCACTTTTGTTCCAAGTTAATCAGGTTTGGAGATGTTAGATTATTTTAATATTTTAAAACTATTTCCAAATGACCCTGTGATTGTAGTTTAGTGTAATGGGTGTTCTCAGAGAGAACCAGATGAAGTTATAGCTATGAATAAAATTGGTTTCTTAGTTTGAGAAAATGATAGGTTTTCAAAACTATTGAAATATTTCTTTTTTCTTTTTCTTCTTTTTTTTTTTTTCAAAGTGTTTTTAAAAAATATTTTAGGACTATCATTCTTGTATATTTTATCCCAAGGCCTTTGGAATCAGAACTGGGTCTCTGTGCCCATTTTGGTTGTTGTTATTTATTTATCCAAAAATAGAGTTCATTCTTTTCCTGCAAATGAGATGTTTAGAAATGCGTAACATGTGCCCCCTGTTCAGAAGGCTGTCAGTTATTCAGGTCTAATGTTCACTTGAATACAGGGCTATTTCCTACTTTAGTAATCTTCCACTGCCTCCATATTAGTTCAGCATTCAGGGATAACTTCTGCACTGACTTTTATATTTTAGAAGCATTATACAGATTTCACCTTTTTCGCAAAGTCGTTCATGTATTTTTACATTATTCTACTGAAGATGAGGTAAGATTATAAAATGAATAAAAGCATATAGCAAAGAGTATTTCTGTGAAGTAATATTGCAAAATTAATACCAGTGTCATGCCAAAAAGGTTGTCCTTGTTTCAACTTCTATGGATGTACATTTCCATGCATTTAATCTAATTGTGCAAAAACGATGTGATGTAAAATGTGTTTTTAAGATGGCCTATTTTCCTGAGATTTCAAGCTATATTGAGTACCCAGTGCTCTTCATTTAGAGAACTCAATTTCACGCAGTGGAGTTTGAAAACACAAAATCTTACCACGTAATGGGGAGCAAAGAATAAACAAATAAGTGAATGTAATAACAAAACATATGAGGTACCAAACATCTCTTCATAGTTGGAAAGAGATCCTCTGGAGAAAAAGCTAAAACAGCACTGAGCTGTTGGCAAGCGTGGAGAGAGAACATGACCTGAGGTACGAAGCCGAGAACATGGAGTCCACTTCTGGCTGCTTCATGTACCTTCATTTCCCTATCGTGAACATGAGGATAATTCTTCACAGGGCACTGTGAGAATTAGCAAGACTAAATTTAGCATTGGTGGATGGTAGGCACCCCATAAGTGATAGCTGTGAAGACCATGGAGGTTACTCAGGGAATAAGACCTCAAGAAAGAGGTAAAGAGATCCTGTTCATACTGAAAGGGCAAAAGCAAGCTTCCTTTAGGCATGTGGTCGCTCATGCTCTCATCTTCTTCAAGTAGCATCTGAGGTCTCTCTTTAAGTCACCTTAATCAGTGTGTGGATATTTTGTCAACACATCTGAGAACAGAAACACTTTGACACGGAGGTGCTGAGCCCTCACGTTCTACTCCGGGCAAGTTCCTTCCACCTCCCTGAAAACCTACACTCTCGGAGTTTTCTCCTGCCTTACCCTACATAGGGAAATAATGGTAACAATATAATATTGTTTTCCTATAAAGTCATCTCAAGAATTTGATTATTCCTTGCTTTGTTTTAACTGAAATGATCACTGGTCTCTCAAGAAGAATTTTACTTTCTTTATTATACAAAAAAAAAAAACAAACAAACAAAAAAGAAAACAAAAAAAAGCTAATAGTACTTTATAATTTAAGAATTTGCCTATAATTGGTTTCTACATTTCTGCAAGGTTGGAATTATTATTAGTATCCCAGTTTGACATGCAGTCAGTCTGGGTCTCAGAAGTGATGTGATCACAGATTGACAAAGCCAGCACCCTGAAGGGCCAATGGGCTGCACATCAGCAAGACCCTGCTGGGCTAAAGTCAAGGGTGCCCGTGCTCTCTCCAGCACCAGGTGGCCTAAGGAATCAAATGCACAGGAGTCCACTCTTTCATTTGTCAAGCATCAAATGCATGTTGTGCTGTATTCCACGGATATCCTGATTTGTTACTCACTCCATCCCATTTTACAACCAAAATCTCTCCTTTTTTGGAGAAAGTTTTGAAGAACTTTATAAATGCCCTATTTTATTAGACATTTGACCTTTGTGTAAATTTTCAGTATTCTCTTGCTCTAATCATCATCATATGCAAATCATTTTGTGTTCTTCACTTTTTTCTTCTCTCATTCATTCATGAAATATTTATTGAGCAAAGATTGACACATGATACTTGGCTATCATATTCTACTTGACATTCAGAAAGGTGAGCCAGACATAGATCCTGCTTTTAAGAAGCTTGTAGTTAGCAATCAGAACGGTGAAACTGAATTGAGCCTTTTTTTCCTCTGAACACATAGAAATTCTGCATTTAAAAAAGAAAGTCTTGAATATATAGGCAAGCTTTAAAAGGGGGGGGGGTGTGGAGAACAGGTGCAAGAAGAGGGCATTCACAGCCAGAGTGGTGTAACTTGGAGCTAAAGCTGTAGTTGGCCCACAGACTCCTGGTTGTAGATAAATGCCTTAGGGGTGCATATAAGAACACAAACAGGAACGGGAATCAAGAACATAGACTCCAGCAAGGCTGGGGCCAGAAATGGAGCCTCTTGCATAAAGCCATGGCTCTGCAGCGAATTTCACTGTCTCCTAACAAGGACAGCACAACTCAACATGCCAGCCAGCCCAGGGACATGGCAGGGAAGCTGAAAGAAATAAGAAACACAAGCCTGTATCACATCAAATGCGGAATCTAAATTTAAACTACACAAGTCTTGCAAAAAGCATTTAAGCCTAAGAAATTAGCATAAAAACTGGTCCAGAACAAGTGGAATGCTTCTACCTCTGACAGTTGTAAATCTTGAGACTTCCTGTAGAGTCCCTTCCGTCGTCAGTGCCCCGGGATTCACCCAGGCCAAAACAGTGTGTGGTAGGTATGCATATGAGCAGCCGCAAAAGTTGAACAAACAAAAGAAAAATCTGAAAGAAACTATGAGATATAATGTTAAAAGTATTTAGAGATATAACAGATAAAGACATAATTTAGAGAAAGAAGATATAATAGCCAGAAAATAAGAAGTACCTTATGGAAAATAACAGAGATGTCTGAGAAAGAACTAAATAGAATATTTCTAGGCACCTAGACATGAAAAAATACTGTCATTAAAATACTGTAGACATTAAACATATTAGACACAAATATATATAGTTAGAAGACAGATCTGAGAAAATCATCTAGACTACAAAAGGAAGGTTGATGTGGGGGACACAGTGAGAAGATCCAATGCACTGCTAATAGGAGTTCAAAAAGAAAAAGTAGCAGGAATGGGACAGGGGTGATACTTGAAGAAACAATGTCTAAGGACATTTCAGAACTAAAGAAATACTTACACCTTCCAATAAAATAGGGCTATTGAATTCCAAGAGGAGAAATACTACTCTGCACTCAGGCTCTTCGGAATGAAACTGCAGACATCAAATAAACAGGGAATTTGGGATAAGCTACCAAAGAGAAAATGCAGGTTACCTGTAAAATAATGACAACTAGACTAACAAATTTCCACAAAAGCAGGTCTTAAGGCCTAACTATAGTGGAGTACTAGCTTCAAAGTACGGAGGGCAATTACCTGTCAAGCTGGAAATCTACAATTTTGTGAAGAGTGAAGGTGAAATAAAGAGATTTTCAGACAAATCAAGATAGAAAGACTTAAACTTTCAATGACTGACCACTGTTTAAAGAATTATGAAAAAAAGTATTCTTTAATATGTAAAAAAACAAAAAAGCAAAAAAAAACAAAAAACCCTGAAGTGTGAGCTAAGGTATAAGAAACAGTGGTAATCAAAGAAACCCATCATTAATGAGACAGATGAGGGCATGTGGGTCTGAGGAGGACTGATTTTAGGAGAGATGTGAAAACAGGTGTAATCTAAATTCTAAAGACCTGTAACAAGGAGAACTGGAAGCAGTAGACCAAAGATAGTTGACTTTATTTGTTTGCTTGTTGCTCATGGAAAAGCTGTTGATTAACTTTTGACTTTTAAGTATACAAATTCACAACTTGATAATTATTTAAAGAATGAAAATAAAAGTGTACTTTCTAAATCCAGTACTGGAGCAAAGAGAGAGACTTTTTATTAGCACCACTCTCTAACCAACTGAGCTAACCGGCCAACCACGAGGGAGACTTTTTAAAAGCTGAATCAACCCAGTAAAAGGCAGTAAAGTAGATAAAGAGAAGGAAAAGAGGAGAGAAAGTTAGAATGCTAGGGAAAAAAAAAATCCAAAACCATCAGTAATCACGGTAAAGGAGAACACTTTAAACTGAGTTGTTAAAATACAGAGACTCAGACTTTTTAAATCCAGTTTTTTGCTGCTTATGTAAGAGACATGTGAAATATAATTATTTGGGACATTTGAAAATAAGGGATTAAAAAAAGCATAACAGGCAAATTCTAAAGAGAGAGCAGAAGAAAGTTGAAGGAAGGAAGGAAGAGAGAAAAGAAACAAAATTATTATCAGACGAAATTTTTAAGGCAAAAAAATACTAGGATTAAAGATGGTGTTACTTAGTGATAGAAGAGGAAAAGCTTACAATAAAATGAGTAAAGATATGAAGAGACAAATCACTAAAGAAGAAACCCAAATGGTCAGAAAACATTTGAAAAATGTTCCGCCTACTGGTGTTAATGGAAATGCAAATAAAAGCACCAATGGGGCTATCCTTTCAACACCTGTCAGCTGGCAACAAATTTGGTGGGGGCGTGGAATAAAAGGAAATTCTTATCTCTTACTGGTTGGAATGAAAGCAGCAGATGTGCACTGATGTGTGACTCAGCAATTCTGCTTCCATTCTGTATCCTAGATTAATGCCCTAGGATGTTCCTTGGGCATCATTCATAATAGCGATAAAGAGGAAACAGTCCAAGTGACCATCAGTAATGGAATGGATAAGTAAATTGTGATATATTTAAACAAATGAAACTTGCATCAGTGGAAACGAATTAACTTATGGTTACCTGTATTAAAATGGATACATCTCAGAATTATAACATTGAATAAAAAATAAGTTGCAGAGGATGTGCATGTTGAATTACAAATTTACATAAAACAAAGCAGGTAGTGTATGCTCTTTTTATAGACACATACATGTGGCATTAAAATATATACCTCTGAGAGGAAATGGTAGTCCTCCAAAGTGGGCAGTTCCCTTCTCAAATGAAGATGAATAGGAAGCGGGAGGAAGAGAGAGTAGGGCGTAACTCGGCCATGTTTAATTTTTAAAGATCTGAAATAAATATGACAAAAATATTAGCATTTATTTACATTGTTAGTTCTAGATGGCAGATGTAGAGGCTCCTGCTATTATTCTGTGTGTGTGTGTGTTTAAAACATTTACATAATTAAAAATATCTTCCAGATGATGGGAGACAAAAGACATACAATAATAATGCAGAGAAAATGTTCTGTGTTCCATTATGGGTTCTATACAGGTGGCTTTCGGAGTTGAGGTGAAAGGGATTTCTGCCAATGAGGGGAACCCAAGAATGCATCCTGGGAGACATCCTGCAGTGTTGCTGTCCTACAGACTTCCGCCTGCTGTCCATCACCCATAGAAATAGATGAGCCATCAGGACCTCTTTCTGTTTCTTTGGCCTTTATCAAGTCCATTCCCATTTTTCACTGATAGTCTCTTTTTCATTTATTAGATTCTAGTCATCATAAAGCAATAGTTGTGAGGACTTCCCAAAAGATTTCCTACTTTGAGAAGGAAAATCTTAAAAAATAACTGATGCTTTGTTTACTTCTCATGAAAAGAGACAATGATGACTTCTGTTGTTATATAATGTAGATTTTTATGGAAACATTTTGGGGCACCTGGGTGGCTCAGTCAATTGAGTGTCTGAGTCTTGGTCTTGGCTCAGGTCATGATCTCATGGGTCATGGGATTAAGCTCTGCGTCAGGCTCTGCACCCAGTGGGGAGTCTCCTCACCCAGTGAGGATTCTTTCCCTCTGCCCTTCTCCTTACTAGTATGCATGCTCCTCTGTGTGCCCTCCTCCCACATCAAAAAAAAAAAAAAAAAAGCAAGTGGCATGGCTGGGTGGCTCAGTCAGTTAAGCGTCTGCCTTCAGCTCAGGTCATGATCCTGGAGTCATCCGGCTTCCTGCTCAGCAGGGAGTCTGCTTCTCCCTCTGCTCCTCCCTGGTTTGTGCTTGCTCTCTCTCTCACTCACTCTCTCAGATAAATAAGTAAAATCTTTTAAAAAGAGGGAAAGGAAGGAAGGAAAGAAAGAAGACATTTAGACTTGGTGGAGGGAGAGGATTGATTGGTTGGTTGTCCAAGTAGAAACATGCATATAGTACCCCAAACTCCTGACACTAGGAATGTTGGAGTTCAGAGCCAATAGCCAAGAAAGAATTCTTGAGACATCTTTGGTGCAAAAAGGTGGTTTTATTAAAGCATGGAAACAGGGGGCACCTGGGTGGCTCAGTCATTAAGCATCTGCCTTCGGCTCAGGTCATGATCCCAGGGTCCTGGGATCGAGCCCCACATCGGGCTCTCTGCTCAGCAGGAAGCCTGCTTCTCACTCTTCCACTCCCCCTGCTAGTGTTCCCTCTCTCACTGTGTCTCTCTCTGTCAAATAAATAAAATCTTTAAAAAAAAAAAAAAAAACATGGAAACAAGATCTGTAGGCAGAAAAGGCTGCTCTGGAGTCATGAGGAGTGGCCGATTATATACTTCCAGGTTGGGAGGGATTTAGGGATAGTGTAAATCTCTAAGGAATTTTGGAAGCAAGGTTTCCAGGACCTTGAGCTGGCTAACTATTAGGAAAAGGTCATTTATTACTGTCTAATATAACCTTAGTCATGAGACTCTAGATGTATATCAGTGGGCCGTATGCTGGGAGGAGGATTACCAACCTATATTTTGGAGTGGGTAGTGATAAAGGAAGTTTCCAAAGGAATTTTTATATATTAAAGTAGACTTACTGGATCCCTGGTGGGGGGCAGGATAACGTTAAGCTAAGATTACCTTTTGCCCTTAGCAAAGTATTAACATCAAGGCAGCTGAGTTCCAAGAGGAAAGTCACTCTCCCTCTTTCAATAACTTGTCAATGGGCTATAAGTAGTACGGAAATTTAATTTTTTCTTTTGCCTTTGTTTCCCACATTGCTTTTTCCCTTTATCAGAAAGATTCTGTTCAAGATTCTCACATTTCAAAATTTTGTTCAATTTCCTTTTCAAGTGTACTGCTTCAAACAGTTAACAGTCATGTTTTATGACTTGTGTAAGGGAGGTCCACATGGAAATAAGACTGGTCATCACTGTCCCGTGTTCACAGCATCTAGTGTTTGTCAAAAACAGTAAAGTGCCTGCTCTCTCTAGCTGAAAAGGAACAGAAGCCTGTGGGCTTCACCCCACATCACAGTGGCCCCTCTGCTCTATGGATGATCTCACTATATAACACAACACAACCAGTCATTACTCTTGACATGAAATAATGGCACGCTTTGAAAAAGTTTGGTGTTCATGCTTCTGGCACATTGTTACAGGGCACTAGGAAATGGGGTGGCAGTGTTGATCTAGAAGCAATTTAGCCGTCAGTGGGAAAAGCATCTAACTTGTCTTTGGATACGTATCTGCTCCATGTTGAAGATAGAGGAGAAACTCTGACTCAGATCTCTTACTAAGCTGCCTTGGGCCACCAGTCTGGGCTTGATACTGAACCGTGTATTCTCAGAATTTTTTTTTCATTTCCTTTGCAGAGAAAAGATGCATCAGTCTGCCATGTACGAACTATGCCAGGGGATGCACCAGATCAGCCTACAGTTCGTTCGACTGCAGCTCACCTTTGAAGAGTACACCATAATGAAAGTTTTGCTGCTGCTAAGCACAAGTAAGTTGATGTCCACTTGTGCACTTTTTCTACATCGCCAGATGATCTGATCTCTAAGGAGATGAGCCTATTTTCAGTGTCAGGTAGTTGGTATTTAAAAAAAAAAATTGAGGAGGTGAGAGTAGGTCTTTGCTCTTTGGTGAACTATGTTACTTGGAGAGTAGGAGGCTTTGGGTGAAGTAAGAGCATATTCCTTCATTTCCTCATCCATCCCACCACTAAATATTGACTGTATATTTTCCGTATAGTAGGATTCTACAGGGTACAGTTTCTGCCCTCAGCGAGTTTTACTATAGGATAAATTCAAAGATACGTTTAGTATGTTGTAGAAAGGGATCATCCAATCAAGATAGAAGATAAAGAGGGTCACAGTGGCTCAAAAAAGGAGGGAGCATATTTAGTTTTGAAGGTCAGAGAGGGATTCATGGTAAAGCTGAGTCTTGGCAAGCTTTGCAAGGGTTATGATTTGGATATGAGGTCTGAGATGGCATTCCTGTCAGGGGATGATGTGAGCGAGTATGGAGATGTGGGAAAACATATCCAGGTGTTAGAATTTTGTTCTGGGTGAGGTGGTTTACCCATTAATTTTCAAATTTTTTTCTTCTTTATTCATTTAATTTTTCAAGGTGTATAAGGTGATGTTGTGTTGGAGAGGAGTGAGGAATAAGGTTGGGATGGAGGTTGGACCAGGATATTCAGTGTCTGTTGAAGACACCTGACCTTCATTGTGTGGGCAGAGGAGTGCAGCACCGCAGGCTTTGTGCAGTGGGGATACGTGACCCAGGCTAAATTCTGTGCCCTTATGAAAATGTATCTGGTAGTAGACTGAATTAAAGGGGAAAAAGAGGGGGAGGTAGAGAGGCAAAGACAGAGAACTTAGCCAGATTGGAAGCACAGAGACTGCTGTGAGGCTATTGAAATAATAGCAGGAATGATAGTGGTAAGTGGCATGATGGATAGGAGCAAAGGCATTCAAGGAACACAGCCGAACTGACAGTGGACTAGAAGGGGAAACAAAATGGTTCAGGTCAGAAGTGACACAGGTTTTGCTCACAGAGAAATGGCTAGGATGGCAGTTGATACCATAAAGAGGAATATGTTCATGTTGGGACTTGGAAAAGATTTGGTGGGGGTTTTATAAAATGACTTCTATTTCAAATGGGTTAATTTTCAGATGTATCCTAATGGGTCAAAAGATGGGGAGAATCTGGGTCTAGCACTCAGAAGACAGGTTTGGGTATTGAGACATAAACATAAAATTGTCCTCATAGAAAATTATCATCTAAGCTAAAATGGTGAGTGGAGTTGGCAAGGCACAGGAAGAAGAGAAATGGTCCAGTCGAGCCACATGAAAGGAAGATGGCAGGGCTGAAGAGGCAGAGGGGACTGTCAGTGAGGCAGAGAAACTAGAAGCCAAGAACTGGTTTCCAAAAGGAGCATGACTAACAGCAGAGCATCCACAGAGAAAGTTGAGAGCACAGAGCAAGGCCTACTAGAGTTGACCATTAGGACTCAGGCAGGTGCCTGATGGCCAGGGACTTGGTAGATTGATGAGAAGCTTTTTTAGGCTTCTGGAACCAGGTATGAAAGTAGAGAAGTTGATGACATAAAGTGCCAGAGAGACAAGATAGAACAGGATTAGCTTTGGCAAGGGTGTTGAGCACTTCTTCCTGGGGCAACGGCACAGGGCACGGACATTTTCAAATCGAGGGGAAAGAATCTGAGAAAGTTCACATGAGATGAGAGGAAGACAAGAATGATGGCAGGAGGCAGCATGGAGAAGAAATCTCCAAGCCAAGTGCTGTGGCCACTGAAGAAACTGGGCCATGTTCTGGGTGCCAGGGATGCTAGGGTGAGAGGTATGGACTTCAAAGGAGGAGAGATTGTTGACTGACCACCTGGAAGCAGAGAAGAGAATCCAGCGCATGCGCAGCCCTCCCGTTGTCTCATGAATCAGGGGCGTGATGGAAGGAGCAGTTTTCAGTAGACTCATTTAGGAAAAAGTGGCATCACTCTTAAAGGTAATGAGAATAGGAGGGGTCAAAAGAGACGTTTTTTCCCCCCAGAGAGGGACTGGGTCTGAGGAGGAGTTAGCCTGAATCAAGTAGTGACAAGAGCAGGAAGAGAAGATGCCATAGCGACTCCGGTTAAGCATCTGCTTCCCTGTGTGTAGCGGCTCCCTGCTTTTGAAGGGTTTGCCATACATCTAATTTAATGCTTAAAGGAACCCTGTGAGTTGATAACCCCTTTCTGAAGCTAACAAAAAGGAGGCACACGTGTGTTTTTGTCCAGTATCCTCTGTGCATTAGAACTCAGAGCCCTGGCTTTGGACTTCACATCCAGTGTCGTCCCTGCTCTCTCCAGAGCGGGGAGCCAGGGCCGGAAAGGCAGGCTGGTGGCACGTGACCGCAGCAGGGGGCGTGGAGCTCTTAGCAGGCGGGACCTAGACTCCAGCCGAGGGGGGCTGACCCGCAGCCCCAGCCGAGAGGTGGGACCAGCACCTCACAGCTGTGTTTTGTTTGGCGGGCACAGGTATTTAAGGTTGCTCTTGGCCTTTTGTCTTGTTTTATTTTCATTGAGTTCGATTGCCCAAGGCAGGGCATGTTCTCTCCCGTTTGCCGCAGGCCCTACCATTCCTCACTACTTACACTCAGCCAATCTCCTGTAGGGTCCTGTGAGCAGCCCCTCATCGGCAGGTTTCAGGGTCCAGGGTCTGGAGAACTGGGCTCTTTTTCCCTGCCCTGCTCACCTTCCAGGTTTCTGACGACCCCCCCCATTTAGCCTTTTTGGAATATAACTTTGGAAATAGAATCTTTAAATTCAGCGACAGTGATTCTGTTCCCGTTTCCAAGCCATGTCATTAACCATTACTGGCTTGAAAAATGTTTCAAGTATAGATCTAGATGTAGATAGATCAGATGGGTGATAGAATTTAAATGAAAAAAATGCATGTGATACTACTCCGTCTTCATTGGTGTCTTATCCTTTAAGACCATTTAATCAGTCAGCCTATAATCAATCCTGATAGCATTTTGAAGCTACCCAAATTAATTTATTAGCTTCCAAATAGCTCAGTACTTTGAATTCTGATTTTTGTAGATGCAGGAAAAGCAAAATAAGAAGGCAGGAAAACATAAGTAAAGAATTGTATGAGTCATAGAGCTGCAGGCTTTAGTAAGTTTATTTTGCTAACCTGTGATAGAATGTGTTAGAATTTTTCTTCTTTAGGTTGTTAAGTTGCACACCTGATGTCCAGTGTATCAAGAAAGTTTTTAGCAATGACATTGAGAGAATCTTGTGTTCTTAATGCTTATGGAGGAAAACAGACAAACTTCTACCCCAGTTGTTTGGATGGTTTCCAGCAGCCCTGCTGCATTTAATAAGTAAATTCAGAAAATCTGGGCAAACCTCCAAAATTTGAGGTTTTGCTTAAGTTCTCTTTATTTGTGGGTTTGTTTCAACTTCTAAAAAATCTGGCTGGGAAATTGGTACAATATACTTGAGTTATAGCAACAATATATAAGTAATATTTGACACAAATCGTTTGTAATCTTGAGAATTTCTGATACAGAACTATCCATAAGTAGGTCTTTGCTTAATCTTAACAGATACACCAAACAGTAGTGAAATATAGTAGTGAAATTTATTCACTCCATTCTAATTTCAGGTAATTTGTTAATGTATGGGATGAGCTCCATAAACATTTATGTTGAAAAGCACAAGGTTTACTCCATATTTTATAGCTTAAAAAAATAATTGTTAACCTGTGTATGGGCAATATTTGCAAAGTATTTGCAAACTTGCCATTTCTTTCAGAAAGTTTTAAGTTAAAATTAAAATTTTGGTAGAAAGTAGATCTATAGTTCTACTGTTAACATCCTGATTATTACCATCCTTCATATGTTTTATACTTTTAAAACAAGGCTTTATTTTTAAAGAAAACAAACTATTTGTTATATAATGGGTGGCATTTAAC
This sequence comes from Martes martes, assembly GCF_963455335.1. Taxonomy (NCBI): domain Eukaryota; kingdom Metazoa; phylum Chordata; class Mammalia; order Carnivora; family Mustelidae; genus Martes; species Martes martes. The sequence goes on along the minus strand of NC_137889.1, from coordinate 65,036,763 downwards.
TTTTAATGTGAATGTCAAATATTTGAAACCACAGCTAATATTGTGGCAGCCTCAGGAAATGCATGCAATTGCTATTAGGGGTTTCTTTTCCCCCCACAAAAGTAGATTTAGGTAAACCACAAATCAAAAGCCTCAACAATTAAATTCAAGGAGACTATTAACATAAGATGTGAATATAACTTGTAAGATAATTTTTGTACAGGACAACAGGGTTTAATTTGGAAACAGCAGTATTCCCAGCTTCCAGGGCTCTCATAATAGTCAAAAATGTACTTAGCTATTCTAAAGGGCTGATGACCTGAGTAAATTATTATTTATCCCAGTTATGACAAATTAGCAAATATGCTGTATAATTAAGAAGTGAAAGTAAAAGCAGTTTCAAACTCAGAACATTAATTTCACAAGATGAATTTTCTTTAGGTCTCCAACTCCTAAAAATAAAGTTCTTAAGTGGTTTTGTTTTTCAAAGTTAAAGCATACACATAACTATTTATTCGCTATGGTGGAAAAAAAGCAAACATGTAGGTAGATTTTCAGAGGGAATAGTTTACCCTCTGCCTTGCACCTCCTTCTAGAACATTCTCAGCACAGGAGCACCTTTCCTCCATAAGGGCTTTCACATGTATCCTGGGACAAAGCATCTCCTTTCAGCAGGACGCAGAGACATTTGATATGCTTCCAAGCCCTGAATCCCAAAATATTGTTTCTAAATGAGATTTTTAAATTTTAAATTAAAAGCCAGCCGCTACATGAAAGAAAACATGATCCTTAATGTTTTACTTGTTCAAAGAAAAAGGAGAACATGGTTTATCCTCTGAAAGTTATAGATTTTGCCTTACATGCAGAGCCACTGTGGTGTTACTCTTTTGCACACACAAACCAGTGCATAGACCCACAGCCTGGTTGCCTGGGAGACCACATGACAGGGCCCCACTGGTCATGTGATCCTGGTGCAAAGAAGATGCAAAGTGCTTCCCAGCATGCCTGTCCTCCCCCACCCTAAAGACGGTCAGTCTCCCCAAGTGTCTTTGATATTTGAATTTGAATTTAGAGATGTTGCTTTCTAATTCTAGCCCCAGCTTAGATTGTGTGTGACTCTTCCAGTTGTCCTGGAAAATCAAAGTATATTTTCCTACCTCTGAAGTATTGGCAAGTTGGGATCCATAAAACACTTAGATGACAGGCCACAAGGCAACATAGCATTGTGGTTAAGAGGCAGGCTTTGGAAATAGACCTAGGTTTCTACCCCTTCTCTGCCCTTAATTTGTTGTGTCCTTGGGCAGAATTAAACCTCCAGTCTTCAGTTTTGTCATCTATAAAATGAGAGTAATGATTATGCCATAAAACTGAGGTCAAGCTCACGTTAATATATGCAAGATGTATATTAACATACACCAAATAAATAGCAGTTATTATTCTTTGTATATAGAGGTGAACAAGAATTTATCAGTAGATAACTGCCATATTTGTTCATAAATGCAATTAGTTGCGATTCAGTATCAATCTGAAAATGTGAGCCTAAAAACCTCAAAATATTCTAGGTTATTTAATTGCTACAATGTGAATGCTGTTTTCCATCCTGGGGATTTACATGTCTGTGTTTCTTAAACACAGTTCCAAAGGATGGCCTCAAAAGCCAGGCCGCATTTGAAGAAATGAGGACAAATTACATCAAAGAACTGAGGAAGATGGTAACTAAGTGTCCCAACAATTCTGGGCAGAGCTGGCAAAGGTTCTACCAACTGACCAAGCTTCTGGACTCCATGCATGACGTAAGTAGAGCCTCTTGGTACCTGTGAAAATGAGGGATCAACCATCACACCCTGTTGACTCCACAAAACTGGAGAGGTGAGGAAGCGTTCTCAGGGCTTTGGGAAGAATAGGGATAAATTAAATTATTCAGTGGGAGGCAGCAAGTGCTGAGAACTGATTCAGATCACATTTGAAACAAACCCAGGTAAAGGGTGTGGCTGTCTTCCATTCTTAGTAGGATGAGAGTGGCATGGACCATCATGGCAAGACCTCTGTGTCCTGGGCCAGGGAAGGCCCTCAGATTTGCTGCAGGTATCAGATCAAGTTTCACATTTTTGCTTACAATTTAGGAAATGTTTGGTTAATAAAAATGTTTGCTTTAACATTGCATAAATAGTGTCCATCTTCTACAACTGTTAATCTAATAACCCAATCTTCCCAAAACATTATTAGTGGTCCAGGGCCAACTTGGATCATCTCAGTCTTTGCCAAATTTTGAATCCTATATTCATTCTTCACAGGAGTCACCTTTCTTGTCTTATGTAAATAGAGAAAGTTAATTCTGAGCTTGTTTCTAAATGAATCAATTATAGATATAGCCGAGGTGTTAGCAGTTTCTACAAAATATCGATTTGGATAACTTGCTTTGTTATGTCATTTGAAGTATGCTTCTTGTTTCACTTTGCGAGCAGTTTTCTGTAGCTCTAGCTCAAAGAAAAAGTTGTACGCAGTCATGCTGATTTCATTTTTTATGTTTGTGAGGCTTTCATACTTTCTTTTGAAAAATTTATTGCCTAAGTTCAGCCCATATGATTTGTATAAGAAATCCTCTTTCAGATATTTCTCTGTTCAGAAAAGTGTTGCAAGGCTCCACGGCTAGCTAGTATTATACTAGTATTTGTATTGAAATCATGAGTCATCCTTTAAGATTTTGTTTATGCCAATGGAATGTGTGGTTTGATAGATAAGGAATGTGACTTGTCAGTGTTTTACACTGAACTGTCGGTACATATCACATTGATTTTGCTTTCTCCCAACTTTCCATATGGTATTAAGTCAAATTCCCACAAAGTGAATTCAGTGATAATTTGGCTAATTATCAGTGGCCTAAAGAGCATGGTTTAATGGAAAATCATAGGATTAAGAGATGATGGCAAATGCATCTTTAGAGTGATCACAACTCTGCCTTTCACAACACACAGAGAACAAACGAAACTAGAGCCTGGAGCACAGGTCACCTATATGACAATAGGCAACAGATTTGCTTTCTCCTGTGAGCTTTATGGAAAGCCCTTTATGGTGGACTCAGAACGGGTTCTTGGGTTCTTTCTTGATGAATTCTCTTATTTGTTCAAATGTATGGACAGGCTCAAGTGCAAAATCAGAATTAGTATGTGATTGTCATCACTGCAACATACGATAATAGATGATACACTTTAAGGCAGTTTACATGTAATGAAACTGACAACGGAAATTAAAACTGGTTTTTCGGGCACCTGGGTGACTCAGTGGGTTAAGCCTCTGCCTTCGTTTCAGGTCATGATCCCAGGCTCCTGGGATCGAGCCCCACATAGGGCTCTCTGCTCAGCGGGGAGCCTGCTTCCTCCTCTCTCTCTGCCTGCTTCTCTGCCTACTTGTGATTTCCATCTGTCAAATAAATAAAAAATCTTAAAAAAAAAAAAAAAACTGGTTTTTTCCACAACCTCTCAGAATCTTTGTGCCATAAACAGAGTTGCACTAAAGAAACACTCAGAGTCCACACCTGTGGTCCGTGTGTCAGACTGTCCTCACCCCACTGGTTTTTTAGAGCCATGCTTGGCACAAGATTGGAACTCAATGAATCCTTGACCCAAAGGGCTAGATCATAAATGATGATATTCTGCAAAATTCCCCAAGGTAAATCAGTGTCTTCCTAGTATTTTTTTTTTTTGTCAAGGCATAATTGATAACACAATAAACTGAACATTATTACAGCATACATTTGGGAAGTTTTTCACACACTGGAGAAACTATCATCACCATCAAGATAATAGACATATTTATGGCCCCCAAAATTTCCTTGCCCCCTTTTTTTTAACCTTTCCTGCTACCTCCTGCTCCCCAGCTGCTTTCTGGCAATACAGATTTGTTTTTTCGTTGTTGTTGTTGTTGTTGTTTTCAGAAATGGTTTTTTTTTTTTTATTATATTAGTTACCATACAGTACTTCATTAGTTTTTTATGTAGATTTGTTAATATATTCCAGCATCTCATATACATGGAATCATGTGGTATGTAGGTTTTTTGGTCTAGCTTTCTTCACTTAGCATAATTATCTTGAGATTCATCACAAACTCATCAATGCGTGGATCACTAGCATGTATCACATTGTATTACATTCATCAATGCATGTATCACTAGTTCATCTCTGCCCTTTGCTGAGTAGCATCTCACCATTTGGATATCCCACAGTTTGATGGTCCAGCGACCTGTTGATGGACATTTGGGTGATTTCCAGGTTAGGGACTAATACAGATAAAGCTTCCCTAAAATTTGTATACAAGTCTTCGTATGGACATTGCTTTCTTTTCCTTGGGTGAATAGCTAGCTAGCAGTGGAAAGCCTGGGTCATGTGGTAGGGGTATTTTCCTTCTTTATAAGACTGCCAAACTCTTTTCCAAAGTGGTTGTCCAGTTGTACCTTCCGTTAAGAAGTGTGTGTGCACTCAAGTGATTCACATCCTTGCTAGCAGTTGGTATGGATAGTCTTTCTAGTTTTAACCATTCTAATAGCCATGTGCTAGTATCTCACTGTGGTTTTTATTTGCATCTCCCTAATGATCAAGGATCTTTTTGTGTGCTTATTTGCCATCCTTATGTCATCATCTATAAAGTACCTATTCAACTCTTTCACTCATTCTGAAATTTGGATCATCTGGTTGTTGAATTTTAAAAGTTCTTTAGATATTCTAGATATAGATCCTCTATCAGATTTATGACTTGCAAATATTTCCTCCCAGTCTGTGGCTTATCTTCATTTTCTTAACAATGTCTTTTGAAGAGCAGTAGTTTCCAATTTTTTATAAAGCCCAATTGATTGTTTCTTTTATGAATCCTGTTTTTAGTGTTGTAACCAAGAAATCCTTGCCCAAGCCAATGTCACAAAGCTTTTTTCCTATTTTCTTCTAGAGATCACTATCCTTCATTGACTGATATGGAATAACTTGAAAACCATTTTTTTTAAATATTTTGATTTTTGAGAGCATTTTTTGTTTTTCCTTGTGGAAGGGCAAATCCAATCCACCTTACTCCACCATGGCTGGAAGGAGAACATTCTTTGGGGAATCACTGTAGTCATTTTAATTCTGAAGCCCTTTTTAAATTATCAAAAATGTTTGCACTTAGAAGTAGCCTAACAGAGCATCTTGAATGCTCTATTTATATTCCTATTCCAGACAGAACATTGAAAAATGCATTGTAAGTCTAGAGGGACCTTTCTAACATTCACGCTTACTCAGACTTGAGACTGCCTACAGCTTTTTCATTAGAGTAAATTAGTGAATCAACATTTGTGGAATTTTCTTCCAGGGAACAAAGAGCTAACAATGACTGGCTCTGTACTCGAGCCTGGTTTTGGTCACCTTGTGGAAAAAGAGCATTTGTGCCTAAGGTTCACACGAATATGAACCCTGTGAGTCAAATCAAAGCTCTGCTTCAATAGCATGCATAGAATGCCACCCCCCAGGACACATGTCCAAAGATCTCAGTTTGTGTGGATTTCTCCCACATGGTGCACACATGTTGTTGGCAGAACAGTGCCAAGGTGTGTGAATGGAACATTCTCTGAGAAAATAGGTTGGCCAGTTAAGTATTTGAATCGGTCAGCAGCTTTAATGAATCATAATCCCCCTGAACATCAATCTTTCCCCAAAGAATGTTTCAAAGAAAGCAGCTGTGGTCAGGCTGCTATGAATAGATGTGTTTTAACATTGTAAATGTTTCGGTGTTATATGCAAGGCATATAGATTTCTTATTCTTCTAAAGAAAATTGATAATTAATGGTCGTTTTCTAGCTGTTGCTAAGACAGGCAACTAATTTTCCACATGTAAGAAGCACATTTCCTTTTTTTAAGATTTTATTTATTTATTTGAGATAGAACAGGAGTGAGCAAGAATGACAGTGAGCATGAGCAGGAGGAGGGACAGAGAGAGAGGGAAAAGCAGGCTCCCCACTGAGCAGGGAGCCCAACACGGAGCTCCATCCCAGGACCCTGGGATCATGACCTCAGCTAAAGGCAGATGTTCAACTGACTGAGCCACCCAGGCACCCCAAGAAGCACATTTCTAATGAAGTTATTGGTAACTTCTGTTCATAGAGATCAAGAACTGTGTTACGATCATTGTGTAGAACTAGTAAATGTTAAATGATGATATTAATAGTACTTTTTAGAAGCAAAAATTGCCCTTTTTGTATTAATTAGTTTCAAGATCATACTATTATAATCATCTTTATTTCAGTATACACACTAGCAAAAATGTGCCTCGTGCATAGCCCTATTGACAACGCTACAAAGGATGCAAAATAAATGCATGACACCAACCAACCCTCAAATAGCTTAGATTCTAGACAGGTGGCTGGAGAACAGTGCACAACAGAAGGGAATCGGGTGCCCCAACTGGCCACCAGAGTAGTAGAACCTTTGAGAGTACACGGGTCTCCTTCTTTCGTGAGCCAGTGAGCACCCCCCCCCCAACCCACCGTGTTCTAGGACCAATGGTGCAAGTGTGAATGGAATGTCCTTCAGAATCCCACTTGCCTATTGCAAGAAGATTTCATTTCATGAAGCAGATGCTTTAATGTCTGAAAGTACAAGGCAGTCAGTGCACGAGGGAGAACAAACCCGAAGCCTGGCCTCCAGGAGCTTGCAGTCGGCCCAGGGGCCCCAGACAGCACTGTACAGGCAGTGTGCTTGGGACTTCTGAGGAGGTGAGCATGCCATGAATTGTGGGGCCACTGATGTTTATTCTGAGTTGATAGAAAGCCTGATTGAAAAGGCATAGGAGCCAGCTGTGCTGGGCAGGGGTCCTGGAAGGCTTCCAGAAGGGATTCAGAGACTCTTTATTTAATAGAAGAAGAGACGAGACAGATGCCCAGAGAGTGACTTTACAGGGTCCATACGTAGCTGGTGGCTGCTGAACCTTCCTGACTCACTGTCTCGTGCTCCTGACACCACTATCACCATGAGGGAGAGCTTCAGGCTAATAGCAGCTGTTCAGTTTAAGGCCGGTCTGCATCTTTGCAGATCAGAAAACTAGCATCTAGGAACATTAAAAACAGCTGCATTGCTCTCCAGCTTTCCAGACTCGTTTGGATCTTCCCTGGCATCTTCTGGAATGTGTTGTTTTTGTGAGGCATGAGGTTACATCTTGAAGGCAGTGAACCTGGCATTGTATTAAAATGTCATGCATGTTTAGCAGTTCCCAAAACAAAATGTTAGGTCGGTCTTAGTGTAAGCGAAGCCAGCTTGGGGGTGGAGGCTTTTGTCTCTGCATCTGATCATCAAGCCCAGGTAAGAACCTATCCCTTGCCTGGGCAGGCACTGGTGTGTCCCTTAGATGCTGTTCTCTGTGTGACAAAAGGAAACACTGTGAGGGTCATGTTGCTGAAGAATTGCTTTCTGCGGTTCCAGAGGGAATGCTCGACAACTGAAGTGGCTCTTCTCTCAGAGCGAAGGTCTCCCTTCCGCGGGTGGGGGTGGGGGGAGGGGGGAGGAGCAGAACATCTGGCGGTACAGTAAATGCTCCACGTGCACACTGGGGAGACTTCATTCTGTACGTGAAGAGGGCGTTAAGTTTCAGTGACATGATCACCAACAAAAGAGATATTGCTGCAAGCAGTCGAGACTATTAGCAAATTATTTTGAGATTCTCATTGCTCATTTAATTAGTGGGTGCTTTTGCATCCGGGCTGTGGTAGTGGTAATTTCCATCGTGATTACACTATAGGTGGTTTTGAGATCGACACAAACCTATTTTCAGCCTTTCTCACCCCACACTGAAGAATGCAAGCCACAAGTTTGGCTCAGTCCACCATTTGGGCAGCCCGCTTTCTTTCACATTAGATTCTGGTTTATGTCTTCCCAGTCAGCTTCTCCTCAGGAAACGTTCTGAGACCAAAATAGGAGCCCACCGCAGAAATGTTACCCCAGGGGATGGCCTGTGGTGCTCCACCACCATCTCTCCCAGTAAACTTGGGCAATTCACTTAAATTTTCCATCCCTAGTCTCTTCAACTATAAAATGGGAATGATGTCCAACTTATAGGGAACTTTCAAGAATGAATGAAATAACACAGGTCCTGAGTTGGCATCTGCCACAGAGTGGGCAACAAACACCCCTCCACATCCCCTTTTCCCCAGACTGTGTTAGAATTTCCCCAAAATCATGTCCTGCACCACCCAAAAACTTCCCTCAGGCAGTTTTCATCCGCTTTTAAATTCAAAGACACCCAAACCCTTTAGATATAGCATGGACCTTCAAGGAAATGACAGGCTACAGTTGGCAGGATAGGCAGTAAGGACCACTCCACAGAGCAGGGCAGGAAGCACATATGTTGTCTGGTAGTGAGTCACTAGAATTCAGTCAGTCTGCAAGCATTTCCATAGTCCTTCAGGTCCCAGGGCAAGACCACGTCAGCTGGACATTTACCAGGGGAAATCGGTATTGTTACAAACATGTTGGGGTGAGCTTGAGCCACCTTATAATTTGCTGGAAGGATTAAGGGTGTTCGATGATGGAATGATGGCAGATTGCTGTGAGGTGACCATCAGGAGGATTGAGGCTGGTGAACTATAAACGCTTGCCTCAGATATTATCAGAACACCTCGAGCAATGAATAAAGGCTGGCCATGCTGCTTCAGCACAAGGAGAGAAATTTCCCTCTCTTCCTGTTGCTCGGGTGACAAGGAAATGACATTATTTGATTATTTGTAATACAGTGCTGGCGGTAGCACACCTGTGTGTGTGTGTGTGTGTGTGTGTTCATGTGTAAGATAGATCAAGTTCAAAGCCACATTCTGTTTCACTGAGCAAAATAACTATTTAATATAGTTGTTAGCAGCATTATACTGCCTTCTTATGTGACAAGACCATGACTAAGAAAGAGTCTAAGTAAAAGAAAAGATGTTTATTCCAGAGTCAGCTACATAAGCAAAGCCTTATCTTCTAAGACACCAGTGGAGGGGAGGACACAAATTATGCAAAGACCCTCTCCTTTTGAAAAAGAAATCATCATAGGTGAAGGTTTCAAATTAAATGAATAATTGAAATGGCGGATCTTAGTCTTTGTCTAGTTGTTAATACCAGTGGGACAGTTATTAATGGTTTACAGCATCTGTTTTTGCATTTCAATATAGTACCTAAAAACTGGCATTTGCCTTTACAGATTCCCAGTTTCAAGGGTATAGCATAGTTCAGAATGCATTGCCCAGGGTGAGTTGTGCCAATGAGTGCTTATTTTCATTTAGACCATTATTATGTTTATATAGTTGAAAAAAATGCATCAGATTTTTTAAAAAATAAGAATGGGAAAAATTGAAAAAAATAGAATATTTTATTATTTTGATATTGTGGATAAATAGGAAGTTCATGACTTTGGGTGTGGCTTGGAAAGGTGTAGGATTGGCCATGAAGCCCAACAGAAGATGTGACCCCCCACAGATATGAAGGATGGCCTTACCTCTTGTTCATTCTTTTTTCTCATGTGAATTAAGGGCTGCATCAGTCAGTGGTCAGGATTGTGACTCTCAAAGCTCCCCTAGGGTTTGTAATCACTTCATATTTTGAGAGGCAGACAGAATAGCTGTCTTCCTAAACCTGTTGGAAAGAAGATCTAAAAAGCCAGGATAATATGTAAGAAGATATCTTTCAGTGACTCCTTGTTTTAGACTCTGTGGAATGACACATCCATATGTCAGTTACACTTCCTATTGACCGTCTCCAGGCGGTGTGTAGAGGAAGTGCTGCTAAGGGGCTCTCCTTCTGGGACCTGAGCTCCTGGCAGAGTAGGCCCATGTATATAGCAGCCTCCACCAGACCAGGTACTCTGCTGGTGCTGAGGATATAACTGCAGCAAAGCAGCCTGGGTCCTTGACCTCAGAGTGCAGTCTGATGGGAAATATAAACAAACTGGGAACTAAAACCCAGTGTGACAGGTGCTCAGTATGGGCTATAAGGCCCATAGGTGGCATATCTGGAAGAGGAAGAGGCAGGGTGGAGATGGCCCCTGGCCTGAGGTGAGGGTAGTGACTGCTAAGCTGAGCCCCAAAGGCAAAGTAGGAGTTTGCCAGACAGATGGAGGGAAGCTGTTTCAAGCCAAAGGAGTTAATATCCCAGGGGAGAAAGCATGATTTTGAGGAATGGAGAATTTCATTGCATCCAAGGCTGTTGGGGAGGAACTGAGAGAAATGACAATGGAGATGATGAAGGGATCTGTGAACCACCATAAGGGAGCTGTTGAGGGATTTTGAGCACATCTGTGGAGAATCTAGACCTGCTCTATGTAGTACAGTAACTATTAGCCACATGTGGCTATTTACATGGAAGTTAATTAAAATTAAGTGAAATTTGAAGTTGAATTCTTCAGTCATAGTAGCCACATTTCAAGTGCTCAGTGGCCACCCGTAGCTAGTTGCCACCATTTGGGGTAATGCAGAAAGTCTGACAATTGAGGGCTGCTCTAGAGACTATTAGGGGAGGAGCAAGAGAAACAAAGCACCAGTTGGGATGCTGGTGAGGTGGTCCAGGTAAGAGATGGGGGATTAAGCACTAGGGGGAAGGGGGACTGAGGAGACATTCATGTGGTAGAATGGATGGCTCTTGGTGTGATGAATAGGACATGGAGATTGAGAGAGGAGGGAAGAGGTCAAAGATGACCCTGGATTTAGACATAGATGGCTGGATTGGCTGGAACCAGCACTGACCAGGGGTGAGGGAAAGAGCTTTGGGAGGGGATATGATGAGTAGGTTTTGGATGTCCTGATTTGAGGTGTCCTTAGGACAACCCAGGAGAAATGTCAGATAGATACGAGGCTCCTTGGAGAAGAAGAAAAGGAACATGGAATGCTGATGCAGAAGGGAGAGTTGGCTGCACATGGTGGTCACGAAGCCTAGGGTCAGATGGGCCCAGGCATTGGTGTGGAGCAGAGAGCCTAGAACCAAACCCGGAGGGAGAAATGGCCAGTGGATTCCAAATGGGAAGATTCCAGAAAGGCTACAAAGGAGCTGCTGCTGATCCAAATTAAAAAAAAAGAAAGGAGGAGAATAAATGAAACAAGATGGGATTGGGAGGGAGACAAACCATAAGTGACTCTTAATCTCACAAAACAAACTGAGGGTTGCTGGGGGGAGGGGGGGAGGGAGAGGGGGGTGGGGTTATGGACATTGGGGAGGGTATATACTATGGTGAGTGATGTGAAATGTGTAAACCTGGCGATTCACAGACCTGTACCCTTGGAGATAAAAATACATTGTATGTTTATAAAAAAATTAAAAGAAAAAAGAAGAAGAAGAAGAAGAAAGGGATATAGGGAACAAGCCAGAAAAGTTTATCTCCCACTGTGCAAATGAGGGGTCAGAGGGGCAGAAGCTGCAGAAAGGTCAGTCAGCAAACAGTCTGAAAACTTGAATAGCCATAGCAACAGGAAGGTTATTATGAAAAATCGCTGACTGATTCAACTTGTGTTAATGTTCAGTAGTTTCCAATAACTGTATCAGAAGCCACAAAGCAAACTGGGACAAGATTTTTTTTTTTTTAAAGAACACTCAAGGTGTTTTCCAGTAAACCTCCTTCGAGAAATTGCTTTAATAAATAGAAGCATGAATCTTTCTGTCATGTAAGAGCATGTATATAAATGAGTATTTTATATGTGGATGAAAGAACATGCAGTTTTTGTGTTTGAGTATAGCTAAGAAATCACAGTGGCTTAGCAAACTCTGTCTTTGTGAATAACCCCAAAACAAACTATTACAGAACTCAATCCAGTCACACACGAGTAATTTTGAATTAGTAAAAGCTTTATTATACACTCTATACAAGCATATGTATTCTGTACACTAAATACAAGTGTACGTACCGCATACATCTGTCTATCTATCTAGAGAAGGAGGTGGAGGGCAGGCATCAGAGGCAACCCATGGTGCATTAGGGCTGATCTTGCATTTTAAGTCGCAATTTTATCAATAATACTGGTCCTGAGTCCTTTCTCACCCATCACGTTCTTATGAAATCTTAATGACAATGAGAGTTAATTTCCACATGCAGCCCAAAACTTTATCATTCATTCATTCGTGGTTGGTCATGGTTTTCTGTGGCTGACTTAATGCCAAATCTGGGTTACTTCCTTACGTCTTTGGAAAAGGCTGATTTAAAACATTGAATGTTTTCAGTGGCTAATGTTTAGACTGTGGCAGTGCCTACCAACTGCTGGTCAGTAGCTAGGTCACATTCTGAGATGCAGTTGTATTAGATTTTAGGAAATGAGGAAAGAACTTCAGTATAGGAATTTGCCACTCCTTTAATTTAATTGTGGTAAAATACACAAACATAAAAACTACCACTTCCACCATTTGTAAATGTACGGTTCACTAGTGTTAAGTACATTCACCTTATCCTACAATCTCCAGAACTCTTCAGCTTGTAAAACCGAAACTCTATATATACTATTGAACAACTCCTCATTCCCCCTCCTCCACCCCTGGCAACCACCCTTCTACTTTCTGTCTCTGCATTTGACTACTCCGGGTGCCTCAAATATATGGACTCATACAGTGTTCATCTTTTCGTGACTGATGGATTTCACTTAGCATATTATCCTCCAGGTCCATCCATGTTGTATCATGTGTCAGAATGGTCTTTCATTTTAAGGCTGAGTAATATTCCACTGTATGTGCATACCACAGTTTGTGTATCTATTCATCTGCTGACGGACACTTGAATTGCCTCTACCTCTTGGCTATTGTAAATAGTGCAACATGAACGTGAGTGTGCAGATCTCTCTTCAACACCCTACTTTCAGTTCTTTGGGTGTGTTCCTAGAAGTAGAATTGCTAGGGCATATGATAATTCCAAGTGTAATTTATTGAGGGACCCCCAAACTGTTTTTCACTGTTTTTTACATCCCCACCAACAGATCGCAAGGGTTCCAATTTTTCGCCAACCTCACCAGCACTGGGTATGTGCTGCTACTGAGTTTCTGTTTCATTTTGTTTTGAATGATGGCCATTGTAACTGGCATGAGGGTGGTATCTTGTGGTCTTGATTGGCATTTCCCTGATGATCAGTGATGTTGAGCATCTTCCGTGTGTTTATTGGTCATTTGTATTTCTTCCCTGGAGAATTGTCTATTCAAGCCCTTTGCCCATTTTTTTAAGATTTATCCATTTATTTTAGAGAGAGAAAAAGACTGTGAGTGGGGGGAAGGGACAGAGGGAGAGGAAGATAGAGAATCCCAGGTAGACTCCCCAGTGAGTATAGAGTTCCAATACAGGCTCAGTCCACAATCCTGAGATCATGACCTGAGCTGAAATCAAGAGTCAGATGCTCAACAGACTGATCCACCCAGACAGCCCTCCTAGCCCATTTTTTAACCAGTTTTTTGTTGTAGTTGTTGAGTTATACAAGTTCTTTATATATTATGGTTATTAACCCTGTATCAGATGCATGACTCGTAAGTATTTCTCTCATTTCATGGGTTTTGATGATCTGTATTGGTGTCAGAATCTTTCCCTTATGAACTTACAGTGATAGCAGACAGTAGTTTATTCCTTTTAATACTTAACTGGAAAAATTAAAAGTTATGTCTGATCCTAATTTATTTAAAGAAAAGGGAGAAAGGCATATTTTCTTGTAATAACTACTTCTTTGCATTCATTAATTAACATTTTAAAAGTTGCATACCCACAGAACATGTGCCACTGTTCACAGCTAGTATTGAAAGAATGCTAGGGGGGAAGCTAGGAATTTGCCTTGTTTGGGGAGGTATAAAAGAACTGTGCATTCTGTTCCCATCTGATTCTGTAAGACTTATGATGCTATAAGGTGAGCTTTATGAAAAAATAAAAAACAAAAACAAAGTAACAGGTAGAAAAGACCACTGAGGGTCCTGGAAGCCATGCTCTTAGAAGATCACATCAAAATCTAACCAGACACATGGAATCTTTTTTTAATCTAAAATATATCTAAGGAAGATTTTGGAAAACTATCTCATTGTCTAACACCTGTGTCAACAAAAAGCCCCCTCTTATGCAGCCTAAATCCCTCTTCTTACAATATAAAATAACTGTATAATACCTGGGATTTATGTAGTACCTTTCTTTCTTAAATCCTGTCATTAAATCCTCCTAATAACTCCATGAGGCAAGGATGAGTAAATACTACTGTTTACACTTAATCACCTCATCTTAATTCCTGCCTCTATAAAAAGGGAATAAAAGTAACATTTACTGATATTTTTTACCTTTTTACAGAGAAAAAAAATTAAAACAGAGACTGATTAAGTATGCTTTCCCAGGTTTGTAAGTGAGGCAGAACCGGAAGGCAGGGGTGCAGGAGGAAAGGGAGCATATATGAGACACATCAGAGCGGAGACAGCCCTGCCCCTGGTTAGCTCTCTTGCCCCTGGTGGATTAGGGGTCCAGTCTTGGCTTCATGTTTGGCTCTCACCATCTTGAAATCTGTAGCAAACTGAACGAGGAGCCCCAAAGTTAATGCTAGTGGTCCTGGGCACAGTATCACCATCTAAGATGGTTTTGGTTCGAGGCAATGATGAGCGTGGGAGGCACTTCACAGCTAACAGGGCACCGCACAGATGTGTCTGTGAAAGGAGGCAATGGAGGATATGAAAGGCGGAAAGCTAAGTGAAGCAGGGTAGGAGAATTGAAGGAATTAAGAGACTCAACCATACACTGAAAAGGAGCCTTAAAAAACTCAGGCCTAACCTGATACAAAAAGAAAGAGTGGAGAAATTTCAGAAGGGAGAGAGACACCGTCAAGCAGTAGAAAAGAGGAATGTTACAACTGGGGCTGTTTTAGACTGGAGCAGATCATTTTAAATGACTGTGATTGCTAAGACCCAGAAGATGCCAGTTGATCAATTTTGTTTATCAAGGTCATGGTTAAAGGAACTAGAAAGTGACTATGGTTTCAAACACAGTTGATTCTCATTATTTTCAGAATCCGTACTTATATATTCTCCTACTGGCTAAAATGTATTTGAAACCCCAGAATCAATATGGCCCTTTTATAGTCATTCACAGACATGCGCCAAGCAGTAAAAATGTGTGTGTTTCCAACGAAGGTCAAACAAGGTGATGTTCTGCCTTCTTGTTTCAACTGTCATGTAGTAAATAAGTGTCCTTTTCAGGATCTGTTTAATGACATAGTTTTTGCATTATTGTTGATTCTGCTGTTCACAGTGGTCCCCAAATGTACTCATGCACTGTCTCATGTTCCCAAGCGGAAAGAAGGCTGTGATGTGCCTTATGGAGAAAATAATTGTGTTCGGTGAACTTCATTCAGGCATGAGTTATAGTGCTACTGGCCATGAGTTCAATGTTAAAGAATCATCGGTATCCATTAAATAAGGTGTCTTGAAACAGAAACACATAAAACAAGATTGTGTACTGTTTGCTGACAATGGGACCAGCAATTCATGGAAACCTAACCCTGTATTTTCCCTAGGAACAAGGGTTCAGTATCTGCTCATTCTGTTCTCCTTGACATAATAGAACGGAACTACCATGCATAATGACAACTGTAAATGTGTGTAACCTGCAGGGACTCCAAGCTCGAAGGGAAATGACTCTGAAAGAGCAGCCAGAACTGTAAGACAGTGGTTCTCCATCCACATGACAAATTCTGGAACCTTTATGCTTGACCATGATGTACAAGGATTCTTTGGAAAGCATTTCTAAAGGCTCAGAGAATCCATATAACACTTACAAAGCCAGCTCTAGCTACCAACCATATTGCTTGGTTCACAGACTTTTTTTTTTTTCCCACATTTCAGGATTTCTGAAACCAGGAGACATCTTAGACTTGATTTATGTATTTTAACAACCAACCAAAACCAGTTCTCCCATAGACTGTTAGTAAATCCCTGGCATGCCTTCCAGTCCAGGGCCGGCAAGCTTTTTCTGTAAAGGGCCAAATGCTAAATACTATAGGCTTTGTGGGCCCCACAGTCTTGCTGCAACTACCTGGCTCTGCCGTCGTAGCAGGAGAGCAGCCATAGAGACTACGTCAATGAGTAAGCCTGGCTGTATTCTAGTAAAAATCCTGAAATTGCTATTTATATAATTTTTGCATGTCACAAAATACTCTTCTTTTTTTTTAATTTAATTTTATTTTTTCAGTGTTTCCAGATTCATTGTTTATGCACCACACCCAGTGCTCCATGGAATCCGTGCCCTCCATAATACCCACCACCAGGCTCACCCAACTTCCCATGGTTTGGGAAGTTTAGACTGGCATGAGTTATAGTGCTACTGGCCATGAGTAGCACTCCAAAACCTTCAGTTTGTTTCTCAGAGTCCACAGTCTCTCGTTTGTCTCCCCCTCTGATTTCCCCCAACTCACTTCTCCCCATCTCCCAGTGTCTTCCATGTTATTCCTTATGCTCCACAAGTAAGCAAAACTATATGATAATTGACTCTCTCTGCTTGACTTATTTCACTCAGCATAATCTCCTCCAGTCCTGGAGGAGGAATACCCAACACAAAAGTTGGGTATTCATCCTTTCTCATGGCTGTGTAATATTCCATTGTATATATGGACCATATCTTCTTTATCCATTCATCTGCTGAAGGGCATCTTGGCTCATTCCATGGTTTGGTGATTGTGGATATTGCTGCTATGAACACTGGGGTACAGATGGCCCTTCTTTTCACTACATCTGTATCTTTGGGGTAAATACCCAATAGTGCAACTGCAGGGTCATAGGGAAGCTCTATTTTTAATTTCTTAAGGAATCTCCACACTGTTTTCCAAAGTGGCTACACCAACTTGCCTTCCCACCAACAGTGTAAGAGGGTTCCCCTTTCTCCACATCCTCTTCCAACACTTGTTGTTTCCTGTCCTTTTAATTTTGGCCATTCTAACTGGTGTAAGGTAGTATCTCAATGTGGTTTTGATTTGAATCTCCCTGATGGCTAATGATGATGAACATTTTTCACGTGTCTGTTAGCCATTTGCATGTCTTCTTTGGGGAAGTGTCTATTCATGTCTTCTGCCCATTTTTTGATGTGATTATCTGATTTGTGTGTGTTGAGTTTGAGGAGTTCTTTACAGATCTTGGATATCAGCCCTTTGTAGTGTCATTTGCAAATATCTTCTCCTGTTCCATGGGTTGCCTCTGTTTTGTTGACTTTTTCCTTTCCTGTGCAGAAGGCTCTTGTCTTAATGAAGTCCCAAAAGTTCATTTTCGCTTTTATTTCCTTTGCCTTTGGAGACATATCTTGAAAGAAGTTGCTGTGGCCACTGTCGAAGAGGTTACTGCCTATGGTCTCCTCTAGGATTTTGATAGATTCCTGCCTCACGTTGAGGTCTTTCATCCATTGGGAGTTTATCTTTGTGCATGGTGTAAGAGAATGGTTGAGTTTCATTCTTCTATACATAGCTGTCCAGTTTTCCCAGCCCTATTTATTGAAGAGACTGTCTTTTTTTCCATTGGATATTTTTTCCTGCTTTGTTGAAGATTATTAGATCGTAGAGTTGAGGGTCTATATCTGGTCTCTCTACTCTGTTCCATTGGTCTATGTGTCTGTTTTTGTGCATTTTTCAAAGTTCTGGAACAAACAATCCTAAAATTTGTTTGGAACCAGAAAAGACCCTGACTTGCTAAGGAAATGTTGAAAAAGAAAAAGCTGGGGGCATCACGTTGCCTGATTTCAAGCTTTACTACAAAGCTGTGCTCACCAAGACAGTATGGTATTGGCACAAAAATACTCTTCTTTTTATTTTTTTTTCAATCTTTTAAAAGAAAAAACCTATAAATACGATTATTAGGTCAGATTTTGCCTGCAAGCCATAGTTTGCCAAACCCTGATTCATTCAGTGGAACAGGGGAATAGATGAGACCCCTCGTTCTCAAGTGTCCTTAGTTGGATCAAAAGAGGCTGCACCTGCCCAGTGGGGTGTACCCCTTGTTTAGTGTTCCTTTTCCTTCAGAAATTGAAATAAGGATTTTAACTGCTTAATCCTGAGTTAACCTGATATTAAAGTTGGTAACTTACCGACAGGAATTGGTTTAGATTTTTAGATTGCTTAGTACAGTGTACCTTGGCAAGAAGGATCTAGGAAATATTGAAAACAAAATAAAGAAAAGTTCATACTTCTATATACAGTAACATGCCAGTGCATTTCAAACACAACCCTTCCCTTAGATTCCCTTTGTTCGACAATGTTCTAATTATCCCTTTATCTTTAAGCTCTACTTTCTGTTTCCATTGTGTCATTTTTCTTTGTGTTTTTCACATGTACAATAGACCTTATTCACAAGAAGGCGGAGCTGTGATCCAGAATGAGGCTTGTAACACAAGGGAACTTAAACAGGCTAGAAATTAAATAAATTTAAGTACAAAAAAAATTAGAAGGAAATTGAACCCATCTTGCTTAGCACAGCATCCGAAAACATATTTGGAAGATTTAATATTCATCACTGACCAGAGATCAAGCATTACTACTGAATTTAATATAAAAATGGTAATGAAGACAAATTAAAAAGTAGCCTCAGATAACAGAGTTTCAGAAATGCTCTTGGTTTTTCATAACATGTGGAGCATCTTCTACTTCCCACCCCAGAAGCCAACCCCTTCCTCGTGAGCAGCTGGTGTGGCCCAGAATGCCCATGCCCACACCAGCTTAGACTCTGGAACTATCCCTGTGAGGCCACACAGGACAACCCTGTCTCACTTCTTCAGGCAGCCAGGCCTCTCTGGAGGCAGAGCTCTCAGAGGCACCTGTCCTGGCCTGGAGCCATGGCTTTGGCCACGCTCATGGTGGGGGTTGTTCCCTTATTTGCAGGCAGAGCTCACATGGCAGCAAGCAGCTCCATTGAGCCTTGTCTCATGCTTCAGGGACACACATGAATCCAGTGCATTAAATCTCTAGGACTTACATACTGGTTTCAGTTTTGTAGCCTCAAACATCTCCTCTATTCTCCCACCCTCTGGTAACCACCATTTAATTCTCTTTTTTTATGAGTTAGGCTTTTCTTGTTTTGCTTTGTTTTTGTAGTTCTCTGTTCCTTTTTTCTTCTTTTGTTCTCTTCCCATGTGATTGATGACTTCCCTTGGTGTTAAGTTTATATTCCTTTCTCTTTATTTCTTTGTATCTATTATAGGTTTGTGCTTACCATGAGGTTCATATATAACATCCCAATTATATAGCAGTTTGTTTTAAGTTGGTTGCTTTAGTTTGAACACATTCTAAAATCACTACATTTTTACTCCTCCCCCCCATGTTTTATGTATCAGATGTCATATTTTACATCTTTTTATCTTGTGAATCCCTTAACTGAATTTTTAGATATAATTGATTTACTGTGTTTTTCTTTTAAGCTTCATACTATCTTTATAAGTGATTGTTCTACTACTTTTACTATATATTTGCTTTTACCAATGAAATTTTTTCCTTTCATAATTTTCTTCTACTTACAGTCTCTCCTTTTCTGCTTTAAAAAGCCCCTTTAACATCGGTTTAGTGGTAAAGTACTCCTTTAACATTGCTTGTCTGAGAAATTCTTTTTCTCTCCATCAACTCTGAATGATAAGCTTGCTGGGTAGAGTACTTCTGATATTTTCCTTTCAGTAATTCAAATATATCAGACCACTCCCTTCTGACCTGTAAAGTTTCTGCTACAAAATATGCTAGTGGCCTTATGAGATATCTCTGGTATGTAACTAGTTACTTTTCTCTTGCTCATTTTAAGATTCCCTCTTTATCTTTAAGTTTTGCTATTTTTAAAATATTGATTGATTTTAGAGAGAGCAGGGGGAGGAGCAGAGGGAGGGAGAGAGAGAATCCTCAAGCAGATTCCCCACTGAGCCCAGAGCCGAACATGAAGCTTGATCCTAGGACCTTGAGATCATGACCTGAGCTGAAATCAAGAGTCTGATGCTCAACCAATTGAGCCACCCAGGTGCCCCACTTTTTACCATTTTAATTATGTATCTTGGTGTAGACTTCTTTGGGTTCATCTTATTTGGTGTTCTCTTTGCTTCCTAGACATGGATATCTCTTTCTTTCTCCAGGTTAGGGGATTTCTCAGCTATTATTTCTTCAAATAAGCTTTCTGCAACTTTCTCTTTCTTCCTTCTGGAATCCCTATTATGCAAATGTTAGTATGCTTGATGTTGTTCCAGAGGTCCTGTAACCTATCCTCACTTTTTTTTCTTTTCACTTTGGTATTCTCTATTACCCCGTCTTCCAGATGCTGACCTGTTCTTCTATGTTGACTAATCTGTTATTGATTCCCTGTAATATATTTTTCATTTAAGTTATTGTATTCTTCAACTCTGATTTTTTTTTTAATTTTCTGTCTGTGTTGACGTTCTCACTAAGTTCATCCATTCTTTCTTCAAGTCCAGTGAGAATCTTTATGACCATTACTTTGAACTGTTCATCAGGTAGATTGCTTATCTCTGTTTCATTTAATTCTTTTTTGAAGTTTTGTCTTATTCTTTAGTTTGAGGCATATTCCTCTGTCTCATTTTGTTTGACTTCATGTGTTTATTAGGTGAAACAGCTACCTCTGCCAGTCTTCAAGGAGTGGCCTTGAACAAGAATGTCCCCTGTGTAGATTGTGTTCCTGGTGGCTTAGGCTGGCTGGCTGCAGCTGTAGGTGGCACAGGCCAGGAGATCCCAGGGTTCTATGGGGAGTCCCAAGCTGCCCTGTACCTAGGCCACCTTGGTGAGACAGCTGGAACTGTAGTCAATGCAGGCCAGGGGATCCGGGATGCTCTACACCAGAGCCATGCTAGCAGGATGGCTGGAGCTGAAGCAGGTATGGGCCAGGTGCTCTGCACAGGGGACACCCTGGAGGAATAGCTGGAGATGCGGTCAGTGCTACAAGCTAGGGCTGGCACTGGACACCTGGGGTGTGGATGTAGCGGACATGGACAAGGAGGTCCCAGGTTGCTCCACACCAGGGTCACCCTGGCAGATGGCTTGAGCTGGGACAGGCATAGACCAGGGCATTTTGCATAGGGGACATCCTGGCAGGGTGCCAGAGCTGCCCTGGGTGGGGATGGCTGAGGCTGAATCAGATGTAGGCCACAGGTTTCCCAGGGTGTGCCATGCTCGGGCAGCCTTCATGAAGTGGCTGGAGCTGGTGTGGGCTAGAGGCTTAGGGCTTGTTGAGTCAGCAGGCTGGCTAGAGAACCTGCTTCCTGTTCCTATCTGTGCTATCAAGGTGGGGAGGCTCTTGCCAGCACCACTGACCCTCAAGAGAGTTACAGAAATTCCCCCACCATTTGGCAGTCAGAGTTAGTAAACGGGTTTCCTTCACTTGCAGTCTAGTTGCCCTTTAAACTAATGGTTTTTTGCTGTGACCCAGGTCAGGTGAATCTGTACATGGCCCATCTGTGATGTCCCTCCCTACTGCAGGTTACCACATTGGGGGTGAGATTTCCATCACTACCATGTCTCTGTCTCTCCAGCCATTATGTGTGTGGGCCCACAATGCTTTATTGTGAAAAAGCTGTTCAATCAACCCACAATTCTTCAGGAGGAATTGCTTTATATGTAGGTGTAGACTTTGGTGTGTCCATTAGAGGAGGTTAATTCAGGATCTTCCTAAAGTTGCCATCAAGTTTGGCTTTTTCTGATTTTACATCTAAGTGAGATAATATGGCATTTGTCTTTCTCTCTCTGCCTTGTTTCACTGAGCATAATGCCCTTATGGGCCATCTGTTATTACCAGTGACAAGATCTCCTTCGTTCTTATGGCTGAATAATATCCGTGTGTGTGTGTGTGTGTGTGTGTGTGTGTGTGTATCACACATCTTCTTTATCTATCCACTGACAGACACAGGTTGTTTCCATATGTTGGCTATTGTGAATAATGCTGCAGTGCACATGGGAGTGCAGATCTCTCTTCCATGCCCTATCTTCATTTCCTTTGGATTATATACCCAGGAGTAGGGTTGTTGGATCATATGGTAGTTACATATTTAATGTTATGTGGAGCCTCCATACTGTTTACCATAGTGGCTGAACAACTGTGCATTATTCCCACCAATAGGTACAAGTGTTCGTTCCCTTTTCTCCACATCCTCACCACCATTTGTTTTCTGTAGTCTTCTTAATGACAACCATTCTAACAGGTGTGTGGTGTTATTTCATTGTGGTTTTGATATGCATTTTCTTGATATTCAGTGATGCCGAGCATCTTTTCACATACCTGTTGACCATTTGGATATCTTCTTTGGAAAAATGTCTGTTTAGTTCCTCTGCTCGTGTGTGTGTGTGTGTGTGTGTGTGTGTGTGTGTGTTTGGACTTTGTTTTTAGTTTTGTTTTAATTGGGTTTTGAGGTTTTTTGTTGTTATTGTTTCTGAGATGGATGAGTTCTTTATATACTTTGGATAGTAACCCCATCTCTGGTATATGGTTTGTAAATATTTTTCTTCCATTCATTAGGTCATTAGGTTGCCTTTTCTCTTTCTTTGATTGTTTCCTTTGCCCTGCAAAAGCTTTTCAGTTTTATGTAGTCCCACTTGTTGAATTTTGCTTTTGTTGTTTGTGCTTTTGGTGTCATATCTAAAAACCCATTGACAAGACTAATGTCAGGGAGCTTCTTTCCTATGTTTTATTCCCCTAGGAGTTTTATGGTATCAGTTATATGTTTAAGTCTTCAATCCATTTCAAGTTAACTTTTGTGTATGGTGCAGGATAGGGTCCAGTTTTCTCAACACCATTTATTCTAGAGACCATCCTTTCCCTATTGAGTGTTCTTGGCTCCCTTGTCAAATATTAGTTGACTCTTAATGTTGGCGTTTACTTCTGGACTTCCTGTTCCTTTGCTCTCTATTTTTATAACAAACGTATATTTAAATTACTGTGTAGCTCACTAGTATAGTTTGAAATAAGGAAAAATAATGCTTTCAGATTTCTTCTTCCTCATGATTGCTTTGCTTCGGCGTCTTTTATGGTTTCATACATTTTTTTTTTTAATTTCTGTGAAAATGCTGTTAAGGTTTTGATAGCAATTGTATTGAATATAGAAATGGCCTTGAGTAGTAAGGACATTTTAATAATGTTAAGTCTTCTGATCCCCCAGATACAAGATATCTTTCCATTTTTTTGTATCTTCTTCAGTTACTTTCATCAATGACTTATAATTTTCATTATACAGATCTTTCATTTCCTTCGTTAAATTTAGTCTTAATTATTTTATTGTTTGAATACTATTGTGAATGGGATAGTTTTATTTTTTTCAAATGTTTTGTTGTTAGTGTATGAAATGCAACTAATTTCTGTATGTTGATTTTATCTCCTGCAACTTTACTGAATTCATTGATTCAGTTTGGGTTGAGTCTTTAAAGGTTTCTCTATATTAGATCCTATCATCTGCAAATAACAATTTTACTTCTTTCTCTCAGAATTGGATGCCTTTTATTTCTTTGTCTTTCCTAATTGCTATAGCCAGGACTTTCAGTACTGTGTTGAATAAAAGAGGGCACTCTTGCCTTATTCCTCGTCTTAGAGGAAAAGCTTTCAATTTTTCACTGTTGAGTATGTTAGCTGTGGGTTTGTCAGATGTGGCATTTACTATGTTGAGGTTTACTCCTTATATAACCATTTTGTTGAGGGTTTTTATCATGAAAGTATGTTGTATTTTGTCAGATGTTTATTGTGCAGCTATTTATATGACCATGATTTTTATCTTTCTATTAATGTAGTGTATCACATTTATTGATGTATGAATATTGAACGAACTATCCTTGCATTCCTAGAATAAATCCTACTTGGTCATGGTATTCAATCCTTTTAATGCATTGCTGAGTCTGGCTTGCTTTTATTTTGTTGAGAATTTTGTATCTGTATACATCAGGGATAGTAGTCTATAGTTTTCTTATGTCTTTATCTGGCTTTGGTAATGGTATGGTATCATGGTAATGGTCCTGGAGTTTTCAGTGTTTGGAGCTTTCTAATTACTGATTAAATCACCTTATGTACTATTGGTCTCTTCATATTTTCTGTTTCTTCCTCATTCATTCTTGGCAGGTTGTAGGTTTCCAAGAATTTATCATTTCTTCCAGATTAACCAACTTGTTAGCATAGAATTTGTTCATAGTAGTTTCTTACAATCCTTTGTATTTCTATAGTATCACTTGTAATGTCACCTCTTCCAATTCTGATTTCGAGTCCTCTCTTTGTCCTTTTAGTTTAGCTATAGATTTGACAGTTTAATCTTTTTGGAAAACCAGCTCTTAGTTTCACTGATTTTTTTTCTGTTATTTTCCTTGTCTCTGTTTCATTTATTTCCACTCTAATCTTTGTTACTTATTTCCTTTTGCTGACTTGGGGCTTAGTTCTTCTTTTTCTAGAAAAAGAAAATATAAAGTGAGGTTATTTGAGATCCTTTTATTTTAATATATGCATTTATTACTATAAACTTCCCTCTCAGAACTGCTTTGGCAGCATCCCATAGGTTTTGGTATATTGCATTTCATTTTCATTTGTTTTGAAATATTTTCTTTCCATTTGATTTCTTCTTTGACCCATTGGTTGTTCAAGAGTATGTTATTTAATTTTCATATATTTGTAGCTTTTCACATATTTTAGCTTTCCTCTTGTTACTCTGGTTTCGTTACATTGTAAGCAGAAAGAATACTTGGTATGATTTCAGTCATCTTAAATTCACAAGACTTGACTTGTGTTCTATCATGTGGCCTATCCTGAAGAATGTTCCATGTGCACATGAGAAGAATGTGTATTCTTCTGTTAGAAGGAATGTCCTACAAATCTTTGTTAGATCCATTTGGCCTAATGTGTGTCTCAAGCCCAGTGTTCACTTGTTGGTTTTCTGTCTGAATGATCTGTCTATTGCTAAAATTGGAGTATTAGAAGTCCCCTACTATTCTTGTATTGCTGTCTGTTTCTTCCTTCAGATCTATTAATATTTGCTTAATATATTTAGGTGTTCCAATATTGGGTGTGTATGCATGTATGACTGTTACATCTCTTGATGAATTGATCCCTTTATTATATATTGACCTTTGTCTCTTGTTACCATTTTGGCTCCAAGTTTGTTTTTTCTGATTTAAGTATAGCTACCCTTACTTTCTTTTGATATTCACTGGAATGGAATACCTTTTTCTAGCTCTTCACTCTGTGCCTATGTGTATCCTGTGTAAAGCTACAGTTAGTGTCTTGTAGGCAGCATATAGTTGTTTCATTTTTTTAGTCATTCAGCCACTGTGCTTTGGGATTGGTTAATTCACTCCATTTACATTTAGAATTCTTATCTTTTTAATTTCAAATATTTTTATTTTTTTATTTTTTATTATGTTAGTCACCGTACAGTACTTCATTAGTTTTTGATATACGCAAACAATGGATCATGGAACACTATAACAGCTTATATGTAAGATCTTATAATGCCATCTTATTGTTTTCTGATAATTTTTTATTTGCGTAGTCTCCTATTTCTGCCTAAGTTGGTAAATTAGTGATTTTTTATGGTGGTATGCTCTGCTTCCCTCTTTTTTATCTTTTGTGCGTCTATTCTAGGTTTTCGCTTTGTGGTTACCATGAGGCTTACATAAGACTTCTCATAAATAAAACAGGCCATTTTAAGCTGACAGCAACTTAACTTCATTTGTTTACAAATGTTTCACCCTTAACTATCCCCCCTTGTTTATTTATGATGTGATTATTTACCTCTTTTTCTGTTTTTTTTTCTTTGTTTTTGTTTTGGGGTTTTTGTTTGTTTGTTTGCTTTTCATTTTATTTTATTTCTTTTCAGTGTTCCAGAATTCATTGTTTATGTACCCCACCCAGTGCTCCGTGGAATCCATGCCCTCCATAATACCCACCATCAGGCTCACCCAACTTCCCACCCACCTCCCCTCCAAAACCTTCAGTTTGTTTCTCAGAGTCCACAGTCTCTCATCGTTTGTCTCCCCCTCTGATTTCCCCCAACTCACTTCTCCTCCCCATCTCCCAGTGTCTTCCATGTTATTCCTTATGCTCCACAAGTAAGTGAAACCATATGATAATTGACTCTCTCTGCTAGACTTGTTTCACTCAGCATAATTTCCTCCAGTCTGGTCCTTGTTGACCCAAAAGTTGGGTATTCATCCTTTCTGATAGAGGCATAATACTCCATTGTATATAATATATGGACCATATCTTCTTTATCCATTCGTCTGTCAAAGGGCATCTTGGCTCTTTCCATGGTTTGGTGATTGTGGATATTGCTGCAATAAACACTGGGGTACAGATGGCCCTTCTTTTCACTACATCTATATCTTTGCGGTAAATACCCAATAGTGCAATTGCAGGGTCATAGGGAAGCTCTATTTTTAATTTCTTAAGGAATCTCCACACTGTTTTCCAAAGTGGCTACACCAACTTGCATTACCACCAACAGTGTAAGAGGGTTCCCCTTTCTCCACATCCTCTCCAACACATGTTGTTTCCTGTCCTATTAATTTTGGCCATTCTAACTGGTGTAAGGTAGTATCTCCGTGTGGTTTTGATTTGAATCTCCCTGATTGCTAATGATGATGAACTTTTTTTCATGTGTCTGTTAGCCATTTGTATGTCTTCTTTGGAGAAGTGTCTGTTCATGTCTTCTGCCCATTTTTTGACATGATTATCTGTTTTTTTGGGCGTTGAGTTTGAGGAGTTCTTTACAGATCTTGGATATCAGCCCTTTGTCTGTAGTGTCATTTGCAAATATCTTCTCCTATTCCGTGGGTTGCCTCTTTGTTTTGTTGACTGTTTCCTTTGCTGTGCAGAAGCTTTTGATCTTGATGAAGTCCCAAGAGTTCATTTTTGCTTTTGTTTCCCTTGCTTTTGGAGACGTGTCTTGAAAGAAGTTGCTGTGGCCAGTGTCAAAGAGGTTACTTCCTTAGTTCTCCTCTAGGATTTTGATAGATTCCTGCCTCACGTTGAGGTTTGTTTACCTCTTTTTATGTTGTTTATTTGTATAACAAAATTATAGTAGCTATAGTTAAATTATATTAGCTCTAATTATTTTTAGTCCTTTTTTCTTTGACATGTATACTATACTATAACATCCATCCACTGTATTTACCATACCAGTGTGTTGTATAATTTTGTGTATTTTCATGGTGCTGATTAGTATCAGTTTATTTTAGCCTAAAGAACTTTCAGCATTTCTTACAAAGCAAGTTTAGTGGTGAAGAACTCCTTCAGCTTTTGTTTGGGAAAGTCTTTATTTCTCTTTCATATCTGAAGGATAACTATGCTGGGTATAGTACTATTAGCTGACAATTTTTTTCTTTCAATACTTTGAATATGTCATTCCCCTCTTACCTGGCCTATGGTGTTTCTATTGAGAACTCTGCTGACAGCCTAATGGTGGTCCCTTTGTAGGTTACAGTTTTTTCCCCTGGATACTTCTAAAATTCCTTAATCTTTAACTTTTTTTTATAGTTTCATTATAATGTGTCTTGGAGAAGGTCCTTTTGCATGAGATAATAGGGTGATCTTCTATAGCTCTGTGAACTTAGATGTCCAATTCTCTCTGCATGTTTGGGAAATTCTCAGCTATTATTTCTTTAAATAAACTTTCTGTCCCCTTATCCTCTTTTTTCTTTTTAGAATCTGGATTATCCTAATATATGCTCTTTTGATGAAATCCCATAGATTAGATCATGTAGTTTTTCTTCGCAGGTTTTCATTCGTTTTTGTTTTCCTCTAACTTGGTTATTTCAAAATTCTGTCTTCTAACTCACTTATTTTGTCTTCCATTTGCTCTACTCTGTTACATTTTTTATTTCATTTATTGAGTTCTTCAGCTCCAGAATGTCTGCTTGGTTCCTTTCTGTGATTTCTGTCTCTTTAGTAATATCTCATCTTGAACATTTGTGTATGTGCGTGTGTGTGTGATTTCAACTATCTTTAGAGTTTTATGGTAGCTCATTGAGTTTCTTCAACACTGATTTTGATTTCTTTATCCAAAACCCCTTGCCTTTGAGCTCTGATATTGGAGAATTGTTATTTTTTGGTAGTGACATATTTCCTTGATTTTTCATGTTCTTTGTAGTATTGAATTGCTTCTTTCACACTTGAAGTAGCAGCCACCTCCTTAAATCTTTGATTGTTGCCTTTAGGTTGGGTATTTGGTTCATTAGTGCTATTTCCATCTAGGATTTTCTCTGCCTTTGTATGGGTACACCTGTTCCACTCTTCTTGCTCCCTCTTGTGGCAAAATTCTTAAGCTCTTACATCTTTGGTTCTTAAAACTCACCAGGCTGGCTATTGGAAACCTTTCTTTTATTTTCCAGAAGAAGGTGTTATAGCTCAAGATTGTGGTTTCCCCCTTGTCCACAGACTCTGGCCTGTATTCTGAGCACACTCCGAAAGAGCTTGCTCTTGCCACCACACTTGGGAGTGTACACATGTAACCACCCACAGAGTGCAGGGAGGTATGGATTTAGCCCTTGGGGCATTAGAGTTGTCCACAGGCCCCACAGGGAGATTCTCAGATGTAGTACTCCCAGGGGCTCATGCTTGGACTTCTTGCTGAGTACAATCAGCACACCCTGAGTCCCTTTAATATCCTTTGGTATTCTTACCTCGTCTTTCCTCCCAGTCATGAAGATCCTGCCTAAGTAAGTTCTCCAGGTGCTGCTGAAGAGTAACAGGTTTCTCCAGCAGCATTCCACACCACTGGGTTAGCTAGACACTCACTGCTCTTCTTTTTCTCTATGAGAGAGATCACTGCCACCTGCTAGTTCAGCCCAATGCAGTGTTCCCTTGGTGGGGGTGAGGACAGTGTTGGTAAAGTTCTTTCTACCATCTCTGCTGTGTCCAGACTTGTTTGTTGCTCCTTTGGCATGCTGGAGTCTGTCTTCATATGGACTAAGCTTTGGGAAGTTTCTCTGTTGTCTATGGCTATCAGCCCAGGTCAGCAGTCTTTAGGGTTTTTTCCTGATTTATGGCAAGAGAGGTTGGGGCAAGCTCACTGCCCCACTGGTCCCACAGCCTGTGCCCATAACCAGATACACAGGTGAGCCAGACTCCTCCCGGTTCCTTATTATAAGGTGTCAGATCCTGCAGTTCCCACAAAGGCACTTTTGTTCATGGATAGATGACTATCTTTTCATTGAAAAAGAGGGACAAAAAAGGAGGAATGCCTTCCACTGCTGTGTGCTAACATCACTTCCTGATGGTGTTTTCCCAATCCCCTCTCTCTCAGTCACATCTAGGAGGCCTTTAGGAGGCCTCCCCCAAATGCAGCCTGTAGGTAGGCCCACCAAGAGCACTCAGCAGAGTAGTGCCATTGTGTGGCTTGGGTTTCCAAAGGGAACCCACAAGTAAATAGCAGTATAACTGTATTGTTAAAGGTTATATTACCTTCTGGGTATAGAAGCTAATGCTACTAAATTTGGGTTGCTGTTGTTACTCGTGTACCACGTTACCATCATGTTTCACTGAGGCATCACCAGCTAGAGAGAAACAGCCCTAAAGGGCCCACATGTGCATGTGCAGCCATCTTCCACATTGATTTGCAACAGGTGGAGCGTAGGGTTCGGAATGAAGGCCAGACTGCTTATACAATCACTGAGTAGCATTTTCCAGTATTCACAAAGCTGTTGCAGGAATACCTGGAGTAAATGGTTGCTGCCATTTCTGTTAGTATAACAGCATTTAGGGTTAAAGCTGCGTATCTTTTGCAGGTAGCCCTGTTGACCTAGCTGGCTAAAATTCTGATCTTTGAAAATAAACCTTTAACCACCATCCCCAACCCCCCACCCTGTGCTCATTTCAGGCTAAAAGCTTGATCCTATTGGGGGAAAGTTCTGGAGTCAGCAGATAACTTATAAGAAGTGAATGTGCTGTTGAAAATATGCGTGACCCTATTTCAGAGAGGCTGTTATCATTCAGGTGTTCCCATCACCACCTGGTGACTGTGTAACCTTAGAACAGTGGTGGCAGACCCTCCCTGCATGGTGCCCCCAGAGGCCATTTGTCACTTGGGGTAGGAGTGACCATGCTGCTGGCGATGATTCAGTGGGGGAGGGGGCACTCATGGAACCTGACAGCTTCGTGTTTGGTGCAAGTAAAATGCCATCAGTTGCCCTGAGACCTCACCAGCATCCTCTACCACCTTGATCGCTGTGGCCCTTCAGGTGGGATAAATCATGTCTGGCAACTAGCTAAACTTCTGTGATCCAGCAGGTAGACTTTGTACAGAATGAAAAGTCAGTGCACAGGACTTTCTCTGATTCCTAATAATGTGAGACTCATTTCTGATAACAATGAGGATTCTTGCCTCTCCCTCTAGCCTGGTGTTTACCAGGAAAGGCTGGTGAGGATCGATATTAAGGCGTCTGGCCTTTTGTCTCATTGCAGTTAACGTATTCATGCCGGTGGGCCAGTGGAGTAATAGGACTCCTATCTCTTTAGCTGTGACTCCCCTCCCCACACCTGTCCCTCCAACCCCAGTGAACAGTGACTGGGGTTCATGGCACCATGGCATGGCGTACGTATGAAGTCACATTGTAAAACCCAGCATCAGTGAGTTGCCCAGAATCACAGGGCAGGATGAAAGGGGATAGCTTTGAGTATTGATGAAAGAGGTTAGCTTTATGTATTGAGTCTGCTTTACCTACTTAGTGCCACTAAAATGAAGATGCCCATCTAAATTACCAGTTTTGTTTGGGTTCATTGATTAGAACTAGCAATACACTGCCCTAAGGAAACACTGTTGAAATTAGTTAATTCTGAGCACTTAAGAGTTTGGAAGAAGTCGGAGAAACACAAGAGCAAGGCTCCAGCAACAGGGGCTCTGGTCCCTGGAGCTCTCAGCAGGGCTGCACAGAAGGAGTGGGAAGGGGGCCTCTCTTGGATGCAGTGGAGCTGAGTGGGTGGGTGGTTCCTGCCTCCAAGGAGCTTGTAGGCTGCTCAGGGACCTGCAAATGTGAAAAGTTACACTAAGAAGAGATGCAAACCACTGCAAAAAAAGAGAAGATGGGGGTGCCTGGGTGGCTCAGTGGTTTAAGCCTCTGCCTTTGGCTCAAGTCATGGTCTCAGTGTCCTGGGATCAAGCCCCGCATCAGGCTTTCTGCTCGGCAGGGAGCCTGCTTCTCCCTCTCTCTCTGCGTGCCTCTGTGCCTACTTGTACGTGCGCGCACTCGCGCTCTCGCGCGCTCTCTCTCTCTCTCTCTCTCTCTCCAGGTCAAATAAATAAATCTTTAAAAAGAGAGGGACAGAGAGAGAGAGAGAAGATGGTACCCCTGGCTCCCTGACTAATTATCAACTTAGACAAAAGGTAGCATCATTCCGTAGCGGGAAGCCTGTACCCCACCCCTCTTTGTTTTGCCCATCTCTCCACCCACCTGCCCTCTGGCAAGCATTAGTTCTCTGTATTTATGGTTCTGGTTCTGCTCTTCATTTGTTTTGTTTTTTAGATTCCACCTGAAAGTGAAGTCCTATGGTATTTGTCTCTCTCGGACTGGCATAATACTCTCTAGTTGCATCCATGTTGTTGCAAATGACCAGATTTTAATCCTTTTTTACGGCTAATATTCCTGTGTATGTGTGTGCGCGCACGCACACATATCCTTTTTTTATGGCTTATCCCTTCTTTGTGGATAATATTCCATTGTGTGTGTGTGTATATGTATACAGATGCACACACACACACCACATCTTTATCCATTCATCAGTGGACACTTGGGCTGTTTCCATATCTTGGCTATCGTAAATAATGCTGCAATAAACATACAGGTGCATATATCTTTTCAAATTAGTGTTTTCATTTGAGGGAGGTAAATACCCAGTAATGGAATTACTGGATCATAGGGTATTTCTGTTTTTAAATTTTTCTGAGGAAGTTCCATGCTGTTTTCCACAGTGGCTGCACCAGTTTGCATTCCCACCAACAGTGCATGAAGGTTCCTTTTTCTCCACATCCTCACCAACACTTATTTTAGTGTTGTCTTTTAGATTCTAGCCATTCTGACAGGTATACGGTGATATCTCACTGTGGTTTTGATTCACATTTCCCTGATGGTCACTGATGTTGAGCATCTTCTCATGTGTCTGTTGACCATCTGGATGTCTTCTTTGGAGAAATGTTTATTCAGGTCTTGTGCCCCTTTTTAAATTGGATTATTTGGTCTTGGGGGGTGTTGTAGGAGTTCTTTATATATTTTGAATATTAACCCCTTATCCAGTCTATCACTTGCAAATATTCAATAGGCTTTCTTTTAGTTTTGTTGATAGCTTCCTTCTCTGTGCAAAAAAAAAAAAAAAAAAAAAAAGCTTTTTTGGTTTGATGTAGTCCCAATAGTTTCTTTTTGCTTTTTGTTTCCCTTGCCTCAGGAGACATATCTAGAAAAATGTTGTGAAGGCAAATGTCAAAGAAGGTACTGTTTATGTCTTCTTCCAAGAGTTTTATGTTTTGAGATCCTACATTTAGGTCTTAAACCCATTTTGAGTTCATTTTTGTGTATAGTATGAGAAGGTGCTCCAGTCTTCCCAGCACCACTTACTGAAACAACCTGTGGTTCCCTGTTGTATATTATTGTCTCCTTTTTACAGGTTAATTGACCATATAAGCATGGTTGATTTCTGGGCTCTTTATTCCATTGAGCTATATGTCTGTTTTTGTGCCAGTAGCATACTGTGTTATTATGGCTTTGTTGTATATCTTGAAATTCAGAATTGTGATGCCTCCAGCTTTGTTCTTTTTCAAGATTGCTTTGACTACTAGGGGTCTTTTATGGTTCCATACAAATTTTAGGATGATTATAGTTCTTTGATAGGGATTGCATTAAATCTATGGATTGCTTTGGGTGTATAGGCATCTTAAAAATATTTGTTCTTCCAATCCGTGAGCATGAAATATCTTCCCATTTTTTTGTGTTGTCTTCACCTTTTTTCATCAGTGTTTTATAGTTTTTAGAGTATAGGTTTCCTTGGTTAAGTTGATTCCTAGGTACTTTATTTTTTCTGATACAATTTTATATGGAGGTTAACATTTTTTTTTTTAATTTTTATTTATTTATTTGACAGACAGAGATCACAAATAGGCAGAGAGGCAGGCAGAGAGAGAGGAAGGGAAGCAGGCTTCCCGCTGAGCAGGGAGCCCGATGCGGGGCTCGATCCCAGGACCCTGGGACCATGACCTGAGCTGAAGGCAGAGGCTTTAACCCACTGAGCCACCCAGGTGCCCCTGGAGGTTAACATTTTTTAAAAGGAAAAACCATCCTCTTCCACAGTCCTGCAGGCATCCCACACAGAGTGCCCTTGGGAACAGGGAGGGGTAGAGATGGGGGTGAACTTAAACTTGGTTCTATGTGCCCGCAGCTGGTGCACAGAGCTCTGCCTTCACCCACTGAAAGGTGTGCCC
Source organism: Martes martes (assembly GCF_963455335.1). Taxonomy (NCBI): domain Eukaryota; kingdom Metazoa; phylum Chordata; class Mammalia; order Carnivora; family Mustelidae; genus Martes; species Martes martes. Next base: position 65,003,422 of record NC_137889.1, on the reverse strand, counting down.
TGCAGTCAAAACGACCAGCTCATTTGTGGCACCACATCCGGAGAGTGGGGCCCAGCAAGGATTGTAGCTTTCACAGCCACTAGCCCACCATCTTAAAAAAAAAAAAATTAAGGGGCATCTGGGTGGCTCAGTTGGTTAAGTGTTGGACTCTTGATTTTGGCTCAGGCAATGATCTCAGGATTGTGATATTGAAACCTGCTTAAAATTCTCTCTCCTGCTCTCTCTCTGCCCCTGCCACTCCCCTTCTTAAAATAAAATAAAATATGAGGGTACCTGGGTGGCTCAGTCTTTAAGTATGTCTGCCTTTGGCTCAGGTCATGATCTCAGGACCCTGGGATCGAGTCCCACATCGGGCTCCCTGCTCATTGGGAAGCCTGCTTCTCCCTCTCCCACTCCCCCTGCTTGTGTTCTTGCTCTTGCTGTGTCTCTCTCTGTCAAATAAATGAATAAAATATTTTTTTAAAAAATTAAGAAATTTACTATCTCAGTTCTAAGAATCTCTCCTGGAAAGGTGAAACACAAAATTGTCCTGTACCTCAGTTTATAGAAGGGGGACCCAAGGTCACCAAATTATACAAAGACTACCCAGAGCAGATTTTGCAAACTATGTCCCATAGAGAAAAATGATATTTTATGTTTGAAGGAGTTTGGGATGACCACTCAGGAGGACAGAATTAGAGGGGTTTTACCAGCAATACCTCTCCATAGCTTGACTGAGAACTGGCCTTCTGTGTCCCAGTTCACTCATTCAGTCCTCTTAACCCTGTGAGGCAGATAGACCCCATTTTACAGATGTAGAAACTGAGACCCAGCCTTCACAAGGCAAGCACAGAATGTGGACTTGCTCAGAGTGGACAGTGGCTTGTGCTATTTTCCAGCTTGTTTGGCCCAGCATTCTGTGCATGAGGAACACTTATTAAAGTTCTGAGGCCTTGGAACCTGCTGAGGGAAGTGTCCCTCTTCAGATTGAGGGCAAACTCAGGCACAAACAGAAGCACCAGATATTTCTCCTGATGACATTCTTTTGATTTCTGGTTCATGTTAAAGGCCTTTACCATGCAGTTATTTACTGTCTTTAAGGTTGCTAATTAAGGTAAAAGAAAAAGCTCTGAAAGTTACACATGTATTTTCACCAGAATGCTTTTATTAAGACGAGAGTGATTTTTATGGCATGTAATGTCTGCTTTAATACAGTGGGAAATGACCAAAACTCATTTGCCCTGCAGAGTGGTGTGGAATTAATGGTATACTGCATTTGTGGGTGGTTGTTTTGTTAACTTACAGAAATGGGAGTGGTTCAGGTCCAGGAGGATGGAAAAGGTCCTTGGGCCAAACAAGGAGGGGAAATAGCCAGACAGGCAAGTAGACCAAGAGGTTATCCTTGCTGCTTGCACTCTGTCACCGTCAGGCTGAAATAGAAAGTGGTTGAGAATGGATAAGAAACACACACACACACAGGAATGTTATTGAGCCATGAGAAACAAGGAAGTCCTGCTGTTGGCGATAACTGGATGGAACCTGAGGGCAGTATGCTAAGTGAAGTCAGGGAAAGATTAGAATACCGTATGAGATTGCTCATACATGGAATCTAAAAAAGCCCAAACTCACGTGGTGGTACCAAGGAACGGGGGAAATGAGGAGATGCTGGTCAAAGGACCCAAACTTCCAGTGCTGAGAGAATAAGTTCTGGGCATGGAGTATACATGGTAATTATAGTTAATACTGTACCATGTACTTGAAAGTTGCTGAGTAGACCTTAAATATCCTTGCCACAGAAAAAGAAATGGGAATTATATGACATGATGAAGGTGTTAATCATTTTGCAACGTGTAAGTATCCAGTCAGCCCATTGGACACCTTAATCTTACTCAATGTTATGTATCAATTATACTTTAATAGAGCTCAGGGTGGGTACTGAGATGTCTCAACCCTGCCCGCAGCTCAGGGTGAGAAGCTGGAGGAGAGGGTGGCAGGGCCCACCTGGACTAGAGGGAGCAGGACACATGCCAACAAAGGTTTTGTGTCCTGCCCCTCACTGTCCTGGGCCTCTGCTCTGCAGACCCTGAGCCAGCACCTGCCCGCCCCCCACCCCCGACCCCAGCCCATCACCAGTGCCCAGAGATACACATACATGCCTGCCCCACCAGAGTCACACATTTACAAATGAGAAATTTGGTGAGAGCTATTCAGCATCTCAGCCACTCTGAACTCTACCTGACCCCGTTGCCAGCAGTAGAGTCAGTATTTCATACTCAGCTCTTGGCTGAATCTGTTTTGCATGAAAGGCACCTTCCGTGACAAGTGAGGTGAGCGTCCTTCCTCCCCCAGCACAGGGGACTTAGCCAAATCAGGCAGCGTCACAGACGCGCTTCCCTGGTCAGCTTTCTGAAGGCTGCTGGAGCTTACGCCCGAGTTAAGACATGGCGGGGCATAGGGATGGAAAGGAGACCTCAGTGTCATGTCCTGTGTGTTGCAGCTGGTGAGCGACTTGCTGGAATTCTGCTTCTACACCTTCCGAGAGTCCCAGGCCCTGAAGGTGGAGTTCCCCGCGATGCTGGTGGAGATCATCAGTGACCAGCTGCCAAAGGTGGAGTCCGGGAACGCCAAGCCCCTTTACTTTCACAGGAAGTGACGGAGGACATCTCACCAGGAGAGTTTTGCCTTAAGTTTCCCCATGCTGTTCTACACCCACGAAGGACCCAAGAAATCCAGTTTTTCACATGTGATGGCTGATTCCTACTTGTTCAGCAGTTTCTCAAGTTTAAAATCATGTCAAGGGTTTGGAGCCGGGAAAGCAGTGTGACATGGATTTGGCAAGACCTGAGCAGTCGGAAGGATTCTTCCCTCTCCGCTCCCCAGCGCTTAGAAACACGTTCCTGTTCCTCTGGATGAAAAGCCATATCTAGTCAATAACTCTCTGATTTTGATATTTTAACAGATGGAAGTTTTAACTATGCCATGTAGTTTCTGGTATCATTCGCTTGTTTTAAAAGGGTTCAAGGACTAACGAACTTTTTAGAGCTTACCCTCGGTTGCACATAAAACGTATAGTCAATATGGGGCATTAATATTCTTTTGTTATTTAAAAAACACACAAAAAAGAAAAAATATATACAGATTCCTGTTGTGTAATAACAGAGCACGTGGAGGGGAACAGCAGCCCCCCTGGGGGTTCCTGTCCACCCACGGGCTTCTGCATCACTGGTATACACACCCTTAGCGTCCATTTATTATTTAATTAGAACAGATAAGATGTTAAACAAATGCCTTGGTTTCGATTTCTAGTATCTATTGTGTTGGCTTTACAAATAATTTTTTGCAGTCTTTTGCTGTGCTGTACATTACTGTATGTATAAATTGTGAAGGACCTGAACTAAGGTGTAAGGAACTTTTGTAAATGAGACACATACAAAAACAAAACAAAACAAAAAAAAAAACCACAAAACACACACACAAAAAAAAACTTTAATGGTTGATAGGATGAAGGGGAAAGTATTTTTGAAAGAATTCTATTTTGCTGGAGACTATTTAAGTACTATCTTTGTCTAAACAAGGTAAAAATTTTTTTTGTAAAGTGAAATGTTCTGCATGCATAATGAACCGTTTACAGTGTATTTAAGAAAGGGAAAGCTGTGCCTTTTTTAGCTTCATATCTAATTTACCATTTTACAGTCTCTGTTGTAAATAACCACACTTAAACCTCTTTGGTTGTCTTTCCGCCTTTCTACTTTTTCTGTACTTTCATTTTGTCTTTGGTCTCCCGCTGGGGGTGTTCCTGGGACTTGAGCAGGTTTTCTGGCTTCTGCTCTGTCCTGCGTCTGTCGGGGAACAACAGGCTGTGGTGTCTGCAGCTCCTCAAAGGGGTCATTTGACAACACATGTGAGCGAAGGTCCTGGGAGGGCTGCAGCTGTAGGAGAGCGGCCTCTTCTCCTGCTTTCCTCCTGAGGCAGCATCCGCTTTAGGAGCACGAGGCTGGAAGTGCGATGGCCCAGAGAGCATAGTCTTGTCCCGTTTTAGAAAACGGCATTTTCTCCTTCGGGAAAGGAAATTCCAGGCACTCTCTCCATCTGTAGAAGGTGGCATGTTCATTTCAGGTCTGGGAAGGAGGTTTTGCGCTCTCAGAACTGGTAATGGGGACACGTAGGCTGCCGCAGGATGCACCAGGAAAGATGCATTTTGGCACGGTTCAGTCAGAATGGCGTGGAGACCTTATGATAATTAGAGGGTTTTTAGATTTTTAAAAGGTAGGTTTTAAAAATTTTATACATAAACAGTTTTGGAAAAAAAAAACTACAGATCATATAAGCAAGACAGTGGCACTAAAATTTTTAATTCATTAATCTGTTTGGCACTGATGCAATTTATGGCTTTTCTCTTGCCCCAAATCACAAACCTATCTATCTTTGGGGAAGCTTCACAATATGATTGCACTTAAACAAACGACTTTGACTAGAGGCCAAATTAATCTTTTTAAAAGTAATGATAATCATCAGGTACTCAGTGAAATCGCATTATTTTCCAGAACCTAAAAGCTGTCGCTGGAGAAGCCCTAGGCCAGGAGAAGGCAGCGTTGGGATCCACACTTTTCTCTAGGGTTCACCATGCAGGCAACATTACCTTGTCTTTCAGAAGACACCTGCCTTATGCAAGGGGGAACCTGTGAAAGCTGCATTCAGAGGGAGGAATTTTTCTTACATAATTTGCAATTTCAGTAATTTAATTTATAGGCAGATCTTTAAATACAGTCAACTTACATGCACAGCAATATGAAAGCCACACTTGGAGGGTGATAAATACACGGCATGCAGACTGGGAGTTTTGAGAAAAGACACGGCTTACAAGAGCAGCTTTTAGCTCAGACTTACGTTTTATGAAATTGGAATTTCAGTGTAACCAGGTTTGGGATGGAGACAGTCTGCATCAGCTTTTTGTATTAACAAAGTTACTGGCTCTTTATGTGTCTCCAGGTAACTTTGCTTGATTAAACAGCAAAGCCATATTCTAAATTCACTGTTGAATGCCTGTCCCAGTCCAAATTGTCTGTCTGCTCTTATTTTTGTACCATATTGCTCTTAAAAATCTTGGTTTGGTACAATTCATATTTCACCAAAACTTCTTCATATAATTAAAAAACACTAAATTAGTTTAAAATGAAGCAATTTATATCTTTATGCAAAAACATATGTCTGTCTTTGCAAAGGACTGTAAGCAGATTACAATAAATCCTTTACTTTAATCACCTGTTGTTCTGGAAACATTTCATTTGGGTGTTTGCAGGCACACCTGGACTTTGTGCCCCTCTACATCTGGAGAACACGCACTTCTGCCTGCATACAAGACAGTTCCCCCGTGTTAGAGCCCCCGCTAGACACATGTTAATTATACTCTTCTGGGACTAATTCAGTGTCTTGTTCCTTACTGCTGATAATATGTGGGTCACTAAAACAACCTGTAACAGTTTAACAATAAGAACTGCCCGCTGCGTAGCTGCTAAACACTCCGTGCACATTGCCTCCTTTCTCTACTGCCACAGGGAAGCTTGATCATCTGTCAGGCGTTGGGACTGACCTGAGTAGACCAGATGTCTCGTCTGACTCCAGTGTTCTTCCTCCACGCAGTCCTCTCATGCTCCTTCACCCTGGGTCCTCTGGGGCCGACGAGAGACTCTGCTCCCCGCTGGCTGTAATGCTTCTCACACTCCCCTTGGTTTCACTCATTAATATTGGACCACAGAAGAACAGGAAACAATTATCAGCTCATCTTAAAACTAGAAAACATGTAAAGATAAACTCAAGTATATTTTTAACATGTCATTTAACTGGTGATCATTCAAACTATTTGCTTCCAGAAAGAGAAGACCAGTTGAGCATTAAACAAATTCAACTTCATTTTAACATGATAGAAAGACTTCTGGAACACAACATGGCCATGAAACACAGAACAGGAGGAAAAAATGTTTTAACTTTAGAGTTGGGTTCACAAATTTGTTTATAAAATATCTATACATGCAGTTAATTTTTTCTCAAAACTTACGGAATTTGACCTATTAAGGGGCAAGGGTGAGACCAGCTGGAGGCCACACCAATGTACACCCTTAACTAAAGTGGGTGTCCTTTCTGCCTAGAGCAGACTCATTCTCGGGAAAAGGGTGACACTGTTTCTAAGAATTTCTAAAAGTGCTCAGATGCAAAAAATCCAGCTGCATCTTGAATCATTAGCTAAGAACGAAGTCTCTGCCACTAAGCCCGCCAGCCACTGTACACAAGAGCAGCAGAAATTATGCATGGTGATGCATATGTAATTAGGGGTTTGTTTGCCTCTGTATGTTGAATGCCCCTCAAGCAAATAGAAAACATTGTCCCTTTATGTTAAAGTCAGTGCTAACATACTTTTTATAAACTGCAAGTGTACACAGACTAAAATGACTTGATTATGAGTATCTCTGGCACTTTAATTTCAAGTCTCCAATTGTTCGTGCAGCAGTTTTCTTGGAAATCAAACAGTGGCTTCCCAAACAACGCTGGAGTAGAGAAGATTACAATATGATTTGAATGGTCAGCATGGACCAAGACTATATCCAAGCCCATACCCAAAGCAAAATGAACTACCGAGCAGAGTAGCAGATAGTTAGCTGAAAAGCATCCCGAAATGTAGTGGGTTTTTGTTTTTGTTTTGTTTTTTAAGATTTTACTTATTTATTTGACAGATCACAAGTAGGCAGAGAGGCACGCAGAGAGAGAGGGGGAAGTAGGCTCCCTGCTGAGCAGAGAGCCCAATTTGGGGCTCGATCCCAGGACCCTGAGATCATGACCTGAGCCAAAGGCAGAGGCTTAACCCACTGAGCCACCCAGGTGCCCCAAAATGTGGTGTTTTAACAACCTTTTACTATTATGTCTCATGAGTTTATGAATCAGCTTGGAGGGTCCTGCTGATCTGAACCAGACTTGGCTGAGTCAGCCCTAATCGTGCTTCTGTAGTTAACCAGCAGTGGACTGGTCTAGGGTGGTTTTGCAATACTTTTCACGCCTCTGATTATATCCAGTTTGCTCCTGTTCCATTAGCCAAAAACCGGTTACAAGGTCAAACCTTGAGTCAGCATAGGAGGGCTCTACAAAAGGGATGTGGATTCAGAAAGGGCTGAAATTTGGGATCATTAAATCAATCTACCACTGGCAATTATTCTGATGCTTTTTCACAGAACTGATGGTACCAGGACAGCACTTTCCAGTTTATCGGTGGTCTGAAAACCCCATTTCTTTGGCTCTTCATGCCCTGGGCCAGCCTGGTCCAGAGAGGGTCACAGCTCCTGGGAAGACTGGCTGAGCTGGGTTGGGTCGTGCTCCTCCTGCTCTCTGAGTTGCTGTTTGCAGCGTTGCCTCATTTGCTAAATCCTCCAAGGAAGGAGAACTTCACGACACCAGCACATGGCACCGAGCTGCCTAGGGGAATCTGGTGTGTTACCTGTCCGAGTCCAAAGTGTGGGTGTCTTCTTGGGCAAAATGCAGAAATCTGCTTTCCAATCGAGTTGAGCTCCTGATAGCAAGGAATTCCCCAAGGTAACCAGTAGATTGAGACTTTTTGCAGACATGAGCATCAAGAGGCTATGTCAGGTTACCCAAGTGCGGTAGTAATAAAATACCACCCCGGCCAGTGAAGGAGAAGGAGTGCTGACAAGCTTCTGAGAAGACATTTGCAGAGCCACACGCTCCTGGAATAACATCTTTGGGCAAGAGGAAGGAAGGGAAGTTATGTGGCTCAGGCAGATTCAGAAAGTCATGGAAAACATCTGGTTGAGAGGAGGAGTCACCAAGACTTGACTTGGAGAGACTGGAGGGGAAACAAGAAGGTGAGAAGGGGCTTAGCACCAAGGTGAACAGGGAACAAAGACAAGGCCAAGATGACAGAAGCAGAGTATGTTCTTGGGAAGGCAGGGAAAGACCAAGAACTGGCCTTTGGAGAAGGACCTGGAGAAAAGCAGCAGGTGGCCAGGAGGCAAAAGGGGGGCAGAGACTAATTCCCACCACCAGGGTACCCTGCCGGCTGTCTTTTCCCAGCTCCATTTACCAAACTCTGTTTCCAGCTGCGCACCCCTCAGCCACTTAATGTCACTTGCTGGTCACACCATCCCAATGAGGTCAGTTGTGCTCTCTCCACAGAAGCAGAAAGAGATGAAGTTCATTTGCCCAGGGTACAAAATAGTGAAAAAAGGTTCAAAATAGGTTCTTTTCAACTCAAAACCCATACAGGTAGCCACTGTATTAGTCCCCTAGGAATGCTGTATAAGGTACCACAAACCATTGGCTGCAAGTCTGAGATCGAAGTATTGGCAGTGTTGGTTCCTTCTGAGGGCCGTGAGGGAGGGATCTGTTCTGGACTTCCCCTTTTGCCTCGTGGAATGCTATCCTCTCCCTGTGTGTCTCTTCACATTGTCCTCCTTCTATGTACATTTGTCTCTGTGTCCAAATTTCCCCTTTTTATAAGGATACCAGTCATACTGGATCAGAGTCCAACTGTACTGACCTCACCTTAACTAATTACACCTGTAACAATCTTATTTCCAAATGAGATCACATTCTGAGGTAGGAATTCAGCATACGAATTTGGGAAGGGGAATGCAAATCAACCCATGAATCTGGGATGGGGAGTGCAAATCAACCCAAAACAGCCATTGTCCCCTACTGGCTGGCCCCCAGAGGCATGATGGTACAGCAGAAAGAACATGATTAGCTGACTGAACCTGAGCAAAACTCTTTGTCCTTGAGGGCCTCCATTTCCCCATCTATAAAATGGGACAAATTCTCCTGGGTCATTCAGTCTGTATGTGGAAAGAATGAGTTAAAAACATCCGTTGCTGGCAGACAATCCACTGCTCCCACCCCCCAGCCCCATTCCCCCAACGGCTGATGTTTCTGCTACCACAAAGGAGAGGAGGAACCCCACAAGCTCTTTGGCTCTAATCTCACATGGCATCTCCTTTATAGGTACAGAGATTTCCAGAACTTGGATGATGATTTCCAGGCTCTTGGATGATACAGTCAGAAAGCCCCCTAGACAGTCCCATGGCTAGCAGAAACACAAAATCTGAGTGTCTGCTTTTGGCCAAAGCTCCCTTGGTGACTCTCAATGAACACAGTGGGCTGAGAGGTCAGAGCCCTGCAGGTGGTCAGGGAACTGGCCATGCCCTGAGCAGAAACACAGAAACAAATCCACCCTATTTCTCATCTGGGGGAACGAAGACGATCTGCCATGTAAGCGAACACCTCACGACCCCATTACGAAGTATACTCTGGGCCAGACCCAGAGGGGAGCTTCCTACCTGGAGGTCCCGGCAAGCTGGCCGACCGGTCCCGTTGGCAGAGGCAGACATCCCTGGCTGCTCCCTGGTGCTCCTCCCCGGCTTGCCACAGGAGGGGCCTTCAGAGCCTGGGGCTGTTGGGGCCCTTGTACCCAGCATGTTCTGGGGCTTCGTGACCACCCCATCATCCCCCTATGGAACACAAATGGCCCTGACGCCAAAGGTGCAATTGAGTCATGGTAGAAACAATACAGGGAAAGCAGGTCCCATTTACTAAACATATACCACATGCTGGGCATGCCACTTGGGTTACATCATTCCAAACCAAACCTCTGGCTATCATTTTCTTTTTAGGAGGAAGAAACAGAACCACAGAGTCAATTTAATTGACCCAGAATCACACAAGAAGTCACTGAGTAGCAATTTCTTTGACCAAGTAAGGGGTGGTAAACACACTTTGGGGGTTGCCAGCCATTGGGCAGGGAACAGCAGGTACGGTGCACCTCACTGTCAAGGATGGAAATTGCCTGAAAGCAAGCAAATCAATCAGGTCTTGGTGCAGTGGGGCTTGTCTGTAATGCCCCACAGGGATCTAGCAATTGGGAAAACTGCCAGATCACCCCCAGTGCTATACTGAGCCCACTCTGAGTACCCAGACCTTTGCATTGCCCCGCAGAGGGCTTTCTTAAAGTGGGACACATCAGTTAAGGGCTTCTCATAAACCAAATTCCCCTTCCACATCCCCAGGCAGCGCAGTGAGCAAGAAGCAATAACTCAGAAAACAGAATGCCGGGCTGGCCCTCGTCTAGTGGCCCTGGGCTCCTTGGCAATCTCAGGCCTCTCCCCTGGGCCCACAGGTCCGTATTCTCAACTAGATCGCACTCGGACTGTCTTTATTTTTATGTAAAACATGGATGCTTTTCAACAGGCCCATTCCCTTTGTATACCCTTCACCCCAAACTTGACACCCAACATGGTCCATGTAGGTGACGTCAAACCTGATAACCAGCAAGCTCTCGAATCAACTCATCTGGAGAAGAGGCGGCAGACACATCCTTCCTGCAGCAAATTCTTCAGAGCAAAGTCTGACAGGCTGAGGAGCCTCCCTCCTGTGGGGAAGAGAGACCCCCCAGGCCACCACAGCAGGGTGGGGCAGGCTTCAGATCACGAGGCCCCTCAAAAGGAGCTCCACACTCCAAGGACTCCAGATCAGGGGATGAGGGAGAAGTTGGTTTGGTCTGTGCCTGGGACAAAGAAGGAAGCCCCCCGGTGGCCGCCCCCCCCCACCCCCGACACAGTGTGGGTGTCATCATGGGCAGGGTCATGGCTGAGACTCCTCCAGGAACGGTCTGGATGCCTGACCAGCCGCTCTGCTGCCCAGCTTAAGGCAGATGGAGAGATTAGCACTGAGACCTGGCAAACAGAGGGAACACGGGCTCGAAGGGGAGGGAGTGTGGAGCCGTCCAGTGAAGTGAGTCATGAGGCCCAGCCCTGCACACCATAGGGGAAGGCCTGTTCAGGGGGCTAGAGGTGGCCATCCAGGATTTCGCACACCAGAGAAGGCTGCCGCCCTCAGGAACACGGCCTGCTGTGAAAAAGCAGCTCCTTGTTGATAAACTCTACCTGTGGGCACGTGCCAACATCAGAGGAAAATGAATTTCTACGCACTGGGTACCCAATCATAAAACATTACAGAGGGAATGAATTCCATGATCTCTTCCCCACATTGTCACACACCAATCAAATAGTAAATTACATTTTATTTCATTTACAGAGAAGTTGGGGCAAAAAGGTGGTGTCTGGAAAACAGCACACAGGTGAGAAGCACCAACGAGAAGCCTGTTATAAATACGCCAGTGCGCTCTAAGTAGAGTGTATGTGGGGCCCTGGGAGGCCGTCTAAGCAGGAGCATCTCTCCGCTGCCCTCTGGGTTTGGACCCATCCCCGCCTGCCAGCAGCAGCCCCCTCCGCACCCCATCCACCACAGCCAAGAGCACAGCCCGCAAACACCCCCATGAGTAAGTGAAGTTCCCTTTCACATCTCAGCAGCAGGTGTGCAGGGAGCTGCCCGGTGGAGCCGTCACCGCGGGGGAGGCTGGGCAGGCTGAGGACAGGATAATTAAAAACTCACAGTCCAAAGTCCCAAGGCTTGACACGTGAAAAGTCCATCCTGTCAGTCCTGACGCCCTTCTCCAGCTCCACAGGCCTAAGCGGTTCCCTGCGGTACATCCTCTGCCCCTGCCTCGGGCAGTAGGTCCCCCTCCCTGCCCCTGGAGTGCCCATTAGTGATGTGGAGTTCCTGTGTCCAGGTGGCTGCGGGTTCCGCCCTGGAGGCAGAAGGCTGGTTCCCAGGTGCCAACGTCCACGTGGGGCCTCACTGGCCAGGCACTAGAGCAGCTTGACGTAATTCTGTGGGATCAGCCCCCTCTTGCCATTGAGGGTCCCTTCTAGCCAGCCAGGTTCCCTCGAGGTTTGCACTGAAAAGCAAGAAAAATCACTTTTTACCAAAACGCTCCCAAGTCCTTGCTTCCTGTGGAATTCACTGCACCACCGTGTACATTAAAGGCTCAACCAGAAGAGAAGGGGGCCCATGGCCGGGCTATCTCGTTACAAATGTGTACAAGTGGTATTTATAGGATCTGCCCCTCAGCCACTACAGTCCCCATCATTCCTCCTGCAACAGCCTCCTAACCGGTCCCCTAGCTTCTCGTCTGGGTCCTTCTAATACCCATGCACAAAGGAGCTCAGTGAACTCTCTAGAACATGGAGCTGATGACATTCCCCTGCTTAAAGGCTGGCAGGGACAGAAACAGACCTCAGCATCTACTAGTCGGGTGCACAGACACCCAGTCCTGCCCAAATCCCCAGCCTCCCCTCCTACTCCCCACCAACACAGTGCCCCCCACCTCTTCACCAGGTGGTCTTCCTCTTAGAGACCTCTAAATGCCCTGTCCTCTGGGAAGACTCCCTCGACCATTCCCAGCACTCCTCAGGCCTCACGGACATGTCTGGGCACCTGTCTCTATGCCACACAGGATGGGGTGCTCCTGCAGTTGGGGCCTAGGCCGCACACATCTGAACACAGTGCGGGGCAAACTGTAGGCGTCCAGAAGTATCCATGACAGATACAAAAGAAAAGGACTGCAGGCTGGACAGCAAAGGGCACAGGGTCCAGGCACTGGTCACCAGGGTTTGGAAGTAAAATACAGCAGCATTTAATGGCCTAAACTGTGGGCAAGCTGCACTCAGGCCTCGGCCAGGGCCAGGAGCAAAGTGGCAGCTGTGTGCGGAAAGGGGAGGACACAGACGGCCCGGAGCTCGCTGAGCCATGCAGCTGGGATTGCCCCCCAGAAGAACAACTACCCGGTGTCAGAAACTGGTACACCCAGCCACGGGCCCACCACACAAAAGCTGCATGAAACAGTACTCTCCTCAGTGTGCATCACACGTTCTAGATTCTCTTCTGAAAAGCAGACTCCAGCTCAGCCAAACGGAGTTCGTCACCCACTCATGTGTGGCGGCCACAGTGCGACCTCCGCACACCCGCTCCCTCGGCTCGGAGGCTCCTCGTCCGCTCAGGACTGGATGACACCTCCTCAGCCTGCAAAGAGCAGCTGGGGCATCCCACCCACCGAGGCCAGCCTCGCGCTCCAGACTAGGTCAGGGCCCCCGGGGACACACCGGTCATGTTCCGGGTTGTGGGGGGGGGAGGGCGGGGCGGGGGTGTGAGCGAGAGTGAGACAGAGACAGAGGGTGGGAGGTTGACTGTGACTCTCCTTCTTCTACTCTAGGTTCTAACATGACACGGGGACCCTGCACCCCCAGCATCATGCCCGGCACAAGAGGATTTGTTTAAAGAATGAATAAACAAATGAACAAGGCACATGCTTTCCGGGTGGTCCAGCAGCCGGTCACCTTCTTTGCTCGCTCACTGATTTCTAGCCGGGAACTGGTCCTCGGAGCAGGATTTTCTCACTTATTCCACCTCCTCCGCCCCCAAGCTGGCAATGTCATCAGAACAGCAACCTGGAGAGCCTCCATGGAAAGGGGCCCTGGGCTCAGGACAGACAGCCTGGAGGGGAGACTCCCAGCTGACAGATGCCAGCCAGGTGCACCTGGGGAACTACTGAACCCTCGGAGCCCCGCCCAGCCTCCTCCACTGTGAGATGGGGCTACCAGCACTTAGCCTGGAGGACCGCTACAAGGAGTTCGTAAAATAGCTTATGGAAGAACACCTTGGAGTTGCTCACTGTATCTTCTCCTATACACAATGAATGACCACTCTCCCCCGAGTGGGTATTAATAGACACGGGCCGAACAGAAGAAAAAGAAAGATAATTTCCCATAAAGCTGGGGGTAAAGGAGGCCTAAATGTGGGAAACCAAGCGCGGTCGGGAATCCTGCACCAACCCTCTCACAGACCAAGGGCCTTCTCCACACCTCACCTGCTGCCTTCGCAGCCCTCATCTCCCCAAAGGGCACGAGAGAAAGGTTACCAATGTAGAGAAGGGACTGAGGAGACTCTCACAGTATCCAAGAGCCTGGAAGTGGCCAATGGCTGGGAAGGGGATGGAAGAGAGCAAAGCACCCACAGCTGGGCCTGCCCAGGCACAGGAAAGGTGGCTCAGGGGCCACAGATGAGGCCTGTGAGGGTCTCATCACCTGTATGAAGACTTAGCCCCTCCTGGGAGAATCAGATCCCAGAAGACCCACCCTAGGCTCCATGCTATATACTTGGCTGATCAAACCGCTTCCTCCAATGGTAGTATGAAAGTTCCATGTTGCAGCCTGGTGAGGCCATGGTACCCACGTGTTATTCTGGATGTTTAGATGTAATGAACGGGAAATCAGTAGACTCTGAGTCAAGCAGGATATGGGTGAGCCTCACCTAATAAGTTGAAGGCATGAATGGAACAAAGACTCCCACAAAGGAGAGGGTACCCTGCCCTTGGCCTGCCTTTGGACACAGACTACAACTACTCCCTGGGTCTCAGGCCCATTGGCCTACCCTGCAGGATGTGCATCTCCCACAACTGCATGAGCCAATAGCTATCTACGGAAAGTGATCCACTCATTCACAGACACAGTCACGTCCCATGTGTTCTGTTTCTCTGGAGAACCCTAACACAGGCCGTTTCAGAAATAAGTGCCTCATTGTGGGGGAAGATTCTGACTCCAAGAGGCAGTGAGTATAAGTGAAACAAGGTCCGGGCTAGAACCCTGGCGCCTTCAGGACTAAGCAACCCTGGGTGATTTACTTCACCTCCTCTGACTTCCATGTTCCTCTCTTCCAAAAGAGGGGAAGCGATAACTCATTTGAAGTTACTGCAAAGACTAAAATGAGACAATTTACATGAACTGTGATGCTACACATACATCATGTCTACACCCTCCGCACCACGAGAAAGGGCCCTGTCCTGCCACTTATGAGTCGTGTGGCCCTGGGCGAGTCACACATCCTGAGGAACCCAATCAGTGTGTGAGGACAATTACACCAGTGCTCCCTAGCACAACTGTTTCTATTGTTATAAAATATATATACAATTTACCATTTTAGTCATTTGGAAGCATGCAATTCAGCGGTATTAAGAATAGTCACAATGTCGTGTGACCACCAGCACCATCTCCATCTGCAGAGCTTTTACACCTTCCCAGACTGAAACTCTGGGTCCCTTCAACACTAACTTCCCATCCCCTCCCTGGGCTCCTGGGACCCTCCATGCTAATTGCTGTCTCTGTGAATTTGCCTATTATAGATATTACATATAAATGGAATTATACACAATTTGGCCTTTTGTGACTGGCTTATTTCCCTTAACATAATACCTTCAAGGTTCACCCATGTTGGAGCATGTCTCAGCATTTCACTCCTTTTATGGCTGACTATTCTGTTATACGTTTATCTACTACATTTTGTTTATCTGCT
Source organism: Martes martes (assembly GCF_963455335.1). Classification (NCBI taxonomy): domain Eukaryota; kingdom Metazoa; phylum Chordata; class Mammalia; order Carnivora; family Mustelidae; genus Martes; species Martes martes. Next base: position 64,988,200 of record NC_137889.1, on the reverse strand, counting down.
CATCCATCAATGAACATTCGGGTATTCCCCTTTTTGGCTACTATGAAAATGCAGCTGTGAACATGGATGTCCAAACACCTGAGTCCCTGCTTTCAGTCTTCTGTGTACACATCCAGAAGTGGAACTGGACTGGATGGTAACCTTGTGACTCATCTGTTTGAGGAACTTCAACGCTGTCTCCCAGCAGCTACATGTACCATGTTACATTCCTACCGACAAGGCACAAGGGTTCTGATTTCTCCACATCGTCGCCCATGTTTGTTCTGTTCTGTGTTTTTGATAACAGTCATCCTAATGGGTACAAGGTGAAATCTCACTGTGGTTTTCCCATGGCCTCCTCATTTACCATCCCATATCAACAGGGGCACGGGAGCCAGTTACAAGAATAATTTGCAAGAAGCTTTCTCCAGAACAGAATATGGACTCAGTTCTGGTTTGGGTGGGGTTTTTTTAAGCATAATAAAAACAACACATATGACAAATATTCAAGTGTTATGAAGCATCATCGTAATATAGTGGACACCAGGGAGCTACAGCACATGACTGACACAGAGCTGTTCCTCTGCCAGATCCTCACCTAATGCCCCCCACACCACCTCGAGCTCATCAGGAGCTTGAACATTGTAGTTCTCATTCTCTTATCCCAGCTATGGTGAAAACATAGCTTCGTCACACATGTACAGATCTCAAAATAATATGCTATTTATTTTGCTTATTTCTGAGCTTGGCCAGAACCACATTATATAGAGCCTTCCAGCACTCACTTTTTTTTTTTTTTTTAAACTTAACATGTAAGGATTCCCAAAGGTTAGGAATATATCTAGGAATACAATTGTTGGGTTGTGGGGTCTGTACAGATTCAACCTGCCAAGATAATGCTAAATTGTTTTGCAAGGATTACTCTTTATATATTTGAGATCTTTAAAATGAATCACTTGGAGTTTTAAAAGATTAATCTGGGCCACACCTGCTCCCTAAAGCATTGGCTCAGTCACGTATCCACATGGAAATGAACAGTCTGGGAAGCGCTGCTGAGAGATGGCCCGCTCCCAGACACCCTCCCACCAGAGGGCCCCCTCCAGTCGTGCCTGGCAGCCTATGGAGGGACACCGCTCCCCACTCTGATCGTCTGCCAGCTGAAGGACCGCCTATCTGGAAAGAGAGCAGGACTGACTGGCCACCCAGTAAATGTGTTTCCGGAGTTGCCTGGGCCCAGAGAGAAGGGAAGGTCCATATGGCAGTCCCAGGAATAGAGGCTGCCCTGAGACTTCACCAACATCATCCTCCCTAGAGGATGTGGGAGACACTTCCCCGGAACAATGGCTAAGCATTCTTGTATCTACAGTACAGATGAATCTTCAGCCTAGAATTTAAACTCAAAACTTATGTCCAGGTCCACACGGTAAGAGGAAAAGAGCAAGGAAGAACTATCAAGCTACTTCATTACTAAAGATCCCTTTCTCTTCCACACTCTGGTTCAGGGTTTCTCACTGTTGTATATATTACAAACCACAGAACTACCAATGATGCAGCCCATGGGCCACTTTAACCTGGATTTTGTCTTTACCAAAGGCCACTGGATGCCATAAACCAATTTCCTATGTTGCCCATACGAGGTACAAAAGGGGATTACACTGCAAGAGCCTTTACGATAGCTGCTAAGGCTCCAGTGGGCAAGTGAACACAGGAAAAGGTCTTGGACATTTTGGAGGCCAGAGTATTGCTGGTGTGCACAAAGGAAGTGGTCCTGGCCGTATTCCCATGGCCAGTGCTGTCACGGTGGCCACCAGGAGCTCTGCCTTGCTTCATGGAAGCTGAGGCCAGATGAGCTGCCCATCTGTGCTACTCTGTGTCAGTCCTCAGAAGGGAAGACCCCAAACCACTCAAGGAAGAGCTTCTCTACACATTCTAAGCAAGCACACAATGAATTATACATTTTCTGCTAAGAGATCTGTTACGCACAGAGATGAAAATACAGAGTAAAAAGAATAAATGCTGTTTAAGAGCCTTTGACGTTCTGTACCTTTTAAGAACTAGCCCTAAGACACAGCAAGTGTCAGGGTATAGGTTCTGAATGTGTTCCTCTGTGTCTGCCATGCTTCTCTGTGCCCCTGTAGGAGGACCACAGGGAGCATACACAGGACAAGGCGCTCACATAAAATAAGATGCTCACATGCTTGGGTAGGGGAAGGTGGCAACATGTCAACAAGGCAGGTGCAAAGCAGCTGGCCTTGAGGGAGGGACTGAGGAACCATTGAGCCAGTGACCCAGACAGAGCTAGACTCCAGCACTCCAGGGAACCAGGTCTGGGGGAGGAAGCACGGAGCCCACTCATGGTACACCACAGTGCGCCAAGCATGGCTCCCTGCTTGGCAACATCCTCTGTGGACATCTGTGCTATTCTCAAAGCCCCACCTACATCTGTGGCCTCAAAGGCTACCCTGACACCACATCCTTGAAGATGAGGCATCCTTAAACATGAGGATGGGGAATTGGATCCAGAGAGAGCTTAAGGAACTTCTCCAAAGGTACAGGGAAAGTAGAAAAACCAATCTGATCTTAAGCAAAATAACGACGTGTGCGTGCGTGTGTGTGTGTGTGTGTGTGTGTGTGTGTCTCCTGCAAATCATTTAGGGACTTCAGAGGTAGAGAAGCTCAGTCTCTCATGTCTGACATCTGCTAGACTTTCCCCTGTTACCCATGCTGGCAGAAACCGGATTTGGTTGAGGTCCTGACCCTCATTCACATGTCTGTGTGCCCAGAGGAGGGGTCCCCGTGGTTCAGATTGCCCTAAGCCCTGGCCAGTGATGGGTTTAAGGTGAGTATCTGACCTTGTTCTGACTACTGAAACATGAGGGCAGGTAAACTAGGGAAACTCTTCTGGGAAAGTTTTCCCATTCTTAAAAAACATAAGGATGAGGCATGCCCTTCTGCGAGGGTCCAGCATAGCTATGACGCCTGGACTGGCAGCCATCTCATCCCACTGGGGAAGCCGGCCAAAGGTCCCTGACCACAAGCTGTGAATGGCTCAGAAGAGACAGATCTACCGTGATGTTGATGATATCTTTGAGAATGTGAATTAACCAAACCTTCCAGACTTAATCACCGTTAAGAGCCAATCCATTTTCATGACTGAGAGCTGGTTGTATCAGTTTCTGTTACTTGCAGTCAAAGGCATCCTCATAGATATACCTTCTACAAAGGTAAATATCTCATGAACAATACAGCCTAAGAGATTTCAGAAGCTCCCAATCAGGTCTAATCACACAATGTAAAAATTCACCATCATTTCTCAAATGGGTGGGTTTCGACACTACTGCCTCAGCGTTCCCTCCTGCCATGTGGTGTGCCAGTGTGTGACAGGCCTAGAGTAGGGCAGATATTTTACCACACTCTCCTGGCAAAAATCACACGTATATGTGTTTCAGTGATAGAGGAATGACCTTGCTTCTACTCCAAGAACAAAATTCCTCCATAAAGTATAATTCTGTCATATGCAGGGTTCTGGTGGGAGTGTTGTTTGTTTTCTGGCACTATCAGGAGTCCCTGGCTCTCAAGAGTACATACCACACACAGATAGAAATGTATTCTTTTTTTTTTTTTTTTAAGATTTTATTTACTTATTTGACAGATGGAGATCACAGAGAGGCAGGCAGAGAGAGAGGAGGAAGCAGGCTCCCTGCTGAGCAGAGAGCCCGATGCGGGGCTCGATCCCAGGACCCTGGGATCATGACCTGAGCCGAAGGCAGAGGCTTTAACCCACTGAGCCACCCAGGTGCCCCAAGACAGAAATGTATTCTAAATGAGGCAACTGGCAGGGCGCTAGGGTGGCTCAGTTGGTTAAATGTCTGCAACTTCTTAATTTTGACTCAGGTCATGATCTCAGGGTCATGAGACTGAGGCCATCAGGCCCTGTACTGGGTGTGGAGCCTGCTTAAGATCCCCTCTCTCTCCCTTTCCCTCTGCCCCTCCCCCTGACTCTCTAAATAAATGAATAAATAAACAAACAGACAACTTGCTTTCTAATAAAGATAATTAGGGGCGCCTAGGTGGCTCAGTGGGTTAAGCCTCTGCCTTTGGCTCGGGTCGTGATCTCAGGGTCCTGGGATCAAGCCCCACATCGGGGTCTCTGCTTGGCAAGGGGTCTGCTTCCCACCCCCCCCCCCCACCGCCTGCCTCTCTGCCTACTTGTGATCGCTCTCTCTCTCTCTCTCTCTCTCTCTGTCAAATAAATAAATAAATAATAAAAAATTAAAAAAAAAATCGCCAGCAAACACTGCACGACTGATGATATACCACTAAGTGTTGTGTTGATATATTCCACATATTCCAAACATTCTGGCTGACTGACCATTCCATTCAAACATCTAAGATCCTCACTGCCTCCCCAGAACTCTCTTGGGCAGCTCCACCCACACGCATCACTGTTTCCACAGCAACCAGTGAATTTCATAATGAGCAAGACTGTTAAGGAAGAAATCAGGAGAGGGGGAAAAGAGATAAACAATGAACCATAAGAGAAATCTGTGAAACATTAAGCCAAGTAGAGCTCCTAAATGCTTGTGTGTGAATATTAAAGACTCAGATAAAATCCAATACACAAAGGCAACACCCAGATCCAGAGAGTCACACATTAACCAAATGAGCAAAAATCACGGAAAGCATAAGAATGGGAAGGGAACTATAAATCAACATTTTTTGACAAGAGTACTCTTCTGTAACTCAGATTTGGCAAACCTGACACATTTAGGAGGTTTGGCTGGGGACTGTGGAAGAGGAAAACAAAGGATGCAAATTAGAAGTATTTCTTAATTCCAAATGGCACTAGCTTCTTTACATCAGGAGAAAGGTATCCTAAATGAAAATTCACAAGAGTTCAAAGGGCTGGAGAATCATCAAGATTCTGACAGCAGAAGTGGAGTTTCATAACCCTCCCTGCTCCCGGCCCCCGGGGTTCAGTTCCTGGCAGCCAACTGGGCCAGCTCTCTCCCGTCCAAAGGTCAAGGGAGGGATGTGTGCCCCTGACAACCTCATAACCAGTGACTGCTTACTCTGGATTGTAGACATTCGGAGCGGGGACAGAACATATGCTACCACGGAATCCCCACTAACACTCACCGTCCTCAAAAATTGCTCCTATCTCAAAAGATAATTCTGAGCTGTGTTCTGCTTCACATGGATACACTGCTCGAGCCTTCCGATTGACAACACTGAGAAGAGAACATGAAAGACACAAATTAAAACGTGAAAAACCAGGAGGGGGAAACTCACCTCCCCCCAGCCCCACCCCTTCCCAAATCTCATTTACATACCACCAGTGGGACAACTTCAAAAACAAACAAACCAACCAACCGACCAACCAAATAGCGGTGAAGTGAACACCAGGCACAACTACAGCACTTGATTTTCAAGTAAATGATGGGTTTCAAATTCAAATCTTTCTTCAGGGAGCTTCTCTGAGCAGCTTTCACTGAACCTCATCACCTAATTCTCCTCTCTGCCCGGTGGGATGCCCTTTCCTATCGTTCAGCATTATGGGATCCACAGGGTGTTTACTCCTAAGCACCGTGTTCCTCTGTTAGGAAAAGCCCCCTATCTTGAGACAGAAGGCAAGGCAGCGAAGGGCAGAGGCGCGCGTGCCCCGAGTGACTTGGGCAGTGCGCGGCGGAAGTCCATCTGTCCACACGGATAGTCTGCTTCCACAGCACTCTGGAAGGAGTTTACGGCTCTGAGTCGGGTCTTCTCTATTTGACCCCCTTGCGCCTGCCTCCAAAACGCATTTTAAGGCTAAGCTTCTCACCGCTTGTCCCAATGCCCTCTGTGCCCTTCTGGGAAAAGAGCACACCAGGCAATGAGGGAGACCATGGTGTCGGCCAGATGTAGACTGAAGCAGAAGGAAGTGCCCCACCTCACTGGAGTGGGGGGAGCCAGGGAAGACAAGAACTTCAGCCTACCACCCAGGACGAAGCGCTTACTAGGCCAGTTCCTTTGGCTTCTGCACATTGGGCCCATTAAATGGCCATGTCAACCCCTGTTCCCAGGACCCCTTTCACTTTCTTAAAAAAAAAAAAAAAGTGCTCTATATTCATGTATAATAAGTTCTTCCAAAATAAATGGTTTCATCAGTGCATAACAAGCACCAAACAAAATGGAGGAGGACAGTAGATTCAAGCAGCTCTCACATAAGGCAAATTTCTCCAGAGAATGTATTTGCTCTTGAACTAAGCACCGCCCGAGACAAGGTGGTCAATGTCGAGGATGAGCTCCAGGAGGCTTGAAGAACCTGAGCAACCGCTTTCATGTGGGGAACCCAAGAAGCTGCTCAGGTTGACCAGGCCTGGGTGCTGCCCAGGTCTTCAACATCGTTCTCCACACCCCATACCTTTCCGGCGGCTTGTCCACTATGGCGGCAGGCAGAGAGAGGGGGGAAGGCGGGGGCTTGGGTGAAGGAGGCGTAACAGCCGGGCTGCAGCTCGGTGTGGTTGGGGACTGTGTGTTAAGCCACTGGACCATGGGCGATCGCGTCTGGCAAGGGCTGCAGGTAGAAGTTCGAAGGACAGGATTAATAGTATAAAAGCCACAGAACACCAAATACGTGACACCCCATTCCCAAATGGCTAAGATGATAGCTTCCTTATCTCCCCCAGTGACCAGAACAGGACTGAATTCTCAATGGTCTGTAGCCCCAAGAACCACAGTCCAAAAGAGGGATGCTTTATACTTCTCCAGGTATGTGGACAAGATCAAGTCTTGTCCAACCTAGCACCATATCAATTCACTAATTAGGACACTAGAATCCAACTGCCATGACCAGTTACTTGGACTTTGAGGTGCTCATGTTCTCTGCTTATAAGGAAAGTGTCAGAATCTACAGTCTAACTTATGACCTTTCACTCCAAAAACTTAACCCATGGCCTTTCAATGTTTAAAGCCCTTTCCTCTGGTCACATACACAGGGCAACTCAGACAAAACTGCAGCTAGGAATCAAGATTCCTCTAGAGTAGACCAAAGACTAAGACAGAAAGCCATGAACAGCAAAAAAAATCTTTAGGGACCTTAATGTTCCCTAATATTTGCAAATTAAAAAAAAAAAAGGCAAGAAAAAAGCTAATGTAAAAAGGTCAGGGAACAGACTCATGGAGGGCCTCTAAACATGAAAAAGAATGCAATATATAGGTATGGATCTGAATTAAGTTATTCTTTAATTATCTCTAAACTGGAGGCTTGTGACTATGGCATATGAAGCTTACTTTAAAAGCACAGTGACAAAAGTTGCTCATTTCAATTACATTTTCAACACACATGCATTTCAGTGGCTGCTACACCCAGACGCTCTTCACCTCAAATTCACCCGCTTCAGCTAAAACCAGTTTCCATGAGCAGCTCCCTTATCCTTCCACATTCCTGAGCATTACCTTTGCTTCTTTCCTCTGTAGCAGAGCTAACATCGAATTCTGTCCATTTTTACTTCCACTAGCTCTCATGCTGTTCCGTTCTCTACCTTCTCATCACGTTGCTTCATGCCTGTGTCACCACTGTGGTCTCCTGGCTCAGCCCCCAGTCCAATTCCTCCAACTCAAGTAGCTCAACCAGCCAGCTTCAGCCACCTGAGACCCAGTCTGCCCCATCCATCTCCCCAAGAATGAGTGCACTCCCCAACCTGCCCTCTGCCTGCTCTCCTGATGGTCCTGCACCCTGCCTAGGTCTCTTCTCAGCTCTCAGGCTCCCCAACCCCTCTGTCGGCCCCAATCTGTCCCTTCCTCAGATCAGCTCCAGGCCTGCCTCCCCGAATGCTTCTCCTTTGGTCTAAGTCACAGATCTCTGAAGGCCCAGCCCAGTAAGAAATGGGAGGGCAGCTTGGCAGGAGTTATTCTGTGATGGTTTCAGAGATTTCTCTTGCCTTTGGGGAAAAATCGGTCTTTAACTCTTTCCATAGACCTCACAGAGCCAGGCAGAGTGCTAGGCACGTGCAGTCTTCTATGAACACCTGAACAACCATTCTACAACTAAAATTGGATTTTACAAATCGAGTATGTGAAATATTGCATTCATGACTTGATAGATACTTAGTACGCCAGCAGGTCTCCTATCCTTTGATCAGAAAGGGGGAGAGGGGCTCACATTTTTTTTTTAAATGTTTGAACAATTTTGAACAATTTATTTACAATCCCCCCATCTAGCCAATTCACATGGAGGTCATAAAACCTATCTCATAACCAAGCAGAGAAATCTATAAATCTCAAATGGTCTGTATTGCCTTATCAGAAAATGAATCTTAAGTGGTGTCTTACTAATCAGGAAGGGAGAAGAAGGAGTGACTGAAGCTCTGACAGAGAATTTAAGGCTGCACTTAGCCAAACAATTGCCATTTCATCTTCCAGCAATTATTCAAGGTGCTGGGAGGGCGGTGGTGGCCGCAGATGAGATGTTTTACCACACCCCCATCAACTCTTTCAGGTCATAAATAGCCTAGTGATTAAATGGTGGCCATCCATCTGCAGAGAGGGAGGACAGCTACAGGATGAAGATAAAGTAACAATGGTGACTATACTTACAAGGCTCTTTAAAAACAAAGATCATAAATTTTATAGCTATTATCTACTTAATCCTCACTTTAAGTGGTTTGCTTTTTTTTTTTTTTTAAGATTTTATTTATTTATTTGACAGAGATCGCAAGCAGGCAGAGAGGCAGGCAGAGAGAGAGGAGAAAGCAGGCTCTCTACGGAGCCGAGAGCCCGATGAGGGGCTCGATCCCAGGACCCTGGGATCATGACCTGAGCCGAAGGCAGAAGCCCTAACCCACTGAGCCACCCAGGCGCCCCTAAGTGGTTTGCTTTTTTGTAAAGGAAAAGCACTCCTTTTGGAAAGTGAAAGAATTGTTGGTATAGCAGGTGCTCTAGGTCTAAGCCTATCCTTTAGCTCAGCCTTCTCCATCCTGTCCCAAAACAAGGACGCAGACTTAGCTATTCTTGTTCGGGGTCAAGTTCTCAACATGAGCTGTTTTTGTTTGTGTGCTGTGATCTTTCTGATGCCCTTCAATATATAGATGTGCAAAGCGACCCAGCACTCACCAGTTCACCCACATAACTGAGACCTGTTTCTGTATTCAGTTTCCTGGGTTCTCCCCCACAGTATCTCAGAAGCCTGTGCCAGTCACTTCTCCTTTGGATTTCAGAATCCCACAGGGCCACAAACTTTGTGAGGTGGAATATTCAAAAGAGGTAGCAAAACCCAAGTCTGGAAACAGTGTCTACGGGGAGGAGGCATCAGAAGTCACATGGAGAATCAGAAAGAGACCTATGTGGCAAAACAAAGTTTGGAAAACAAACAGAACAGCTGCTGGGTTGGATACAAGAAACTTTTCACAGGTTTCTCCACTGGGAAGGACTGAGGAGGGAGCAAGAAGTGGTTAAGTAAATAGAAAGTCCTAAAACGAGTTCTCACCTCAGCCAACAGAGGTCCGATAACGACGTGTTTCATAGGTGTTTCCCACAAGCAAACTTCCCGAATTCTTTTTGAAGGCAAGAAATTGTAAGCATAAGCTTCTTTACATAAACTACTTCCTCCACAGAATTTGGTGGGATCCTTTGTTTGTTTGTTTCAGGGTTTTGGTTTTTTTTGTTTTGTAATGAAGTTCTGAAATTTTTTTAACTATAGTTGACACCTGAACAATGTGAGAATTAAGTGCACTGACCCCCACACAGTCAAAAATCCACATTTAACTTCTGACTCCCCAAAAACTTAACCCTCGCCCAAATGCCTTCTGTTGACCTTTGGAAGCCTTACCGATAAGAGTCAATTCACCTATATTTTATATGTTACATTCGCATTATGTACCGTATCCTTAAAATAAAGTAAGCTAGAGAAAAGATGTTTTAAAGAAAATCGTAATGAGGAGAAAGGACATTTACACTACTGTTCTGTACTGAAAAAATCCACATCGACATGGACCTGCACAGTTCAAACCTGAGTGTTCAAGGGTCAACTGTTTATTTAATGCTTCAAATATAGTACTTCTGTTTTCCCAAATAGCAGCAGAGGAAAATGTTGTTTCTGATATTTGCTTTCTATTCTTTGATTTAAAACACGGGGCATTTTGGAAATGGCAGCCCCCAGCAACGGTCTCCCAGTTTTTCTCATCCTGAGCCCTTGGAGAGAATTAAGCCCTAAGGCATCCCGGTACATAAAATTAACATCTCTTCTATACGTCTAGAATGGTTCCAGCTACCCACGTGGTGGGAGACAATTCTTGACGGCTTCTTGTGTTGTGCGCGCCTACTGAACAGAGAGGCACTGACTGCCTTTGTCCTAGACTATCTTTCCAAGGGTATCTGCAGAGCAAACAGCATGGGAAGATAGAGACTGGGTCTCCCCTTGAAGAAAAAAGTAGGCTTTACTGCCCATCATAAAAGATGTGGTTCCTAAGCTCCAGGTTCCTCTCTTATAACACCTCACCTGCAGGTATCATGCAGCCGATGGGGCATTAGCCTGCGGGAAGTAGGAGTCAGGGAACTTAACCGCACCTGCTGGGATCAGTCTTTTGACCAAGAGTCACGCATCTTCTACCAGCCTCCATGAAACCACAACACACAAATTTAGTGACTTGTAAGCAGAATAAGATTTCAGACTTCAAAACTCTTGACATTAACATCTTTGGGAGAATTGAGAAAATGCTTGGGCCCTTTTTTTCTTTTTGGGGGGGCGGGGGAGCTGTGGTTCAGAGGAGAATTCTGGTTTTAAAAAAAAAAGTCTTTGGGCACCTGGGTGGCTCAGTTGGTTAAGCAACTGCCTACAACTCAGGTCATGATCCTGGAGTCCCGGGATCAAGTCCCACATCGGGCTCCCAGCTCCACGGGAGTCTACTTCTCCCTCTGACCATCTCTTCTCTCATGCTCTCTCTCACTGTCTCTCTCTCACATAAATAAATAAACAAATAAATAAATAAATCTTTTTTTTTTTTAAGTCTTTGGGTTAAAACCCAAAAATAATGGGTACTCTTAAGAATAAAAAGCTTATTACCTGCTAAAACATAATGAAATATTTTGAGTGTCCTCTCCCACCACCTCCCAAATTTAAGCATCAAAAAACATTTATATCCTTCTTCCTGCTGCCCCTTTACAAATTTTTGATAAGTAGGACTGGCATGATCACAAACCACCAATTTTATTTAATGATGAGCTGCAACCAATTACAACAAAGTACCTAAGTACTACATATTTCCTGAAAGCCAACTTGTGGTTTGCAAAAATCGAGGCAAAAGTCGACTCTTCCTGAAAAGCTCAGAAACCACATTTACCAAAACAGAAATAAATTAAAGGTTAGTACTAATATCTGCTTGTTTGCTATCTTCCCAATTTCACACACTAAACTGAAAGAACCTTCTTCTGAACGGACCCCTCTCCATTTTTAGTGCAGAAGAGCCAGTACCAACCACCTTCGAGGAGAAACATTTCCTTCTCAAAGAAAAGGAACAAATGGCAACAAGACGGTCTCACTAAAAACACATAGAGAGTTCATACAGCTAACTCAGAAACTCATTCTTGAAAACACTTATACCGAAAGCCTATCTGGCGATTCCTAAGGCAACAGAGAAGGCTCCTGTGCTCTGGGGGTGGGGGTTGGAACACATAAGCGGGGGATAGAATGTGCATTTTTGAAAGTGCTGAGAGACTTCTATTAAAAAAATAATTTAAAAAATGCACACTCTTGCTTTGGAGTATGTCTGTATTTCAGGGAAAGGCTCTGTAGCTTTCGTGGTAAGCAGGAATAAACCCTCAGACACATAAAATTATGACGGTAGCTGTGTATGTACATACTTTACAGTTTATATTTATAAAATGTAACATATCAGCAATATATGCTGCTTCTGATTCAAACTGTGACCCAATCTTTTCCAATACCAGACTCGACGCTCCATGCATATTAAAAACTTTTTGGCAGCAGAAGAGCACAAGAATTTCAGCAACGGGGGAGGGGAGTTAGGGCCTTAACTGTTAAAATTCGACAACAGCTGCACCAGTCACTAGAGAACTTCTGCATCTAGTGAACATTTCTTGAATAACATAGACGGGTCAGGCTTTGGGCAGTGCTGCTGACACAAGTGCCCGATTCTGGGCTCTTTGAGCAATAAGCATCATTTTAAAATTCAAAGGACACAGACCAGGGAGAATACATATCAAGGAAAGAAATGATTGCTCATATGAAATGATTAAATCCCCCCCAACCAAGATATTTGACTCTGATTATATGATGTCAGAACCACATCAGAAGTTTGCATTGGAATGAAAGATTTTAAAACCTCATTTGCAAGGTCTCTGAGCAGAAGCTAACACATTAGTGAAATGATCTTTCATTCCAGCCTGGGAAACGTACAGCATAAGTCTAGAACAGCTGTCCTGGGCAAAAGTGTTTGAAAATGTTAATAAAGACAGAAGGAAATATTGTAGATCTGTATATTATGGGAAATCTCTGTTCAAATAAATGCCACAGTTCTTCCTTAAGCTCCAGAGAAGGAGAATTCCACCACCGGCACACTGTCGGTTCCAAATGAGCAAACTGAGGGGGGACAGCAGTGGCGTTAAGCAAATGCCTGTGACAAAGAGAGGCGCCATCATCCAGGGGTGGACGAGGAGGCCTTCACTGCCCATGAGGAGACTTGGATGGGGACCTTGTTCACTCATCATTTACGGTCCGAGAACTACCTGTCAGGTCCCACGCTAGGCCCTGGGGACACCCAGGAGATTAGGACATCTGCTCTCCATGAGTGCCCAGTCAAGTGAGTAGAGAATGACAAGTTGGTAATCATAACACAGTGTGATGACTGCCATGTAGAGAGTTGCCCAGGGTCCTTTGGGAGAACAGAGGAGGAAGCATCCAACGATCACGTGGGCCCTGAGAAGGCTTTCTGGATGACGCAGTGTCTGCCCTGAGCTGATGCTGCCAGTGTCAATATCGTTGTCCCCCACCGCAACCTGCTCCTGCGAAGCCCAGCCGCATGCTCCAGCACTGTGTTAGACACAGCCCGCGCACGCTGACGCACTTCGTGCCAGCCACGCTCCCATCTCACAGGACCGGAGAGAAGAGCATCTCAGAAAGCTGAAGGGGATTTACTCAAGGTGATGTGCGTGCTAAAGCCCGTTCTGACTAGTCTGCATGGAGCTCACAGTCTCACGTCCTTCTGGGCGGCTGGAACAAGATACAAGGAGAGGAATGGAGAGGGATGGGAATCAGACCCACTTGTAGGGGTTGGGGGCAGGACTGTGTGGCTACAGAAGGATTATAATCACACAAATTACAAGTGCAGGAAGCACCACTATTCTGAACAGTGACCTGGGTTCCCAAGCCAGCTCTGACCAATCTCCCTATGCTTTTTCCTTTTTCCTTTTTTTTTTTTTTTTTTTGGTAGACGGAGAGGACACTTCTCACTAGCTAGAGGCCATGGTGGCAAGCAGCAAGAGAATGACCTCGGAGCGCCACGGCATTGTCAACCTCGGCTGAGGGTCATCCACACCTGAAACCTGGGTAAGAATAAACTCCCTGGTCTCAGTTTCCTTAACAAAAACAAAAGGATTCACTAACAGGCGAAGTGGCTATATGGCTTCAGTGGGGTGTTGATGTGAGACATCCCGCAGTGACAGGCGCTCACTGGCTCACTGAACACTTCATAAATGAAGCCCTGATTCCAAGCCTTAGGGACTTGGGAGTCAAAGGTCACCTCTGCCTTCCAGGGTTACATCATCACAAACAAGTCATTTTCTTTACCCAAAGACAACATCTAAACTCTATCAAAGAGGAAGAACTGGAGATATTCGGTGGATGTCATCATTAAAAAAAGAAAAAAAAAAAGTCACTGAATGCCGTGAATGCCATATGGTATCCTGGAATGGATCCTGGAAGAAAAGGGCATGAGTGGAAGAACTAGTGAAATCCAAATCAAGTCTATAGTTAACAGTATTGTACCAATGTTAATTTCTTATTTTTGATAAAACTGCCATGATTCTGTGTAAGATGCTAACAACAGGGGAAGCTGGTTGATGGGTTTAAAAGAAGCCTTTGTAGTGTCTTTGTAGCCTTTCTGTAAATCTACAACTATTTCAAATAAAAATTTTAAACAATAGGTTGTTAAAAAAAAAAAAAAAAGCCCCATATAAAGACCTTTTGAAATTAGGATCACACCACTTGACATTCAAAAGCCACAAGGAAACCTTTTGCTTGGTTCAACAACAAGAAAAGATTCATAACGATTATGTTTAAAAATCACCTACACTGTCCACCTTAAGGCAATTAGCCTCACTTGTTGAAAGTGGGTTATGAGAAAGGTGTTTTTTCCAAAAATATTTGTTTTATTTATAGATGAGATCGAGGTCAGCAAACTGTCTGGAACGGGCCAGACACTAAACACTTCAGTGTTTGCAGGCCATATGCCGGGTCTCCCAGCTCTTCCCCTCTGCTGCCAGAGACAATGTCAATGACTGGGTGGCTGTGTGCCAATAAAACTTTATGTATACAAACAGGCAGAAGTGAGGCAGAAGTGGGCCACAGTGTGCTGACCCCAGGACTAGAGGGACCAGATGAGAATCCAGTTCAGAGTGGAGCACTGAGGGAGATGACAATGATGGCAAATTCCCCTGGGCCTGAGAAGCCCCTGCCCGCCAAGCCCATCTACACTGGCTTTGTGGCATGGGGCCCCCACTATGTGCCAGAAGCCATCTGCAAATGCCCAGGGCCTACCTGCAGCAGAAAGGCTCCTCACCAGCTGCTCATGAGCACCACCCATGTATCAAACCAGCACATAAAAGCAGTAACTTGATCACCCTTGAGGAAAAGTCTTTTGCAGGAGTGGGGCAAGTGGGGAGAGGAGAAAGAGCCCACAGGAAATCACTAGAGCACAGCTAAGACACAGCCTTTTCAAGCTGGACCCAGCCACAGTGAACACGCGGTCCTCCCCTCCTGCTATGAGACGCTGAGGCTCCTGGGGGTTTCCCTCCTTAAGGAGAAAGGATGCCACCACCCAGTCATCCTACAGATTACGAAGTTCACTCCATAGCTGATCATTTTCTTGGGTTTCACTATAAAAGAATTGTCTTCAAATTATATCTCTGACCCATCTTTCACTCAAAGATTGTTCCCTGAGTCCCATTTTTCTTCCTTCTAGATGATCACTGGAATGAGGTAAGAGGGTTGCACTTTAGCTTGCTAGCTGAACAGAAAAGGAACTGAAGCTTCATTTCAGAAAATGATGGGGCATTAGAGGTCTCAGCATTGAGGTCTTGCGGGATAACTGACAGAAATGTTTCCACCAGCTCAATTCTTATGTGGAAAACAGCTGCCACCCGGTGTGAGGCCTGAACATAGAACACAAGGCCTAAGCACAGATCACAAGGGGTACAGCATTACTCTGCTAAGAAAAAGCTCAGTTACTTACCAAGCTGGTTTTATAAGTTACCTGTTCTAACAGGTAAGCTATCCATACTGCTCAGAATAATTTACAGATTGGTCTGGTGCCAGTGGGTACCCCATGCCTTGGTCATGTAATAACCAAAGGCCCTATTCTTACAGGGTTCTACAAAGGAGGATCCTACACAGAGAGGCAAGAAGAGGATCCCCAAGCAGAGTCCTCCTGGACCACCCTCTCAGGCTTCCTGGTCCCGAGGACCAGAGAGGTTATTTCCCTGAGCTATATGGTAAGGAGATTATGGAACTGATGAACCAGGAAGGCAGGTCAACTTAAACTAAGAGTATCAAATTGGGTTCTCAGAGGGAAGCAATCCAGATAGGCAGCCACCTGGCGCTCCCAAGGGAGCAGTGACTAGGTTTTATTAGATGTTATACCTTGAAACCTCACAATCTGGAAGGGCAGATGTGGTGATTCCCCTTTCACAGGCAATCTTGCTAAGCCCTGGTTTGTTTAGATATTTTATATAAGGCCTCCAAGGTTTTCAGAAGCAGAATGTGGATACAAAGCCAAGTCTGATTCTATGCTCAATGCTATACCAGTGTAAACGATCTTCCACTTTACAGAGGACTCAGGAGGTCCTTGCCTTCATTTTGATGTAAAGACCGTGCCAACAAATGCACGCACAGCGAATGATAAATTATAACAATAAAAACCAACGAAACATAAAATCATGAGAAGACATAATTGGTTCTTTGAGTTAAGCAGGAGAAAAGCTATGACAAAATTCCGACAGATGTCTTAATTTTAGAAAGTCAACTTTCCATTATGGGGCTTTAAAGTTACATGAACCATCAACATTCTGAACTGGAAAAAAAAACCTTCAAATTTTGGAACCCGCAGTTATAGCACAAGGGAAGATGTGAATTAAACCACATGCGAATCTCAGTATATAATACAAATACCAAAAATGCCCTAGCAAGACACACAGGATGGTATGGAAAGTCGTGAGGATGCTAAGCAGCCAGCTCTTCACAGAGCTGGAGAGAAGATTCAAGGAAATAGCCAGGACAAAAACTGCCCAAAATCCGGCACAGAAACAGACACATAGATCATAGATCAATGGCACAGAATAGAGAGCCCAGAAATAGACCCTCAACTCTATGGTCAACTAATCTTCAATGAAGTAGGAAAGAATGTCCAATGGAAAAAAGACAGTCTCTTCGGCAAGTGCTGTTGGGAAAACACCCACATGCAGAAGAATGAAACTGGACCAAAAATAGACTCAAAATGGATGAAAGACCTATATGTTAGACAGGAATCCATCAAAATCCTTGAGAACACAGGCAGCAACCTCTTCCACTTCGGCTGCAGCAACTTCTTCCTAGAAACATCGCCAAAGGCAAGGGAAGCAAGGGCAAAAATGAACTACTAGGACCTCATCAATTTAAAAGCTTTTGCACAGCAAAGGAAACAGTCAATAAAACAAAAAGATAACTGACAGAATGGGAGAAGATATTCACAAATGACATATCAGATAAAGGGCTAGTATCCAAAATCTACAAAGAACTTCTCAAACTCAACACCCAAAGAACAAATAATCCAATCAAGAAATGAGCTGAAGACATGAACAGACATTTCTGCAAAGAAGATATCCAAATGGCCAACAGACACGTGAAAAAGTGCTCAGCATCACTCGGCACCAGAGAAATACAAATCAAAACCACAGTGAGATACCACCTCACACCAGTCAGAATGGCTAAAATTAACAAGTCAGGAAATGACAGATGTTGGAGAGGATGCGGAGAAAGGGGAACCCTCCTACATTGTTGGTGGGAATGCAAGCTCATGTAGACACTCTGGAAAACAGCATGGAGGTTCCTCAAAAAGTTGAAAATAGAGCTACCCTATGACCAAGCAATTGCACTACTGGGTATTTACCCTAAAGATACAATGTAGTGATCCGAAGGGGCACGTGCACCCGAATGTTTATAGCAGCAATGTCCACAATAGCCAAACTATGGAAAGAGACCAGATGTCCACCAATAAATGAATGGATAAGGAATACGTGGTACACACACACATACACACACACACACACACACACGAATATAACACAGCCATCAAAAAACCCGAAATCTTGCCATATGCAATGATGTGGATGGAACTTTGAAGAGATAAATTTCTTATTTTCTTTTTAAACAATAAGCATAATAAGAGAGGGGAAAAATATAAGATACCAATTTCTAGGGTGAACTGACTGCCCCTGGCCAAGACCGGGGTGGGGGGGCAGTAAAATTGAGAGGAAGTCTCCCTGAAGGGGTGGAAAAGACACAAAAAGGAAAGAAAATGAGATGAAGCGAGGAGGTGAAGACAGAGCTTCCATATGACTGCTATCTTCTAATTTCTAGGTGTGTGCCAAATTTCACAGAAATTTGTTTAAAAATGTTAAAGATGACTAATTTTCTGAACTTCAGACAAATCACTCATGGTTTGTTGTGGTATACTAAGCCACAAATCAAACTTGAAGGGCTCCTAGCAAAATGTTTTCATCAACTTTTCCTAAAAAGCAATCATGGAACCAACAGTCAAGTAATTTAAAATGCCAAGTAGCTGTTTATGGATAACGTCAAACTGCCCAATTTAAAGGAATTGAGTTATTTCATTGATAAGCATACAACTGGTTACCAGTGAGTGCATACAAGGTCTACGGGCGACCTGCAGCACAAGGCTGCAAATAAGAATGGGAGTCTACTGTCTAATGACTGCAAGCAACTAGCATCAAGTCCGGGTAGGCATGAATCTGTTGCACAAAGCAGCTCTGCGCAGCAAACATGGGTCAGGACTTGCTTAATATTCAGGATAAACTAAGCCAAGCTTCTCGTCAGACGGGACAGAAAGATCTACCGCCCTCCCGGCCCGCCAGAGCACAGGGTGAGTTGTACCTTGGGATACCAACATTCCCAACCACACAGACATATTCTATGATGCTGCCATCTTGGAGGTGGGGATGGGCTGGCAAGAATGGGGGTGGCCGTTTTCATTTGAAATCTATAGAGGAAGCAGATGGCAATGGCGGGTATTTCTTAAAAGAGATTTTTTGTGTGTGTGGCAGGGAACCTAAAAGGATTACTTGTCAAGAACCTGTTCCATCATTTACAATTGAAGAAAATCTGTTTAGAGAAAACCACTTTATTGGGGGGAAAAAAAAAATGACTTCGGAACATCCGAAATACCTTGACCTATGATGTAATGTCCTCCAAGGAGACTGAGCTAGCAATTCTTAACTGGCAATTAAGTCACCCATCACCTTACTGAGTGTACAGGTAAGTAATAGCTCCTGATTGATTGACTGTAATGAATAATACCCACAAGTCATAAACATCAGCAGAAACCCAAGAAATCCAATTCTGCTGTATTGTTTTCTACCTGTCAGAGGCTACAGCTGTATTTACACACTGCCTCTATCTGAATCTCGGCTGCTATAGGTTTTCCTCTGCAAATTTGCTTTCCAGTGGCTAGGGTCACGGCATTTCTGTGCGGCAGAGCTACTGGGGTCCTATGTGATCCACATACATTTGTCTGTGTTTCAGGACACGAGATAAAGCAAGTGTAAGTTTTGGAATGGAAAATCACTACCCTGGAGTAAAACCAGGCAGCCCAGGCACTGCCTCCTTTCTTAAAGCCCTAGGTAGAGATTTAATGACACCAGAGCAATTTTGGTTTCATTAAAAGGAATCTTAATCGGTATTTACTCAGAGCCTACTCACATTCAATACTGTACAGCTTGCATACAGAGATCATGAATTAAAAAACACACACACAAACAAAACACCACACAATGAAAACCACATTTACAGATGCTAAGGAAACACAGAAAAAATGTTATAAAGAGAAAATGGTGAGATTAATTCCGTGAAATTCCGGGAGGAAGAAGACTCATTCATCTTTAAAAGGAAGAAGGCAGATGGACCAGAAACAAACCACAGTTGCTTAACAGGCATTCAGTGATATACAGAAAGAAATGAGATGACCAAGAGGGAGGTCTTTTTACAAATACATAATATTTTATTTCCCATTCTAAGAACTATGTCAAGATCACGAAAAATTCATAGAGTTATAAAACCCAATTTGTATCATCAATAATTTTATAACCTATCTTAGAGTGAGAAAAAGACAGTGTTATGGACTGAACGTTTGCGTCCCTCCCAAATGTATATGTTGAAACTCTACACCCTTCTGTGTGATGCTGTTAGGAAGTGGGGTCTTTGGAGAGTAATTAGGATTCAGTGAGGTCATGACAATAGAGTCCTCACGAATGGAATTAGGTGTCTTTATGAGAATGACAAAGGCAGCACCCTGTAAATCAGAAGCAGCCTCTCACCAGAACCCGGCACGAGGACATCCTAATCTTGGAAATCTAACCTCCAGAACTGTGAGAAATAAATTTCTGTCATTTATACGCCACTCAAAGTTTTTTTGTTATCACGGTCTGAACGGACTAAAATACAGAGATAGGCAGACAGGCAGACAGAGACTTTGATATGAATATACGGATACACATACGCATACACCACTTAAATATCGACTAACACTAAAAGGTAAACATTACCTAATACTAGAAGGCAGTATTTTCCCCATGTCCAGCATCAGGTATAGACAGAAAGATACTGAGAATCTTCCTATAGACTACAGCACTAGAGAAAGCTTCCTGAAAGCGGAAACTAAATTAGACCCTAAAGATAGGTCAGATTGCCATGAGCAAAGAAAGGGGGAAATACTTCAGGCACAGCGAATCAAAGGATGGGGGAACCAGCCAGGGGAATTTCAAGACAGCAAACACACCATCCCAGAAGAGCTGGGGAGGAGGGGAGGCAAGAAGAGATATCACTCACCCCTAATTACGCTCCTCTCCTGGGGGAAGCTGTTTACAATCCACACGTGCCTGGCTCCAAGGGGCCAAGGGGGGCAGTTGTCTGTATCACCTGGCATTCTGTTAGAAATGCATACTTGGAGGCAGCCCCTCAAGCCTCAGGGTCACTCTGGGGGCAGGGGGCCAGCAGTGGGGGCTTTACAAGCCCTCCAGGTGATCTTGGTGAGTGCTCAAGCTTGGGACACACTCCTGACTTCATGATAAATCTGGATTGAAATATGCTTACAAGTGAACCCTTCAAAAGATACACAAGAAACACTCTACATAATTAAGAGAAATATCCATGCATTTTATCCATCACATGGGGGAAAAACCCCAATTCTTGAAGTAGGAGAAAGTCTACATTATAACACAAATCTCCTTTTCAGATTCGTTTCAACTACTTATTTTCTCTTCTCCCTTTTTGGCCTCTCAGTGCTGGAGTGCTTTCCATGACATTTTAAAATCTGTATGAATAGGAAGCTGGGGAATTCACTCCTCGTTTGATTTATGACCAAAAATATCAAGCCCTTCATGTTTCAGGCATGAGCGTGCTACGAATTGAGCATTGGCTATATCATGGTTCATAATGTCACCTTCCTACAGAACCACTCTGAACTAGGACTAACTGAACTAGCTCTCCACTATGATACATGCTTACTGAAAGAAGTAATTAGAAATCTGTTTTTTGCTTTAACACACACACAGGCACCCACACGCACCCATGCAAATTCTACCCCCAGAGTGCCCAGGATTAGATTCTTGGTTCCTATGTAACCACTGTCACTGGTGCTTGGAGTACTAAAGTGAAAAGAGAATTTTTAATCTAGAAAAAGAATAATAAAAATGACAAGCATGTTTGAGTAATATGCAATTTAAGTCCACAATACACAGTCTCCAGCATATAAATATACATATATTACAATCTTGGGGAAAAAGAGCTCATCTGGAGAACGTTTCCATATTTTGAGTTTCACTTGCAGTTTCAGTTAGATTTTCAGTCTTGAGGTCACCCCCAAATTTTAGCATACCAAAATTCTCCCAGCCTCTTTTAATACTTAATTAAGTTCATAATGATTTCATGTGAATCCAGCAGTAACTATAAAAAGCCAAGTAATGGGAGGGACGCTTTCCAATTCCATTTAAAGTCCCAAGAATGCCCAGTTAGGGTTGGATGACATCATTATCTAGGACCTATTTTAGGCAACTTTGATTTAAAAAAAAAAAATTTTTTTTTTAACTTTGAAGACAAGACACCCAAATATTCTCAGGCTAAATTATAAATGTATTTTTGGACGTAATTTGATTGACTAATCAAATAAGGGCATGTAATTATTAGTAGGGTTCCTTTGTTGTTGTTCTCCGAGCATTTGTTTGAAATTTGATGCTCTTTGGATGTCCCAAACCATCACCTATATGCATTTATTTCACAGCTTGGTCAGTGCAGAAAGACAAACATGTAGTCAGATCATGTCCATGATATTGTTTGTATTAGTATTATTTGTCTGATATACCCGAGCTGATCTGCACATCCAAACTAAGAAGATAAAATCAGGTATTTCATCCATCAGTTGTCAAGTACGCAGGGTGTTATGGAAAAGATAGAGAACACTAGCACAAAGGTCTTGAAAATTCAAACAACTAAAATATCATTCTACAGAGTTTCAAGAGTCTATGTATGGATCACAATGCATGCATTCTCCTATGTCTAAAAGTTTGCATTACTAGTGAGAAAACATCCTGAGTATCTAAGTAGAACAATAACAAATTTCCTTCATGCAACCCAAAACTGCCACAAATCAAACTCAAAACAGATTTGAAAGAGCACCCATCCACTTTTCCACATTGGGAATACAGAGATGCTTTCAAGGAAGAACTTCCTTATGAACGATCCTTCCTTACGCATCCCACTAACCAGAGAGCAGAGATCCTCAGACCTAACACTTTAGTACCCACTTGCCATGTGAACTTCAAAATGAAGGTCACACCCCTCCTTTCCTCAGCACCAAAGAGCAGCACAGTTACTTACACAGGGGATGCCCAGTCCCCGAAGCTGCCCCCATCTGCGAGGTGGTTTTTGTCTGGTCCAAGAGGCCCAGGGACAGCTGCAGTCGTGGGCGATGGAGAGGAAAGTGAATCTAGATTCCCGGCTGTGGTGTCTGCCTTAGGAAGGTTAGCACTGTCACCTAAGGAAGAAAAAAATAGCATAAACTTCCAAACACATACTCAAAAGGGAAAAAACTCCACCAATAATTAAATGGTGTCATTTGATAACTCAAATCAAATTAAATGCAAGATTACACTTATAATTCACCCTGAGATTTTTTGGGTGTCCTCTCTTTAAGTTTTTGTTTTTTGTTTTTAACCAAAGGTGCTTAAACTAAATCACAGATTATACACATTGAGGGGTGTTTTCCCCATAAGAAAACACAATAATCAAAATCAGATCCAATGGAAGATGAGAGCTTTAATGGCGGCCACAATGATTTCCTAATCTCTAAGGAGCACAGTTATAAATCAGTGATAACTCCAAGAACAATTCAGAGCAGTACACCAACCCCAACATGGCCAATCTCTCCCTTTCTAGTCACCCGAAGCTTCTTTAAGACATTGACAGTCACCACTTAGTGCATAATAAATTCAGCAACTCCAAAGAGATCTTGTCTTCCGAGCTGGTATCTTAGATTACAATTTAATAGTCCAATTTATTAAAATCCCAGACACAGGGAAACTTCCATTTCCCTGTGAACATTAGGGAAGATGTTACAGAAGAATCAGGCCCCTGCGGTGACTGCAGGGAGGACTTTAAACCAAAACTGAAAAGCATTTTTTAAATGGGTGACATGATTTATTCATTCACAGAGGACCATTTTATGGAATGCATTTAGTATCATCTGTACATATTACAGGCTGGGGTGAAGAAATGGAGAAGATGGAAAAGTTAGTTCACAAAAGCAGCTGTTTTCCTCAACTGGTCTCTATCTTCCTGGTACTCCCACCTACCATAAAGTCCCGGAACAGCACCTATCAGAGCTGGGGCCATCCGGCCACATTCCCATTCATGGTCCCCATTAAAATATTAACTGCCTCAGGGGGCCTTGCAGAAGTAGCAATATTCTATCAAGAGGCACCGATTTGACCTTGATTTCATCGATGAGAGGTCACAACAGTAGATCCAGAATCTGCCACGGAACCAGACCTGGAGGACCATACCCCAGCCAAACAGCTTCTAGCCGATCAAACCTTCATTTCTCCTTAGTCCTTTAGTCCCAGGTCCTAGAAAGAGGGTATGCACAAACGCCAGGAACAGCAAGGAACTTGCTCTCAGAAAACCATCTCAGATGGATTTCAGTTCTACTAATAATGAAGCACAAGAGAAATTCTGGGCTCTGATTAAGCTAGATCCCAAGATGCTAACCTTGAAAATTGATTGTACTAGACAGTTCTTATTTAACTCTGACCCAGCTTACAACTCAGGCTGTGAGAAAGAATCTTAGAAATGGAGATCTAGAAAAGTTGAATTCAGGAAAGTAGGAGTCACAGATGGTGGTGATGGCTGGAAAAAGGAATTCTTTATGGGGATAGTTAGGAAGAACTACCAAGACGACTGTGGGCAGAGGATTCTGGTAAGCGAGCATTTTCTGAGCTTTTTCTTTCCTTAAGTGTGTTGTCGTTGGGGGAAGGTGAGAGAGAAGTTGCAACAAGAGATGAATGCAACCTCTGTGAGCAGGTTTTCTCGGTGGCCTCAGTGTCCCTATAAAGCCTTGCTCAGTGCCCATTTGCAAATATGCAGTCTAGAGTATTGTATGATTCCTCTTTCGGTGAAGTCACTTTTTCCACAGCCCTTCACTACAACAGTGTTCAGCTAACTGGAGTAATTCGGCCCCCCAAAAATGGGGCACCATTCAGGAAAATAAACCATAACCCACTGATAGGCCACTATGATTTCCCTTTGCTTCATCTTCATTCTGGGCTACAGTCCACTTTGAAACTAAAGCTACTTCTCCTCCTGCGTCTGGAGAGTTCGCATGCATCCAGTTCTGTTCTGTGAATACGCCCAAGAATAAGGGCTGGAGCTCCAGCTCCCCTGGGAGCTCCTGAACACATACGTATGTGATTGCTGCCAAATCGGGGCTTGGCCAGAAGGAGCAAAATACGATCAACTCCGAAGCAGAACAAGATCACCTCAACAGTGAGTCAGACGCAGGCAGCTTCCTGGCTTTGGCAGGCTGGATCCTGGCCCTCTGCTCTCTGGGCCTCATGCCCTGTCTCTAGGGCAGGGCATGACATAGCAAAAACAGCAAATGAGAGTCTGGGGCCAGATATTTCCTGACTCATTCCTACAAGGAGAAGCCTTTCAATGAGAAGCAACTTCAGGGAAGTGGAAAGCAAGGGTCTAATGTTACTTCCAAAAGATGCCTGAGATGTTTTGACAACCGGATACACTAGCTCATCCACAAGGCCTCAAATCCTTTTCCCCAGCAGACTGACACAGCACAAACGGTCATTCAACATATTAAATCACATTCTATTATGAGAATTTCTCTCTCCTATCCCGCCAAACAGGAGCGATCTGAAACCCTCCAGTGAAAAGAATATTGGTAGAAGGGAATATGTTTACACAAACTGATCAAATGAAGAGATACCTCTCCCTACTTTCTGGGTAGACAGATTTCCTTTCTCCTTCACTCTTCCGGACTGAGCTTATCTACTTGAGAATCATTGAATTCGATGAAACGGGCACAGAACACCTCAGGCACATAAACATTAAATACTTATAACCATTTCTGAAACTTTAGTTCCCCCAAATCAAACAAGGGCTTTTTAACTAGTTTGAAAATAATAAAACTTTTTCCAAAAAACCTCCATATCCAAATGATTTCTGAATTAAAGATTTTAAAGCCTACGAAACTGATTTGTACTTGAGAATTAAAGTCGGATACTCTCATTGTTTCTCACCTTCCATTTCTTTTGAGTGTCACACAACCTCTTCCTGTAGGTGCTACCCTTTAACAGGCACCTACAGACAGACAAATCACCTGTGAGTAACAAGGTTGTTTCGGCAAGCGAGCCGAAATGGTGCTGAAGGACTTTCATTATGAACAGACTCCCAGAGAAGAAACTCACTAGAAATAGAACTACCACCACCCAGAAGAGAAAATGACTTCTTCACAGCATCCAGCTCCATTCCCACCTTCTCCACAAAGCACCTGCCAGCTGCCTGTTCTGCCCCTTCTCTCCTTTCTCACAATGAGAGGCAGTAAGCAAGTTTGCATTCACTATCATCTAATGGTTTCATGACCTGGTTTTAATTCCCCATTTCCATTATACATTTTTTGAGGGTGGAGACCAGGCCTCAGTCTTGGTAATCCTTAAAGGACACAATGCAGGACCAAACAAGCCAGGAATCTTCAGGAAATACCATGGACTCACTGCCACATGAAATATTATGAATATGGAAAGCCAGTGCCTCTAGGAACTGAGGAAGAGGAGAAAAAAAATCTATAACCCTCAAAGTATTGTTACAGAATCTGCACACAGCTTCCGATTAACATCCTCTCCCCTTTCAAACCACAAATATCTCTCACCTTCTTTATCAATCAACAAATGTATACTAAGCCTCTACTTAACGTACGAGAGACATCATGGCTGTGGAGTTATAAAGGTGAAGAATCAGTCCCTAACTCAAAAGTGCTCACAGTACAGTACCAAGGACAGTAAGGTAAAGACAAACAGTAGAAGGTGGCGTCAGTCATACTATGATTGTATCAAGCAGCTTTGAGATCCAGAGAAAGAAGTTTCCAAACCTGCCAGTGGTGGAGGGAGAAAGACATGGGAGTCAGGTAACAGGAAAAGGAAGAAATTATTACCAAACGTGCAAGGGACGAACCCCTGATACAGCAATATCATGGTTGAAAGCATAGAAACAAGAGAGAATGTGGCAGTTTCAAGAGCCTTGGATAGTTGGATTTGGCTGGAGAATAAGGTCAAAGGTGGAGAGTAAGGATACAAAGTGCGATGATATATAAACATTAAAGTGCCTGACTTGGTTCTATAGGCATTCGGAAGTTAGTGTGGGGGGTAAAGCACTCAAGTGACAAGATCCAGAGAATGCATTCAAGAGATATTCAGTAGTACAGACACTAGATGTTCAGTAGTATAGACACTAGGACT
Organism: Martes martes; assembly: GCF_963455335.1. Classification (NCBI taxonomy): domain Eukaryota; kingdom Metazoa; phylum Chordata; class Mammalia; order Carnivora; family Mustelidae; genus Martes; species Martes martes. The sequence continues at coordinate 64,961,719 of NC_137889.1, read as the reverse complement.
CTGTGCATAAAGGTGAAGGGGGAGAGAGGAACCTAAGATGACCCTCAAGTTCTTGGCTTAGGCAACAAGGCAAATGGTAGAACTATTAATTGAAATAGGGAATTAAAAGCAAGGAACAAATTGCGTGTGGGAGATAATAAGGCCAGTTGTAGACATCTTGGGCCACGGGTGTCAATAAAATATCCAGGTGAAAATACCAAGAGGAGAGCTAGTTATACAATCCCTGAGCCCAGGAAAGAGGTTGGGGACAGTTGTTTTGAGTTGAGTGTCAGGTAGGTAGAACTGAAATCATGGCACTAGATGGACACAAAGGAAATGATGTGGAAATGTAAGGGAACCCTGGAGAAGCCTCAGATGCAAGGAGGAAGCTTCTCCTTAAAGCAAGAATATTGGTAGTGGTGGTGGTAGTAGTGGTGGTGATTGCTGCTATGCTTAGTATGATAAATACAAAGAAGAAGTGTGATTCTGCAAATATTTAGGATTCTCTCACAGGCATACATTTTCATAAACCTTGGGCAAAAAAGCATGGAAGAGGAAATGCCTTTTGTGATGGCTACTACATTTCACTATTGAGTCTGACTTTTTTTAATGACTCTGAGGACATGAGCAGTGTTTTATTTTCATGATAGACTGAAACTTCAAAGACTGGCAGAAAATCAGAGCAAGAAGACAAAACAAGGACTTCACAGTTCTACCATATCTAATACTGCAAAGGACGTTCATCTCTTTAATTTTAATAGACAGATAGACTTTTACTCTAGTAGGTGAACTTTCTTGTTCTGATGATGACAAATGATTCTCCCTATTCATCTCTGGTCATTTCATGTAAGAAGTGCTTCTGGATCAGAGGGAACAAGGCTTTGAGGTTTCCCTTCCATTTCATGCATTTCCTTCTCGTCTTCCTCACAAATATATTTCCTAACTGTTAAAGAGTCAGGGAAGAAAAGGAAAGTGGAACAGAAAAAAAGGAAAGAAAAATGCACAGAAAGAAAGGATCTAGTTACTAACTGAGCTTCATTCTAATGAGACGACTGCTGCCACTCCACTGACACACACATACGCCCCCTGTCAGGTCAGGAAAATCATAGGTACTTCTAAATATCAAACAGTTCATCACTAGGGTCAAAGAAGCATTTGCTGAGAGCAAAGTAACTACACTTAAAACACCACAGTAACACTTATATAATAAAGGCTGGTCAGGAAATTTCCACTCAAGAGGGCAATGAAATTTTAAGTGGAAACCCACCCAACCTTCCCACATACACTGCCACTGCCACCACCACCACCAACAATATGATAATATAATATTTTAAAAATAAATAAATAAAAAGATATAACTGCACTCTAATTTTTGTTAAACTTATCTGTGAAACAAAGGGAACACAGTTTCAGAGGTCAGTGGGAGCATAAACTGAAGGACTACTGGCTCCAGGACCTGTGGAAATCAGCAGAACCAGACAGACATTTAAAAATCCTGAGGTATCCCAAGTACAACACACCTGTAATCCACCAGGCATGGGGCAGGTGGCTAGAGCTAGGCTCTCCATGTGGAACTGGGGGTTGGAAGAACTCTCCACACTAAATGGAGGCCCAAAATCTATGACTGAGTTCCCCACTTGCCTGGGAAACTAGATTTGACATGCCTAACCCTCCCACCCCACAGGATGTGATTTATTAGCAGGAATAATAAGACTTAGCTCTCAACCAAAGCACTTAGGTTGAGGGAAGAGCCAGAGAGGGAGTAGAAAACAGAAGGAGAGAGAAGAAGGTTCCAACTCACCACAACCATGAGTATACACACAAAATCCTCCTTTATGACAGAATTATACAATTTCTAGAGTACAAAGAAAGCTAGGATAGCAAACTCAACAAGTACAAAAATTCAGATATTTAGAGCTTTGTAATATAGAATGAAAGTGAAATTGCCAACATCCAGGCCCCAAAAGAAGAAATAAATTGAGAGGAAGGGATACTTAAAGAAAAAACAACAATTCCTCAAAATTAAATGAACTTCAGAGACCTCAATCCAAAGAACTCAGAGTGCCAAACAAGGGAATAAAAAAAATACCACACAATGGAAAGACATTTCATGCTCATGAATTAGAAGAAAAACTACTGTTAAAATGTCTATACTTACCCAAACTAATCTACAGATTCAATGCAATCCCTATCAAAATACCAACAGCATTTTCACAGATCTAGAACAGACAATCCTAAAATTTGTGTGGAACCACAAAAGACCCTGCATAGCCAAAGCAGTCTTGAAAAAGAAAAGCAAAGCTAGTGGCATCACTATTCCAGACTCCAAGTTATGTTACAAAGCTGTAATAATCAAAAAGTATGGTATAGGCACAGAAGTAGGCACACAGATCAGTGGAGTAATAGAGAAAACCCAGAAATAAACCCACAATTATATGGCCAATTAATCTTCGGCAAGGCAGGAAAGAATATCCGAAGGGCAAAAGATAGTCTTTTCAACAAATGGTGCAGGAAAAATTGGACAACAACATTCAGAAGAAAGAAACTAGACCACTTTCTTATATCATACATAAAAATAAATTCAAAATGGATTAAAGACCTAAATGAGAGACCTGAAAACATAAAAATCCTAAAAGAAAACATGGGCAGTAACTTTTTTTGACATTGGCCAAAGCAACTTTTCTCTAAGTATGTCTCCTGAGGCAAGAAAAACAAAACTAAATATACACTATTGGGACTGTATTAAAATAGAAACTTTCTGCACAGTGAAGGAAACAACAAAACTAAAAGGCACCCTGTGGAATGGGAGAAGATATCTGCAAATGACATATCTGATAAAGGATTAGTATCCAAAATATATAAAGAACTTATAAAATTCAATATCCAAAAAAATAATAATCTACTTAAAAATGAGCAGAAAACATGAAACAGACATTTCTCCAAAGAAGACAACCAGATGTCCAACAGACACAAAAAAAGATGTTCACCATCACTTACCATCAAGGAAATGCAAATCAAAGTACAAGGAGATATCACCTCACACCTATCAGAATGGCTAAAATCAACACACAAAAAAAACAACAGGTGTTAGTGAGGATGTGAAGAAAGGGGATCCCTCCTGCACTGCTGATGGGAATGCAAATGGGTGCAGACATTGTGGAAAACAGTATGGAGGTTCCTCAAAAAAATAAAAATAGAACTACCCTACAATCCAGTAATCACACTATTTACCTAAAGAGCACAAAAACACTAATTCTAAGGGATATATGCACCTCCACATTAATAGTAACATTATCTACAATAGCCAAGATATAGAAGCAGCCCAAGTGTCCATGAACTGATGAATGGATAAAGAGGAGATATATATATACATATATATATAAAATATATATACAAATATTATTCAGCCACCAAAAAAAGAGTAAAATCTTGCCATTTGCAACAACATGGATGGAGCTAAAGAGTATAATACTAAGTAAAAAAAAAAGAAAACAAAACAGTCAGAGAAAGACAAATACCGTACGATTTCACTCATATGTGGAATTTTAGAAATAAAACAAATGAGCAAAGCTTTAAAAAAAGGGTGGGGGGGAGACAAACCAAGAAACAGACTCTTAACTACAGCAAACAAACTGATGGTTACCAGAGAGGGTGGGGAGAGGGGTGAAATTGTTAATGGGGATCAAGGAGTACACTTGTTATGATGAGAACTGAGAGACATGGAATTAATGAATCACTGTATTATACACCTGAAAGTAATGTAACACTGTATGGTAATGGAATTAAAAATTTTAAAATAAGGAAGAAAAGAAAAAGAGAGAGAGAGAAAATATAGAATACATTATTGCAAAATTTGAGAATATCAAATACAAGGAAAAAAACAGAAACAAAAAGCTTCCTAATATAAAAAGCAGATCTTACAAAGAACCAGACTGACATCAGACTTCTCAACAGCAACTCTGCATGCACAGTAATGAAGTAATATTTTTCAAGTATTAAAGAATTTTGAGCAAAGAATTATATATTCAAAATGCCAACTGCCATTCAAATGTGACCATAATAAATGTATTATTAGACATAAAAATACACAAGGTTTGCCATACAAAGAACTGCATTGATAACACTCTTAAGGAAAACATTCAATTGTTTAAATAAAAGAAGTAATATGGTATATTCAACAAACTTGATAATGTCTATTGTTACCTTATAAAAACTTTAGGACAAAAGGTAAAAACATAATGATAATGATCCAGAACAAAAATTCTGGAAAATATCAACATGACTGGGGAGGAGAGCCCAGAGGCAGAGGAGAGTGCATTAAATAATTTGTCTTATTAGGAGTGGTGAGAGAAACACATATAATTAAGTTTAAGATATCAAGAGATAAATGGGATTATATGCCCCAACATAAGAAGAATCGCCTTAGGAACAAAAACAGTACTGGAAGCAAAAGAACATTTGCTTTTTTGAAGAAAAAGCAAGAAAAAAAAGTATCAAAGTTTATTAAATAAAAATCATAAAATGACAGAAGTCCTAATATAATGGTAAATACAATAACATAAATGGATTAAACTCAATAGTTAAAAGGCAGGGACTGCCCAAATACATATATTTTTTAAATCCAACAATATGTTGATCACAAAAAAAATGCTTAAAAAAAGGCTGAGAGTAAAAAAATAACAGAGGTAATGGGCAAATATTAAGATAATGATCTTAACAAAGTGGAGAGATGAAGGGAGTCATTTTATACTGGTAAAGGGACAAGATGATCTAACAAGAAGGTAAGCACCTAAGGATAAAGCCTCAAGGAACAAGTGGAACTGTAAAGAAAAACAGAATAATCAACAACTGTAATTGGAGATTTCAACACACTACTCTCAGATGCTATCAGGCAGGCCAAAAAAAAAAAAAAAAGAGAGATATCCATAGTCAACAATACGGAGGTGATCTATTTTTTTTTTTTTAAGATTTTATTTATTCATTTGACAGACAGAGATCACAAGTAGGCAGAGAGGCAGGCAGACAGAGAGGAGGAAGCAGGCTCCCTGCTGAGCAGAGAGCCTGATGCGGGGCTCGATCCCAGGCCTGGGATCAGGACCCAAGCCGAAGGCAGAGGCTTTAACCCACTGAGCCACCCAGGAGCCCCCAGAGGTGATCTATTTCACACACACACATACACACACACACACACACACACACACACACACACGGCAATAAATGGGATACATATTCTTTAAAAATACATAGAACATGGGGTGCCTAGGTGGCTCGGTTGTTAAGCATCTACCTTCGGCTCAGGTCATGATGCCAGGGTCCTAGGATCGAGCCCCACATCAGGCTCTCTGCTCTGTGGTAAGCCTGCTTCTCCCTCTCCCGATCCCCCTGCCTGTGTTCCCTCTCTCGCTGTATCTCTCTCTGTGAAATGAATAAATTTTTTTAAAAAATCTTAAAAACACATAGAAATTAAAAATAGAGCTACTCTATGACCCTGAAATTGCACTACTGGGTATTTACCCCAAAGATACAGATGTAGTGAAAAGGAGGGTCATCTGTACCCCAATGTTCATAGCAGCAATGGCCACAATCGCCAAAACTGTGGAAAGAACCAAGATGCCCTTCAAAAGACAAATGGATAAAGAAGATATGGTCCATATATACAGTGGAGTATTATGCCTCCATCAGAAAGGATGAATACCCAATTTTTGTATCAACATGGACGGGACTGGAGGAGATCATGCTGAGTGAAATAAGTCAAGCAGAGAGAGTCAATTATCATAGGTTTCACTTATTTGTGGAGCATAAGGAATAACACGGAGAACACTGGGAGAAGGAAAGGAAAAGTGAATTGGGGGAAATCAGAGAGGGAGACAAACCATGAGAGACTGTGGACTCTGAGAAACAAACCAAGGATTATGGATGGGAGGTGGGTGGAGGATTGGATGAGCCTAGTGGTGGGTATTAAGGAAGGCACAGATTGCATGGAGCACTGGGTGAGGTGCATAAACAATGAATCTTGGAACGCTGAAAAAATAAAATAAAATTTTTTTTAAAAACACATAGAACAATAACAACAACAAAGCAGATACAGACCCATAAATATAGAGAACAAACTGATGGCTGTCAGAAGGAAGCAGGGTAAGGGGATGGGAAAAATGGGTGACAGGGAATGGGGGATTCGGGTTTCTGGTTATGAAATGAATAAGTCACAGGGATGAAAGGTACAGCATGGAGAATATAGTCAATGATATTATAATAACATGGTATGGTGACAGACGGTTGCCTCACTTGTGGTGAGTATAGCATAATGCTGAGACCTGTCCAATTATAAAGTTGTACACCTGAAACTGATGTAACATTTTGTGTCAATGACACTTAAACAACAATAAAGAAGAGGAACACAGAATATTTTTTGAAGCAAGACTAAGGTCTTAAATACCAAAAATTGACTATTATACATACTGTCATCTCAGATTAAAATTGCAAACTATTTATAACTTCATAAACAAAGGTACAGATTTAACAATTTCCATATGCTGGTAAACTAAATATGGTTAAAAAGAAAATCATAATGGAAATTTTAAAAATTTTAGAATTCAATGATAATAAAAACATTTCACATCAAAATTTATGAAACACACCAAACAAACAAACAAACAAAACAAAACAAAGCAAACTTTATAGCTCTAAAATATTTATTGGAAAACAAAAAAGGTTCAGAACATTATTATGCCATATTTAAACAGACAATTTTCCAAAATACTGATAGTCAAATGAGAGTCATCATGGCTGTTTAAATGATCAAATTAAATTTAGTTACAGCATGGTTAAAATTAACAAGTCAGAAAACGACAGATGTTGGTGAGGTTGCGGAGAAAGGGGAACCCTCCTACACTGCTGGTGGGAATGCAAGCTGGTGCAGCCACTCTGGAAAACAGCATGGAGGTTCCTCAAAAAGTTGAAAATAGAGCTACCCTAGGATCCAGCAATTGCACTACTGGCCAAAGATACAAATGTAGTGATCCAAAGGGGCACATGCACCCAAATAGTTCATAGCAGCAATGTCCACAATAGCCCAACCATGGAAAGGGCCTAGATGTCCACCAACAGATGACTGGATAAAGAAGATGTGATATATATACAATGGAATATTATGCAGCCATTAAAAAACCGAAATCTTGCCACTTGCAATGATGTGGATGGAACTAGAGGCTATTATGCTAAGCAAAATAAGTCAATCAGAGAACAATTGTCATATGATCTCACTGATATGAGGAATTTGAGAAACAAGACAGAAGATCATAGGGGAAGGGAGGGAAAAATGAAACAAGACAAAACCAGAGAGGGAGATAAACCATAAAAGACTCAATCTCAGGAAACAAACTAAGGGTTGCTGGGAGGGGAGGGGGTAGCTAGGGGATAGACACTGGGGAGGGTATGTGATAAAAATTGTGTAAGACTGATCAATCACAGACTTGTACCCCTGAAACAAATAATATATGTGATTTTTAAAAATTCAGTTAGAGTAAACTCTCAATAAAACTAAAATTTACTGAAATACATTTGATATACTTTTTTAGTGCATGACCCAAGGGGAATTACTTGTATATTATAATTAGTAAATACAAGCTATATTGCAAGGTAAGAAGTTAATATCCTTAACTATTATCATTAATATTTATTGGCATTAAAACTTTCTAGGGGAAAAAAAGTGTCAAAAATCACAGGGGAAATCCATGAGAAAATGTGATTCAGCAAATAAAAACTCACCCTAAGTACAGAGAAATAGGTCTGAAGACTAAATATGATCTATTAAACTTCTGAAGGTTGATTTCAACCAAAATTAGGTGGACGCTTTCAGCCTCAGGGGGTGAACAAAGCCGCTGTGGTTAATCCCCTCCCCTTGTGCCTGGAACCATTCTCCTGTCATTCTGTATTTTCCATCTTTTAAAATAGGGCTGCCCAATAATAATCACTATGGTCTAGCTGAGAGTATTTTGACCTCTTTGCCCAACTGGTGCATCTTCTCTAATGATGCTGCACCCAAACATTTAGGCTTAAAGACCGAAGCCGAGGAGGGCTGAGCAGGTGGGAAAGGGAGAGAGGATACCCTCAAGAATCAACATCTGTCACAGTAGCCGACAGACAACAGCTTTTGGAATGAAGTTGATGGGATGAGGCTGTAAGTGAAGGGGGCGGTGGGAGGTGTCAGTGAAATGCTGCAGTAGGAAGAGAACTTCATTTGTTTTTTTTGCTAACTTATATAAGCCTGTTCAAAACACAACCTTTGAATGAAGCAGGAAATACTCACACTGCCCTAGTTTCCACCATGTGGCAGATATTATGACATCAATATAATCTCTTTCGAGCCATAGCCATCTTTCCTTCTAATGTTGCCCAGGACATAACATGTACTGAAAAGGAGTGCCCTGTATCAAATACAGTACTCCCAAATTCATTTCCTATAGTTTCTGACATCATTTCTACTTTGCTAAGATAAAGTCTGAGTCACCGTATTTTACCACGTCAAAACCAGATAACAAATATGGAAGCAACCTATGTAAATTAAGCTAAATAGGTTCAGGAGCTGGTGAGAAGCTTCAGATATATTAAACAGTAGGAAGAAAGTATTTTTCCACTGATTTTCCCAAAGATGAGAAGGGGACCAATAAGGGAATTTTAAGGCAAATGGAAATCAGAGAATTCAATAAGGATCCAGTGCATGGGAACAGAAGCATGCGTCAGGCAAGGCTCTTCCCCGAAATGTGTTTACTACGTAGACGTTCAAACTCTGCTACTTGACTCGTGAGAAATGAGACATCCTAGAATTGTCATATTGGAGCAGAAAAACCCATCTAGGACAGAATTCTACCTTTAACAAGGACATCTAAGGACAATGCAGTTGTCCATGGCCTCATGCTTTCTATCCAAGTCTTGGATGTGCGTCGTAATTCCTACTTGCTTTCAGACTACTGGGTAAAATCATTGCAGACAGTGAAACATTCTCTAGCTGCACCTCTGAGTAAGAAGCATGACTTCCAGAATGGCTTATCACTCGTGCCTGCTCCAAAGGCAAGATTATGGTTTCATCCAGTGTTTTGTTTTGTTTTGTTTTGTTTTGTTTTGTTTTGTTTTTTAAAGGGGTGTCATGAGGTATGTGGTCTCTTTTTTTTTTTTTTTTTAAAGATTTTATTTATTTATTTGACAGACAGAGATGACAAGTAGGCAGAGAGGCAGGCAGAGAGAGAGGCGGAAACAGGCTCCCTGTCGAGCAGAGAGCCCGATGCGGGGCTCGATCCCAAGACCCTGGGATCATGACCTGAGCCGAAGGCAGAGGCCCAACCCACTGAGCCACCCAGGTGCCCCCAGTGTTTTGTTTTTGAATCTCTTGTCCTTAGCACTAGTATTCCTGTAATTACTGACGTAATTCTTAATGATGTCAGAAACTATAGGAAATGAATTTGGGAGTACTGTATTTGATACAGGGCACTCCTTTTCAGTACATGTTATGTCCTGGGCAACATTAGAAGGAAAGATGGCTATGGCTCGAAAGAGATTATATTGATGTCATGAGGGCGGCCAGATACCCAAATTTACCGTGAGACTGAGGAAAATGGTAAAAATAAGGGAACAGCCTATTTTGCCTAGGTGGTTTGCCTAACACTGATTTCATCCAAGTAGCCCACTCTTTGGTTGCTGAAGAAAAGTGAACAGGCTTGTTTCTTCACAACCTACTCAAATGGCTGGCTGGGTCAGAACTTCACGGATTTCTGTGACCTTCTCTAACTGAAAGCTGTGGTATACAAACAGAAGGACTGACGCACAGCAGAGCAGTCTGTGAGCAGCAGGGCTGGGAAGGGTCAGGGTCAGATTCAACACCCAATTAATACCTAACGAGCCAAAGAAAACCTGGCACTCCCTTCACATCTTCCCATACGCCAGTCTACTGTACCCAAAATAGCCAAAGACCTGAGATAATCTGCTTTATGAAACACTATCAATAGTGCCCTTAAACAGGCAAGATCTATAAAAAGAAAAAATCTAAAGCAAGAAAAAAATTAAAGTTGATATATTTTTCAGGCCAGATATTTATTCTTATCCATTCCTCAAAACTTCAACCAGAAGAATTACATCATATTATCTTACACATCAGCTTTCCTTAACTAGAAAAGTAGATACACACACACACACACAGTTCCTTTCTTAAACTAATTAGAATAATCAAGAAAGGTTAGGAAACTCAAAGTTTTACTTTAAAATTGAACTTTTAAAATTCCTAAAGTAATTGGATATCTTTTGTTAAAAAAGCAAATCCAACCCTACCTTTCAAAGGGAATTCTTAAGTGTTCCTAGAGTAGTAGGTGGTAAATGATTAGTTAGAAAACACTCTAGATTCTTTGATCAGAAAATCTTCCCTAACTCTTACATTAGGGGAGAAAGGGGAGGAGGCAGAAGAGATTAACCCTGCCAAATGCCCATTAAGGGAAGAAAGCTAATTGTGTTTCTCAGCAGTGGGAGGTGCCCTGAGACAGGTTATCACTGCCGAGTGGAAGGAAAGGTTCCTAAGGTCCCACTTACCCAATTCTCAGTTCCGCTACAAGTTAAGGCAATGTCATGCTGGGCAGGGGGCAAAATGTCCCAGTTCCTCTCATTTCATTTTGCCCTCATGCAACAAGACAAATGATAATGGAAACCTTAATGAAGCTAAATAACATGCAGATTAATGACACTCAGTGGCTAAATGAGAATAATTCACTTGGGTAATACAATTTCTTTATCTGAAATTGTGTCTAGGAAAGGTTATCTCAGTAGAATAGCCTCCTACTCCCAATCCTAAAAGCACAACAAAACTACATATAGATATGCACCTACCAAAACACTTGTATAAGAGGGAAAAAGGCAATTCCTGAACTACGAATTCATGCGTCACATTAAGGCATAAAAGATGTAATGAAGTTATAATAAAATTATTAGGCAAATTCTATTTTCTATTGCTTGCAGATTGAAAAACTTAAGGATGATGCTCGCCCCCCAAATCTACTACACAGCCTGGATTTACCAACCACATATGCGAGGACAAGCTGATGAGTTAATATCACACGACATAAAACACAAACCCCATTATAACATTATAGCAGCAGCTAATGGGCATTAGGTTACAACTCCAGGAACCACCTCTACTACTTGCAAAGGTCGATGGAAGTCTGTAGCAATTCAATTATAAAGTGAATAAGACCCGTTCACTTGCCGTGTCAATAGAAGTCAAAGCAAATTACTTTACTCTGTAAAGCCTGAGAGTATTTTTACACCATCATCAACAGTCCTGAAGTATTATTTACCGACTCAGATTTCTGCCTACATAAACAAACAAAAAATATAACAACCATGTACTATTATCCTGAGGAACCAAAAAGTAATCAGATACTGAATCAAACTGTCTTCCATAAACTTCTGAGGAAGGCTGACACTTTGACAGCTCAGGAAATTTAGATCACTGCTCAGAACACAAACTCCAATCCAGCTGAGACAATGAGGGCTGCTGGACTCCTAGCTATTTACCTGTCCTCCTCCCCTGACATTCTTCTCTCCTGAGGAATGTTAATTATCATCAAATGGTGGATTAAGACACTAGAAGCCAATATGCCTAGGTATTACGCTTGACAAAAATAGAAGATGGAGTTACACTCTCTTTGGAAGTCTACCTTATATGAAAATATACTTGACACCCTTTACCTCATACAGCAGGCCCTCAGAAAAATAAGCTAAAACTCTTGAGTATTTGCAAAATATTGGGCGGTTTACAACTATCAGCTCATTTGTTCTTGGCAAAAAACCCATGTGAAATTTTATTGCACCAAACTCAAGAAGCTTAGAGGAGAATTTGCCGTGATCATAAAAGACAGAAAGAGCACAAGGATTTAAATCCAGATTACTTTAAATCCAAACTTGACCACAAGCAATTCTACCAGTCAATAAAAAAACTCTTTGCTACCTAAGTCTTTCCAGGGATAGTGATTCCCAAAATGCTTGCACATTGTGACTCAGAGAGCAGCCCAAGTTGAAGATGAAAGATATATGAAGTCAAACAGAAAACCACTAACCAGCAAGAGCTATCCATTCTCAATGTGGCACCAATGAAGTCTGTACACACCAGCTCATGCCAGAGTGGCTGCAGACCCTTCTTCTAGGGATCTGCTTCATTCTTTCCACTTCGAATCTTAAACTTACACCCAGCACACCAAATACCAAGCACAACTTGCATCAGTGTTAAGCTGAAACTTTTTAAACTTGGATACATATACATTTATGTGGCACCTGTGTATTCATTTGTATTTACATGTACGTGTACGTAACATTGTGTATAAAAATAATATGTACATATGTGTATAATAAATAATTCTTGTGTATAACAAGGAATACACGTATTATCACACAAGGAATGTGTAACAAGTAATATAGGAAAAAAGAACACAGATAGGAATAAAGAAGAAAACCACGACTCTCACCTCTTAAGTATAACCAAGGTCATAACTGATTCATATTCTTCCAGATTTATTTCTATGCTTCTACATTTCTTGACACAGTTTTCCTTTACAAGTGAGATCATTCTGGAAATTCTGTTTATAGCTTGCTTTTATTCACTCAAAAACATACCACGTATATTATCTCTGTGAAAACATTCTGGTTATCGTTGGAAGACTACAGCCTGCGTGTGGTTAGTAAGGGGTTTGCATTATCCACTTCGGTTGGACTCTGGAACACAAGGCTCTCTTAGGAGTACATGCGCACAACAGAACCTACAGAATACTGTACAGCAGTGAAAAACGGGGAAGGAGAGCTCTGTAGCAATATGAAAAGCAACAATGAGTCTATTTAATATTTTTTTAATTAGGTACACCTGGCTGTTGGATGCATAAGAAAGTAAGAACCTCTATTCATATTTGCTTATAAATACATAAAGAATTCTGGACAGATGAATGAGAAACCACAAGTTCAGCCAGGGGAAACTGAGGCTCTCCAATCATTTGTGACACGCATGAACAGCAGTTTCAACTGGTACAACCCTTCCAACAACAGTGGTTAGCAATCCAGCTTGGATCTCCACCCTGAAATGATTTAAGAAACTATAGGTTGAACTGCATGAAATTTCTGATGGCTTTCGTATTTTTTACCTACTAAATGAGAAGCTCTTTTTGAAATGGCCAAGATTAGATCACTGTGGAACCCAAAGCTGGCACTTTCATGTGGCTCCAGCCACGACCATCAGTGATCACAGACCCACTGCGCAGACGCCGCAGGGTGTGGGCACCGAACTGACGGGGTGGAATGGAGACTTTTCACTACATCATTCTATACTTTCCAGTGTTTCCAACCAGGGAACATGTTATCTACGTTTTTTTAGATTTATTTTTAATAGAAGGAAGAAAGAGAAGGGAAAAAAATACTAGCAAAATCCAGGATATTCAGGCAGCATTACAATGCTGATTGCATTCCCCTTCTACTTCTATGACAACCCGCTACACAGTTTGGTATCTGAGATATCTGCACTACAGCTAACATGAGACAGGGTGTTTGTCCGTTTAGGTAAATGGCTGCATACTCCACAAAAAAACAAATACAGCACTGAAATAAAATGAGTGTTTTCCCTCCTCATTCTCCATAAAAATGAGCACCCCCTTTTCTATCGAGAGCCCATTTCTTTTTTTTTTTTTTTTTTTTTTTTGAGAGAAAGAGGACATGAGCAAGCAGAGGGGAGGGGCAGAGGAAAAGAAACTTAAGCAGGCTCAACGCTCAGCACGGAGCCCGACACAGGGCCTGCTCTCAGGACCCTGAGCTGAAATCAAAATTTAGATCTTTAACCAACTGAGCCACCCAGGCACAGCCCCCACCCTTTTCTTCCATCCTTCCTTCCTCTCCCCCCGCCTCCCCCCCACCACCTTCCTCCCTCTCTTGCTTGTTTGCTTTCTTCCTTTCTTTCTTTTTTGGAGAGCCCGTTTCTGCCAACTGTGTCCCAGATTTAAAACCATGCATATCTCTGCCTCTTCTCTTTCATCTCCTCCATCAGGACCATTACTCTGAATCCAGTACATGGAAACAAGGCCCTTGGTTTTTGTTTTTTGGTTTTTGGTGTTTTTTTTTAATGGAAAACCTAAGAATCATTCCTGAAGTTCAAAAAGAATACATCGACACACTGTTTGAAAGGCACCAAGTATCTCTGAAAGACTCAGAGGCCAACAGGCCATGTGTGTTGAAGAGGAGCTCTCGCTGCAGCACTTGTGTTCCGCACGCCAGATGGGAGGAAAGGAGCCAGACCGTGGGATCGTGCTGCTTAGGCTCAGTCCTGGCTTTGCACTGGCCAGCTGGGAAACTTGGGTGCCTTCCTGACCCCTGGGCCTCAGTTTCCTGAACCATAAAATGTAATTTCTAGTTCTGGATTCAAGCAGCTCTTGGACGGTTATGAGCACTATCTATTATCGGACCGACATTGCTAAAAACGGTGTCTGGCATACAATGGCATATGTAACTGTTCACCATCATCACCCTCCAAATTCTGTATCTTATTCTTGCATTAACAATTAAAATGTTTGGGGTGCCTGGGTGGCTCAGTGGGTTAAAGCCTCTGCCTCTGGCTCAGGTCATGATCCCAGGGTCCTGGGATTGAGCCCCACATCGGGCTCTCTGCTTAGCGGGGAGCCTGCTTCCCCCTCTCTCTCTGCCTGCCTCTCTGCCTACTTGTGATCTCTCTCTGTCAAATAAATAAATAAAATCTTAAAAAAAAACAATTAAAATGTTTAAGAAAAAGAATATACCTTAAAAATAAGATAATCAACAAAGACTTTAAAAAGTACTATTCTCTTCTGACCCGAAGAGAAAAATAAAATTAGGACCATCATCGCATTTGAAGCTTGAGAAGCCATGCTGTTGATTTTAGAGAGCAAATATTAGTACATGCAAAATGCCAGCCCAAGAATTCATTTTAGTAGGTTTGAAGATTCTTTTTTTCATCCAAGGGTGACACTGGACTCCTTCCAGATATCGTGCAGAGGGTACACAGCAATGCCATGGGAAGTGGAATGAGCCCTCAGAGGAAACCAAGCCAAGCAGCAGAGCTGCTACTCAGAGTTCACAAAAGGCAACTAGAGATGACTAGTTCATAGGAATATTCTCCACTGTTGACTCCATCTCACGTTCTTTCTTTTTCCTCAACAGCTGGTAAGGATTCAGGAAATAAAACTGAGCTGTCACAGGTTTGTTTTGTTATATTAATTGTAGACAACATCCTTACTTCATGGTAACTTTTATCTTGGTCCCAAAGAGTTTTCTGAGTAATAGAAGTTACTTGGAATTGGCCACGTTGAGATAACACCTTCCTCCCCTTCAAGATTTCTGCTCATCTTCCTGGCTATTAAAGAAAACGTTTCAAATCACTCACTCTTGACAGCCTTAAAAATTCTATTTCATTCAGGATAAACAATACTTTGGTTGGTTTGAAAAGATGTTTCTTAGACAGCCCGGCTACCTCCTACGCTGTAGGAGTTTCAAAAAGGGCTATAAAGAGAATGACAGCTGCTTGAATTCAGAACTAGAAATTAAAATAAAAGCTATTAGAAGTGAAGAAAAAACCCACACCACAGGGAGACAGCTTTAAAGAATTTTTCTCTCTTCTATAAATTCTAGTTACCTGCCATGAACTTATTTTCACCACAGAAGCAGCTATGTTTTTTTTTTTTTTTGACGGCATTAAATAAGCTTTTTCCCTCCAGAGAAAAGGGGAAATGTTCATCCCACACAGAAGCAGAGTTAAGATTATATAGGAAGTCATATAAGAAGTTGCCGTGTGCTTTGTCACTAACATTAGGGGGGCTGAGCTTCTGGGAGGCTTCTGGGGAGACGCCAAGGCAGGGGAGGCAGCTTGCATGATTAATGGGCACACCACAACTCAATTACAGCCCTGAAATTTCTGGCTGCCTTTTCCAACCCATTGATCTCATCATTGTAAAATCGAGTTAAGAAATAATCTGTCTACATATACTGTCACTGATTCAAGCCTGGTCTTAGATTTAACTTCACAATAGAGTAATTCCATGTCAGGGAATCATAACATTGCTCTGGAGAGATGGCAAGAGGCCTGGCACTCAGGAAGTTATTATCTAGAGCCCATCCATGAAGTGTCATGCCAAAAAAATGATAAGAATTGAGAGAAGATTGCCAAGCTTGAACCAAAGATCTGTTTGTGCTCAGTTACTTAGGCTGGTTATAATTCTGTGTCAAGCTGATCAGATAGGTCTACAAGAAAACGTCAATAGCTGTAGAATGTCACTGGAAATTCACATCAACAATGGTTTTACGGTGGTTCTTCTTACATCTAGGGAGGACAGAGCAGTTACAATTCACTTACAAAAGCATGTTTTCATGAAAGCAATTTCTAAAGATGCTCTCTTGGGAACTGAGATTAGAGAGTACATAGCTGCCATGACTGCCCGCTATCCACCTTTGACAGCTACTGAAATGAGCGTCTGTTAGTGTAGCGCTTTTCTCCCATCTTGTACCCTCCAGTCTTTGAGTGAATGAGGATATAAGTCTGTGAGGTAAAGTAGAGGGGAAAAAATGAGTTCTCTACTGTTCACAGTTATGAGACTATTCTTTCTCTAAGAAGATGTAACACTGTATCATTTAATATTTCTTCTTAAAATACTCAGAAAATTCTAATATCTTCTTAACATTGACTTTCTATAGGCAGTATGGAAACTGACTTTCCATATGCAATATTTATACTAATACATTTAACACTATTTTTACCAAACCTATTTTCCAAAGCAGTTACATACAGCAGTATGTATTGAAGATGCTAACAAAATGAGATACTTCCTTCCTCTTGATGGAAAGGTGGTCTAAATATTAAAAAAAAAAAAAATCCTCAAAGCAAAACCTAAGACATAAACGCAATGATACATTTATCTATGAGCGTAACACATGGCTGAAGACCTCGTTTTGATTACGTGCCTTCATCCTCCACACTGAGTCAGTTAAGAAGTCCCCTCAACGTGCTTGAACATCTCTCCCAGACTCGTCTTCCATCCCTAGTGCTGGTTCAAGACCACGTCACCCTAAGCCTAAACTACTTAACCAGCCTTTGCCACAGTCTTCCTGATTCCTACAGACAAATTAAGTCCCACTAAACTTCTTTTGGTATTATTTTCCATGTTACAACTCTTCTCCCTTGCTGAAAAATAGTAACTTCTCTTATCATTCTAACGATAAGGCACCTTTCTCTGGCTTTAACAACAATACTGAACAGAAGAAGCTAGTACTTGAGCGTTTACTATATGCCAAACACTAGATGAAGTATATTAACCCCCTAAAATCTTCTCAACCATCCACAGTAGTAGACATTATGGTAACTCCCATTTTGTAGGTAATGAAACAGATGTAGAGAGGGTAAGCTATTTGCCCACCAGTTGAATCAGAATATAAATTCCTCAGCCCAGACTTCCTATCACCTGTTCCTTTCTTAGGCAGACCTTGCCAGGGTTGGCAGCATCTCATCAGGTTGCCCATCACCACCCCTCAGTGCTGTTCCCTTTGGATCAAGCCTCTTCTTTAAGCCCCTGCCTTGTTCTTGCTCAGCTCTGCCACCACGCCTTCATTCAAGCTAGTCCCTCACCTGAAATCATTCCCCGTCCAACTGCCAAAATGGCTCCCCTCAAGGAAACCAGGAAAACTTCCCCACCTCCTGAAGCCCTGGAGTTGCTTCCCGAGGGCCCTCACAGCCGATCCCCCAGCACTGGGCCCTTACTGCCATACTGTTTCATTATTTCATTATGTAGTGACAGAAGGGAAGTAGAATATCTACTCCTGAAAACAGAAACACTATGCGACATGATGCGGAGTTTATAAAAGCTCTTCAGTAGATAGCCAGTATAGGGGTTCCTGGGTGGCTCAGTTAGTTAAGTGTCTGCCTTAGGCTCAGGTCATGATCTCAGGGTCCTGGGATCCAGTCCCTCATCAGGCTCCTTGCCTGGCAGCGGGGCCTGGGGGGGTGGGGCTGCTTCTCCCACTCTCTCTGCCTCTCCCCCCACTTGTGCATGCTCTCTCTCAAATAAGTAAAATATTTTTTAAAAAAGATATGCAGGGGTGCCTGGGTGGCTCAGTGGGTTAAAGCCTCTGCTTTTGGCTCAGGTCATGATCCCAGGGTCCTGGGATCGAGCCCTGCATGGGCTCTCTGCTCAGCGGGGAGCCTGCTTCTCCCTCTCTCTCTGCCTGCCTCTCTGCCTACCTGTGATCTCTGTCAAATAAATAAATAAAATCTTTAAAAAAAAAAAGATATGCAGAAGTCTGATTTTAGTATCCAGTATAAGAAAAATTACTAATAAATGATAGAGGCAAAAAAAACCTCCAAACTGCCAGAAGCATTCCATATTTTAGGATTTAAAATCTACATTTCAAAAAGCCATACAGTAGCCTACTTTTTTAGTTCTATTCTCTTGCTTATGCCTCATTATTCAACAAGATTTTTTCTGACATACCTAAGGTGCCTCATTTATCTCATCAGCATTATTCTCAAAGATAGGGGACATTTAATTGTTAGGTGATCATTTTAAAAAATCCAACTTGTTATCATTTTAAGCTGAAAGGACATTTATACAACTTATTTGTCCTACTCCAATTTTAGAGACTGATCCATGTCACAGTATGTTCTTCCTTAGAACAGAAGGGAAATGTTCATGCTTCACTGTTTATCTATCTCCCTTTCAACAGTTACATTTTCACTTTTTGCTTATAAGGCTCTGCATCCTTGTCACACTGTAGGACTACAATAACACATGTTCAACAAAATGTGCTGCAGTTAGCACATCCAGCATCCAAGTGTGAAAGTGCCAACCCAACGATACCCAAGTAAGACCTACTCTATATTATTAAATCTTACCAACTGGCTTGCAAGATGATTCTGTTTTCAACTCACCATAAATCATATTTTTTCAGTTGCCTAAACAAATAAACTGCTATATCATGTACAAAAGAAGATGGGCACAGCATACCTAACTACCCAAGAATTTACAAATAAAAACTTGTCCTGTGAATGCCTAGTTCTGTTTAAAATTAGAGCTAGCATAAAGAAAGAGAGAGCTTAGTCAAAATTTAGACGGCAATCATCCTTCTCTCCCACTCCCCAAGCCTTTAAAATTTTTCTTCTGCCATGAATGGAAACAACAAAGAATATATTTCATGTAGCCTCAAGAACCTTCCTTATATTTGGGAGAATTACAACAAAGACAACAGTCTCAGGGCATCCAAGTGGTTCAGTTGGTTAAGCGCCCGACCCTTGATTTCAGCTCAGGTCATGATCTCAGGATTGTGAGATAAGAGTCCCGAGTTGGAATCAGGCTCTGTGCTCAGAGGGGAGTCTGCCTGGGAGTCTCTCTCTCCCTCCCTTCTGCCCCTCCCCACCCCAAAGAAAGAAAGAAAAGAAAACAGTCTCTCTTTATATAAGTGGTAGTAAGGACATAAATATGGAGCTGGCAGGAGAAAAGGAACATACGTTATATACTGAACTTGTTTAGAGTTACTTTATTACTAATTCTAAGAAAATAAAAACACAGAAAGATAATTGGAGAATGAATGCAGACCTCTGATTTTTAGTTCTCCTTTTAGTACTTTCTGGTCTACCTCATATTTTGCTATTTCACAACAGACTTAGCCAAATCTCCTCAACTTTGAAGTTCATGAGATTACTAAATGCTATATGAAAACAAACAATATGGCTTCTACAAAATAAAGATAAGAATTTCAGTAAAGATTTAATAGCTACTCTATTGAAAGAAATCTAACCAGAAACTATATCCATTTCAGTTCATATTAATCATCAGTAAGGATCCTTAAGCAACTAACTGGAATTTTAAAGTCTTTTGCAAATAGTAAGTTTAATATCATTTAATCATATATTACAAAGAAAAATAATGAGCATTGTCTATACAGTATGACTAGATGTGCCAAAGCCAATTAAAGTCTTCAACAAAGTAAAGATATTAGGCGTCTTTAATTAAATTGGTCATCTCTCAATTGGGATGAAGGTGGGGTTGAACATATCATAATAAAAGTCACATGTAACAGGAGAGGGTTTCACTCTCATTTTATGCCCGCTTGGATTCTCTGCTTCCACGCCTATCCTACTCCAACTCATATAACAGGCTTGCTGACTCTTCACTAATAATGACTTTTTGATCTGCCTGATGTTTCACTGAAGCCAGTTCTGATGGCTTTCCAGGGTTGGCTATTTGCTACGTCACACAGTTTCATACCCTACTCAATGCAGAAGAAGAACTAACACACTACAAACTCAAATACCAAATCTGTGACCAAATCATAGGGCTAACGAAAATCTCCAGTTGTCCTGTCCAGTCCCTTGAATCTTGACAGATAATCCACCTAAATTTAAAGAAAAACTATTTGCCCTGGGTTTCATTAAGTCAAGATTAATTTATACTACGGTGCATAAATGGGAGAGAGGGCATATTTGCATTTAAATTATCTATCACATTCATATAAGCTACAAAATTGAGAAAAATAATCCACCAACGTTGGCTATAATGCATACCTTAACCAAACCTAGAGAAACACAGAAAGTGACTGGCACCACTGATAAGAAGAAATACAAAAAAGATGAACTTTTTGAAAACTATGAGTTGACAATAACAGAACTTAAGCTACTGGGGAAAAAAAAAACTACATCTTAATGGCAAGAATAGATTCCCCCCCCAGAAGGGGGCACAGTTTTCAATATGATAAGTGGTATTCAATAACACAGTTTTTTTAGTAACCTTCTCCTATATGCTTCCTTTCAAAAGTTCTTCTCTTCATTTATGCCCAACTTACTCTCTTTTTGGAAAATGCAATATGTAGACCTTACGGTTCTCTCTGAATTAATTCTTTCTCACAAACTTGAGTTTCACTAAAGCTTAGCTACAATTAATGGGTGGGGAGGATAAAAAATAGCTTTTAATTGTTTTATCTTATGACCTCTGAAGTCAAATAAAATCACTCTACAACAAAAGCACGGATTTTCCTGATTCTGACAGCTTGCAACACCAACAACAAATTCCAAGGTTGCAATCAAGCAAGATTAATGTAAAGTTATAAAGTACAAAATGCAGAAGAAAACATCATATAAATAATGAACATAAAAACAGACTAAAGGAATTGAGTATTTCACAATCTTTTCCCCTTATAATCAAATAATTAAGAATTATTATATGACCTAAAACTAGGAAAGCTATGATTATATACCATCTTGAGCATTCCCATAAAAGACGTGCCAAACACCACTTCAGCAACTTCTTACTCATTAATAATCACTTAGCAACCCAATGATCAAAAGGTCAGTATACCATGTATACATGATTGTGTATTATGATTTAATTCCTTAAAATACCAAAATAGTAGATATGATTCTAAGACAAACAGTCCCTCTTCAGTCTTTTCCTTTATGAAATACAGTCAATTCAGTTTTGCTCAAGGGCCAATAAGCCAATGTAGATACTATTCTACATAATGTATGATATATCTCCTTGATTTTTTTTTTCTTTTTCTCTTCTTTTTCTCTTCCTACTTCCCAACAATAGCCTCTTTCACGATTTATTAACACTTCCACCAGAGGACAAGTGAGATACAAGAAAAGGTGCAATTCAAACCAGTCAGTTTTACTCCTTATTAGCAACTCTGTTGAGGGAGTGAAGGTGAGAAAAAAAAGAGAACAAAAAAGTTAGGTGGGATCAGAAGTTGAAACTGATGTCTAAAAGTAAGCTCTGAAATTATAGGTTGATTTTAATGATTCAGGCTTTTCCTCTGGAAACTAAGGATCTGATTGTAAAACTAACAGTTGTATCATATGATGCATGTCTTAATGTAAAAGTATACCAGCACACCTTCACCTTCCATGTTATTACAGGAAGCATTCCGAGTCCTCCCGGGAGACTCCCAAGTCAGTTGTCACTTGCTCTCATCGATCTTTGGATATTAACTACCTGGACGTCTGACTACATAGCTCCTCATGATGCAGGTACTGTATTTGTTTCTGTCTGCATTCATTCCCTTCCTCCCTCTGACATTCACCTTCAACTTCCAAACCGATATAACTGTAATGGCTTGAAAGGATAATTAATGAAAGAGACAAAGAGAAAAAAAAAAGGATGAGAAGAAAAAGAATGACAATGAGTTTCAAGTTCAGGAAACGTCCTCAGGAAATGTGAAGTCCCACAACAAATGAGTCCCCATTTCAGACAGGCCTACTGAAATTGGAGTTTCTGAGACCAGGATCATCTTCCTCTCCATACCAATAACCACATGATTACAAACTGGCAATCGGTGACTTCTACATGGCACAGTCTTGTTTTGTAGAGATCAGCATTTCAAATTCCGATTTCCGAGCTCTCTTTAAACAGTGAGGCAGTCTGGCGATGCTGAAACAATGTGGCTGCATGACAACAAGTAACAGGAACGTGGTAGCCAGGATGAGACAGGAGAACTTCCATTCGCCCGAGTCCCACTACAGCTTATGCTCACTCCACTCAGCGTGGCCCCTCAGGCAGGTCACTTTGACACTCCTGCTAGATGAGGAGATGCTAGCCTCACAAGAACGTCAGAAATATGGGCTAAGTAAGATGCAGAAGCCCTAAACACTAGGGCAACAGAAGACTGTGTCTCTAATCTAGATGCATTTAACATTAGACTATCAGCTCCTCTCAAAAGATCTGCTTTAATTTTAGTTCCCCTTCCATTTGTCTCAGAGTTATATAACCTCACAGGAGGTCACACAAGTCTCCCAAAAAAGAAATTTAAGCTGTCTTTGAAAAATAAAAAAAGAAGCATGCATAACAAATACAAACACAAACCCAAACTTGCATTCTCTCTCTGCCAAGGAAGCTTTACCCTCCTTGTTAATCTCAAAAATTATCATCTTAAGGAGAAAAGGAGTTAAATCACAGAGGAAGGAAATCCATTGCCTTCCCTGGGGACATACAATATACCATACTCTCCTGTCAAGCAGAAAAATATAATTAACATCTTACCATCTTCCAGCTCAAGACAAAGATTATATACAGCCACGGGTCTCTTAGTCCTCTGGCCTTGTCTCTTCGATTGCCTTGGTGGAGCATTTGGGGGTGATGCTGACAGGGAGACTGGCTCTGGGAATGTGGCATCAGGCAGGGTCCTAAAAATCTGCCATCAAAGCATAAAGGACATTAATCGTTTCCAATGAACAGAAACCTGTGTGTTGCAATATTAAACCAGGATCAAACAACATTTGATTTGGAGCTCATCCAAAACACGCTGGAGCCAAAAACCCATTCCTTCAAATTTTGGGTACAGGTCCTAAGCTTTTCATTTATTTTTTTAACAGAAGATTTCAAAATAAAATTTCCCATTAAAATTAAGTAAAAGCAACATCCAATCATTACATTGCAAAATAAATTCATTCCCAAACTAAATACATATAATTATCTTTACCAGGTGTAGACAATACCACAGCTATCCATCCACAAAGAAACTAGCCAGGATAAAGCGTCAAAAGTAAATACCCCATTAAATTTCATACAGGGTTATATTTATGCCAAATGCCGGTCTCAATTTTTTAACTACATAAACAGAAACACATGACTGCAAATATTTTTACAAACTTAAAAATAGATTATGCTTATGAAATTACCTTTCAGAGTCCCATGTATATTTTTCATAAAATGCTTTATAGATTTTATCAGTTAATACCTTCCAACTTCTTTTAATAATTTCCCTTCCGTTTATGAAACCTAGAATATTAGCACCTTGATTATCTTACAGTGTCACTCACAGATCAGCAATAATAACATTAATTAAAATGTGCTGCTTCTTTGCTTAGCAATTTTTTTTCTTTTGAGAAAAGCAATCTGTAAAGGGAAGCATATCGTGCAGAGGTGATTTATATAGAGACCTTCCAAGACCTGGGCTCAGAGGCTTCCTGTCCCCAACAAAACTGCAGACCCTTCAGTCTTCAATGAACTCATAAAATAAAATATTTAGACATACCAACCTAACAGACACTGCATCTCCAAGAGGGCTGATGCTCCCCAAGTGGAAGGAAGCAGGAAACAGGAAGAAAGCTAGCTAGTATTAAACAAAACATAAATATAAACTGACAATAAAAGGCACTGTGGGAAAACCCCACTGCTGCAAGGAAATGATTATTTATGCATTTAAATAAAAACAGGCGTGTGACCCGGGTATACGAGTGAGGGTATCACATACGCGTATCACACTTAACAGCTAACAACCATAGCAGAGCTATAATCGCAGAGTCTAAAAGTTCTCACCTAAAAACTATTATATACCAATAAAAATAGACAATTTCAAGAGAGCCTTTGCTTTATAGTACCATACTGCCCCCTCATGTGTAAATGGAATACAAAATGATTTAAATTACTCTGGACAAATATTTGCTAGTGAAAATGTAATTTAGTGCTCCAACTGGTAACCTGCTAACACCATATTTCCACAGACTCTGTGTTCCAATCAGGCACTCTGGCAAACAGCAAATTACTTATCTGCCTTAAAAAAAAAATCCTCTGCTGTCTAAACTACTGTCCACAGCTGGATTTATTACCATCTGTCACTGCGCAAATTAAAGAAGGTTGTGGGGTAGTGGGAACAGAAGAGAAGTTGGACTGAGAAATGCATGACAATGTGAAGGAGAGAAGAAAAGATGGGAAAACTCACTTCCACTGGAAGAAAACAGCACATGTGTGTGGCCAACTTTTGGAATAGGGTCTTGATTTACCTGTGTTTGATCTTTACAAATATGGTTAATACCTCTGGGACAGTAGTGAAATCAGAAACCAAACAATACACAGAGGCAATACATCCAAAGCCTGGATAAACAATGGCAAGGTCATATCCCCAGAACTGATGCTAGATAGCTGATAACCTTCTGAACATACCTTCCTCCAAGATCCACACTGATGACTGCTGTTCCCCCACACACCTCAGGGGGAGAGGATGAGTAGGAGTATGGGGGGCGGGGGGTGAGCTGTGGGGCAGCTCAAGTCTAGAGAGTCAAACTACCAAGCAAGCCAGGACCTGGGAGTGTGACTCCAATGTTCTCAGGGGACTGATCTGAGACATCTCAGGGCTGAGCCTCCAGAAGCCTCTGGAATACTTATGACAATATTTAGTTTACATCAAAATATCTGAGAGAATATTATTCAGTCATAAAAAGACAAGGAAATCTTGCCATATGACAACATGGATGGTCATGGAGCATTATGCTACGTGAAATCAGACAGAGAAACACAAATACTCTACGATCTTACATATAGGAGGAATCTTAAAAAAATAAATTAAAAAAAAAAAACAAAAACCCTAACTCCTAGAAATAGAACAGATTAGTGGCTGCCAGAGGTAGGAGGGTGGGGATGGGAAAAATGGATAAAGGTGGTCAAAAGATACAAACTTCTTCCAGCTATAAGATAAAGTTCTGGGGATGGAATGTACAGCATGGTGACTATAGTTAATGATACTGTATTGCATATTTGCAAGCTGCTAAGAGAATAAACCTTAAAAGTGCTCATTACAAGAAACAAAAATTTTTAAGTATGTGAGGTGATGGGTGTTAACCAAACTTACTGTAGTAATCATTTCACAATACATACAAAGACCAAATCATTACACTGTACACCTTAAACTAAAATGAACACTTTATGTCAATTATATCTGAATAAAACTGGGGAGAAATTAAATCTGGGAATGGGGAACTGTTTTGTTTTCCCTTGATTTCCATTTTTAAAGCTTCCAGGCGATTCTTCTGTGTAGCCCAAGCCTGAGAAGTGCCCATTTAGACAATCATTATATAGCACTCTACATTTTTGTTGGATAGACCAAAGCCAAAATCAAAACACAGAAAAATTACTTCAGAAAAACTGACACTGAACATACACAATCAATTCCTTGGAACCTTCCCAACTCCTAATCAGAATAAAATATCTCAAAGATTCCAAATATCAACCACTCCCTCAATAAACTCCATGTTGTATTAATATTTCAAAGAGTTAACCTTTTATCTGAATGAGGGGGTACCAAGGCACATTTGCTAACTTGAGAAGGCACTAATCTAGCTTTTAAGTCTTCTCAACTATGGAAGTTTAGACATATTGCTTAAAACAGAGTACCTCATCTTCTCATCTGTATAATGGGGCTCTAACAACTAGATCTCTTGTTATTACAGGGATTAAATGAGAAAACATTTATAAAGTTTAGTACAGCAGTTGGCCCACTGTAACCAGAAATAAAAGGGAGCTACTGATACTTCTACTTAGATCACATATAGTAGATAATGATAGTAAGAATGGATCTAGACCCTCATTACTCAGTTCAACCACTATTTTAAGAGTGCTCTAAGTTCTTAAGGTCTTGAATATTCCTCCAATTTACTGTGTATTCTAAACACTATGATTCCAAAATCTTTGGACTCTCCTAACTTCTCTAACACCATGCTACCTTCATTGTAGGGCAGATGAACTCATCTGAAACAATTCTAAAAGATCAAGTCTACTCAAAACATTTTTTTCAGGGTAGAAAGTTTCTTCACTGCACCTACGTATTTTACAACAA
Source organism: Martes martes (assembly GCF_963455335.1). Taxonomy (NCBI): domain Eukaryota; kingdom Metazoa; phylum Chordata; class Mammalia; order Carnivora; family Mustelidae; genus Martes; species Martes martes. Next base: position 64,935,106 of record NC_137889.1, on the reverse strand, counting down.
AGAAAAACTCAAACCAGACAACTCAATGACAAAAAACAAAACTCCACACATAGGCATGTCAGGTAAGCAAGCGTGTATTCAGGTCTCCTGAGCGTCAGCGCAAACACAAGTCTGGCACCACCTTTCAGTCACAGATTCCTCAGACTCAACAAACTGCACATTTATGCCCATGGGACTCAGCCATACAGATAAATACCTCCTCAAGTCCTTCTTGCTCTGCCACCAGGGGCCACATATGGAAATGATGGGGCTGCATCTGCTAGAAATGCTTTGGAGATATACAGCAAATAAAAATGGTTTCTAAAAAGTTTGCTTTAAAACCCAACTCAAACCTGCAGCATTTGATTCAACTAAATTAACTAGTAATATGGTTAAAGGAAATTAAGGGGGATGAGATTATTCTTTTTTTTTTTTTTTACATGTCTGCGCAGAAGAATTCACTGATCTTTACTGCAACAGGAAGATTATTAATGCCTGTGCATATTCTTATCCTCTTTAGTAATAATAGTTGCAACCACTGGGTAGCTGAAATATATACCTGACATATTCTTATGACCAAGTGCTTGATCCACAAAGATTTGAACCCAGATTTCCTGACTCCAGCATGGATATGTTAGTCACTATGCTGCTGTGTCTCCAGTATTTCCAATCACATTAAGTCCCATTCATACTATGTCCTCTTTGATGATGGTATATCTCACCTAACTATCTACCCAGAAACAGAGAGATGGAGAGCAGGCAGTTGGAAATCAATGCCTACTCCCCTTAGTGAACATTTAATGTACAAAGAGGGACAGAGATAAAATTTCCAATCTTTTTTCCACAATATTGAACTACAGAATGGCCAGATATTCCTTCCACCTTCAGAGTCTATAGTGTATTTAGACAAACTTTCATCACCTTAAGGTCGTATGACTCTAGGTTGGCACCAAGGTGGCCTGAAACTTCCATCTACAACAAAACTTCGGAAGTCAGCTACAGTGTGAGCACTACACAGAGAACTCCGAAGACCTTCCAAGCTGTCTGTCCTTGAACCAGCTTGACCCCATGACTAAATACAGGTCTTTAGCAGAAAATATAACTAGAATCGACAACAGGGGCTGACAGTGAAATACCAGTTGGTATTGACGCTGGAAGTAGTTTAAGGCTTCATGTTTGTTTTGGTTCATTAGAACTCAGAATCTCAGAGCTGAAAAATATCCTACTTATCACTTAGGCCAAGCCCTTTATCTCACAGTGGAACAAGCCGAGGCTCCTATGGTTAAAGATTTGCTCATTTTTATACTACTAGTTAGTGGTAAACCCAAGCTTTGTTCCCAGACCAAGCCCTCAATGCCAACTGCTATTCCCCGTCTTGCTGGCTCTGGTTCTTTCTTTCCAACACACTGTTCTGTATTCATTTGCTTCCTTATCAGGGCAGATTCTGCTATACAGCTGCAGTTCCTCCAAGTGCTTTCATATGTGTTATCTGATGCAAGCTTCTACATGGAGATCTGTGAGGCTGACCCTGGGAAGGGTTACAGGGTTTGGTTCAGAGAGCCAGCTTCCAGGCAGCAGGAGGCCCCTCCCACTGTGTCACAGAAGACCGTGGGGGGGGGGGGGCACAGTGGGCAGAAGACAGTCCCAGTCCCAGCCGATTCATCCTATGGGCTCAGGCTTTCACTGTGGCCCTGACTTACCCTCAGCTTTTCAAAAAAACTTCAATTTTGGTTTACAAGACCCTCCCAGGAGGGGAGAGGAGGGGAGCAGAGGGCAGGGGAGGGGAGGGGGGAAAAGCAAAAAGAGCGCTTTTTTGGAATTTATCAAATTGCCAGAGTTCCTCTTTTCCTTTCTTTCCAAGTTTTTAGCTTAATTTCTTAGACCCCTTCCCAAGTCCTAATGGGGTATATACCACATTGATTTCTGCAGCACTCTATGCACTAGAGTAATACACAACTGACTTTGGTATTTCAACTTCAAGATTTCAGTAAATGACTTTTATCTATCAGACTTTATATAATGAAACATATCCCAGAACTACCTACCCCAAACCATGGATATTTTCAGTGCCATTAACTGTGCATACAACATCTGTGCCCTGGTTTTTCTAGTGTTCAACAAGAACTGACACAGGTAGTGATAATAATTAATAACTCTGATATAATGGGAACTAAATGGTATTAATAAAATGTTTATAGGCTCCCTAAATAACATTCTCCCCACTCAATTCACAAGAGAAACTTCTCCTGATCAAGCCAAAGCTACACGGCTCTTACACTCAGGGTGTGAACATATATTCCCAGTTCTAAAATGTTGTTTTCTGGTTTGCGAAACTTTGAAAACACTCCAGGTGCTGTTTTATCAATTTGCACCTGCAAACATTTGGGAAACACAAGCGTACACCTTCCAAAGTCAGAAGAATACACTTTCCCAAACACAGCTGTAACTCTGACTTTCAAAGCCCAAATGCCAACAAATATTCTTCACTAAATAAAAACCCAGTAAGTAAAAAAGTTTTCCTTTCAGCAATACAAAAGCCTAGAATAACGTTAAGGAAATAGAGGTACTCTACACCAACAATGAAGCATACTCCATACATGATATTCTTTCCTTTTTTTCTCTCTCTTATCCTCTTTCTCCAATTTTGGTGTACCACTTCTCCCAGATTTTTTTTGTTTTTTTTCATCCTTTATCTTTGCAGGACTCAACACTCCCTTAGAAATCACTTGGTCCTAACAGCAGCACAGAGGATCAGAACACAGGAAACCTACCATCTGCAATCCCCAAAGGCCTAGGGATCCGTAAGAAGAGGCCTCCCCAACCCAGCACTAGCTCTAGCCATGACAAAAAGCACGCCCCTCCTTCAATTATACCTGTGACACTTTAAACCGAGTACAAGTAAACATGAGTAAACACACTCATCATTTTATGACCTTTTCAAGGAGAATGACATTTTTCTTTTGGAATACAAGCTATTACCCCTAGTCATTTGAGTAGGCCAAAATGACCATGTCCTTAGAAAGGAAAAATAAGCCACAGACCTATTAATTCTCTAAAAAGAAGTGTGTGGATTTTAATCACAGTGAAGACAACATCTCCTGAAGGCATGTATGTGATTATATTTATCAGAATCATCTAAAACCTTTTTCAAGTATATATGCCCCTGGGCATGGCCTACATATTTAAGAGATATTGCAACAGCCTTTCTTTTTTCTCTCTCCATTTTTAACATTCATAAAAATGAAATGTCTAAAGCAAAACCATGTTTTGAAGGTGGTCAATGGTGGTCCTTTATGAGAAGTTGCATGGCCAGGGCAGGGGATGTTTACCAGTCTTCATATTAAATCAATGGTTTTAAAATTTATAGGAACAGTTTGGTTTAATTTTTTATTGGCAATTTTTTTTGTTTCAAATTAGAGTTGTCCCTTGAACAATGTGGGGGTTAGGGTGCTGACTCCCCTCCCCTAGGCAATCAAAAATCAACATATAACTTTTGACTTTCCAAAACCTTAACTAGTAATAGCCTACTCTTGACCTATGTTGTTACTGATAACATAAACAGTTGATTAACACATATTTTGTGTGTCATGTGTTATATACTGTATCCTTACAATAAAGCAAGCTAAAGAAAATTTTACTGAGAGTATACATTTACAGTATTGTACTGTATTTATCTTTAAAAAAACTGTGTGTAAGTGAAATTGCACAGTTCAAACTCATATTGTTTAAACATCAACTGTACAATTTATTCATGTTACAAAACTGATAACTAAAACACATTATATTCCTTGTAGAAATTCTGGTAAACTAAAAAAAAAAAAAGAAAGAAAGAAAGAAAGAAAACTCTTTAAAGAAGTCTAAAACCACCTATCATCCCACACACAGAAACATTTCTGTTAAAATTTTAATAACTATTCTTCAGAGCTTTTTTCTCCCCATGTAACATTTGTCTCATTTTAAAGCAGTCAATACATGGCTATAAAAATATACGGATCTCGGTGTCCTAGAATTTGCCAGTATTCAGTCTTAGCTACACTGATAGATGACCTCTGCCATGTATAATTGTTAGGAATAAGCTTTAGGCAAGATTTGATTTCTAAACACCTTCGCATATAGCTAGATTTTCACCTCCTAGTTGAAATGTTTCTAATCAGGAATTTAGAAAATACTCATGTATAATTTTAAGAATATTCCAAGCAGCCCAATGTTTCAACCTCACCCCTCCAACTCAAGCCTCTGTGGAAATCACATAACGGCACACGATAACAACTCCTTCAGTATGTACTGCACAATTCATTCTAGTAAGACTTAAATATGATGAAAGCATAATCTTTACCTAGTTCCTGCACCTTCAAAGGTGAAGCTAAAAAGGTTAATGCTTACATTCCTGCATTATACCTCAGTCCGGAACGTGATAACTCTCGGTTATAACAGCTTGTGTTTGAAGTGTAAAAGGGAAGATCTCCCTCAACTGATTTCACTTCTCCTAGAACCAGCTTTGACACAAATGTTTCCAATCATGATGAATGGTGCTATGCCTTAAGTGCACTCCTTTAATTGGAAGGAAACAACAGTCGGGATAAAACCACCACAGAACCACACACAGAGAGCAGAACCTCTTCATCTGTATTTCTGTTGACACTAATAATTTAAGTGCTTGTTACTTACATCTGTATAAATTGTTTAGTACCCGTCAAATTGGGTCACAGATGCTCATCTCTGTCATAGGAATTACTCAAAAATCCAACACTGTCATTATTATATGTTTATTTACTGGGAGATGAGCATATTTAAGATCTTTATGTAATTTAAGTCCCAAATCATAAATGTTGGGGAACCATCAATGAATCCTATCACTAACGGATAAAAGTCTACCATGGAATAGGATTCTTAAATAGTCTCAGACTATTGGTAGGGCACCTGGGTGGCGCAGTCGGTTAAACATCTGCCTTTGGCTCAGGTCATGATCCCAGGGTCCTAGGATCAGCCCTGTGCTGAGCTTCCCGCTCAGTAGGGAGTCTACTTCTCCCTCACCCACTCATGTTCTCTCTCTCTCTCTCTCAAATAAATATTAAAAAAAATAGTTTGAGGCTATAACTTAATTACAAAAATGGGAAAAAATACCTGTTTTTACAATTAAAAAATCTGGCAGTCGTCACCTCTGACATTCTTAAAGCACAACCACAAATTCATTGACACTCTTCCATCAAGAGTGGCATCTATCCACCATCAAAAAAAAAAAAAAAAGAAAGAAAGAAAGAAAGAAAGAAAAAGAAATCTTGCCATTTGCAATGACATGGATTGAACTAGAGGGTATTATGCTAGGTGAAATAAGTCAATCAGAGAAATATTTATCATATGATCTCTCTGATATGAGGAATTTGAGAGGCAGGGTGGGAGCTTGTGGGGGGAAGGGAGGGAAAAGTGAAACAAGATGGGACTGGAGAGGGAGACAAATCATAAGACTCTTAATCTCAGGAAAAAAACTGAGGGTTGCTGGGGTGGGTGGGTAGGGATAGGGTGGCTGAGTGATGGATATTGGGGAGGGTATGTGCTATGGTGAGTGCTGCGAACTATGTAAAACTAATGATTCACAGACCTGTATCCCTGAAACAAATAATACATTATATGTTAATTTTAAAATAACAAGGTAAAAAATAAAAAGATTTTTTAAAAAAGAGAGAGAGAGTAGCATCTATATCCCTTCCCTTTGAATCTGGGCAGCTCCTAACCATGCCAACCAACAGCATATGCATTAGTGATGGTATAGAACTATGGATGCTAGATTATAAAAGGGCTTACAGTCTCTGTCTTGGTGGCTAGAATACTCTCTTAGGCTGCCATGCTCTGTGAGGAAACACAAGCTTGTGTAGGAGGCTCTGTTCCATTGTTCCAGAGGAGCCTTGCCTCTGAATCACCCCAGCCTAGGCACCAGATGTGAGCATGGAGGCCTCCAGATGATTCCAGTCCCAGCCATTCAAACATCCCAGCTTATCTGCCTAGAGTATCATTTGGGAAATAAACATCATTTACCTCCCAAAAATATACAACCTGAACCTAAACATGAAGAAAGACTCAAAATAAAGATCATTTTATAAGAGAACTGGTCTAGACTTCCAGGGAACATGGTGGAGTAGTAGGATCCTAAGTCCACTTTGTCTCATGGTTACAACTCAACAGCACCCACATCAGTGCAAATAACCCAGAAAATGACCCAAAGACTGGCAGAGCAGACTCTCCACAGCTAAATGTAGAAAAGATGCCACACCAAAGAGGGTAGGAAGGGCAAAGACACCATCAGGAGCCAAATGGACCTGCTGGACTATCTTCAGGATGAAGGGACACAGTGGGCATGGAAAGGACCAGACCCCACACCAGATACCTCAGGCATGGGGAACACACACTGGGAAGAGGAATTCCCATAACATTTGGCTTTGAAGGGGCCTGGTTTTATAACTTCTTACAATTGATGGGGCTTAGCACTTGAACTTTAAGAATCAGTGGGCTCAGCTTTGGGAGCTAAAGGGTAAGAGGAAACTGAGTTACCACCATTAAACAGACAGTACAACAAACAACCCTACTGAGATACAGCATAGAAAGAGCAGTTTGAAAAACACCTGGAGTATACAGGAAGGAGATTTATTTACTAATCTCAGAGCACAGACCAGAGGATACATGGATCTCTGGAAGACTTCTCCAAGAAAAAAAGAGCTAGTGGCACCAACTTACCTACCCTGCTTCCCAGCCTAGATATACAGACATCTGCACAGTACCAACATTCTCCACCTAGCTTGCTAAAAGTACCCTGCCCCTATCACAGTTCTGTGGACATGCTCCCCCATAACCCAGCTAGCCTCAGCAGTTTTTCCAAGCTGTTGCAGGTCCTCTCCCACAGAGCACTGCTGAGGACCTTGCTGTCACCATGCACCTGGTCTCCTCCAATAAACCCTTGGCCATAGCCCATCCAAAGTGGTGCCAAAAGCTTGGCACTGTGCAAGCAGCCCTGACAGTGGCCAACACCACTGAAAAGTGACTCCTGTCCCAGAGAGAGAGGGGAAGATAACTAGATATGTCATTCTAACTGCAGACATTAAGTCTGACTGCAGAACAGATCCACCAAAAAAAAGCTTCACAGGGGACAACTCAGGAAAAGCACCCTGCAGTTCAGTGCTACTGTTCCTCTGGCAAATGCATAGTCTGACTCAACTCAAGCCCAAGGCAGCCCCAGACTGGCCCACTAACAACCCAGGGACCAAACCCTGCCCACAACACGCAAAGAAAGCCATGGCACATGACTGGATTGAACAAAGCCAGATGAGCCATAACAGCAGCATGCAATTAATACACACTGGAGATTCCCGTGAAGTGCCATGTCCTGGTGAACAGAGGACATTGCACTGCAGGACACTATAGGACCTCTCATTCATAAACCATTACTTTAAAGAGCAGGAGACATAGCTAACTTGCCCAACACATAGAAACTAACAAAGAGAGTTAGACTGAATGAGGAGACAAAGGAGTATGTCCCAAATGAAAGAAAAGGAATATCATAGCAAAAGACTGAAGCAAAATGGAGATAATATACCTGATAGAGAATTTAAAATAATGCTAATACAGATACTCACTGGACTTGAGAAAAGAGTAAAGGATGTCAGTGAAATCCTCAACAAAGAGATAAAAAACATAAAAGAACCAATCGGAGATGAAGAACTCAATAGCTGAAATTAAAAATGCACTAGAGAGAATAAATAGTAGACTAGAGACAGCAGAAGAATGGATCAGTGACCTGGGACACAGGGCAACCCAGTTGAACAAGAGAGAAAAAAAATAATAAAAATGAAAACAGATAAGGGAACTCAGCAATACCATAAAGGGAATAGGATTCATATAGTAGAGATTCCAGATAGAAAAAAAAGAGAAACAGGGCCAGAAAAATTTTTGAAGAAATAAAAGTTGAAAACTTCCCAAATCTGGGGAAGGAAACAGAAATCTAGATCCAGGAGGCATGGAAAGCCCCCAACAAAATCAACCCAAGGAGGTCTACACCAAGACACATAGTAATTAAAATGGCAAAAAATACTGATAAAGAATTTTAAAAGCAGCAAGGAAAAGGAAAACAGTAAAATATGCAGGAAACTCAATCCAAGGATATCAACTGATTTTTCAGCAGAAATTTTGCAGGTCAGAAAATAGTTGCATAACATATTCAAAGTGCTAAAAGGAAAAAAACCTGCAACCAAGGATATTCTATCCAGCTAGGCTATCATTCAGAATAGAAAGAGAGATTTTCCCAAACAAAAAGAACTTAAAGGAATTTATGACCACTAAACCAGGCCGTACAAGAAACATTAAAGGGGACTCTTTGAATGAAAAGGAAACACCATAAGTAGGAGTAAGAAAAGTAGGATGCACAAAAGCAGTAATATTATATTTTTAAAAATAAGTCAAGGCTGGGGCACCCGGGTAGCTCAGTCAGTTTAGGATCCAACTATTAATTTTGGCTCAGGTCTTGATCTCAGGGTTGTGGGACTGAGCCCCACATTGGGCTCCATACTCAGCAGCAAGTCTGTTTCTCTCTCTCTCTCTCCCTCTCCTTCTGCCCCTCCCCCCACATATGTTCTCATGTTCTTTCTTTTTCAAATAAATGGGTGAATTTTTAGAAAAAAAAATAAAAATTAGTGAATATAAATGTTGAAATTAGAAAATATAAAGTATGACACCACATGCCTAAAACGTGGGGGGGGGGGGAGAAAAGTAAAGAATGGGTTCAAACTTAAGTGACCTTGAACTTAATATAGACTGCTATATGCACAAGACGTTATACACAAACCTAATGGTAACCACAAATCAAAAGCCAGTGAGATGCAAAAAAATAAAAACAAAGTAATCTAAGTATATCACTAAAGAAAACCAACGAGCCATGAGAAAAGACAGCAAGAGAACAGAAAAGTACAAAAACAACCATAAAACAAATAAAAAAATGGCAGTAAGTAAATACTTATCAGTAGTTACCTTTAATGTAAATGGAATAAATGCTACAATCAAAAAAACACGGAGTGATAGGATGAATAAAAAAGCAAGACCCATCTATATACTGCCTACAACAGACTCATTTCAAACCTAAAGATACATGCTGGTTGAAAGTAAAGACATGGAAAAGCAGTTGTCATGCAAAGAGTAGTGAAAAGAAAGCTGGGGTAGCAATTCTTACATCAGACAAAGTAGACTTTAAAAGAAATATAAGAGACAAAAAAAAGGACATAACATAATCATAAACCAAACAATCCAACAAGATATAACCATAGAACCAACCAAATACATATAGCACCCAATAACAAACATAAAGGAAATAATCCATAGTAATTCAATAGTAGTAGGGGGCTTTAACACCCAATTACATCAATGGATAGATAGATCATCAAGATAGAAAACCAACGAGAAAACAGTGGCTTTGAATGACGCACTGGACCACATGGGTCTAACAGATATATTCAGAACACTCAATCCTAAAACAGCAAAATACACATTCTTTTCAAGTGCACCTGGAACATTCTACAGAATAGATTACATGTTAGGGCACAAAACAAGTTATCAGCAAATTCATAAAGACTGAAGTCATACTATGTATCTTTTCTGACCAAAATGTCATGAAACTAGAAATCAACCACAAGAAAAAATCTGGAAAAAAGCAAATACACGGAGGTTAAATAACAGGATACTAAACAATGAATATGTCAACCAAGAAATCAAAGAGGAAATCAAAAAATACATGGAGATATATGAAAATGAAAACAGCAGTCCAAATTCTTTGGGATGCAGCAAAAACAATTCTAACAGGGAAGTTAATAACAATACAGGCCTACCTCAAGAAGCAAGAAAAATTACAAATAAACAACCTGATGTTATACCTAAAGGAGCTAGAAAAAGAATAACAAACCCAAAACCAGCAGTAGGAAGGAAGTAATATATACCAGAGAAAAACAAAACAGAAACAAACAAACAAAGAACAAATTAATGAAACAAGGAGCTGATTCTTTGAAAAGATCAACAAAACTGATAAACCTTAGCCAGATTCTGGGGGTGGGGGAAGTGGTAAATAAACAAAATCAGAAATGAAAGAGGAGAAATAATGACAGATGCCACAGAAATATAAAGGATTATAAGAGAATACTATGAAAAATTATATGCCAACAAATTGGAAAACCTAAAAGAAGTGGATAAATTCCTAGAAACATATAATGTACCAAAACTAAATGAGGAAGAAGAAAACTTGAACAGACTGATTACTAGCAATGAACCAAATCAGTAATCAAAAAACTTCCAACAAACAAAAGTCCAGAACCAGTTACTATTCTCAAACTATTCCAAAAAATAGATGAGGAAGGAAAGCTTCCAAATTCTTTCTGAAGCCAGCATTATCATGATACCAGAACCAGATTTAAAAAAAAAAAAAAAAAAAACCTACCAAAAAGAGAGAAGTACAGGCCAATATCTCTGGTGAACATAGATGCAAAAATGCTTAACAAAATAGAGTAAACCAATCCAACAATGCATTTAAAAATACATCACAAGGATAAAAACCAAATTTTCATTTCCATAGATGCAGAGAAAGCATTGATAAGTACAATATCCCTCCATGGGAAAAAAAAAAAAAAAACCCTCAAAAAAGTAGGTTTAGAGGGAACATACCTCAGTATAATAAAGGCCATATATGAAAAACTCACAGCGAACATCACTCACAGTGGTAAAAAACTGAGAGCTTTTCCCCTAAAATCAGGAATATGACAAGGATATCCATCCTCACCAGTTTTATTCCACACAGCACTGGACGTTCTAGCCATACCAATCAGAGAAGAAAAAGAAATAAAAGGCAACCAAATTTATAAGGAAGAAGTAATGTTTTCACTATTTGCAGATGATGTGATACTACATGTAAAAAACCTGACAGATTCCACCAAAAAACTACTACAACTGATAAATGAATTCAGTATAGTTACAGGATACAAAATCAATATAAAGAAATTCATTGCATTTCTATACACTAATAATGAAGCAGCAAAAAGAGAAATTTAAAAAAAGTCCCACTTATAATTACACCAAAAATAATAAAATGCCTAGGAATAAATTCAATCAAGGAGGTACAAAGACCTATACTCCAAAAACTTCAAAATACCAATGAAAGAAATTGAAGATGACACAAATGGAAAAAAATTCATGGTTATGGACAGAAAGGACAAATATTGTTAAAATGTCTATACTACTGAAAGCAAACTACACATTTAATACAATCTGTATTAAAATACCAATAGCGTTTTTCACAGAACTAAAATAAAGAATCTTAAAATTTGTATGGAACCAAAAAAGACTGCAAAAAGCCAAAGCAATTTTGAAAAAGAAGAACAAAACTGGAAGTATGGCAATCCCAGATATCAAGATATACTACAAGCTTTAGTAATCAAAACATTATTGTACTGGCACAAAACTAGGCACATAGATCAATGGAACAGATAGAACCCTGAAACAAAACCACATTTATAAGATCAGTTAATGTATGACAAAGAAGACAAGAATATGCAATGGGAAAAAGACAATCTCCTCAACAAAGAGTGTTGGGAAAACTGTACAATCACATGCAAAAGAGTGAAATTGGACCACTTTCTTACATCATACACAAAAATCAACTCAAAATAAATTGAAGATCTAAATGTGAGATGGGAAAACAAAGAAGTCCTAGAAGAGAGCACAGGCACTAATTTCTCTAATGCAAGCCATAGGAATGGCTAAAATAGATACATCTAAAAACTTATCCTGAGGCAAGGGAAGCAAAAGCAAATACTTATTATTGGGAATATATCAAAATGAAAATCTTCTGCACAGCAAAGGAAATAATCAACAAAATTAAAAGACAATCTGCCAAATAGGAAGATATTTGCAAATGACATATATGATAAAGGGTTAGTATCCAAAATACATAAAGAACATATATAACTTGAAACGCACAAACACAAAAATATTCCAATTAAAAATGGGCAGAAAACATGAACAGATATTTCTCCAAAGAAGACATCCATATGGCCAAGAAGTAAATGAAATGATGCTCAGCATCACTAATTACCAGGGCAATACCAATCAAAATTGCAATGAGATGGAACCTCACACCTCTCAGAATAGCTAAAATCAAAAAACAGAAAAAACAGCAAGTGTTAACAAGGATGTGGAGAAAAAGGAACCTCAGTGCACTGCTGGTGAGAATTCAAACTGGTGCAGCCACTGTGGAAAACAAGTAAGGAGGTTCATCAAAAGATTAAAAATAGAGCTACCATATGAGCCAATAATTCCATTACTGGGTATTTACCCAAAGAACACAAAAACACTATTTTGAAGAAATATATGCCCCCCTGAGATACCTGGGTGACTCGGTCAGTTAAGTATCTGCCTTCAACTGAGGTCATGATCTCAGGGTCCTGGGACCTAGCCCCGCATGTGTTCCATACTCAGTGGGGAGTCTGCTTCTCCCTCTCTCTCTGCCCCCCCACTCATCCTCACTCTCTCTTCCAAATATATATATATATGGAGAGAGAGAGAGAGAGAGAGAAATAAAATTTTTTTAAATACATATATATGCAGACATAACTTTATTACAGCTTTACAACAGCCAAATTATGGAAGCCACCCAAGTGTCCATTGACAGATGAATGGATAAGAGGTAATTTATATATGCAAAACGGGATATTATTCAGCCATAAAAAAGAACAGATGGATCTAGAGAGTATAATGCTAAGTGAAAGAAGTCAGAAAAGACAAATACTGTATGATTTCACTCATATGTGGAATTTAGGAAACCAAACAAATGAACAACAACCAAAAAAAGAGACAAACCAAAAAACGAGACAAACCAAAAAACAGATCATTAACTATAGAGAGCAAATTGGGGGTTGCCAGAGGGCAGGTGGGGGGGATGGGTAAAAATAGATGATGGGGATTAAAGAGCACACTTGCCTTGATGAGCACTGAGTAATGTACAGGTTTGTTGAATCATTATATCGTATACCTGAAACTAATACAACACTGTATGTTAACTATATTAGAATTAAAATTTTTAAATTAAAAAATTAAAAAAAAACCTGGTCTATACTCTTCAAAAGTATCAGTATCATGAAAGACAGACTGAAAAACTAAACTAAATTAAAGAAAACTAAAGAGATATATCAATTATTAAAACACAATTGATTATACTGGACTGGATCCTGCATGTGGGTAAATTTTTCTATAAAACCTATCAGTGAAGCATGCAACTCTTGATCTCAGGGTCATTTGTTCAAGCCCCATGTTGGGCAAAGAGATTACTTAAATTAAAAACAAAAGTATCAGGTAAAAACTAATGAAGTATAAATATGGACTACTCAGAACAGTGCTTCTCAAATATTCATACACATACAGATCAGGGGTGTGGTTAAAATGCAGATTCTGAAGATGGCAGAGAAGTAGCAGGCTGAGATGACATCGGGTAGCAGGAGATCAGCAAGATAGCTTATCTAACCATTGCGAACACCTACAAATCCAATGGGAAATCGAAGAGAAGAAGAGCAACAATTCTAGAGACAGAAAATCGATCACTTTCTTAAAGGTGGGACTTGCAGAGAAGTGAATCCAAAGCCACGGGAAGACAGACCGCGGGGGGAGGGGCCGGCTCCCAGCAAGTGGCGGAACAACAGAGCACTAAATCAGGACTTTTAAGAGTCTGCTCCACAGAGGGACATCGCTCCAGAGGCTAAACCGGGGGGAAGCCCACGCAGGGTCAACGTAACCCCAGGTCCCACGGGGTCACAGAAGGAACCGGGGTGCCTGAGTGTCGCACAGCTCGCAGGTATTAGCACAGGGAAGCTGGCTACAGCAACAAAGCCGAGGAGTGGGCACTCAGCTCGGGATTACGTTGAGCCAGTTGCAGGCTGGGTGGGCTCGGAATGTGGTCAGAGGCCACAGAGACGGAAGCGACTGGGCGCTTTTCTCCACGTGTGAACAACTGAGCACTTTCCTCCAGGCGCGACCAGAGGCCAGGGAGGTGGGAGCGGTTGTGCGCTTTTCTCTGAGGGTGCACTGAGGACCAGGACCCCGAGCTCTCGGCTCCTCCGGGCCGGAGATTGGGAGGCCGCCATCTTCATTCCCATCCTCCAGAATTCTACGGAAAGCGCTCAGGGAACAAAAGCTCCCGAAAGCAAACCCGAGTGGATTACTTAGCCCGGCCACTGAGAAGGGCGGTGCAATTCCGCCTGGGGCAAAGACACCTGAGAATCACTACAACGGGACCCTCTCCCAGAAGATCAACAAGAAACCCAGCCAAGACCAACTTCACTCACCAAGAACAGCAGAATTCCAGAGAGGGGAAAAGCAAATCTTATCTGGACAAAATGACAAGGCAGAAAAACTCACCACAAAAAAAAGAACAGGAGGCAGTACCGAAGGCTGGGGGCCTAATCAATATGGACACTGGTAATATGACAGATCCAGAGTTCAGAAAGACGATTCTCAAGGTTCTACCTGGGCTCGAAAAAGGCATAGAAGATATTAGACAAACCCTCTCCGGAGAGATAAAAGCCCTTTCTGGAGAAATAAAAGAACTAAAATCTAACCAAGTTCAAATCAAAAAAGCATTTAATGAGGTGCAATAAAAAATGGAAGCTCTTACTGCTAGGATAAATGAGGCAGAAGAAAGAATTAGTGACATAGAAGACCAAATGACAGAAGCTGAGCAAAAGAGAGACAAACAAATACTGGACCACGAGGTGAGAAATCGAGAGATAAGCGACACCATGAGATGACACAACATTAGAATAATTGGGGTTCCAGGAGAAGAAGAAAGAGAGAGGGGAGCAGAAGGTATATTGGAGACAATTATTGGAGAGAATTTCCCTAATATGGCAAAGGGAACAAACATCAAAATCCAGGAGATGCTAAGAACGCCCCTCAAAATCAATAAAAAAAGGTCCACACCCCGTCACCTGATAGTAAAATTTACAAGTCTTAGCGACAAACAGAAAATCCTGAAAGCAGCCCGGGAAAAGAAGTCTGTAACATATAAGGGTAAAAACATTAGATTGGCAGCGGACCTATCCACAGAGACCTGGCAGGCCAGAAAGAACGGGCATGATATATTCAGAGCACTAAACGAGAAAAACACGCGGCCAAGAATACTATATCCAGCTAGGCTATCATTGAAAATAGAAGGAGAGATAAAGAGCTTCCAGGACAAACAAAAGCTGAAAGAACTTGCAAACACCAAACCAGCTCCACAGGAAGTATTGAAAGGGGTCCTCTAAGCAAAGAGAGACCCTAAAAGTAGTAGATCACAAAGGAACAGAGAAAATATACAGTAACAGTCACCTTACAGGCAATACAATGGCACTAAATTCATATCTCTCAATAGTCACCCTGAATGTTAATGGGCTAAATGCCACAATCAAAAGACACAGGGTATCAGAATGGATAAAAAAACAAAACCCATCATTATGCTGCCTACAAGAAACTCATTTTAGACCCGAAGACACCTCCAGATTTAAAGTGAGGGGGTGGAAAACAATGTACCATGCTAACGGACATCAGAAGAAAGCTGGGGTGGCAATCCTTCTATCAGATCAATTGGATTTTAAGCCAAAGACTATAATAAGAGATGACGAACACTATATCATACTCAAAGGGTCTGTCCAACAAGAAGACCTAACAATCTTAAATATCTATGCCCCTAACATGGGAGCAGCCAACTACATAAACCAATTAATAACAAAATCAAAGAAATACATCGACAGGAATACAATAATAGCAGGGGACTTTAACACTCCCCTCACTGAAATGGACAGATCATCTAAGCAAAAGATCAACAAGTTAATAAAGGCCTTAAATGACACACAGGACCAGATGGACATCACAGATATATTCGGAACATTCCATCCCAAAGCAACAGAATATACATTCTTCTCTAGTGCACATGGAACATTCTCCAGAATAGACCACATCCTGGGTCATAAATCAGGTCTCAACCGGTATCAAAAGATTGGGATCATTCCCTGCATATTTACAGACCACAATGCTCTGAAGCTAGAACTCAATCACAAGAGGAAATTTGGGAAAGAACGCAAATACATGGAGACTAAACAGCATCCTTCTAAAAAATGAATGGGTCAACCAGGAAATTAAAGAAGAATGGAAAAAATTCATGGAAACAAATGATAATGAAAGCACAACGGTTCAAAATCTGTGGGACACAACAAAGGCAGTCCTGAGAGGAAAATATATAGCGGTACAAGCCTTTCTCAAGAAACAAGAAAGGTCTCAAATACACGACCTAACCCTACACCTAAAGGAGCTGGAGAAAGAACAACAAAGAAAGCCTAAACCCAGCAGGAGAAGAGAAATCATAAAGATCAGAGCAGAAATCAATGAAATAGAAACTAAAAAAAAACAATAGAACAAATCAACGAAACCAGGAGCTGGTTCTTTGAAAGAATTAATAAGATTGACAAACCCCTGGCCAGACTTATCAAAAAGAAAAGAGAAAGGACGCAAAGAAATAAAATCATGAATGAAAGAGGAGAGATCACAACCAACACCAAAGAAATACAAACAATTATAAGAACATACTATGAGCAACTCGACGCCAACAAGTTTGACAATCTGGAGGAAATGGATACATTTCTGGAGACATACAAACTACCACAACTGAACCAGGAAGAAATAGATAACCTGAACAGACCCATAACCAGTAAGGAGATTGAAACAGTCATCAAAAATCTCCAAACAAACAGAAGTCCAGGGCCAGACGGCTTCCCAGGGGAAATCTACCAAACATTTAAAGAAGAATTAATTCCTATTCTCCTGGAACTGTTCCAAAAAATAGAAATGGAAGGAAAACTTCCAAACTCATTCTATGAGGCCAGCATCACCTTGATCCCAAAACCAGACAAGGATCCCATCAAAAAAGAGAATTACAGACCAATATCCTGGATGAACACAGATGCGAAAATTCTCACCAAAATACTGGCCAATAGGATCCAAGAGGACATTAAAAGGATTATTCACCACGACCGAGTGGGATTTATTCCAGGGCTGCAAGGTTGGTTCAACATCCGCAAATCCATCAGTGTGATACAATACATTAATAAAAGAAAGAATAAGAACCATATGATACTCTCAAGAGATGCTGAAAAAGCATTTGACAAAGTGCAGCATCCCTTCCTGATTAAAACTCTTCAAAGTATAGGGATAGAGGGCACATACCTCAATATCATCAAAGCCATCTATGAAAAACCCACCGTAAATATCATGCTCAATGGAGAAAAACTGAAAGCTTTTCCGCTAAGGTCAGGAACACGGCAGGGATGTCCGTTATCACCACTGCTGTTCAACATAGTACTAGAAGTCCTAGCCTCAGCAATCAGACAACAAAAAGAAATTAAAGGCATCCAAATTGGCAAAGAAGAAGTCAAACTATCACTCTTTGCAGATGATATGATACTATATGTGGAAAACCCAAAAGGCTCCACTCCAAAACTGCTAGAACTTGTACAGGAATTCAGTAAAGTGTCAGGATATAAAGTCAATGCACAGAAATCAGTTGCATTTCTTTACACTAACAACAAGACAGAAGAAAGAGAAATTGAGGAGTCAGTCCCATTTACAATTGCACCCAAAACCATAAGACACCTAGGTATAAACCTAACCGAAGAGGCAAAGAATCTATACTCAGAAAACTATAAAGTACTCATGAAAGAAACTGAGGAAGACACAAAGAAATGGAAAAATGTTCCATGCTCATGGATCGGAAGAACAAATATTGTGAAAATGTCTATTCTACCTAAAGCAATCTACGCATTTAATGCAATCCCTATCAAAATCCCATCCATTTTTTTCAAAGAAATAGAACAAATAATCCTAAAATTTATAGGGAACCAGAAAAGACCTCGAATAGCCAAAGGAATTTGGAAAAGAAAGCCAAAGTTGGTGGCATCACAATTCCGGACTTCAAGCTCTATTACAAAGCTGTCATCATCAGACAGTATGGTACTGGCATAAAAACAGACATATAGATCAATGGAACAGAATAGAGAGCCCAGAAATAGACCCTCAACTCTATGGTCAACTAATCTTCAACAAAGCAGGAAGGAATGTCCAATGGAAAAAAGACAGCCTCTTCAACAAATGGTGCTGGGAAAATTGGACAGCCACATGCAGAAAAATGAAAGTGGACTATTTCCTTACACCACACATGAAAATAGACTCAGAATCGATGAAGGACCTCAATGTGAGAAAGGAATCCATCAAAATCCTTGAGGAGAATGCAGGCAGCAACCTCTTTGACCTCAACCACAGCAACTTCTTCCTAGGAACATCGCCAAAGGCAACAGAAGCAAGGGCAAAAATGAACTATTGGGACTTCATCAATTTAAAAGCTTTTCCACAGCAAAGGAAACAGTCAACAAAACCAAAAGACAACTGACAGAATGGGAGAAGATATTCATGAATGACATATCAGATAAAGGGCTAGTATCCAAAATCTATAAAGAACTTCTCAAACTCAACACCCAAAGAACAAATAATCCAATCAAGAAATGGGCAGATAACATGAACAGACACTTCTGCAAAGAAGGCATCCAGGTGGCCAACAGACACATGAAAAAGTGCTCCACTTCACTTGGCATCAGGGAAATACAAATCAAAACCACAATGAGATACCACCTCACACTAGTCAGAATGGCTAAAATTAACAAGTCAAGAAATGACAGATGCTGGTGAGGATACGGAGAGAGGGGAACCCTCCTACACTGCTGGCGGGAATGCAAGCTGGTGCAACCACTCTGGAAAACAGTGTGGAGGTTCCTCAAAAAACTGAAAATAGAGGGGCGCCTGGGTGGCTCAGTGGGTTAAAGCCGCTGCCTTCGGCTCAGGTCATGATCCCGGCGTCCTGGGATCGAGCCCCGCGTCGGGCTCTCTGCTCAGCAGGGAGTCTGCTTCCTCCCTTCTCTCTCTGCCTGCCTCTCTGCCTACTTGTGATCTGTCTGTCAAATAAATAAATAAAATCTTAAAAAAAAAAAAAAAAAAAAAAAAAAAAAAAAAAAAACTGAAAATAGAGCTACCCTATGATCCAGCGATTGCACTACTGGGTATATATCCTAAGGATACAAATGTGGTGTTCTGAAGGGGCACGTGCACCCGAATGTTTATAGCAGCAATGTCCACAATAGCCAAACTATGGAAAGAACCTAGATGTCAATCAACAGATGAATGGATAAAGAAGATGTGGTATATATACATAATGGAATACTATGCAGCCATCAAAAGAAATGAAATCTTGCCATTTGCGATGATGTGGATGGAACTAGAGGGTATCATGCTTAGCGAAATAAGTCACTCGGAGAAAGACAACTATCATATGATCTCCCTGATATGAGGAAGTGGAGATGCAATGTGGGGGGATTGGGGGGGGGGTAGGAAAAGAAAAAATGAAAGAAGATGGGATCGGGAGGGAGACAAACCATAAAAGACTCAATCTCCAAAACAGACTGAGGGTTGCTGGGGGGAGGGGGGACAGGAGAGGTGGTGGGGATATGGACATTGGGGCAGGTATGTGCTATGATGAGTGCTGTGAAATGTGTAAACCTGGTGATTCACAGACCTGTACCCCTGGGGATAAAAATACATTATATGTTTATTAAAATAAATAAATTTTTCAAAATGCAGATTCTGATTCAGCAGGCCTGGAATGGGGCCCAAGCTTCTCAATTCCAACAAATTCCCAGTTAGCCTCAATGTATTGAGACTGTGGGTCACACTTAGTGTTGCATTACACTAAATAACAACACAGTGTCAGTGTCAAACTTCCTGAATTTGTCCTTAGTTTTGGAATACATATGCCACGGTAATTAGAAATGAAGGGGGTCATGAAGAAATGGAACTTCAACTCAAATGGTTCAACAACAATAACAATAATAATGTAATAACTTCTATAGTTATACAAATGTTTATTGCATTATGTTGCAACCTTTCTGTGGTCTGAAATTTTTCAACAGAAAGGGTATTATGTAAATTAATATCAACAACCCTACAAAGGTTGCTATTTTGATTTCAATGATGCAGATGAGGAAACAGATGCCTGAAGAGATCAAATAACTTATGCACAATCATATTACTAGTAAAGTGCTGAAAGGTCATAAAGTAATAATATTCCTTGCTTTTAAATATACTATGACCTTGGGAAAGTAATAGCCTATCTAGGCCTCAGTTTCCTGATCCAGCTGAAAGGGTTGCACCAGACCAGATGATGTCTAGCATCTCAAACACCATGCTCTTCCCATAAGCCAATGCACCCTGCAACCACTACATCCTTCACACACTTCATCTGGGCAGGTCTTTTTTTTTCCCCCACTACTTTCACAGCAGAATAAAAGAGCAGAGGTAAACATACCCAAAAAACATATCCATATGACAGATATCAATGATATTTTGAATTGGTTAACTATATGAAATATAATCTCAAAAGTTAAAGAAGATCAGAGGGTAAACCACATATTCTCTCCAAGGAATAGCACTGTTCCTTATCTGGATACCAGACTTAGGTTTCACAAAAGTAGACATCAAAATGGTCTCAGTAAAGTAATGTATGCTTCCATCCTTTGAGGTCCTGCAAGGAAAATTGAAAGGAAAGCCTTCTCAAAGGCCAAAGGCTTTTTAAAAAATTTAATCCTAACTCTGAAACAACAATAACAAAAACAAAAGGTACCCATGAATAAAGGAAAGGAATTGAAGCAGAGGAAATCCTCCCAACAAATGGGGATCACAAACTGGGCTCAGATTTATTACTAAAGGAATGGTAATCACTTGGAAGAGCAGAAAAGGATAACCAGAAACTACCACAGGTTACTAGGAACCTGCACTTAATTTCCTTTTAGGCTGGGAAGTATCAACACTCTATATATACATCTAGATTCTAATAAGGCCTCATGATATGATATCTTCACATATAAAATGAAAAAATGTAGCCTAGTCAGAAGTTCCTAAAATTTGGTGGAGAGAGTCCAGGATGGCGGAGGAGTAGGAGGCCTTAATTCTGTCTAGTGCCATGAAATCAGCTAGATAACTATCAAATCATTTTGAACACCACTGAACTAAACCAGAGACCTAAAAAAAGAATTGCAACAATTCTCCAAATACAAAAGCAACCACTTTCTGCAAGAATGACAAGATGGGAAAACTCACCTCAAAAAAGAGAAAAAGAGGGCAATACTGACTGTCAGGTTCTTAATTAGTATAGATATAATTAAGATGTTGGAACTGGAATTCAGAATAACAATTATAAAGATAATATCTGGGCTTGAAAAAAGAAGACACTAGAGAATCCCTTTCTGGAGAAATAAAAGAACTAAAATTCAACAAAGTTGAAATCAAAAAGCTAATAATGAGATGCAATAAAAAATGGAGGCTCTAACTGCTAGGATAAATGAGATAGAAGAGAGAATTAGGACTATAGAAGATAAAATGATGCAGAACAAGCTGAGAACAAAGAGAAACTAACTGGATCACAATGGTAGAATTCTAGAGATACGTGATAACATAAAGTGAAATAATATTAGAATAACTGAGATCCCAGAAGAGAAAAGAGAGAAACGGGGAGGCAGAAGGTACACTGTACCAAATTATAGCAGAGAACTTCCCTAATCTGGGGAAGAAAGCAAGCATTCAAGTCCAGGAGGCACAGAGAACCCCCTTCAATACCAGTAAGTCAACACTCCAACATATAATAGTGAAACTTGCAAATCTCAGAGACAGAAAATCCTCAGAGCAGCTCGGGACAAGAGGTACATAACCTACAAAGGTAGAAACATTAGGCTGGCAGAAGACCTATCCTCAGAGACTTGGCAGGCCAGAAAGGAATGGCAAGATATATTTAGGGTGCTAAATGAGAAAAATATGAAGCTGAGAATACTTTACCCAGCCAGGCTGTCATTCAAAATAGAAGCGGAATAAAAAGCGTCCAGGACAAACAGACACTAAAATAATTTGTGACCACTAAACCAATCCTGTAAGAAATATTAAAATCCTTTAAACGGAGACAGAGCCTCAAAGTAACACAGACCAGAAAGGAACAGAGACAATATACAGAAACAGTGACTTTATATGTAATACAATAGCACTAAATTCCTCTTTCAATAGTTACTATGAATGTAAATGGGCTAACTGCCCAATCAAAAGA